>NC_064626.1:613820750-614430366 GCF_023864275.1 Schistocerca cancellata
GAAATTATTTGTGTACCGTCTACTTCTTTTCTTCACTTCTCTGTGTTCTTACTTCTAGTTCTCCTATTCCTCCCAACTTCTACCAGTATTATGACCATTTGTTTAGTAACCATTTCCTTTTTATTCCTTAATGTTAAGGATTAAAGAAAACCACCTCAGGTGTATTATTACACATTCATGGTGTTAGGACCTGTTTTGTTCATTCAACATTTTCAGGTTACCAAGATGTGCTGAAGTCATGACATAGATAGTCTGGTTGTCAAATGTAATGTTAAAGACCAAATCCAATCCTAAACACTCTGCTGGTCATTTGGTGAAAGTATGGTGAGCAGACATGGCATGCTGTGTACAATAAGCTGCTTTGGCAGTTTTTTTACACATTCGTTTTAAAATGCTTAGGCAAGGGGTGATTTCACCTTGAGGTAAAACTTCTAAGGGCACAATTCATTGCCATAAAAAGACTCTGATTATTACTTTGACACTCCAGTTTGACAAGTGCACTTCTATGTCACTCAATGTTGTTCACATAAACCCAACACTGATCTCCAATAATGATCATTTGGAAGAGTATTTTGACATTATCAACTTGTTCAAAGGGTTCCTTTACAAATTTTCTATCATTAAATAAGAGCTAAATATTGCTGCAACTCAATATATGTTCAAATTTTTGGGTAAAATCTCAGTACTGAACTAATAGAGATACAATTATTCTGCAAGTTCACTGACAGTTAGCACAGACCAGAGTGTTCACTTTATGAATATGATCACTACTGACTGAAGGTCAAAGGTAGAGTGTCATTTACTTCTGTGTGCCACTGCTCTCCAACTTCCATGATTTTTTTTATGAAACTGGATATAGCATATTACATAGTCACCCATTGAGGGTGAAGAGACTTCTCGATCATGAAATGTGGATTCTCAGTCCCCCAAATGTGTCAGTTTTGCTTACCGATGAACCCATCCACATGAAAGTGGGCTTGTGACTTCTGAAATTTTCCCAGCTTATTTCTTTTTCCAGTAATTTTTGGGTTTGCAGTCAGATTCTATCAACATTCTGCCATAATGAGATTTTCATTCTGCAGCGGAGTGTGTGCTGATATGAGACTTCCCGGGAGATTAAAACTGTGTGCCAGACCGAGACTCGAAGTCAGGACCTTTGCCTTTTGCAGGCAAGTGCTATACCATCTGAGTTACCCAAGCATGACTCACGCCCCGTCCTCACAAAGTTTGGAAGGTAGGAGATGAGGTACTGGCAGAAGTAAAGCTGTGAGGATGGGGCGTGAGTCGTGTTTGGTAGAGCACTTACCTGAGAAAGGCAAAGGTCCTGAGTTCGAGTCTCGGTCCGGCACACAGTTTTAATCTGCCAGGAAGTTTCATTCTGCCATAATATTTAGGTCCAGAGACTTCCAGCCATCCTCAGGTAAGCAGATGAAGTACTGAAGAGACCTGATACAGTCATGGTATTTATAGTGAATTCCGCACATGTGTGTCATACTGGTGGTTTTCGGTGCATGCATTAGGAGGTGACATGCACGAGGCAGCCAAGTTGTGTGTACTGCCCTCAGTGGTGAAGTGAGAACAAACTAATCACTGAGTATTGACTGAGCATGTCGATTCTGTTGTGACCGCATAATTTTAATAGTAGGAATCCAGTTTTTATCACGCTCAAAGCCATTATCACGATTCATTAAATTATCAGAAACATATATTTCCATTGGATTCTTTAATTACAGAGTCCCAGAAGCTGGAAACTGGTGCTAAAATTTTGGTATTATTGTATTCAAATGAATGTCCCATAGAAATGCAATGATCTGCCACTGGTGATTTTAAGGGTTACCACAGACAGGTGTTCTACACAGCGTTCCTGCACCGTTTGTTGCGTCTGACCTATATATGCAGAGCCACACTCTCAGGGAATTTTATAAACACCCATCTTCCTCAATTATAAATCATCTTTAACGGATCAGACTAAGGCCCTGCTCTTTGCTGGTGGACAGCTGTACACAAATGTCCCAAAGATCCATCATGCTTATGGCATCCTAACATGTCTAGAAAGGGAAAAATCCCATATTTATCAATCTACATGGTAAACTTGATGTTCCCATGAGAACAGTTTAAATGACAAAGGAATTTTTCCAGTTCTTGTCTGCCGTGAGGGCATACAATGAAAGTATCATCTACATACAGCCAGAAAATGATAGACTTTAAGACAGCAGACAAGAGCTTTCTCCTCAAAGTCTTCCATAAATTGATTGGTCACCACAGGGGACAAGGGACTCCCCATGGTGACACCATCAGTTTGTTCAAAAAATTCATTATTAAATAAAACATAAGTTGAGGAGAGAGTATGTTCAAACAAAGCCATATATTCAGAAAAACTCTTATGCTTTTGAATGATAGTTCTTTACCTGAACAAGTTATCAAGAGGCTGAGACCACACAGTGCTGTTCCACCAAGACAGTATGGGATGCCCAAGATTCACTAGGATGGCATTCCACTACAATTGATAGTGAGTAATATTGGTGCTTCTACGTATTCGAATGTAAAACATCTGGTCTCCTTACACAAGTGCTGCCACCATAAATGTAATTCCATGGATTTTATCAATTGTTTAAAGACTGTTAAGCTGAGCAGCTCAGATTTACTAGTTAGCTTCAATGTGGTCTCACTTTTTACCAAAGTTCCTTTATTTGACTCACTACATCTTATTGGTAACTTATTCAGTGATGATTTGATGGCTTTGTTTGAACATACTCTCTCCTCAACTTATTTTTGATTTAATAATGAATTTTTTGAACAAACTGATGGTGATGCCATGGGGAGTCCCTTGTCCCCTGTGGTGGCCAATCTTTTTATGAAAAACTTTGGGGAGAAAGCTTGAGTCTGCCGTCTTAAAGCCTACGGTTTTCTGGTCATACTTTTGCTGTATGGCCTCATGGCAGACAAGAACTGGAAAAATTCCTTTGTCATTTAAACTCTATACATGAGAACAGCAAGTTTACTATGGAGATTGAGAAAGATGGGACTTTACCCTTTCTTGACGTGTTAGTACGCCATAAGAATGATGGGTCTTTGGGACATTTGGTGTACAGAAAATCCACACATACAGGTTTATCTCTTCAGGTGTCCAGCTGCCATCACCCCGCATGAACTGCTGGTGTTCTCAGTACTTTAATTCACTGGGCGCATGTAATTTTGGATGCTGATAGCCTTCATAAAGAGTTAGTGCATCTGGAGAAGGTTTTTAAAGAGAATGGCTTTATGTCGTGTCAAATATGGAAGTCCATTCACAATTATAATAACAAGAAGCAATGCTCTGAGGAGACTGATGATGACTATAAATCAACTGTGTTCCTTCCATATGCCAGGAACATGTTTTCTAAAATAGGCAAATTGCTTAAGAAGAATAATATTAATGTCATCTTCCATCCACCAGCAAAGAGCAGGGCCTTAGTTGGATCCATTGAAGATGATTTATAATTGAGGAAGGCGGGTGTTTATAAAATTCTCTGAGAGTGTGGCTCTGCATATATAGGTCAGACAACATGAACAGTCGAGGAACACTGTGTAGAACACAAAAGACACACCCGTCTGCAGCAATGTTTAAAATCAGCTGTGGCAGATCATTGCATTTCCATGGGACATTCAATGGAATACAATAATACCACAATTTTAGCACCTGTTTCCAGCTTCTGGGACTCTGTAATTAAAGAATCTGTGGAAATATGTCTTGCTGATAATATAATGAATTGTGAAAACGGCTTTCAGCTTGATAAAAATTGGAATGCTATTATCAAAACTATGTGGTCACAACAGAATTGACATGCTCAGTTGATATTCAGCAATTAGTTTATTCTTACTTCACCACTGAGGGCAGCACACACAACTTGGCTGCCTCGCACATGTCATCTTCTAATGCATGTGGTGTAAACTGCCAGTACGATTCGCGTGTGTGGAATTTGCTATAAATACCATGACTGCATCAGGTCTCTTCAGCACTTCATCTAGTCACCTGAGGATGGCCAGACATCTCTGGGCCGAAATATAATGGCAGATTGTTGATGGGATCCAGCTACAAACCCGAAAATTACTGGAAGAAAGTGTGCTTCTTTGCGAAACCAATGCAACATGCACATATTAATTCCCATCATGCCCAATGGGAAACCTTGCGGTTTGAACATCCTAACACAGATCATTCACAAGTTATGAATGAAATGTCAATAAGCTGGAAAATGATCACACATTATGTCAGTTCACATACATACCTTTTCCTGAAAGTAGACACTTTTAAACTTGCGATACTGAGCTTCAGTGCTTTCAGAATATGGCAAGTTTCCCAGATCCTCAAGTTCTAAAGGGGATTTGTAGCCTCCACGAAAGAGTGGTAGAAGCCAGAAGAATGTTGCCTTGGAAAAGAAGCTTGAGCCTGCATATTTATAGCTGCAGTCACTCTCAGGTTTATAGGCTGGCCATGGACCGATCTGCAAAATTCCCACAATATTAATGTAAAGTAGAAAACTTGAGGAAACAATAGGAGACACTATACTCTACAAACAGATAAAATGTCTTCTATCATCATCATCAGGGGAAAACAGTCAATAAACATACAGAAAAAAATAGTAGAACTACACAGTGTCAGTGAATGTTTTTAAATGACTATAAATCAGACTGAAAATCAATAATTTACTTTCACTGAGAACTCATATTCATACAGTCCCCATGGTTCAGTTTATTTACTCATACACTAGGATTTTACATTATATGGATGTAGTTATATATAAGTGGCAGTCAAGTGAAAATGAGACAGATGGGTAAAAAATAAGTAAAGTGCTAATACATTTATCACAGTTTGAGACGAGAGTTAACACCTCCACAGAAAAATGTTTGTGGATGCCTCCACAACCAAAGCCAACCTAATTCCAACATTGAATCCTACTTCTCCCAGTCCATAACACCATGCATGCAACTCTTCAACCAAAGTAAATTGACGGTAATGAATGTTTCTTTTCATGGTGCCAAAAATATGGAAATCACATGGGGAGAGATTGGGACTCTATGAAGATGGGGAGGTCTTCCCAGTGAAGTCTCTGCAGTGTACTCAGAACAACCTTGGCATCGTTCGAGTGGGCCCACTTCTTGCCAAGGTTGTTTCGTCTTTGGTATTGAAATTTTGCTGGGAAGCCTTTACACATCCTCCACACTATCCCAATCCCTCCTCATGTGATTTCCATATTTTTGGAGCTCTGAAGGAAGACATTCATGGCTGTCAGTTGCTTCAGATAAGAAGGTGCACACCTACAAACAATCATAGTTTTGTAGGCAACTGCAAACATTTTTTTTCCATGGAAGTATTAATCATCTTGTCTCATACTGCGACAAATGTATTAACAGTTTACCTACTTTTTTCACCATTTGTCTCATCTTCATTTGACTGACCCTTATATTTACACCATATTTACACCGATTTGAAAAACACCTGCATCCCAGAACCACCTCTGCTCCCTCTGCAAGATACTGCTACTACATAATCCCTACTACATACATCACATCTCTGAAACTGAATCCTCTGTTCTCCAGCACCTGGAAGAGAATTCCAGACAATACCTCCATAAGTTCTCCAACCTGTTGACATCCTAGCACTGGCTTGGGGCACCACTATCCAACCCCTATCCTATCCACAGTGTTCCTCCTCACCAACCCCACACAGCATCCAGACACTGCCTAGTAGTCCTTTTCAACTTGCAACATCCCCATAACTCCCTACTAACACTCCAAATCCAAATCCAGAGCCTAAACAATCACCAAACATGGTTTTCAACCTTTCAATTAAAATTGTCAGCCCCATAAAAGTTTCAGTTCTATCCAAAGGCCTCACCTTTAGCCCTACACCCATTATTGGACTGTCAAAGACCTACTCTCCTTCTCCTGATACCTTCAATGGAGATACTTCTTTGCCACAAATCCCTCCAATTAAAGCCAACCTAATTCCAACACTGAATCCTGCTTCTCCCAGTTCATGCAACCTTCCAACAGTGATCTTCCTCCCCTCCCACCTAACCACTCCCCAGTCATCTTCCAGGAATTCATTACCTCCAACTTAGTCTCACCATTCTTCACCAGGTCCCCTCCTATAAACACCAACCTTTCACCAGAGGAAAGGACAGTCATATGTAGTCTCAAAACAGATTCTAAACTAATCATCCTCCCTCCAAACAAAGGCTCCATCACTTTCATGATGAGTCGCAGTGACTGTCTGGAGGAAGGCCTCCACCAATTGTGTGACTCATCCACCTGTAAACTCTGGCAGAATGATCCAATTCAGAAGTCCAACATAACCTCCAATTCAATCTTTAAACCTTAGACCATTCCTAGAACCTCTACCCTGAATCCATTTACCTGCCCCTATGACACATTGTACACCCGTTTTCTACATGCTCCCCGAAGTTCATAAACCCAACAATTCTGTATGTCCCATTGTAGCTGGTTATTGTGTCTCCACTGAAAGGATTTCAGCAGTCATTGAACAACTACTCCAGCCAACTGCCCATATCTAGCCTCCCACATCAAAGATACCAACCACATCCTTCACCAACTCTCCACCATCTCCATTCCTTTGCCTCCAGATTCCCTACTGGTCACTGTTGATGCCACTTCCCTATACACCAACATCTACATCTACATCTACATGGATACTCTGCAAATCACATTTAAATGTCTGGCAAAGGGTTCATCGAACCACCTTCATAAAGCTCTATTATTCCAAACTCGTATAGTGCGCGGAAATAATAAACACCTATATCTTTCTATACGAGCTCTGATTTCCCTTATTTTAACATGATCATTCCTCCCTATGTAGGCTGGTGTCAACAACATATTTTTGCATTTGGAGGAGAAAGTTGGTGATTGGAATTTCGTGAGAATATTCCATTGCAATGAAAAATGCCTTTCTTTTAATGATGTCCAGCCCAAATCCTGTATCATTTCAGTGACACTCTCTCCCATATTTCACGATAATACAAAACGTGCTGCCCTTCTATGAACTTTTTCGATGTACTTAATCAGTCCTATCTGGTAAGGATCCCACACCATGCAGCAGTATTCCAAAAGAGGATGGACGAGCGTAGTGTAGGCAGTCTCCTTAGTAGGTCTGTTACATTTTCTAAGTATCCTGCCAATAAAATGCAGTCTTTGGTTAGCCTTCCTCGCACCATTTTCCATGTGTTCCTTCCAATTTAAGTTGTTTGTGATTGTAATACCTAGGTATTTATTTGAATTTACGGCTTTTAGATTAAACTGATTCATCATGTAACTGAAGTTTAACGGGTTCCTTTTAGCACTCATGTGGATGACCTCACACTTTTCGTTATTTAGGGTCAACTGCTACTTTTTGCACCATTCAGATATTTTTTCTAAATCATTTTGCAGTTTGTTTTGATCTTCTGATGACTCTATTAGTCAATAAATGACAGCATCATCTGCAAACATCCGAAGACGGCTGCTCAGATTGTCTCCCAAATCATTTATATAGATAAGGAACAGCAAAGGGCCTATAACACTACCTTGGGGAATGCCAGAAATCACTTCTGTTTTACTCATGCCCAAGGCCTTGCCACAATTCAACACTGCCTTTCTCAGTGTTCTTCAGAATCCAAACACACCACTTCATTCCTCATGCACCTAACCAACTTAATACTATCACACAATTGCTTCTCCCTTGAAGGAAAGGTATACAAACAAATCGATGGCACAGCAACGGGCACCCAGATGGGACCCTCCTTTGCCAACCTGCTTATGGACTATCTAGAGGAAAACTTCCTAGCCTCCCAAAACATCAAACTGCTGGTCTGGTTCAGGTTCTTTGATGATATCTTCATGATTTGACAGGCACAAAAAAGATTTCCCATGCCATTTCCCCACACACCCCCTACCCTCCCTCCAGCTACAAATGAATGCCCCCTTTGTCATCCAGTACCATCTCAGACTGGGACAGCTGAACCACATCTTTCTTCAGGGCTTTGATTATCTGTCATCATGCCTTGAAATGGGGGACTCCTAAAGTGGTGATCATTGCCCACTCAACCTTCCCAACATCCTAGTCTATCCCTTTGCCACTCCCAATCCCAAACCCTTGTCAAAGTGGTTATATCCCTGTGGAAGACCCAGGTGCAAGACCTGCCCAATTCACTTACCCACCATCTTCATATTCCAGTCCTGTCACAGATTTATGTTACCCCATCAAAGGTTGGGCCACCTGTGAAAGCAGTCGTGCCATATGCATGCTCTGCTGAAAGCACTGCACAGCATTTTATTTTGGTATGACTACCAACCAGCTGTCCACCAGGATAAATGGCCACCACCAAACTGTGGCCAAGATTAAAGTAGAGCACCCTGTGGCACAACATGCCACTGAACATAACATGCTATAATTCAATGATTGCTTCACAACCTGGGCCATCTAGATCTTCCTTTCAACCACCAGCTTTTCTGAATTGCACAGATGGGAGTTACCATTACAATGCATTCTCCACTCCCGATATTATCCTGGCCTCAACTCATGATAACCTGCTGTCCCATACCCTCCACTTAACAGTTTCTATCACCTCTTTCCTATCATCTCCTCCCTTTATGCATCCCCTCATGCTCACTGTGTGCTGTCCTCTGCCAATGCACTCATGCATCCTTTCACCTCCCCTGCTCCTCTCTTTTTCTGCTTCCCATTTTTTCCCCTCACACCCACCTCCTGACATTACAGCCGGCAGTCTTGTCAGGCTGCCATATAGTCCCTGGACACCATGCCAGACAACACTTGTACCCTGCTAGCTTTCCACCTTCCCTGCCCCACTACAGATTGCTATTCGTGTGACATTCACATTCCAGTCAGTAACAGTCTTTTCATTGTGCCCGTCTGCAAATCAGTGGATCATCTTTATGGTGAGTATCAATCTATCCTTTTCTTAATATTGTTGATATGCCACCTTGGTGGTTCCATTGTTCAATATGGAAATACAGTTTTTGAAATACCATATTTGTAAGAGGCATTGCTAGGAAGCATTAATAGCAGTAACTCTAAATGCAGGTCTGTGGACAGAGTAAGAACCACATACAGAAAGCAAAACAGCTGCATTTTATTAGCTGATAAATGACATGCCAGGACAGCACTAATGAGCTTATTTTTTTGCTATTAACTGAATTTTGGAGAGATCATATTTTGTCTCTGGGAAGCTGGACAACCCATCCAAAGAACTGCTTGTTGCATTAGACATGACATGTCAGTTGTACATCAATGTTGATGTCTGTGGCCCAAAGAAGATGCACAGTTTCACATTCTCAGTACTATAGTTCTCGGTGGTAGCCTGGACTGACACGTAGGACAAAAAGACACTTCTGGTCACATGAGGGCTGTAGCACAAAATATAAGCAATGTTGCATCTACAGTGGCTCTGTCACCATAAGGAATCAATTGCTACAATCTGGATTACAAGAAAGGTTGCCCTCACTATACTTACTCTCACAACTCATTTTCACACAGCACACCTATGATGGAATAGCAAGATGCCAATGGAAGGATAAATAGAGCATTTTTGTGTTTAGTGATGAGAGATGATCACCAGCAAGTGTGGAATTTACCAAGAGAGTGGCATCTATCATAGTGTACCAGGGAGCAAAACACAAGATCATTTCTAAGTATCATGGTGTGGGTAATGTATACCTCTGATGTTTGTTGAGGGAACATTAAACAGTAAAAGAAAATACACTGTCTTCCAAGATGTACCATTAAAGCTGCATAGTACACTTTCTATTAGCTGCTAAAGTTATATTGTAATCAAATGAATGTCATTTACTCTGTTCTACATTAAAATAGTGAAATTTCCCACTAATATAGCATTAATTAAAAGAGTTTGTTACCTTGTTTAACTTTAAAATGGCTTCAAAAACACATTTAAGACTAATTACAGAAAATCTGCTGCAATGAAAAAATAATTGCTATTTATTTACTTGTACATGCTTCACATTTCCAGTATATACTTTTTTTTCATTTTTAAAGAACAAATAGTTTATGAACATCTGCCAAATGAAGGAGAACATGTAGCACATTTTCAGTGGAAGACACTCTAAGTACAAGAGAAAAATAAACTTTGAAAGCAGCATTGTACACTTCATTTACATCCATGTCTCTAACCCACAAGCCATCACATGTGACATGGCAGAGAGAACACAGTGCACTATTACAATTTTCCTCCATTTCCTATTTCAACTGGCAGTACTATAGAGGAAAATCAACTGTTGGTACACGTCCATATAGGCCTATGTTTCTCAAATTTTAGCATCATGGCCACTACACAAGAGGATGCAATATGTACCTTGAGTCAGCCTGGAACACCTGCTCATGGAATTATAAAAACAAGTCTTTCCATTATGATCAATGCCTTTACTGTAGTTGTCCTATATAGTAACTTGTTGAGTTTTTATGGGAAACTCTTGTGTAGAATAAAAAAGTCTATAATAAATTACACTGCTTTTTTGAAATATTTGTTATGTCTTCCATTAGTTCAACTTGAGAAAGGTACCAGACTAGCGAACAATAATTGATTGGGAGAGAATCTTAACAACTCTTATAATGATGTATACTAAATCTCCTTAGGCGTATTTCAGTGACTGTATCTGTCTTCCTAAGAATAAAATGTACATGTTCATTCCACCTTGAATCACTCGTGTGGATACCCTGACACATCTGAAAATTATGACTGATCCTAGTGATTGATTGTTGATGAAGTTATCAAAAAATACTAGGACATTTTGCCTATTTCTGTATATTACATGCACTTATACTGAGTGTGAGTTGCTAAACTTTACACAAAGCAATAGTGATTTGCACATCCTCCTGCATTTTGAGAAGAATTTCTAAAGATATCTCTTGTTTCCTACCACTAAGTAAAGTAAAGTAATCATCAACTCTAAAATCATTTTGAACATCACAGTGCTTTACTTGGCAGCATGGTCCTAGTTTTAGGGAGACTTACAGTTTAACGTGAAGTCTGGACCAAGGTACAACTTTTTCATATCAATGAACATTGCCAAAGGTGAAAGAAGTGATAAATGAAGTTAAAAATCCATGGAGTGACCACAGATTGAACCTGAGATTTTTGGATTTGTAGTCTGGCATTATACCACTGAACCACTGAGCCACCTTTATATCACTACATCATTCATAAAAATAACCTACCAACAGTCTTATACCACATCACTAAATGTGGCAACTCAAAACCCTGTGCTAGACATGGATACAAGGCAGATCAAAATCTTGTACACAGTTTTAACCTACCCCGTACAGTCACTGCAGCAAATACTCTGCTAAGAGCAAAAATTAATTCTCAGTCCTATCACCCTTTCCTGAGATACACTTAGTTATACTTCAGCTTCTTATAATGTTTTCCCATTGAGGATGACATTCTGAATTCTTTATGCTGTGAAGTCTTCACTCAGTCTCATGTTTGGTCTGATATTCCACTAGCCTGTCTTTAAATTAGGTGGCAAGAATCCAAAAACAACTGAAAGCTTTCTTCTAATCCCGAAACATGCCATCAACTTAGACTCTGCTGCCTGCAGGACAAATTTAATCAAACAAAATGTGAGTCAGGTTTCATATGATCATTACACACATATTTGTTATTGATTCCTACAGAGAAGACATTCAGCTTCCCAAAATGTCACAACAATCTGACATCAGTAATGAATTCGAATTCTGTGAATGTGTCCTCTGACACTTCTTAAAAACTGGGGTGATATGTGACTATTTCCAGTTATGTTGGACTCTTTGTTGCTCTATATATTTGTGATAAGCTTAAACTATGCATTTTATATATTTTCCAAGCCACTATATAATGCATGGCAGAGGGTACTTCATACCGATATTATCAAGTTTTTGTTCTATTCCATCCATGTATACAGGAAGGGGAAAATGACTGTCTATATGCCTCTGTGTGTTCTCTCATCTCTCCCATATCCCCCGTAAGATTTACAATGGTGTCAGCATAATGATCAGTCTTCTTTAAGTACAAGTTCTCCAAATGTATCCAACAAGGCTTTGTAAGAACTATGGTTTTTTCTTCCGAGGATTGCCATTTAATTTCCCTCAGCATTTCCTGGCAATGGTCTCTGAATTTGTCCAGTGTCTACCATCATTCCAACTTGGTAAGACTCCCAACACTTTAACAGTACTCTATAATTGGCCACATTAACATTTTGTATGTGACTTCTATTACAGATACAAAGCAGTTTCTCAGAAATCTTCCAACAAATATCCAAATCTTCCATCTGTCTTCCCTAAATCTGATTTTCCATAATCATTCCATTTCATTCTGTTATTAGTACCACCCCTATCTCCTTATGCAATATGACACGCTGAAGATGTTCATCATTATTTTTGTACTCACATTCTATAAAGTTATCTCTCTTTGTTAAAGGGACTATCTTATTATTCACATTACACAAAGTGGAAATTTTGTCCAAGTCTTTCTGTCTTTTCTAATGATTGTTCAATGGTCATTCTTTCCTGTAGACAACAGCATCATCAGTTAACTACTGTATAGTGCCATTGATCCTATTTGATAAATCATTTTTGTGTCGAACATTAGAGACCTTGTTACACAACCTTGAGGTGTACTCAAAGTCATTTTGATTCTATACAACCACCCAGTGTAACACCTTGGTTTCTATTAGTCAAATATTCATTGAGCCAATCAGGTGTTTGTGAAGATATTTCAAATGAGTGCATCTTGGTTAGTAACTAACAATGTGACACAGTGTCATACACCTTTTGAAAATCTGGGAAGATGGAATGTACTTCTGTGGTTTTTCCTGGATCCATGCAGATACTCTGGGAGAAACTTTCTCCCTTACTCCCCCCCCCCCCCCCCTCCCCCCAGGAATGTCATAAGCTTATAATAAGCTCTAGGATGGTGAAAAGACAAACATCAGTAATACTGGTCTAAATCAAACTATGGAAAATCCAGGATGGAATGTAACAATATTATGAGAATGAAAGTTGCTACTCACCATGTAGCAGAGATGCTGAGTTGCAGTAGGCACAACAAAAAGATTCTCACAATTATATAGCTTTTGGCCATTAAGGCCTTCGTCAACAATAGACAGACATATGCACACACACACACAAACGCAACTCAGCATCTCCACTATATGGTGAGTAGCAACTTTCCTTCTCATAATATTGGTAATTCTGGTCTGTAATTCCATGCATCCTGTCTTTTGCCCTTTTTAGAAACAGGAGTGAACCACACTCTTGTCTGGTCTTGTGAGACTAGTCACTGCACAAAAGATTCTTGATAAGTATCAGCTAGGAAAGAAACAAACTGTGTAGCATGTTCACTATGATATGTAATAGGATTTCCATCAGGGCTAGGTGACTTTTTAGCTTTAAGCCATCTTGATTGTTTTTCAATACTGAGGGAGCTAATATCAATCTCTCTCATTTGTGACTCTATGTGGAAAATTAATATCCTCATATGCAAATATATGGTACTCAAATGAAAATGAGACAGATGGAAAAAAATAAGTAAACTGTTTATTATTTCAAAAATAATTATGGTAACTGTTAATACATTTATCACACTGTGAGACAACATGGTCAAACCCTTCTGAAAAAAATGTTTGTGGCTGCCTACAGAACCATGTTCTACCCAGACACAGACATCTTCATCCAAAGCAAATCAGCAGCCACGAATATCTTTCTTCTGAGCTCCAAAAATGGGGAAATCGTGTGGGGAGAGATTGTGACTGCACAGAGGATGTGTATGGTCTTCCCAATGAAACTTCTGCTATGTGCTTGAAACAATCTTGGAAACATGTGAGCTTGCCAAGGTTGATTCAACTCTGCTGCCGAAGTTTTGCTGGAAAGCCCTTACACATCTCCCATACAGACTTGATGTCTCCCCATCTGATCTACATATTTCTGGAGCCCTGAAGAAAGACATTCTTGGCCACTGATTTACTTCAACAAAGAGGTGCATGCCTAGGTACAATCATGGTTCTGTAGACGACACGAACATTTTTCCATAAAGGCACTGATCATCTTGTCTCTCAGTCGGATAAATGTATTAACAGTTATGGTGATATTTTGAATGAAATAATTAACTTATTATTTTTTTCTTGTGTCTCATTTTTGTTTGAATGCCCCTTATAAATTTTAAGTATGGTATTCCATACTTCTGATTTCTGTCTACTGTCTTCATTTTCAACAGCAGACTAAGCAACAAGAGCTTGAATGGAAGGTTTGGACAAGTTCATTGACTTTATGTGTAATGAGAACTTTCTTGGACTTTGTCAGGATCTATCTCTAAAAATTACTATAGGCTTCTTGCGTGACACTTCTTACAGATGCATGAGTTGCTAGCAAGTTTACTCTGTCAGTTCTCCTGTAGTCTCTTGTGTAGTGAGAGTACAGGATTTTTGCAACATTCTCCACATGGTATCATTAAAGAAAAGTGGGTCTTTACCATCTTTTATTACTTTGGTTGACAAACATTTATCTAGTCCACAATTTTTTTTCAGCTTTAACCACAACTGTTCTGTGTTTGCTAGGTTTGAACTAAATGTTCTCAGTCCATTAATTAAATTAATAGTGGGTGTCTGTCAAATCAACTAAACACAAATAATCCCTGAGCCTTGTTCATGTCTTGCTTGTATTTGGTGTTCGTCATTCTTGCAAAAGCATTATGGTCACTAATCTCTGCATTGGTGACACTCCGAAAAAGATCATGTCTGTTTGTAACCTGCAAGTCAAAACTATTTGTTTTGCATGTGGGTTATCTGATCAGTTGTTCAAGGCAGTTGTCAGTGGATGTATTTAGTGTCACTTTTCAAGACCGTTTGTCCTTACTGCCAATAATGTATGCATAGTTTTACCCGTCAATACAGAACAGGTTAAAGGCACCATCATATCTTCAGTGAACACCCATGTTCCCAAGATCAGGCTATCTTTCAGTAACTGTACAGATGATGTGTGTGAATCTGGTGGTCAGTAGAAACATCCCATTATTAAGTTCACTGATCCCACATACTTGTGTCCATATTAGTTCACATTTGGATTCATTTTGGGCCTCATTAGAAATAATGTTTTGCTTGTCATTATGAACTCCTCCTGGAGAGCCTAATCTACCTTTCCAACATACAAGGTGTGATGGAAAAGTTTTAATAATGGATCCATTACTGCTTACTGGCTTGGCGAGCAGGTACACAGAGGATGGGGAGTGAGTCATTGCCTTGTCCTTGAAGGCCCTCTGACAGGAAACTGTGTTTCCTTTATTCAGTTCGCTGTGTCAGCTGGTTGGGTGCAGATCAGTTAGGGTTTGTTGCCGGATTCTGTCTTCATGAAAATGGACATAATAACGGAGCAACAAGTTTGTGTGAAATTTTGTTTTAAAACTGGGAAATTGGCTTCTGAGACTTATGAACTATAAAAAACAGCTTTTGGAGATAATTGTATGAGCCAGTCAAATGTTCTTTTCTGGTTCAACAGATTTAAAAATGGCCACGAATCATTTGAAGATGAACCATGGTCCGGCCATCCTTCCACCTCAAAAACGAATGAAAATCTTGTGAAAGTTCATGACTTAGTGTGCTCTGATTGTAGATTTACAATTATGGAGATGGCTGATGAACTTAATTTAAGTTTCTATGCAGTTTAGTCAATTTTAACTGAAGATCTGAACATGTGTTGAGTGTCCGCAAAATTCATTCCAAAACTGTTGTCAAGTGACCAGAGACAATACTGACTTGAAGTGTACCACAAACTGATTAATCGGACTAAAAATGGCCTAGATTTGTTAAACAGGGTAATTACAGTGATGAATTGTGGGTATATGGATATGATCCTGAAGCCAAAGTGCAGTCTTCGCAGTGGAAAACTCCAGGTTCACCACAACTAAAGAAAGAATGGCAAAGTCGGTCAAAGGTAAAGACAATGCTGGTGATTTTTTTCGATTCTACCAGTATTGTGCTTCATGAATTAACCCCTGGAGGACAGACAATAAAACAGTAATACTAAAAATGTGTCCTTGAGCATTTGCATGATAAGGAGCAGAAGAAATGGCCTGCATTGTGGAAAGACAAGTGTCGGGTGCTACACCATGACAATGCTTCGACTCATCGTGCCTTCTCTAGCGTTTAATTTTTGACCAAATTCAAAATTCCTGTGCTTCCACAACTGCCATATTCCCCTGATTTGGCCCCACTGGACTTCTGCCTGTTTCCTAAAGTGAAATTTTCACTGAAAGGGAAGTTATTCGACTCAATTGAAGACATCCAGGCAAATATGGAGAGCGTCCTTAACACACTACAGGAAAAAAATTTCTAGGGACGTTTCCAAAAGTGGAAACACCATTGGAGTAGGTATGTTCAGTTAGAAGGAGACTATTTTGAAGGAGATGCATCACAGTAGCATGTAAGTACCACCATTGTATAATTACAAGCCCATTCTTAAAACTTTCCAATCACACCTTGTATGTTCCACATGTTGGTAAAAATTCCCTACTCTCTACTTCGAGTTTCTGTCAACTCTCAGATTCTAATAAGATGTGGGAGCCACTACTTTCCGTGACAGTTATGAGGTTCAGGACTTTGATACAAACACTCCAGCAACTAACAAATGATATTTTGAGATACTCCTCCTCCAGTTTTGTTAAACAATCTGTTGTAAGAATTGGTTTATCTGGTGCCAGTTTTTCTATTGGAGGTTTCAAAATTGTGCCTAGTCCAAAGAAATCCATGTGCATTCCACATGTCCTTTGCCTCTCGAGTGGCCATTCCTGGTATGAAGCACACACCTGACCTACCCAGTCCAACTTTGCAAATCTCCTGTGTGTAGCATAGGTCAATGAATCTACAGACAATCTTTGTCACAGAATGAAAGAAGCCTATGGTTTAGACATTCCACACAGCTCCAAACCAGAGGGTCCCAGAGGGTCTCAATCAGTCCTCTGAATGATGCTCCAAACTGACAGCTGTGCAGAGACATCATGAGCGATGATAGCTGTCTTAATCATTTCCACCAGTCTGTGAAAGGACTGAGGATCATCTCAGAATCCAGGTGACAGACATTGTCAGTGCCTACATGAGTGATGCTCTGTAGCTGACTATAAAATGTGTTCTCAATTGCTCATGGGATGGATTATTTGATATGACAGACAGTCTCCCCCAGGATATATAACAAGTAGACATTTGGTTTGTTTCCCTTCCATGGCACTATTTCTCTAAGAATGATCATCATGCACCTAACATTGAATTCTCATGTACTGAAAAAGGAAGACAATACATTCGACATACTACTACGAAGGAGACCAGATACCATCTCTGTGCATTGTCTCAAACCCACCTGAATTTTGTGAAGTTCACCCAGTACAGATGATGCAATTGTCACTCAGACAGAAGACAACATGCAAGAAGAGAGGGATGATAATGCACCACCTCATTCATCACTGCCACAAGTGACCCTTCTGCTGTCACAACTCAAGAACCTCAACACTGACCAGCAAACTCACTATGGCTGTATCCAATGACCTCCCACGTACTGCAGCCAGAATCACCTGGACTAAATGGGAGGGAGAGGCAGCACCATCACAGTGGTTCTTTACTGAAAATCGGTTCAGTTATGCTCTATCTAGCAACTGGCCACAGCACAGCTGGTCCTGCACAACAATGCAAAACACACGCGAGTGGCTGGGACTTTTGTTGGTCTCCCCTCCTGCCACTGCTCTGCACTGCAAGGGGAGGACACTTACCACCAATGACATGAAATAATAGTCAAGCAAAACTCTTTGGCAGCAACACTAGTTAACCCCCCTGCAAGAAAGTATACCTACTGTGAATGATTGTATTGTATGCAGGCAATCGTTCTGTACATCCCATTGTTAATAATAAATTCGTGTTAAATTCATTCACTAACATCCAGCTTCATTGCACTAGTCTCTGGCACAGGAAGTCCTGTAAATACTTTCAAAATGGGTACTCTTGTGTTCATGTTGACATTGTTCGGCTTCTGTTTGCAAACAACTCTCCACAATCTTTTTTTAAAAAAACTCCTTCTTTCTTTAAAAAAAGTAAGGTTACAAACATTTTCGCATCGTAAGAATGACAAGTTTTAAATTTACATTATATGTAGCCCTGTATTTATGCCATAGGCACTCTTTCCAAGAATTAGATATTTGCTGTTGTGTGCTAGGTATATAGCAAATCATAAATGCAAGATATATCTTTTTTTTTTTTTTAAGCATTACAACGACACCTTAGAGGAAAAGGGAAATAATTTTGAAACTTGAAGAAGATAGTCAAGAAAACAAAGAGAGCAACAAAGCTGTAGCAAAGTATTGAATAATACTACTAACAATGAAACCAAATTCCTTTTCCCACCATGTATTGGTGTCAGTAGGAAAAGCTTAATGTGTGAAGAAGGAAAATTCATAATACTAGAGACAAGGGAAATTTGAGAATTTGCATACAAAACAGTTTTCTTGAGACCATATGAGAAAGGTATTTATTTAGTTATTTTTGCTTGTAACATGTAATATTATATGCATTGGTAAAGTCAAAACAAATGTTTGT
Organism: Schistocerca cancellata; assembly: GCF_023864275.1. Taxonomy (NCBI): domain Eukaryota; kingdom Metazoa; phylum Arthropoda; class Insecta; order Orthoptera; family Acrididae; genus Schistocerca; species Schistocerca cancellata. Next base: position 613,839,366 of record NC_064626.1, read on the forward strand.
ATGTAACACTATTTGCACTCCAAAATACACTGATCAGGCAGAACATTATGACCACCTACATAATAGCCGGTATGTCCACATTTGGCATGGTTAACAGCGGCTATCCATTGTGGTATGGAGGAAATGAAGCCATGGTAGGCTTCTGAAAAGAGTTGGCACCACATCTGCTCACACAAGTCACCTAATTCCCATAAATTCTGGGAGGGAGGCAATGAGCTCTGAGGCCACAGTCAATCACATCCCAGATGTGTTTGATCAGGTTCATATCTGGCGAGTTGGGGGGCCAGGACATCAATTGGGACTTTCCACTGTGTTCCTCGAACCATTCCATCACACCCATGGGCTTGTGACATGGTGCTTTATCTTGCTGAAAAATGCCACTGCCATCGGGAAACATGATTGTCATGAAGGGCTGTACATGGTCTGCAACAAGTCTATGATACTCCTTGGCCATTATGGTGCCTTGTGCAAGCTCCACCAGCGGATGTCAACATAAATGTTCCCAAGAGCATAATGGAGCCACTGCCAGCATGCCTCCAACCTGCAGTACAGGTGTCAAGAAGCTGTTCCCCTGGAAGACAACAGATTTGTGCCCTCCCAACGGCATGATGAAGAAGGAATCGGGATTAATTAGACCAGGCAATGCTCTGCCACTGCGCCCACATCCACTGCCAATGGTCATGCGCCCATTACAGTCATAGCTGCCGATATCATGTTGTTAACACTGGCACATGCACAAGCTGTGGCAGCCTATTGTTAGGAGTGTTTGGTGCACTTTGTGTTCAGACACACTTGTACTCTGCCCAGCATTGAAGTCTGATGTTAGTATGCTACCTGACACAGTCACATCAATTAAATATTTAGGTGTAACACTGCAGAGCAATATGAAATGGAACAAGCATGTATGTTTATTGGAAGAATTCTTGGAAAGCGTACCTCATCTACAAAGGAGACAAGGTATAGAACTCTAGTGAAATCCATCCTTGTGAGCTGCTTGAGTGTTTAAGATCCTCACCAAGTCAGTTTAAATGAAGACACTGAAGCAGTTCTCAGGCTTGTTGATAGATTTGTTACCAGTATGTTCACTCAACATGTATTATAGAAATGCTCCATAACTCAACTAGGAATCCCTGGAGGAATTAAATTTAGAGAATCAGCATTTGCTTGTCTCACTAGAGAACAGTTCTACTGCTACCAACGTACATTTTGTATAATGACCACGAAGACAAGATAAAGAAACAAATTGTACAGAGTCATATTGGCAGTCGCTTTTCCCTCACTCCATTCACAAGTGGAACAGGAAAGGGAATGATTAGTACTGGTATAAGGTACATTTTGCCATGCACAGTATTGTGCTTTGAGAGAATACATGTAGATCTAGATACACTTTAACACTGGTATAAGGTACCCTTTGTCATGCACAGTATTGTGCTTTGAGAGAATACATGTAGATCTAGATACACTTTAACAATACTCTGGTTGCTTGCTTCTGCAGAACGGACACTTTATTTAGCTCTCTCCCAGAAAATAATTCCATAAGACAATGGGGAGTGAGACATGCAAAATAACAAACACACTTGTTTATATGGAAACAGAATGAATGAAATTTTCTGAGTTGCACTAGTGTGAATTCTTCCTACAACATGTTCTTCATTTTTGTAACCTCCTGGCCTCAACCTTCACTCATCCCCGTCCTCTAACCCCTTCCCTGCTCCCACTCCAGCACTACACATGTCTTCTTTCCACAAACACATCTACTAGTCTTTCCCCTTCTTTATGTCTATCCTCTCCCCTCCCCTCATCCGCCCCTCCCCCCTTTCCAGCACAGCCTCACAACTCTGCACCTAGCAGTCTACCCTGTGCCCATCACATCCCTGATTGCTCCCACAGCAGCATATCATCTTGTACCGTCCCTACCCTGCTATCCCTCCTCCTCCCTGACCTGCGACTTGCCAGGCACTATGATTGATGAACTCTGGCACAGAGGTGAAGCAGCATGGAATGACATTAATTGTATTTATCATCCAAGCTCAGTTCTACTCAGTGCCCAGTCAAGATACAACCATTTTTGTTGCCAGAGGTGGCAGCTCTGTAGACTAAATTTCACTCCCTCTATACCCCAAAATAGCCCACAAATTTAACAAGTATTCTTTCTACTATTACTATATAACTAAAATTTGCTATTCTTCCTGGTGTTGCAATTCAAATGGTCAGTATTGTCGTTTAACATATTCTCAGCTATTCCTTTATTTTAGCAGCTGAAAGTTCTCATACCAAAATCATGAAGTTCATAATTTACATTTGGTGCACTTTATGAATTCAGTTATGGTTTCTGTTGTATGAGTGCAGTCTCCTTTGTGTATGTGTTGTATGTACAAAAAGAAAAAAGGTACAAAAATGTAAAGTCTTGAATAAGATCTATTTTAACACTGGTATAAATGAAACTGTACAGCAGAATGTATGCATTTTAACTTTTGATTGAAATGTTAAATACTTCCACCCCAAAATGAATAACATACACTCCTGGAAATGGAAAAAAGAACACATTGACACCGGTGTGTCAGACCCACCATACTTGCTCCGGGCACTGCGAGAGGGCTGTACAAGCAATGATCACACGCACGGCACAGCGGACACACTAGGAACCGCGGTGTTGGCCGTCGAATGGCGCTAGCTGCGCAGCATTTGTGCACCGCCGCCGTCAGTGTCAGCCAGTTTGCCGTGGCGTACGGAGCTCCATCGCAGTCTTTAACACTGGTAGCATGCCGCGACAGCGTGGACGTGAACCGTTTGTGCAGTTGACGGACTTTGAGCGAGGGCGTATAGTGGGCATGCGGGAGGCCGGGTGGACGTACCGCCGAATTGCTCAACACGTGGGGCGTGAGGTCTCCACAGTACATCGATGTTGTTGCCAGTGGTCGGCGGAAGGTGCACGTGCCCGTCGACCTGGGACCGGACCGCAGCGACGCACGGATGCACGCCAAGACCGTAGGATCCTACGCAGTGCCGTAGGGGACCGCACCACCACTTCCCAGCAAATTAGGGACACTGTTGCTCCTGGGGTATCGGCGAGGACCATTCGCAACCGTCTCCATGAAGCTGGGCTACGGTCCCGCACACCGTTAGGCCGTCTTCCGCTCACGCCCCAACATCGTGCAGCCCGCCTCCAGTGGTGTCGCAACAGGCGTGAATGGAGGGATGAATGGAGACGTGTCGTCTTCAGCGATGAGAGTCGCTTCTGCCTTGGTGCCAATGATGGTCGTATGCGTGTTTGGCGCCGTGCAGGTGAGCGCCACAATCAGGACTGCATACGACCGAGACACACAGGGCCAACACCCGGCATCATGGTGTGGGGAGCGATCTCCTACACTGGCCGTACACCACTGGTGATCGTCGAGGGGACACTGAATAGTGCACGGTACATCCAAACCGTCATCGAACCCATCGTTCTACCATTCCTAGACCGGCAAGAGAACTTGCTGTTCCAACAGGACAATGCACGTCCGCATGTATCCCGTGCCACCCAACGTGCTCTAGAAGGTGTAAGTCAACTACCCTGGCCAGCAGGAGCTCCGGATCTGTCCCCCATTGAGCATGTTTGGGACTGGATGAAGCGTCGTCTCACGCGGTCTGCACGTCCAGCACGAACGCTGGTCCAACTGAGGCGCCAGGTGGAAATGGCATGGCAGGCCGTTCCACAGGACTACATCCAGCATCTCTACGATCGTCTCCATGGGAGAATAGCAGCCTGCATTGCTGCGAAAGGTGGATATACACTGTACTAGTGCCGACGTTGTGCATGCTCTGTTGCCTGTGTCTAAGTGCCTGTGGTTCTGTCAGTGTGATCATGTGATGTATCTGACCCCAGGAATGTGTCAATAAAGTTTCCCCTTCCTGGGACAATGAATTCACGGTGTTCTTATTTCAATTTCCAGGAGTGTACATTGGCGCAGCTTTATGCGGTGAGATAATATGCTATTTCATATGTTGCAAGATGTCACCTCTGTTAGACAGTTTTCCCTTACATCAGAATTACATAATGGTTCCATAACCACATTATGGCTAGTGCCTCTTCTCAACCATCTCCTACAAAGCTAAGTGCACGTCATTTACGACGGCGGCCGAGTTTATGATCGTTCTGCACATCGGAAGTCACAAAACACAGTCAGCCAATGAACAGAGAGCGACGTTGCCAGAGCTCGACTGCAGTGCAGAGCACGGAAAAGTGTCTTCAGTTTTAGAAATGTTCAGTTATAAATAAAGTAATTGAACAAAAGCAATGTCTTGATAGCAGACTTTCTTTTATAGAAAGTTTGGAAAAAGCATTATTTATACCAACTGCTTCATATTCTATTAATTAATTAATTAAACCTAGCAAGCAATAAGCCTCCTAATTCAGGCGATAGCAAGGAAAGGTGTTTCCATCACTAACCGCATTTTCGCAATAAAGAACAGCAGTAATTGTTTATCTTCTGTTGTACTTCAACAAAATGTGATTATTTCATAGTCATACCATCAGTGTTTGTCGGTATTTTGCGTGTATTATAAACTCCTCCGGGAGTTCTATTGGATGAGGAGCTGCATTAGCGTAATGGTTACAGTGTGTGGCTGCTAAGTGGAAGGTTCTGTGTTCAAACCTTGTTCGGTGCTTGATATTTTCCTTATTTAAAAACAATCTCGAAGTGTCTTACTTCATGAATTTTATTCGTTTGAATGTAATTTTTTGAAATTTCTAGTCGCAACTATAATCGACCATACGGAAAGTATATGCTATGGACTTTTACCTCTTCAAAATTTCGTGCAATGGTTTACTACATCTAATGCTGCACAATAACTGCATGGAACATCGAAACAAAATTAAGTCATTTATGGGGGGAAGGTAGCAGTCAAGAAGATGTGTAAAAACCAAATAGTTTTTGTGAAATTGAATGATAGTGTGTCAAAGCAGTCGAAACACCATGTGTCTGCACAGGCGAGCAGTGCAGTGATGACAAAATCGCGCACAGCACGGAATGCGGGGAGCACGTCTCTGTAGCAGTGAAAGGGTTAATGCGGCCGTGGTGGCTTTACTTCATAAACTGCGCGCTTCCCCCTAAACGTAAGTTTGCGAACTATACTATGGCACTGCTTCTCTTGGCGCGTGGGACTGGCAATGCAGCAGTCTCCTGCGTCTGGGCGGGCATGCGCGAACCACCAAGATAAAAGAATTGAACTATAGTGTTCCATTTACAGTGAATCTGACATCAATGAGGCATTAATTTTTTAAATTTCCTTCTATGCTGAATAGATGCTGCTTACTCCACAATGAGCTTTCATGTAAGGCATCCAGGCTTTGAGAAGAGTAAAATCTGAACTTTCTCCCAATCGTGAACCCAATGGATTGAAATTACAACTCCTCACATATCCACAATAAGTCAAAAAAAGATATAACTCTCCTCTCTGTGCTCTAGCAGCTGTTTGTAAATGATATTGCAATTTCCATGAACATGTAAGAACAAATAACATAGCCCACCTGGCCAGTCAGCTGCACGACAGTATCTTTGTAACTATTTTGATGTGAGGAAATACACTGGCTGAAAAAAAAATGCAACAGCCTCAAGGACAAGTGAGGTGACAGGTAGTTGATCACTGTAGAAGGCCAGTATTATTGCATGCAAACAGGCACAAAGGTGCTGAATGGCAATCTGTGATAGATTGTTCTAATTATCTCATGGCTTTTGTTGCAATTCAGCAATAGTTCTTGCAGGCTCTGGAGAACAAGGAAGTTCCTGTTTCAATATGTCTCATACACATTCATTTGGTGAGAGATTTCATGACCTTTCTGGCCAGGGCAGCTGTTGTACACCACAAAGAGCATATTGTGTTGCTGTAGCCATATATGGACATGCACTGTCCTGCTGAAAAAGCACATTACCTTCGCATCAAATAAACAGTAGTAGCATGTGAATAACAGCCTGTGCAATGTAGTGGGCACTGGTTACTTTACTCTGAAGAAATGCTAGATGTGACCGCAAGTTGTAACTAATGGAACCCCCCCCCCCCCCCCCATGATGAAGCCTGGCATGGGATCTGTATGTAGCAGGCAAATGCACTCTAGAATAGGCAGGTCACCAGGTCCATGCCATATACATGTATTTCCATTACTCACATACAAAAATGTGAAGGAGTCGACTGGTGAGTAGAAAGGTGTTCTTTTGTCGTCAGTGATGAGAGTAGGTTCTCCAAACCCAGCACTGAAGACAAAAGAGCACCATTCCACTCTCCAGTAGACTCTTTCACATTACCAGAATAGCCATGAGTGGCAGAGTCAAAGCATCTGTGGTAGCCTGGCCAGATTCACACATGTTCGTAGTCCTGCTGAAAGTAGATGGTTCCCAATAATGCCTCATGACACATCAATCGGAACACGTTCCCAGATTTCATCACTGGATGATTCTCAGTCGGCCACCACTGCCCACACAATGTGTCAATCTTGATGCGCATCTGTATTACACCATCATCCAGAACCTGGTCTACAGGTGTGAATATGTTCCACAGACCACCGTTAACAGCAATGACACACCACCCATACACAGTGCCCAACATGTGCAGCAATTTGTCGGTATATTCATCCAGCTTCCTGTGACTGAACCTGTTCAACAAGAGCACATACCATCATTGTACCCTAGAATAAATGTTGCAAACATTTTTACTGCCTGCAGAGTCAAAATGGTGAGTGCACACACAGGCCTCCTGAGTGCCGTCTGATCACTGATGACTGTGACAAATGAATTAGTTTGCTACAACCCATGAGTAAACACATATTGTCCTGTTGCCACTGAATACAGTCATTGGTGGCATTGGATTTTTTTCCAGTGGTGTATATTGATAACACTAGCCTTTTCTAATTCAAGGAATAGATAACAGTGTACATGTTTCTGGCATATTTTTTATACTGTAATGTGTTACACTACACAATTACAATTTATTCATTTTTTATCATAATATTGATAATTACACTGAGTTTAGGCTAAAAATTATATCTGTTGTATGATTAAATTTCTGGAAGAAAGTCCAATGGATAGTGGACAGTGCAGCTGAGGAATGGAAGCACCATATTTTCTGTTTAGAAGTCTATGAGGCAGTCTTGTTCAAATGTTGAGTTGTAATGTCTGACAATGTATTCTAATTAAAATAATATGAACTGTACGGGACTGAAAGTTATGTGAATACTGTCAGTACCATCTGTAAAAACATCTAAGCAATGTTATCTGTATGTCATGTTTGTAATACTTAATGAGATACTAACTGAAGTAATTTGCCTTAAATAATGTGATTTTCTTTCCAACCCACATTCCTTAACAAGAAACTATGCAAATTTTTCTGTGTTGCATCATTTGCCATAGGTAACTGAAAGTAAATATTTTTGCCTTGTGGCTATGAGTTTTTCAATAATTTTAGTCATAAATTTATAATGTGGAGGATATTCTGGTTAAATTTCAGGAAAATGTTTTGTCCAATAACACATGCCAACGATTTTTTTTTTAAACACTGTTTTTACTTTGATAGCTGATCTTTATAGATTTTTATGAGCTGAATCCAAATCTAGCCTTGGTTTTTTTGTATCACCCATATTTTTTGAGCAATGCTTTTTATTATATAGTATAAAAATCTATGCTATACGGTAAATGGGGAAATTAATAAAATGCTTTGTTACAACATAAGTATCGTTTGTATTTACAGTAAGCTATTTAAAACAATGACATGTGTTAATAGAGGTTTCACTTGTCAGCTGGAATTGGTTTGTATTTTCTTTCTCTTTTTTCTTTGAAGCTTCTTGTGTAGTTTTTTCTATGATGAGTTGCTTGATGAACTTCTTGGTGAAGTGACCAACAGTAGTGCCTCATCATGTTGCTGTTCCAGCAGCCTTGCTAGTTTTTTTTTCCATCACTTTAATGTCCTGGTGAAAATGCTCTCCTTGCTCCTCACTAACATCTCCCATATTGTCCAGGAAGTAATCAAGGTGACTGTTCAAAAAGTGAACTTTCAGGCTCGTTAAACATCCGCAAATTTTAAACTCCTTTAACATTGTAGGCTACAATAGAAACATATTCTGGGTCTTTTTCGTGTCCTAAGAACTTTATAACAACTTGCTTGAATGATGCCAATGCTTCTTTCTCATTTAAGGTCATTGTGGCTTCAAAGTTAACATCAAACATAAATTTTATAATGTCCGGTCCAAAAAAGATGCCTTCTGAAATGTATGGATACTTCCAGAGAATTCTTCAAATGGATATTAATCTGCCATCCACCTTTCCCACAACCTGATTTAGTCACTACACTTTAAGTGTTTCCTTAGTATGATGACTGCTGTGAGGCCATCAGAGCCACAGCAAAGCCTCACACCTGGCAACGTACCCCACCAATGACCAAGGCACAGCCTCACAACTAACACTGTATGCCTGGTGGTGAAACATCATCACTGTGCACGTGGCAGTCGACATGTCAAAGCCTCACACCTTACGTCATGTGCCCACCAGTGGCCATAGCAAAGCCTCACACCTAATGTCATGTGCCTGGTGGGGAAACATCCATCATTATGCATGCGGCAGTCAACATGTGCAACATATATCCAGACATTTAATGTTCATGAAGACCCACTAATTATTCAGAGAATATATAATCAAAAAGTAATGGGTCTTTCTATGTATTTTGGTGTGATGCATTAGATTAGTTAGTAACATACATTGAATGTCCTGACACCAAGGCTTTCCTTCATTAGTCACATCACTGGTAAAATCTCATGATTATTGAAAATGTGATCTACTTGGCTAGACAATGGCCAGCTGAATGGATGAGGTGTAACAGATTTTTCATTTGTATTTATTTACCATTTGATTTGTTTCCTGGTGAACACTTTACCTTGTACAAATCAGGAATCCTCTTCCAAAAAATATCTTAAATGTTATTGGTACTAAACTAAACAATGTGACTCTATAGGGTGCTGGTGTTTCTGACAAAGGCACAGATAAACAGTCAGCACTGCCATTCTACCACTTGTCAATCACAGCTCTCACAACAAGAAATGTTACCAGTTCTGAAAGATATCATCAGCACATACTGTGGTCTGACGTGATATAAAAAAGTTTGCAAGTAGACCAACATAATTTTTCTTTTTCTCTCCAGCCCATTTTGACACAAATGGGAATGAGTTCCACACAGATGTCTTGAAACATTACATATAAAGTTAAAACAAAATAAAGTTGGCTTAAATAAGAGTAATGGACAGGAGGAGAAGTCAATTAAAGTTTTCCTTTTTTTTATTGTATGTAACTACCATCTGGCATGGGATGTTAAGAGAACCTTTTGCCACACAATCGAATCACATTGTGTTTTGACTACTGTTTTTGGTCTGTGTCTTCTGATGGAATTTTAGAAAGAACAGTGTGTATGACCAAGAAAAAGTGACTTGGTAATGTTAAAATATCAAGGACATTTGTGTGTCAGTAGGACTACGGTAATGTTTAATCTGAAACTAATAATTTGTTGTTCTTAATTTCCATTTAAGTAAAGAAAGAACCTATGCCTTGTACTGTCTTTCCCATTATTGACAAAGGAGTAAAGACGTGTTTTAATGCAGTGTTGTAGGCAAACTGAAATTTTATGGACTTCTTTCGATGTATGGAAGTGTTGGTATGGCCTCTATTATCAAGGTAGCTGAAACCTGATGCAGTCTTGTATGTATTAGTTACGAAAAATTTATAAAGAATTGAAGATATTTTATGCAGGTCAATTGGGCACAGTACAGTTTTGGTTGTGAGAATTATTTCACGAGTTCGGTGCCTTTGCACCTTCACAGTCAAATGTCCAAAGTAAAGTGGAAACGACTGTAACAAATTGATTGTAAATATCTGATGTATTAAAGATCATGCTTTTATTACTGACTGTTGATGATTTTCAAATACTGGAATTATAATACTGAGATTATATGTTACAGTATTGACAAATTGGTGTTCGAGCCAAGAGTCACTTTGTGGGATATCTCTTAGGAGAACTCAATTTTCAGTTGATCACTACTGCTGCTGCAAATACATGCACAACCCATACTAACACAAACTGTGTTGACTTGGTTCATATGTCTAGTGATAAGTATTACCAAGCTCTATTAACAGGTTTCCTTGGCACTGATGGTCACTAGGTAACAGCATGTATCAGTTCACATGTGCTGAGTGGATGTACTTCACCATTTTTTGCACAAAATGCTTCTCAATACTTTTCAATGAAATGTACCCTATTCTCATCTGCAACAAGAAAAGCATCAGTGCAATCAAGTTACAATACATGTGAAGCCCAATAAAACAACCTAACATCGAAAGCAAATAAAGTCTCATTACAATTACCAATAGGTTCGCAATCACTCTTAGTAATATACAATAAAAAAATATTTCCTAGACTTTAATGGTTGAACATCATAGGCACCTCCAATACTACCAAAAAGCCACAATATTCTTTCCCTAATAGCACCTACACGTTTCAGCACATTGAACTTCAAGATACTTATGTAAATGTGTTTTGTTCCTTGATGTGTGTTTCTCTTTCACAATAACAATCTCCTAAAGACAAATGCTCAGTAACACTATCAGCAAAACACTGTTTACCACCAACACTGTCACTATCAACTATGATGAAAAAACTGTGTCCCACTCTTTTATACTTATGTGGACAGCTGACGCCATTTGCAGGACCAGTTGCGCAATTGTTGGAACATGTCCAAGCTGGTCAGGTATGTCACAGCCGACTGTCTGCTAATATAGTGGAATCAGCAGACAAGCAATACCAGATTCTGCTGATGAGTCACAAACACGGACCACCGGCAGGTCTGATATATTCTGATTGGTTGTAACAGTCCTTGTTGTCACCTAGTGACCATCAGCATAAAGGAAAACATTGTTAATAGAGCTTGGTAATACTTATCACTAGGCATATGAACCAAGTCAACACAGAGTTTGGAATCTGCACGATGTTGCATTAAAGGAAGGCATCCAAGCAGTTCAGAGGTGGACTGCTAGACTTGTTACTGATAGCTTTGAACAAAATATAAGTATTATGGAGATGCTTTGGTAACTCAAATGGGAATCACCGAAGCGACAGCAAAATTCTTTTTGCGGAGCACTTTTGAGAAAATTTAGGGAACTAGCATTTGAGGCTACCCCCATGAACCATGGACCTTGCCGTTGGTGGGGAGGCTTGCGTGCCTCAGCGATACAGATGGCCGTACCGTAGGTGCAACCACAACGGAGGGGTATCTGTTGAGAGGCCAGACAAACCTGTGGTTCCTTAAGAGGGGCAGCAGCCTTTTCAGTAGTTGTAGGGGCAACGGTCTGGATGATTGACTGATCTGGCCTTGCAACACTAACCAAAACGGCCTTGCTGTGCTGGTACTGTGAACGGCTGAAAGCAAGGGGAAACTACAGCCGCAATTTTTCCCAAGGGCATGCAGCTTTACTGTATGGTTAAATGATGATGGCGTCCTCTTGGGTAAAATATTCCGGAGGTAAAATAGTCCCCCATTCGGATCTCCGGGGGGGGGGGGGGGGGGGGGGGGGGGGGGGGGGGGGGGACTACTCAAGAGGATGTCGTTATCAGGAGAAAGAAAACTGGCGTTCTATGGATCGGAGCGTGGAATGTCAGATCCCTTAATCGGGCGGGTAGGTTAGAAAATTTAAAAAGGGAAATGGATAGGTTGAAGTTAGATATAGTGGGAATTAGTGAAGTTCGGTGACAGGAGGAACAAGACTTTTGGTCAGGTGAATGCAGGGTTATAAATACAAAATCAAATAGGGGTAATGCAGGAGTAGGTTTAATAATGAATAAAAAAATAGGAGTGCAGGTATGCTACTACCAACAGCATAGTGAACGCATTATTGTGGCCAGATAGACATGAAGCCCATGCCTCCTACAGTAGTACAAGTTTATATGCCAACTAGCTCTGTAGATGATGACGAAATTGATGAAATGTATGATGAGATAAAAGAAATTATTCAGGTAGTGAAGGGAGACGAAAATTTAATAGTCGTGGGTGACTGGAATTCGAGTGTATGAAAAGGGAGAGAAGGAAACATAGTAGGTGAATATGGATTGGGGGGAAGAAATGAAAGAGGAAGCCACCTGGTAGAATTTTGCACAGAGCATAACTTAATCATAGCTAACACTTGGTTCAAGAAGCATAAAAGAAGGTTGTATAAATGGAAGAATCCCGGAGATACTAAAAGGTATCAGATAGATTATATAATGGTAAGACAGAGATTTGGGAACCAGGTTTTAAATTGTAAGACATTTCCAGGGGCAGATGTGGACTCTGAAAACAATCTATTGGTTATGAACTGCAGATTAAAATTGAAGAAACTGCAAAAAGGTGGGAATTTAAGGAGATGGGACCTGGATACACTGACTAAACCAGAGGTTGTACAGAGTTTCAGGCAGAGCATAAAGGAACAATTGACAGGAATGGGGGAAAGACATACAGTAGAAGAAGAATGGGTAGCTCTGAGGGATGAAGTAGTGAAGGCAGCAGCGGATCAAGTAGGTAAAAAGACGAGGGCTAGTAGAAATCGTTGGGTAACAGAAGAAATATTGAATTTAATTTATGAAAGGAGAAAATGTAAAAACGCAGTAAATGAAGCAGGCAAAAGGGATTACAAATGTCTCAAACATGAGATCGACAGGAAGTGCAAAATGGCTAAGCAGGGATGGCTAGAGGACAAATGTAAGGATGTAGAGGTTTACCTCGCTAGGGGCAAGATAGATACTGCCTACAGGAAAATTAAAGAGACCTTTGGAGAAAAGATAGCCACTTGTATGGATATCATGAGCTCAGATGGAAACCCAGTTCTAAGCAAGGGAAAGCATAAAGGTGGAAGGAGTATGTAGAGGGTCTATACAAGGGCGATATACTTGAGGACAATATTGTGGAAATGGAAGAGGATGTAGATGAAGATGAAAAGAAAGATATGATACTGCGTGAAGAGTTTGACGGAGCACTGAAAGACCTGAGTCGAAACAAGGGCCCATTGGAACTACTGACGGTCTTGGGAGAGCCAGTCCTGACAAAACTCTACAATCTGGTGAGCAAGATGTATGAGACAGGCGAAATACCCTCAGACTTCAAGAAAAATATAATAATTCCAATCCCAAAGAAAGCCGGTGTTGACAGATGTGAAAATTACCGAACTATTAGTTTAATAAGTCACAGCTGCAAAATACTAACGCGAATTCTTTACAGACGAATGGAAAAACTGGTAGAAGCCGACCTCGGCGAAGATCAGTTTGGGTTCCGTAGAAATATTGGAACATGTGAGGCAATACTGACCCTACGACTTACCTTAGAAGCTAGATTAAGGAAAGGCAAACCTACGCTTCTAGCATTTGTAGACTTAGAGAAAGCTTTTGACAATGTTGACTGGAATACTCTCTTTCAAATTCTAAGGTGGCAGGGGTAAAATACAGGGAGCGAAAGGCTATTTACAATTTGAACAGAAACCAGATGGCAGTTATAAGAGTCGAGGGATATGAAAGGGAAGCAGTGGTTGGGAAGGGAATGAGACAGGGTTGTAGCCTCTCCCCGATGTTATTCAATCTTTATATTGAGCAAGCAGTAAAGGAAACAAAAGAAAAATTCGGAGTAGGTATTTAAGTCCATGGAGAAGAAATAAAAACGTTGAGGTTCGTCGATGACATTGTAATTCTGTCAGAGACAGCAAAGGACTTGGAAGAGCAGATGAACAGAATGGATAGTGACTTGAAAGGAGGATATAAGATGAACATCAACAAAAGCAAAATGAGGACCATGGAATGTAGTCGAATTTAGTCGGGCGATGCTAAGGGAATTAAATTAGGAAATGAGACACTTAAAGTAGTAAAGGAGTTTTGCTATTTGGGGAGCAAAATAACTGACCATGGTCAAAGTAGAGAGGATATAAAATGTAGACTGGCAATGGCAAGGAAAGCATTTCTGAAGAAGAAAAATTTGTTAACATCGAGTATAGATTTAAGTGTCAGGAAGTCGTTTCTGAAAGTATTTGTATGGGTGTAGCCATGGAAGTGAAACATTGACGATAAATAGTTTGGACAAGAAGAGAATAGAAGCTTTTGAAATGTGCTGCTACAGAAGAATGCTGAAGATTAGATGGGTAGATCACATAACTAATGAGGAGGTATTGAATAGAATTGGGGAGAAGAGGAGTTTGTGGCACAACTTGACAAGAAGAAGGGACTGGTTGGTCGGACATGTTCTGAGGCATCAAGGGATCATAAATTTAGCATTGGAGCGCAGCGTGGAGGGTAAAAATCGTAGAGGAAGACCAAGAGATGAATACACTAAACAGATGCAGAAGGATGTAGGTTGCAGTAAGTACTGGGAGATGAAGAAGTTTGCACAGGATAGAGTAGCATGGAGAGCTGCATCAAACCAGTCTGAGGCATCAAGGGATCATAAATTTAGCATTGGAGCGCAGCGTGGAGGGTAAAAATCGTAGAGGAAGACCAAGAGATGAATACACTAAACAGATTCAGAAGGATGTACGTTGCAGTAAGTACTGGGAGATGAAGAAGTTTGCACAGGATAGAGTAGCATGGAGAGCTGCATCAAACCAGTCTTAGGACTGAAGACAACAACAACAACAACAGCAGCATTTGAGGCTGACTGCAAAACAATTCTACTGCCACCAACATACAATTCACATTAAGAACTGTGAAGATAAGATTAGCAATATTGAGGTTCGTACAAAGGCATACAGAAATCATTTTTCCCTTGCTCTATTTGAGAGTGAAACAGGAAAGAATATGAGAAGTAGTGGTACAGGGTACACTCTGCCAAACACCAAATGGTGGCTTGCACAGTATGTTTGTAGATGCAGACCTTACGTTTCAGCTGAGACACGGTAATACTATGCAGCCCGAAATTTCCTGTCTCCCTTTGCTCTTTATTCTAAAGACATCAATCACATGAATGACTTCATTTTGCTCTTATACTGTCACACAATCTTTGGGGAGTACATTTTACTACAGTCAGAAACAATCGAGGCATAATTTGTTTTCATTTTTCCTGGAGGAAGGAGATTAATTGTCATGTTGGTGGAATCAATCTGACATGCAACTGATGCTCTAGTTCATACAAAAAACGTTTCATGGGGACATCTACTGCAGATGATGAGCGAATCCTCTGTTGCTATTAATACTATACTGATAATTTTGTGTTACACAGTACATGATATTGTGGGATTTACCAGTGTTGGGGCTAGAGTAGGTGGTAGCAGGTGGGAGCTTACGGCAGGTTTTGCAGCATGGACTATTACACGGATAAGAACATTGGAACAGGCATACTGGTTTGAGAATGTCGTAAAGTTTGACTAGGATGTAACAGGGATTAGGAGAGCAATGGAATGTTGCATGGTGTGTTGAGGATATAAGGAAGAGAGTATCTCATTTCAAGTTTTGACTTGAGGAAGTCATAGCCCTGATGAAGAAAATTATTATGGCAATCAAGACCCAGGAGGAACTGGATATCAGTAGATAATTCTGAGTCTTTTGGAGTAGGAACAATATCACAAAGGAGTGTTTAATATAAGTGTTGAGGGATTCAGCAGTGGAGCAGATACATTTTCTGCAGATGACTATTTTGCATAGAAGGAAGATTTAGATGTTGAACGGGTGACAGCTACCAAGGCTTTCTCAATCCAAGCCCTGAAAAAAAAAAAAAAAAAAATCTTTTCTCCCTGATATCCACCTCACACTATCCATTGTAGGATTCAGTTGCCCCTTCAAGTCAAACTGTTATCCCTAACCCAGTGTTCCTACCTCTACAATTATCCCCACTATAAAATCCACCCAATGCACCAACCCACTACCACCTAATTCCACCCCGTTCACTACTAAACCCTACAATATCCAAATCAGAGCAATCTGTTGAATCACACAGGTTGTTTATCTACTAAATTGTGCCCACTGCACAATCTTTTATATAGGCACGACAGTCACTAAACTGGTTAAGCATGTGAATAGGCATAGAAGAACTGTCTGCCTTAGGTACACCTGGTACCCAGTTGCTGTACAGGCTTTACACCACAACAAAAGGGACCCAAATGCTTATCACACTGCATGAGCTATTTGGATCCTGCCCCCGATACGAGTTTCCCTGAACTCCAGGGATGGGAACTTGCCCTCCAACAGATCTTTGCATCTCAACATCATCCTGGACTTAATGTCCACCAACACTCCCC
The DNA here is from genome assembly GCF_023864275.1 of Schistocerca cancellata. NCBI lineage: Eukaryota > Metazoa > Arthropoda > Insecta > Orthoptera > Acrididae > Schistocerca > Schistocerca cancellata. The sequence goes on from NC_064626.1 coordinate 613,855,622, forward strand.
AGTGCTCTTTTTCATTATGTAACTCATTTATTTTCTTTATTTCTTTTTCCTAAGTCCTAATTGTTAACTGCACTATTCTTCTCTCTTCCCCCTAACCTTTCTTTACTTCTCTCTCCACTGCATCTCTGGACTGAAGCTTGTTTACCAGGTGCCATCTTTGACCCACTCTCTCTGATGCCCCCCATCGTATTCATCTTTGTCTACCCTCATAATCAATACAGATGGATCCTTCTCATTTTGGGGTCTGAGTGACCTGTCCTTCATTCTTAACCTTCCACAAACTACCACTCTCTCCTCGTATCATGTCCCTCAAAAAAAAAAAAAAAAAAAAAAATATCTTTACGCAAAATATTTCTGCACGAGTACTTTTTCGAGTCACTGAAGATGTTTTGCAATAAATTTAAGAGATATTCACATGACAGAATATAGATATCGTTTACAGAGTTACATATACACCTAAAAATTACCATTATAGTGCCCTTCTCGGTATTTGTGTTATATGATATGACAAAAAATTCAGTAGGCAGGACTGTAGGTAGGCTAAGTGTTTTACTCTTAACCACATGAACAACTTCATATATACTAGTTAAAACTGTGAGGAGTGAACACCAGTGGTAAGAATAAAAATATGAAACACAGACTGAAATGATCTTAGTTGCATCTAAGAATTATGGAAATTCATATGGTGTACACACTCTCAGTCATTATGTACCAAGTACTGTCGAGCTGACTGCAGTGATGAGTCACTACTGGACAAAATAATTAAGTGTAATATTTCACAAAGCATAAAAACTCCCCTCTTCCATGTATCATGGACTTTGTCACAGTGGGGTGGCTTGAGCACCTCAATGAAACAATGTAATTTTACACAGAGGCCAAAAATTGACTACACTAAGTTAGTTCATGTGGACGGAGTTTGAAGTAGTTATAAAGAGTTGAAGGATAGACCATGGTGGACAGCTGCAGGATAACAGTCTTTGGACTGAAGACCATATTGTCATCATCATAAAAAGGTACCACGGTCAGCAACTAAGGCAGATACTAAATTCTGTGTAATATTTAAAAATAATTTTTTACTGTTATTTGCAGTACTGCTGCAACTCTGTTCTAATTGTGGAGAAACCTCATAACCATATTGCTATAACTTTTCAGCGACATTTAAGAGAATTGCCATTCTGGTAGCATATTTATACTTGGCAATTTGTTTTCCAAGCAATTTTAATTTTTTCCAAGATGATTGTAACCTATTTATCTCTGCCTACAATTTTCTTATGAAGTCTACTCCCGGGATAAAAAAACCTCTCTTCTTAGTTTTAAACAATGTGATACCAACCATTAATACGGTGCATCACCTAACTGTTTTGCAAATCTGTCACTATAGTGTCTGCTAAACCAGTTTCTTTTATTGCCTTTATTTTATAAATTTAACAATCAGTAACATTATGCAAACTAATTTCTTACATATTATGAACAGAATTGCCATTATATATATGAAACTACTGATTTTGCAGAATCACTGCATGACAGCACCAACAGTCTCACCCCGTAATTGTTCTCTACATTCTTTGCAACCTCCTGAAAACACAGCTGCACAAGATGCAGGAAACAACCATTTATAGCTGCTTGAACATTTTCCAGCATGTGCTGATACTATTTCAGACTCGATAAAAATGCATGTGGACGCAGACTGCCAACAGACTCCATTTCAGCTTTTCATGATGGTGATAAGTCATTATCTGCATCTCAAGGATTCAACTACCAGCCTATTTCAACACTTCTCTTCAGACATAAAATACAATTATTACCTCTAGATTCGCATTTCAAGGCAACTCTAAGCCAACAACCTTGCTGAATTCATTCTGGATGACCTCATCACCTGTGCAAATTAAAGATAATTTAAATTTGATACCTAATAAGACTTTTGTCTTTATATCAGTTTCTTCTGGATGGTTTTCAATGAAGGCTGTTACACTGCTGTATTTGAAAAGAAATTTGTCTTCTCCTGTCTGTTGCATCAAATATTTCTAGAACTACATAACTAAACATTATACCACAGTTTTGATTGCATTTTATTAATGATTAAAAATGGCTGAAGTTTTCAACGTGGAATTCAAAATTCCATTACTATGTAACTCATATTTGGACTTATTTATGTGACATCTTATATTCAGATCGATGCACAACTCTTGTATTTCATTGCTGCAGTATGATGAAATACTGTTTTAAAGTTTCATACCCAGAACTGGTTTCAATGTCAATGTTTTTTATAAACTGGCAGTAAAATGTTTCGGGTATAGCAAAAATTCTCATGCAGTACCAGCTGAAATTACACTGCATTTTAATATATAGCAATATTACAGGATAGGGGTCCACCTGTCCATAATAAAGTCAATTTTTAGTACAGAGGAAGTACCAAATGTAACAAACTACACTTTTATCATCCACCGACCTAAGTAATAACTTTGCATGAACTGAGATCAAGTAGCACTGCTCCAATAAATGATGAATCAATTTAATTTTATTCATATTTTTTTGCAGCTATGAATGTGACGTCCTATTCGATACACAGGCAGTACACACAAAAATGCCTCCAGTCACAATCTTTTCATGTTTTATTGAATTACATGATAACAGAAACAAAAATTTTACCTTACTAAACAGCACAAAAAAATTATGTATTACGATGATGGACCCATTGGAACAAGAAAAAAAATTGTGACAATGTGTTTTCATTCATACTACCTATGTATGAATCATTAAAGCAAATTTGCCGTATCTCACATTCAATTTTGATTCAGATCTTTTCAGTTATGTGGAAGACTGTCACTGATGACAGCACCTCAGTTTGACTAGTACGGGAGATGAATATGTCCTCAACACAAGGAAAGCTTTTGCCTACACTTCATGATATTTTTAACAGGATCTCCTATTCTAGTGTAATATGCACACAAATTATGTGCACTATTTTGAAAAAGAGGTAGAGACTACCCATATTTTTAACTTTCTGACCTTTGGATGATAAGAACATGTAAGATTTTAGTTTCTTTATTCTGTAATGGAGAATAATTTGTTTATACTGGGCAAAAAATCTTACATTTGCTCAGGCAACAAACCTGCTGTGAAATTAATACTAGAATGTATGTCTTTTTGCTATTATGAGCAGGTGTCTGGAAGGAGAGCATGTCTACAATCCAGTGAAAGTGTGCTAGCATTAAAATTAGAAAGATAGAAACTGCATGTGGCCAACAGCAAAGTATTTCTAAGAGCACATTCTAATATGATTGCAGATTTTGGAAGAATCATTTACTAGGAACAGTTGAAGAAGGTATTAGAAAATTCCCCTAAGCTATGCATGTCCTTTAAGTTTATGCAGTGAAAAATATGTTGGCAATCCTCTTCCATTTATAGAAAAAACTACAATTAATGCATGCAATATTCTTGTATCATTTTATTGCACAAGGTCCTACCTAAATGTCAGAGCTAAACATTTTATAGAATGATGTTACTCCTACCCATGAGAAGTGGTCTTTATGTGGACAAGTTCATAGTACATAAATAACTCTGAAAAGAATAACACATCAAATTGAAACTTGTTATTGCACCTTTTTTTTTTAAATGGTGTCCCAAACTAAATAATATCAAGAGCATTATGCAACCCATACAATGACAAAGTTACTGGTTATCAAATGTCAGTTACAATTACACCACGGAAGATTGTGTAACACTGTCTGAGAACAACTGACAGCTGAACAACAAAAGATCAGAGAACAGCCTATTTTGGTACTGTCAACTTTGAAGTTACATTAATGTACATGTTTCTGAGTGAAAGTAAACACACATTTACAACGAACAAAAGACAGAACTGGTAATTCTGGACACACCACATCTGTACTTGTCTGCACTGACAAAAAAGGTTTAGTTATGGCTGTGAGGTTTCAATCCAACATTTTAAAATGTGTAATGTCTAATGACAAACAGCTGTGTACCTTGAAGTAGTGCAACTGCATTTACCTTTAACTAATATATCAGCTACTGTGCACTCACTATTTTGTTGTGCAGTCCCACCAAATTGTAGAAAAAGCACCAAAAATCGCTTACACCCATCTTTCAAATTTTTATATTATTGGATTAAGGCAGCTATTATGAAGATGTTCTTCAAATCCTTGTCTCTATATTAAATACATCAGCAGTGTCCACTACTCTCCAAGATCCATGCATTCTTGCTGTTATAAAACATATTAGAAAATTCCCAAGCATGCTGAAAACTGGTTTTCTGAGGATACTAAATAAAAAACATGTAATATTTTGCAGATTTACTGGATACATTATTTGCAGAGCAAAGTTATGTGAAAATAACTTCTGCTCCAAGAACTGAGATATGAAACCCCATCAATTCTGAAGAAATTTCCGTTTCCAGTTACCACAGTAAAAGTATTTACAGAAACAATCTGTACACGAATACCACATTGCTCCAATAAATTTACAAGTTGTTACATATACCTCTCCAGAATTCTATTAAAATGAAGCTTCTTTAATGCAGCACATTCATTTGTTAATATCAACTAATACACTACTCTCTATGTATAAACTGTAGTTTTTGTAGTACTTGGTTACAAACACTAGGATAGTATCCAAAGAAATGCTAATGAGCAAATAGGATAGCATTAAAACATAGTATTAAATAAATAAATAATTTATTGAGAATAAATTTTACAATCTTTGGCTTGATGTCTCAAATGATCATACAAAATACAGGAGATTCAATATTTTGTGCTTTCGTACCACAATTACACAAAAGCTAATATGAAGAAAACTTCAGCAATGGATGATGATGTTTGGTTTTGTTGGGCGCACAATTGCGCTGTCATCAGCGCCCATCTTTAGCAATGGATTCACATACTACAATGTTCCAATCATTGTATTACATTTTTCATAATACCTATGAATCTATGAAACACACACACACACACACACACACACACACACACACACACACACACACACAGTGATCATCGTAAATGTATCAGGTTTTATTGAGTATAATGCAAACAACAGGTATTCAGAAGATGTGATCATACTTCAATACATACAAAGTATTACCAACACAAAAATGCCAGTGCAATACAAAGTTTAAAAACTGTGTTGGAAAGTACTACATCAGGCCTGTAGGCCAAATATATGATAACAACATTCATAGTTTGGTAGGTCAAGTGATTTTCATAAGAAAAGGCAACTCCAGTATCTTTTCTATCTATCTATCTATTTTGTTACTGCAACAGGTCCAGATGCTACAGTTTCACAGATTGAGTTTTGCCGAAACTGATATGATAAAATGTAACTAAAAATACAATCACTACTATCAACTGCTGTCTACAACATTACTGAACTATCACATAATCAGTAGCCCTCATATTTGAAAAACGTGCTACAGATATGCAAGAAGTATGTTGGAACACCTATCTAACATGACCAAAATATTTGTTAAAACTCAATAAAGTGATATTTAAAGAGTAGGCCTATTTGCTAGCAACACAGATACAGAAGACACACTGTTAAAAAATTACTAAAAGATATCAGATTCTGACAATCTAAAGACAATTCCAGTATGATTATTAAACAACCATCCTGCCTTTATAGCAGTACCAGTACTTTATGTGACAGTCCATTGACACACACACACACACACACACACACACACACACACACACACACACACACACACACACACAGTTCAGTTATGTATAATTATAATATGCACACTTTGCGAGAAGCCAGAACTGCTCCAAATTTCAAAATTTTTCTTTACAAAATGATGCTCCAGTAAATTTTACTATAGCCCATACAACATATCAAATGTACAACAAACTCTGCAAATATTATATTCAAATGTTTATCACACCAAATTTAGCTTCACAAGTGGGGCTTTAATGGGGCGATATTATGTTGCGATGGAAACAATATATAAAACAGATTATGAATTCCTCATCTTGACGGATTGTCTTAATATGTCTAGATTAGCAATACTAATTTGCTAAGAGCATTTTAAGACAGCATCACTTACATGCCAATGAATTATGTAGTAATTCACATAGTTCTTAGAAAAGAAGGTTACTGAGAAATAACTGAGAAAGCATGGCAGCCTAAAACATGAGCAGAACGACACATTGGAAACTTTTACCTCTCATTCTCTCTATTCAAAAAAGCACAGGTACTTTTTGGCTGTCCATTGCTCGCTATATCAAGGACGTCACCACTTATGCCAATAGCTCATTCAAGAGTCTGCACATGAACTCTTGTTTCGTACTTGTAGCACACTCTTTAAAAAAGTACCAACCTTGCAGCTTTCTTTTTTAAACTTATTTATCACTGAGATTCCTGTAAATTTTGCTTTGGTAATACACTTTATTCTGAGCAGTTCTTTATGAGTAAATATATCTATCAGTCAACAATATTCTTCTAAAAATATTTACAATAATGCGTAACATATACCTCAAAAGGCTAATACAATAAGTCGTCATGGTATAGTGACAGTAAGAGAATACACAATAATCTTCATAATTATGAATAACAAAAATATAATTTGTAAAACACATAACAAGAGAAACATTATTTACTCAGAATTTTACCAGTACACTGGCAAGCTACATGTTATATCAAATAACGGAAATAAGCATATATATTCCTATAGGAAGGGCACCAGTGAACAGAAATTTTTACAATCACAAAGTTACTATTTAAACATAAGTTTCACTCATTCTTCACATAGACAGTACTCATTATAGCTTGTGTAATGCTTTAAGTATCACCAGATCACAGCACTCTGTTAATGATGGAGCACATACTCTTTACAAAACTAAGCTGTACACCTGTTTAAAAATCCTTTTTGCACCCATATTAAATCTTTCCAAGTAAAATGTCCGAGTGCTGACTCGGTCTCAGACCACTGAGTTTTCATTATGGGAACTAAAGCACAATATCTGCTAGCAGAGTGTAACTTTTGTATTTTCCTTGACAAGTTTTTAGTGCCAGTCATTAAAATCTCTTTAAAACTTATGCAAAACTATAAAACAGCTTAGAACATTGTTGGTGTGTACCTTTGATATTGAGAGTGTGTGTTTACGACAACCAACGCAATTAAACTGCTGTATTTACATGCACAGAGACGTTCAGTTGAAGCTCCTCTTTGAAGGTGGCACTAGATGACTTGGGAGTTCTGATGGCAGATCATGACCATCCACTTTAATGGCAATTAAATGCATTGCAAGGGCAAATTCATCTGAATCTAACGCACCATCTTTATCAATGTCTGACAGTTTCCATATTTTTGAAAGCACTGAATTTGGCAGTTTGGATTTCACCATTTCAGTTTTTGCTTTTGCTCCTGTAACTTTACCATCCACAGGACTTAATGATTCAAATATTTGGTCATACTTATACCTATCTTTATTAACAATCCAGTCAGGCTCGCCTGCTCCAGCATCCACTCCTTCTCCCTTTCTGTAGCCAAACGGTGTCACTGTGTCCTCCAAACCTTCCAGAGCTCCATTCTCAACAGGTTTCTCAGATATATGGTTGTGTAGTTGCTCTTCTTGAGGAATCATTGCCATCAGTCTTGATATATCTTGAGCAAGCATTTTATTTACATTATCTATCAAATTGTGTTTCAGTGACTGAAATTTACTAAAATCTTGATGAGCAAGATTTTCTTGCATCCTTTTAATGTCAGGAAAATCCCCTGGTGAAATCTGGTGCTCCCTTTGTAAACGTTCATAGATCTGATTCAAATTTTTAATGAGATCTTTTTTCTTGCTGTCTTTACCAAAAACTGGTGGCATTTCCTTTTTGAGCTCACTAATAATATATGCGTGAACAATGGATAGCCGAGCCCTTTTGATAAGATCATTAAGCTTCCTTAGGGCAGCATTTCTTGGCAGTGACTGAATGTCAAGAAATAAATCTCTTTCTTCATCTTCAAATAATCTTCTGTTCACGTCATATCTCAGTGGCTGATCCCAGAATGAACCAATATACACTCTTGCTACTTCAGGCGTTTGTAAGACCTTTCCCAACGACCACATCAAGGCACCATAAACCCTCATTAATTGTTGATGGTCAACCATATCAGCTTTATTAAGGACTATTCTAATTTTGTCATCATGTCCACGCAAGGCTTCAATAGACCTCCTAAATTCATCTGAAATATCTAATTTATGAGCATCAAAAAGAAGAATTATGCGATCGACACGCTCTGCAAACCATTCTAAAACACCTGTGATATCATAGCCTCTATCAACATGCTGTTTCTCACCAGACAATATTCCAGGCGTGTCTACAAGTGAAATGCCTTCAAGTACAGGACTGTTTAACATAGAACACTGAAACCTGTTAAGAAACGCATTACCAAATTTCGTCAGTGGACGAAATTGTTTCTTTGGATCAACAACAAGTGCGTTTCCAGGAATAACACCATCCGTTTCTCCATGCATGACAGCTATAAATCTGTCAGTCGTTGGTTCGGGTCCAATACGTATACCCGGAAAATCACGTTCCAGAAGATATCTGATAAAAGTAGTTTTACCTGTCGAATACTGACCAACAAGCAGTATCATGGGTTTGGCATCGAAGTCCGGATCATCCAACTGAGGTGAATGAAAATCGTGGAAATGGTACTGCTGTTCCAGTGGTAATAGCTTCGTTTTATAAATTTTCTTGAGCCCTTCTGCAACAGTTTCAAACACTTCTTGTGTCTTACAATCATTCTTACTGAGCCAACTAAACATTTTCTTTTTCACGCGCGAATACGGCACGCAACACAAAATTTCACTATTCCCTGTCACTTTGACCAGCTTCCTTTCACGACTGATGTGTCAGAAACACGATAGGTTGTGGTCACAGAACTTCCAACTAAACGCAAAGATTTTATGCACGATGAGCAGGCCTGCCAACACAAGCTGTTACTCGGCGCGCTATACAGATGACAGCACTAGCCAGTGCTATGGCAGTTGCCGTTAAATATGTTAAGCGTTAAAAATAAAGGTGCTAATTAATTTTCGTGATACAACTAGAACTAGGAGATTTCGGTTAATATAAATAGAACCACACTTAGTTTGGATTGCACCGAAAACAACGATGAATAAAGATGGAAATTTTATTGCAACGCATCGAGCATTCGGCGTTTTCACGCGTAATCTTCCATAATACCCCTTATGAAAACACTGAATGCTCTATTCTGTGATACATTGGATAGTGAAAACATACTGAAGTACAGTGGAGACCTCTGCGTTCGCCTACGGCGACTTGTCGATAACATAAGACCACACTCACTGCATACAAGCAACCGGTGTTTTGAAGTACTTTTAGCTGCACTCTAGCTATTGATTCCAGTTTTACTGGTCACTGCTATTAAATACTTGGTCAAGTGTACGGAACTTACAGTATACCTGCAGCGTATTTCTTATTACTCTACAGATTTAGTTAACGTGAACTGTCCCCTGTACAATGCAATGCTGCTTCCTGTAACATATTATCTCCCACGAAAAAGAAGATGAAAATTATTCTTATCCTTAAGAAACTGAAAACAGAATCTGAATAGAGCACCAGCGTACAGTGTTGACAGTCTTCCTTTTAACCCAGTACGCCGTGACTCTCATACACACAATAATTATTCTGATAATTGTCGAATGCATTCGTTGTGTTCATAGCGTCTATATACTAATATATTTTGACCTCCCAGGAAGCTGCTAATCCCTAATGCTTCTACAACAGTTTCAAAAATAGGGAAATGATATCATTACATTAAAAACACCTCCTCAGGGCTCCATATATTGATCAGTATATCGGATGGACAAAAATTAGATACGCTTATTTTTGCTGTCAAGACAAATGGCATGTAACATATGTAGAAAATGTCATAAAACTCATTGAAATTCTTAGTAGTAAGTGCTGCTAATAGCTGCATTCCACTTATTTCTTGGTAGAGGAAATAAATCACGTATTGAAAATTAATAATATTGCAGTGCAGAGGCAACAGTAATCGAGTATTTCGATATAAATCAAAGAAAATGGACTGAACAGTGGTATACAATATCGCAATAGAATGATGCATAAAGTCGTCGATGTGGGAGTACACAGTTCAAGACCCATGTACACATCAAGAGGCTGTTGTCACTAGATAATACTCACAAAGACTGAGCATTTGTTCGGAACACGATAGCAAAACTAATTGGCAAAGAAAGAGGATCGCCAAAATGTTTTACAAATCACTGGCTAAAGTAAATCAAAATCAAAAGAAATAAAGAGGCAAAAGAAATGATTGACGGAGAATGTGGGATACGTTAGAGACTGACAGAGTAGTTTTCCAATTACCCTCAAAATGTATGGGAACGTTTGAACAAAAGTTAGCTTAATTGAAGAATGTACATAGTCGTACATTTCAGAACTGGTTTTGGATGACCCCTTACTTGGCTACAGTAAACTGTCAAGAAACCAATGGAAACCTAATGTTCTGGGCTCGCTGGAGTGCTAGGCAATGTAGGTCTTGTGTGTTGGCTACACACAATGTAATGGTTAAACGAGAAACGCATATTACAGAACAAGAATACGTATAGGAGAGATTCAGAGGACCATTGTCCGCCTCAGCTACAGCTGAGTGGTCAGCGTGACTTACAGCCGTTCAGTGGGCTCGGATTCGATGCTCGGCCGGTCGGAAATTTCATCCGCTCGACGACTGGGATTTGTGTTGTCCTCCTCATCAACGTTTCATCCTCATCGAATCAAGCCGCTGAAGTGTCAAATAGAAATACCTGCGTTAGGTGGCCAAACAATACGTACGGGATCCACCGACCAATAAGCCACATGATCATTTCATGAGACCGTTTTACAAAGACTGAGGATACTCTTTCTGAGACAAAACTGCAATTGTACAGCCTCCTGAAGAACTGTATGGAGGAGAGCAGCAGATAAATTCATCACGTAACCGATAGGATTGATGACAAATAGGAGCTCAGAGCAAGAATCAGCACGCTGTGTGTTCACCACAGTGTGTTCGCCACACATGAGGCATCTGTAGAAGTGTAATCAAGGATCGTTCATTTCAGCTGTGTTGTTACAAGTAGCCATAGTATTCGTATAATCCTAATGTCTATTTCTCTCATTGTTTTCACAACTTTTAGTAATGTTAACAGGTGAAATGAAAAGATGATTTAAAATAAATAAATGTTGGAACTGTAATGTCCACATAACTGTATAATTACGACTTGCAAACAGCATTTAATATAGGAGAGTCTGTGTGCTGCAGCTAATAAATAAGGCTCAGAGAACACTACAGTTTTGGTTATTTACATCTGTTTTAGCCTTGTATTGGGTCATAATTTTGTTTATAGATGCCACTAGAAATGTTACTGTTCCGCGTTTTTGGTCAGGTCACTGTTGGGCATCATGTTCTTCGTGGAATTTGTTTCTACAGGTACATAGATTCTTTAGCAAACATTTCCGACTTTTTAAGCATTATTGTTTATACCCCTAAACTTACGTGTTCAAGTCACTGTGTTGAACAAAATCCTTAATCAGAGGTAGAACTCGTACTGAAAGTATAATAATAACAATAACAAAATAAATACAGAATTGTCCATGTCCTTGCAAAGGAACCTTAATCAAAATTCACTCACCAGGCATTGCATTTTCTGTGCTGTTGTTGCGCCATATTTGGGTATCGCAGTTTGAGAGACAGGAACGTAAAGTCACATATACACCACACACGTTACACAATGTTCCAGGCTTAGCGGTCCCCCGTTTGTCGGCCCCATCCCGGGGATGTACTCGGCCAACTGCCACCTCATCCTTTGGGTGGTCGTCCGGGCAGCCGTTTTCTTTTCGGTCGTCCATGTTTACAAATTTTAATTGGTCTTGTGGAGTCCATCCTTTCCTCATGGTCCTGACAATTTCCTTTTCTTATCTTCGTCCATTTATTTATATCTTGAATTCCCCACTGTTTTCTTGTCGATTTATTTGATTCATTTGTTTCCTTGTCCCACATGGTTTCTCCCGGAACCTGTCTTACACTTAGTACCTTCATTTCCAGGCGAGATATGATCAAATGATCACAGAATACCATCCCATGAAGAAATTTCAGTTGTCTGCTAGTCCATCCTCGGAACTAATTATCCTGCTCCCACACAACTGGGAGTCCACATTTTTTGGCATTTTTAGGCAGACTAGAATCGTAAGAATTTTTTTAATTCGGGTGTTTTCCTCGTATATAAGTTTTTATAATATCGTTTTTTCAAGACGCAGACAAATTTAACTAGACGGTAGTTCAGTAGCTGAGACGTAGAACATTAATTTGTGAGGAACGCGCTTCAGATTCTCGCCGGACCTGTTTTCTTGATTCATTCACACATCATGTTGCGTAGATCCCATCACGAAGGACGACCTTCAGGATGTGGAAAGAGACAAGTCATATACTAATGGGCAGATGTAATCACTGCAAGTTGCTTCTGTGAAGTATGTAAGAATAAATTATGACTAGTGTAATCTACTCATACTGACAATTATGGCAGTTACTTCAGATGTTTTTTCGTATTTTTTCCCTACATCAACGAGACGAAGGTTCGAATGCTTCGTCTGAAACGGCGGCCCGTTTCCCTGCAGCGTCCGTATACTAGTACAATAAGGTTTACGCTCCATCTTTAATGATTTCGTCATCGATGGCACTTTAAATACTAATGTTGCTGCCTTGTTACAGACAAAATCGTTCATGCAGTCATGGACTAAAAACTACAGAGGTGAGAGAACACATTTACGTGGTGTGACATCTTGTGAGAGATTCTTGTCACCAGACCGGCGGAAAAATGCTGGAACATAAAAAAAGGCAAATATGGACCTGTTTAAAAGACTTTGAAAAGTGCTGCCTCATTCGACTTTCCGCCAAAACCTTTAAAAATGTTCCCAAAAACTTTGGCATGCAAACATATTCCCGCTCTTTTTAACATGCAACTTTCCTCTCATTCATACGAGCTCCCCTAACTGTAACTCGCTCACACCCACTAGTCCACCGCTGTAAGTCGCAGATACCTATCCAGCGCCACTTGTCTATTCTCACTCACTCATTCAGCCCAACTCACTGTCATTATTCTTTTTGTGTCTCTCTGTCACTGTCTTCTGTCTCACAGCCACAGTCTCCTTCCTTCTGTCCTACTACTACTGTCTCCTCTCACTGTCCTACTACTACTGTTTCCTCTCACTGTCACAGTTTGCCACTCTCTCTCTCTCTCTCTCCCTCTCTTACTGCTAATATCTCATTCATTCCTTCCTAATGCTGCTGTTTCTTCTCACTGTCTCTCTCTCTCTCTCTCTTATTCGTTGTCACTAACATAGCCTCGGTCTCTCTTTATCAATGGTTCTCACCCTCTTCCACTTTCTGTTTCTCTCTATTCCCTTCTCACTGGCACTACCTCTTTCACTATTTTCCTAGCGCTGTTGTGTCACTGCGAAATATGTCCCACGGCCAGCGTCTCCCTCTCTTTGTCTCGCACTGCCACTGTCTCCTTTGCTCTGTCTGTACTACAACCACCCTCTACTCTCTTCCAGCATTTATTACTTTTTCGTCTCTTTCCCACTGCCACTTTCTCCCATCTCAGCATAAAAGAGCATAAATATGTTCGCGTGCCAAAATTTTTAGGAAAATTTTGAAAGATCCACAGGAATGTAGAATGAGACACCTGGTATTCTACATTTCAGTCAGAATCTTTTAAAAAGAGTAGATTAGCCTTTTTTCTGCTGCAGGAGAACATGTCACTCATCTGAAAAGAACTTCACGAGTCACTAAAATTTTGGTGCTTTCCTTATGTGACAGACAACGGCCTGGCCTTGCCGCAGTGGATACACCGGTTCCCGTCAGATCACCGAAGTTAAGCGCTGTCGGGCGTGGCCAGCACTTAGATGGGTGACCATCCGGGCCGCCATGCGCTGTTGCCGTTTTACGGGGTGCACTCAGCCTTGTGATGCCAATTGAGGAGCTACTCGACCGAATAGCGGCAGCTCCGGTCAAAGAACACCATCACAAGGACCGGGAGAGCGGTGTGCTGACCCCACACCCCTCCTATCCGCATCCTCAGCCGAGGATGACACGGCGGTCGGATTGTCCCGATGGGCCATTTGTGGCCTGAAGACGGAGTGCTTTTACTTATGTCAAATTTAAATAACACAAAGGTAATCTTAACCCTCAGGCCGGGTGTTACATGTACAAAAATTATGCATTGTTTCTGTACTACAACACGTTACATCACTCTATAAAATACGTTTCCGCCTCACACAGGATTTTACTTGCGTATTTTACGAGTACAAACAGGGCAGCTTTGAACCTCCTCATCTCCGAAAAGAATAAAGGTATCAAGGAAATTGTCAAGGTTGTTAGAGATCGGGATCTTAGGAATATATCATAAAAAATACAGCATTTTACTGTGCATAGCCGTCTTGAAATCCGCGGCTGTGTCTTGGTACCCACAACTGAGGTGTATCTCGACAAAGATGATAAATTTTTAAAACGGGAAGATGGCGCTGCTATATAAATACCTAGGGAACACACGGGTAAAATTTGAGCAATTCTCTGAGGTCAGCTATTTAGATATCCGCTACTGACGGCAAAAAATGGCTAAACTGCTTTTTCCGTGTTTTCTCAGGAACCGCCCGTGAAATAAACGGTACATCAATAAGTCCCTTAAAGCGCACCGTAGACCACATCGAAAGCAAAAAGAACCAAGCGATTTGCTCTATTTGCCTATGCTGGAGGAAGCGTGTAATATTCAAACTTTGACCCTGTGCTGTACGATAGTTCCAGTAAAACGTTCCTTCTGTTGGGTATACAAATAGTCCCTAGACCAAAGGCTATCCAAAACACGTAATCCTACCTTTCTAGCCGGCCGCGGTGGTCTAGTGGTTCTAGGCGCGCAGTCCGGAACCGCGTGACTGCTACGGTCGCAGGTTCGAATCCTGCCTCGGGCATGGATGTGTGTGGTGTCCTTAGGTTAGTTAGGTTTAAGTAGTTCTAAGTTCTAGGGGACTGATGACCACAGAAGTTAAGTCCCATAGTGCTCAGAGCCATTTGAACCATTTTTTGCCTACCTTTCTATGACCAACAGAGCTCGCGGTATGAGGCCCCGAAAAATCCCGTTTCTATGCGCCGCGTTTTGAAACATACTGGTAGCGCATGCTGTCGCATGCGTGTCGATATACAGGACGGATTCGAACTCTACTTAGAAACTTTGAGAGAAAATTCAGATTTGTACGGTTAAAACAAAACAAAAAACATTCTCCAGTGGTTCTGTGGGCCTTAACGCTGAAGTACAATATTAGCGTTTTCCTATCCTTGCTGGTACGACAGTTCTTTGGCAGACGAACTGTGCGCCTGAACTTCGCGCCTCGCACGTTACAGGTAAAGCGCAACGGCTTCCACTATTTTGACAGAGTGAGAAAGTCATCCGAACACAGTTTATTAAAGTTACTCACCTTGCGTTGATTTATAACTCACCCACTAGTAGTGACGGGATAACCAACTGGTTTTAATAATCTATTAGCCAATCGACTGTTTTCTTTTTTCGTTCAGTTGCGGTTTTGAGTCTAACGAAACAACCGAGTGAAACCATTCTCTGCGGCCACGTCGACTGTATGAATGTTTTTCACTCATTCTCCGTCTTTCAATTGTTTCGCATAATGTGATTAAACCGACTGACACAAGGCTCTCACGTTTACCTCATTTAAACAAATGTTTTCACTCAGCCCCCGGGTAGATGTGTTTCCACATACACTATCTGATGATCAAAAGTTCCCGGACACCTATTCATGGACGTTAATATGGCATTTGTCAACTCTTCGCCTGCGTGACGTCTTGAACTCTGCTGGGGACACTTTCAATGAGGCGTCTTAATATCTTTGGAGGAACAGCAGCCCATTCTTCCTCAAGAACCGAAACCAAAGGAGGTAGTGTTACTGGACGCTGGGGTCTGCAACGAAGTCGACGTTGTAACTCATCGCAGAGGTGTTCGATTGGGTTCAGGTCGGAATTCTCGACAGGACGGTCCATTCTAGGAATGTTACTGTCCACAAGTCACTGCCTCAAAGATGCTGCTTTATGACAGGGTGAACTGCCATGCTGATACAAACGGTCATTGTCTCCGAGCCGTTACTCTACAATACACAGTACACGGTGCTGCAAAATGTGTTCATATCCTTCCGCATTAAACGTTCTCTTAAGTGCAGTCAGGGGACCACACTCTAACCATAAAAACATCTTCATGTCGTAGCATAACCTCCTCCGTACTTCACTGTTAGCGCTACACATGATGGCAAATAACGTTTTCCAGGCGTTCGCCAAACCCAAACTCTTGTCGGGTTGGCACAGGGAGTAGTGTGATTCGACACTGCAAATCGCTCGTTTTCAGTCACCCACTGTGTTGCGGCGTCGCGCTTTAGTCACCTCAAGTGCCGCTTAGCACTGACTACAGAAATGTGCAGTTTATGAGCAGCTGTGTCCCGTACTTTTTAACTCCCTACACACAGTAGTTCTGCCAGTTGGACTGCTGATAGTACTTTGGAACTCATTAGCAATTCCTTATACTTATTTCATGCATTTTTTTACACTCACCAGTAGTACGGTAGGGGATCTGAGCACAATTTTGATATCAAATTGATATGCAAATTAACTGAATTGATCATTTAATTACCCCACCACCACCACACCCCCGCCACTAGATGACGTGATGTGTTTTCCTCAGGGGGCACATGGGTCCCCGAACCCTCCCCTCCTAACCCGTCCCCATTCCCCACCTCCCCTCTTGGCGGGAATTTCGAATTTTGGTGCGAATTTCGAATTTTGGTGCGAATCTGGGGAAATTTCAAAAATGGTAAGAATTTCTTTGTCCCGGTGCTGTACTGAACTCCAACCCCATCCTCTAACCGGGAATTGGTGGGAAATTAAAAATTGCAGTGCCCTTTCTGGCACTCGAACCACTGTTCCCCTGGAAGGAAAACCCAAGACCCAAGTCCCCCCCCCCCCTTCCCAACAAATGGAAACTGCCCAGATGTAGGAGAGGAAGGTGAGGTTATTGTACTTTTTATTTTGGTTGGGAACTGAAGTAGAGATCGGTCTTAATCAATCATAAACATCGGCGCAAATTAAACAATCGTATGCATACTGCTACACAAGGAGTAGCTAAAATCGCAATGCAGCTTAAAAGTTGATGATGCCATACAACTGGTGTTATCCTCCAAGAAAAAATTTCACAATATTACTCGAAACTAATGGCAGACGTAACCAAACTCTACCCCTCACCTACAAGCTGGTGGAAAAAAGACTAAAGTGAAAGGCACTCTCTTTACATTTTTTGGTCGGAAATATGTTCAGCTGATGAGATGCTGGAGCTGGACAGAGAGATATAAGTGTATCACTTGTAAGCCTACAACTGACGACTGCAGCTATCGCTATTTGAAGTCAGAGTTCACTACAGACGGCTCCCCCTGCATTGCTCGACAATCACCCTGCAGTCCAGGTAATTGAAGCCAATTACACAGCCACAGCTGATGGAAAATGCTTCACTGTTCTAATTACATTGAAATGATTGTGAACAGAAAAGCAGCACTTTTAATCGACGGGTCATAATGCAACACATGTACTGGGGAAAATCGCCGTCCCCAAAGATTGCAACAGGAGAGAGGGGCAGCAGTTGAACGTGCATTCTCATCGCTGTACAGTCAGGAACTAGTGAAATTATAGAGACTCCTACCACCCCTCATCCCCCCACCTCCCACCCTGCCCTCCTCCACCTACAGTGGAGACACAGGCTTTTTTCAAACAGCCAATTGCTACCACACACGGCGCATTTCTTTGTAGCATACCACCGGCGGACAAGTGCGCGGTTGCCGGTCGCACCCAGCCTGCCTTGGGGCGACGACGGTCCAGGCACCGGCCCTTCGCTAGCACAAAACGGTGTACACCCACTAAACAAATCTAGATAGATGACGTCAGAGTGTAACTGCACCCTAGTTGGAGCAACACACAAACATAGTAGACCCGTTCCCAACACCTCCGGCAGCATGCGGTTCTGCGGGAAAAACACTTCACTTTAACAAAACAACCATATTTAACGTCAACGCATCTCTTATGAGCGAGCTCTATTACACAGGACACCACAACTGCGACAATAATAAATGTCCTCTTTCCACAGTCCATTTTCTTTTAGTTTCATGGGCAACATATATATAGTTTTTATGTTCAACTGCAGAATACAATTCACATCTCTCTCTGCCCCCTGCCTCCTGTTATTTTGCGACATCCAGCGAAGTGAAAAAAAGAAAAAAACTACACCACCGCTGCCGATTACAGACGACCAAACTGCAGAGGTTGGGTTACACATACCCTATACATGTCCACCCTGCGTTGCAGAATGTCCTCATTACTTAACAACTGTCATTGGAGTAAAGAAAAAGCGTGAATTTAAACTCCAAGGGAAAAAAATCTATGTTAAGCGTTTTCTTTCAGCTTGATGGACAAATTACATAGATTCCGAGCGTCCCTCGCGTTTAAATCAGTATCTTTAAATAAATTATCATGCAAATGCATATTATAAACGTTTCAGACATGTGAAATAAAATTAGAGAATACAGCCTTTCACGTCATTTGCTCACACATCAGAAAAAAGAATCATTTTGCGTTCCACAACAACAAGCTATGATTCAAAAAGATGTTGCTGTTTTGTATACTATGGCAGGTCCTGTTTTACCAATACGATGATATATCACATTGCCATTTACGAAACAAATCGTGAGAGTCTGTCTTGCAACAGAACCTCCTATAAGATTTTACATCGTCTCTACGATGATATATCACATTGCCATTTACGAAACAAATCGTGAGAGTCTGTCTTGCAACAGAACCTCCTATAAGATTTTACATCGTCTCTCTCTTCAGATACATCGGAAACAAATACTGTATGCATGCTTACATTTGTCATTTTTGCTCAATAACTCCCCTCTACCGACCTGCTTGTAAAGTTCCTGTCATCCAGCAGACAATCATTCACAATAGTAGGAGATTCTTCCATTCTAGTTTTGTAAGCAATTTGATCATCACAGTGTGTTTCACGCAATGTACTCACATTTGGGGAAAAACGCTATCATTTCTACATAAGACAATTCAAGTGGTGTCTACATTAGAATTAGAGGCTATGAAGTAGGAAATAACACAGAATTTTCGGTAACATATTCTCAAACACGCAATCCTGACGATAATAATAAAAACAGGCATGATTCCATGGGAATAGATACAGCTGGTTTCTATTAGTTTTATGAGCAAAATCGGTGTAGTTTTGAGAGAACTATCTGCATCCAAACTTTAACCAGCTATACCACTCGTTGTAATAGAACTTCCTATAAGATTTTACCACTTCTCGCTCTTCCGGTATATCGAAAAAAACAAATACCGTCTGCATGTTGACATCGGGCGTATCACATATACACGTATCGCTCCACTGTAGCATGTGGCCAGTGGTCGAAGTCGCTTGCACAGACATGTGTAAAGTTTTGTCTGTTATACTGGAGGAAGACCATATTCAACAGACTGTCAATCACAAGAGAGAGTACCTGCATTGTTCTTTCATAAGGACATTAACACAATGTTTTTCAGCTGTAACATAACAAAGCAATGTATGACTACAGCTTTGTACACAGCGATACAGTTTGTGTTTCTATCACGACTTCAAGGTCTATATTAGACGCTTAACCAACATTTACATGGTTAGATCCATATGGTCTCATAGAATGCTGAACATTGCATGGTGTAAACTATGCAGTTCCCACAACACACGGGATGGTAGCAACAAAACATAAAGGCGATGTTCCTCATTGACAAAAATGTGGAAGACATCACAGCACATGGAAACTGGAACAGTTTGTAGCATGTAGAGCGTTTTCAAATGGCTATCCGAAGGTGATGACCTACACAGTTAATCTCATCTTCCACAATGATGGGGTAGCAGATGTCTCGGTATTACGTTTCGAAGAGCATTGTTTCCTCATTTTGCAGTCATGTACATGATTACTGTTCTGGTGTTCGCCAACGCCAGTAGAAATAAAAAGAGGTACTGTTACCTTATCGGTGGAAGAAAAGTGTGGAGGGCATCGCAGCATATGGAAATAGGACGAGTCTGCAGTACTGAAAAACAGTTTCAAACAACTGTCCGAAGGCGATGACCTCTACATTTTAATCCCATGTTCCACAGTGACAAGTAGCAGATATCCAGTGGTCCACCACAGTTCTCTCCATCTCAGTCAAATGATTCCAGTCAATCATTATGTGGTCATCAACAGTTTATCAGTGTACAGATGTAAATGAACAGCATACCAGTGGACAGTTGTATTGTAATACACGCTGTAGTTGATAGCATGATCAATTTTAGCAATTTTACCAATTGTTAAGTAAATTCACCACCATGCAATGACACACCAGAATGCTTCCCTAATTTCAGTATCATTGTTAAATCACCCCTCTACTACTTTGTAAGTACCATGTACTAGACTGCGAA
Organism: Schistocerca cancellata; assembly: GCF_023864275.1. Lineage (NCBI taxonomy): Eukaryota > Metazoa > Arthropoda > Insecta > Orthoptera > Acrididae > Schistocerca > Schistocerca cancellata. The sequence goes on from NC_064626.1 coordinate 613,876,195, forward strand.
CGAAGTTAGATGAGTGCAGTACATCCATTCGGTCATACACCAAAATATACCAGTGTCATATATCGATACAGTTAGGTTATCCACATATTTTCAGCAAATCGATCATGATGCAGAATTTACAATTACGATCAGCCATATTTCCCTGTGTGGATGGACATCACAGAGAATTCTTGTGTGTGATGTCCTTCGGTTAGTTAGGTTTAAGTAGTTCTAAGTTCTAGGGAACTGATGACCTCAGATGTTAAGTACCATAGTGCTCAGAGCCATTTCAACCATATTTTTACCCACAGCACCTATCCAAGTGTGCAAGATCTCTCCAGATGCGTTTATATCGAGGAGGGTAGTACCCCTTACTGGTGTACAGTAGACATGAGAGTGATGCAGTGATATAACATATGGTTAAGAAGAAACGTTTGGTTTATATGTGATGGAGCTCCAGAATTTGAAACATTTCACGTAAATCAACTGTGTTATCAAATCTGAAGTATTTTTCCACTGTCTGGAGTTAGTACCAGGAAAGTACCGGCATGAGAGGAATTTTCGCAGAGCATAAACACATACTCCTGTGGCTGCACAGTATTGCATCTAAAAATGCTATGTTGTTAAAGCCATATGTTTTCCAAAGTATTGACCATGTGGAATGCAACGCTCTTAATACTCTAACGCAGGATATACTTGTCCAACATCAGACTTACACCCCCCCTGCAAGTTTCTACCCCAATCACTACGACGACAAACCTTACAACGGTAAAACTACTTCCTTCTGCTCTATTCTGACGTGTATCCGCCGCTCGAGCTGCTTATAAACCAACTAGAAAGAAGACAGGAGACTGTTGTTCTGTCCCTTAGAAAATTAATGGATTCCATACGTCTTTTCAAGTCGGAAAAGTACATAACCTCAGTCACACTTCCCGCGTCAGCCGTGCTTATTATTAGTAGTAGTAGCAGTTTTGATGGATGCGGCTAGGCCCCGCTAGGAAATAGCAGGAGGAGAAAACGACATGAAATTTTTCTATAGTTGATACATTGATTTACCATCCATGCCCTGCTGCATGAAAATGCACACGAAGAAGTATCAACTATTTACGAGGGAGTAAACACCAAGATCAGTAGCCAAAGGAGATGTAACAATCTGATTGCTGTTTACAATAGCATCGCCACGGCTCTGGTAGCATTCCTCTGGCCCAAAGAAGTCCTGGTCTCATGTTCGGTAGTTTCGCTCATGTGTTGTATAATATAGCAAATTTGTCTTAACACTACATCTCTCGAGTACACCCTCCTCACACTATTAAAGCTGGTGTATGTGGCATCAGTCCACTCTCCTACAGAACATTCTACAGAATGGCTTAAGTCTGATAAATCCATTAATTCTTCTCCTTAACACTTAAGGAATAACACTGCTTGTGAGACTAACCATAATTCAGTAATATCTATATTCGACTATCTTTATTCGACCCCGGATTTGGATACATATTTTCCGCCTGCTTTAATATAGCTCCTCTTTGTAATACTTATATCACATTTGTTGAAGTACGTTGTTACGAAAACTCAAGTAGTTTACAGGAGGAGGGGGGGGGGGTTAAAACTGAACGCAGACAGAGCATAATTTTTAAGCTTTTCTCGCTCTTGAGCGTCCGGATACTCCAAACACACCTCGATTCCCCACATTTCATGCTACTTTTTCTCTAATTTTATGTATTCCAACAATTCGTGATTTTATATATTTCATCATATTTCCATGAATTTTACATATATTCCACCAATTTGTCGTAATTATAGCAGGTTTTCCTCGAGTGTTACTGTTTTTATGTTATTTTTCGTATTTTTTCGGTAGTTTTCCGTACGTTTATGGCCATATTGCTGGCATACCCATGCGTTATTTGATTTTATACAAGGATATATGCGTTTCCCATATACCAGCCCACTAAAAAATCTTAAGAATTCACCACTTCCCGACGATCTACATGCATGCATTTTGGATAGGAAATCATGAAAGGTATAGCAACACTCGCCTCATACCTAGATGAGGCACAACGAGAGGTGCAGATTGAAAACTCGTAGTCTGAAAACAAATTCATGTACTGCTGCAACACATGAGAGAGCGTGTCTGCAGACTCATGTGCGATGCACTCGATGGAAGTGCAAAGTCTGGCACAGTTCTACTCGTTTGTTGGATTTCCACTCAACCACGTAGGGACCTGCAACAGCGAACTGGCATGTGCACAATGTTGATTTCTGTTGCTGCTCTGATACTTTTTCCCAGAAGTATATGCTCTTATTGCCTACCAGATGAACTTCGCTACTTTTGTTTATACCTACGAACTATGATACTTCCCCACAACTGTGTCAGGACATCTACAATCATCTTATCCTAATAGTAAGTTATTCGTTGGTTGAGAGTGTGTCGACTGCACTTAGCATCCTCGAACGTCGGAGTTCCCCTTCTCTGTACGTACAGAGTGCGTATCCCCAGCAGCGTAATTTATAGACGACCATATAACAAGTTATGCATTCGAACCGCAACCGTCCGCTGCTGACAGCTCTACACACATACATACAGAGACTATGCATGCATATTACCAATCGCGAAGTCTCGATTTCAACCACTTGCACGTTATTTTCGACACTGCTATAGCCCCGAAAATAGCGAAATACTCTTCGTGAAACGAAGGGATGCAAGCACATTTAAATTCGTCCTGCCAAAGAGCTTAACATCTTGAATGCAAGTTATATTACCGATATGTCTTAACAATATTGTATAGATTCTCCAGTAATAACAACAAACCAAGGTATCCTTCTGCGCCTATCACACCTCCTTTTATTCTCTTAAAGATCCACGATGATGGCACGTGATCATCCCACTCCCGCTATTTTGTGTGCTAGATGTCCATGGGAAAGATGGAGACAGTCCTTCGTGAGTATTATTCTTCCGTACAAGACAGAACAGCACATTAGTCGGACATTATAGCATAGTTCAAAAGGTTGGTTCCGGCTCTGAGCACTACGGGACTTAACTGCTGAGGTCATCAGTCCCCTAGAACTTAGAACTACTTAAACCTAACTAACCTAAGGTCATCACACACATCCATGACCGAGGCAGGATTCGAACCTGCGACCGTAGCGGTCGCGCGGTTCCAGACTGTAGCACGTAGAACCGCTCGGCCACACCGGCCGGCTATAGCATAGTACTGCACTCGAATGCACACCGTCAGGTGGCTTGCGGAGTATGGGTGTAGATGTAGAATGCGCCCAATCACTCACAACCAAATATTCTACAGATGCATTGCATTTGCTCTATCTTCTGTATGTCTGTGTCATGTGTGCGTCGCGGATGGCTCCGCTAAACTCGACCCAATCCTCTCGCTAGTAGATCCACCTTCAAAATCTATCTCAGATGTACCGAATTGCGGATCATCAGGTAGACACTGTTCCGGATATAATGCATGGTGGATCCACCTTCGAACCCTGTCCTGGACGTAGTGCACTGTGTATCCACAACTAAGACACCATTCCAGATTTAACACGGGGTGGACCCACACTCTAAAACTAGCTCAAGCCTACCCTGGGTCATGGGATCCATCCTAAACACATGCTTAGACATAGACATACAGCAAACGGCTTCCCAGGTTCCCAGACCTCAATCCATGTAATTGTTGGTAGTGATGTTACCTGAACTCACAAGTCTACCGTGATCGCCTGACCCCATTAGGTATTAGGGATGCTAAAAGACAACATCCGACGGTAGTTTCTCATCATACCTACTGATACGCTCTACAGTGCTGTTAACAACATTCTCCTTCAACTACAGGTATTGCTGATGAATGATGGCCGAAATGCTGATCATTTGTTATAAAGAACATCGTCTTTACTAAAAACCAATTGTTTTGGTTCAAATGGCTCTAAGCACTATGGGACTTAACATCTGAGGCCGTCAGTCCCCTAGACTTAGAACTACTTAAACCTAAGGACATCACACACATCCATGCCCGAGGCAGGATTCGAACCTGCGACCGTAGCAGCAGCGCGGTTCCGGACTGAAGCGCCTAGAACCGCTCGGTCACAGCGGCCGGCTCAATTGTTCTAATTACTGCTTTTGTATTGGTAACGCCACGTAGCGCTCTGTATGAAAATCACTGGCTGTGCTGTGTTCAGTCTGTGGCTAGTTTTGCGTTGTTGTCTGCCATTGTAGTGTTGGGCAGCTGGATGTTAACAGCGCGTAGCGTTGTGCAGTTGGAGGTGAGCCGCCAGCAGTGGTGGATGTGGGGAGAGAGATGGCGGAATTTTGAGAGCGGACGATCTGGACGTGTGTCCATCAGAAAGAGTAAATTTGTAATATTGGATATCATGGACTGATATAGATATTATGACTTTTGAACACTGTTAAGGTAAATACATTGTTTGTTCTCTATCAAAATATTTCATTTGCTAACTATGCCTATCAGTAGTTAGCGCCTTCAGTAGTTTGAATCTTTTATTTAGCTGGCAGTAGTGGCGCTCGCTGTATTGCAGTAGTTCGAGTAACGAAGATTTTTGTGAGGTAAGTGATTTGTGAAACGTATAGGTTAATGTTAGTCAGGGCCATTCTTTTGTAGGGATTTTTGAAAGTCAGATTGCGTTGAGCTAAAAAATATTGTGTGTCAGTTTAAGCACAGTCATGTATAATTTTTCTAAGGGGACGTTTCAAATTTACCCCCCTCTGAGCCAAAGTTAGATTTAACCTTGAGTAGTGAAGATCATCCTTTCTCCTAGTGTTGTAGCCATGTACACTGCTATTACTTCTGAATTCGTTCGGATTGTTAATAACAAATTTCATAAGTGAATATATATATATTGTGAGGCTACAGTGAAGATTTCTAGCTCTTTAAATAAGTGTCTGCAGGATGATCTTGGATGAGCTCCAGCAATTATTCTGATTACACGCTTTTGTGCAATGAACACTCTTTTACTCAATGATTAGTTACCCCAGAATATGATGCCATACGAAAGCAGAGAATGAAAATAGGCGTGGTAAGCTAATTTACTCAGATGTATATCGCCAAAATTTGCAATGACCCTAATAGCATAAGTAGCTGAACTCAAACGTTTCAGCAGATCCTCAGTGTGTTTTTTTCCAGTTCAACTCCTCATCAATGCATACACCTAGAAATTTGGAATATTCTACCTTAGCTACCGATTTCTGATCGAAGTCTATATTTATTAATGGGGTCATTCCATTTACTGTGTGGAACTGTATATACTGTGTTTTGTCAAAGTTTAATGATGTCTCTCGGTTTTGAAGTTTCCCACCTCGGCTGTTTTTGACGAATATTCACTTTATTACATCTTGCATGACTGGCCAATTTCTGCCCTTCAGGCCATTTTCGAGCACAGTAGGTGTCAATTCGGCTACCCTCTTCATATATTCCTACGGATTAACACTCTCAGCGCACCTATGAATGATTTCTGACTCTCTTCCAAAGAATTCGTATTCATCGAAAACTATCAATGTTGTGCTTCCTGTTAAGCAACCGATAATGAATACTGCAAGACCAAAAAAAAAAAACTGTAAAGTACTGATGACACGGAAATCAACGTCAATTCGCTCCTCGAGGCTGTTGGCTGAGTGATGCTATTGGCTTTGGTGTCATCTGGTGGACTGCCCCTCGTTAATGTCATAGAACGAAGAAACATTTATGAAGCGAGCATAGCGTACAATGCACGACAACAATACCAAACGGAATTGTCACGAACTTTAGTACAACGGTGTTTGTTTATATTTTGCTCTAAACCCAAAATATAAGAATTTCATGCATATGTTCTGTTTTTACACATTTATTTATTAGTGAGAGCAGTGGTGAATAACTGTTGTTCCTACGTGTGCAAACCGAAATACGTGAAACAAGGAACAGGGAAGTAACACAAGTCACATGCCTCACTCCAGAGATAGTTCTACGTTATGCATACGGTTTCCTCCCACCGTATTACTTCCCATCCGTCCTCCCACCTCCCACCCTTTCTCGTTCATGCCACCTTAAAATGTTGTAACGGCCGGACTATAACCTTCGCAACAAAGTGCCATTAAGGTGCTAGAAGGCACACATCCATCAGTCACAGCAGGACAAGACATGCATTTGCGTCCGTCAGCCGTACCGAAATTCAACTGCTGCTGACTGGAGGCTGTATTTCAGTTACGACAACCTTATGACTGACGTTTCAGCTAGTCTATTGGTAGGTGTGAGGCCGCCAATCTCTAGTGCCATGTGCTTGCTGTGTTGCCTGTTTTGTAGGTACGTGCAGAGTCCTGTCAAGCCTTGCTAACTGCACTCCGTCTCCACCACAGTTATTTTATTAGAGCTCTATCCTCCATCTTGTGAGAGAAGATCGCTGACAGTTAACAGCACGCTGATTGGCTGCATAGGACTGAGGCAATAATATGGCGTCGCCATACATCGAAGTAACAGATTTGTAATAATTGTTTATGTGACTCTGGTACCAGCTGATGCTCAAATTGCTGTTACAGATGCCAGAGCCATACGTCCAATGCGATGGTCTTCCGTCTCGGTAGTGACACGTGGCTGTCTGGTGAGCGCCGCTGCCAGCAAACATGTACTGTGGCTTCATTCCTGCCAAGTCTTTCTGCAGTGTCGCAGAAGGGACATCTAACTCCTCGTTCAAACTCAGTGAGGTGCTGATAACGGCGCCTTTGTCGCCTTAAAGGCATTCTTGACTAACATCAACTCACTACGTCTAATCTCAAAGATAAGTAATCCTCACAGTCATTACAGCGTGTATTGCCGAGCGGGATTAGCCGAGCGGTCTAAGGCGCTGCAGTCATGGACTGTGCGGCTGGTCCCGGCGGAGGTTCGTGTCCTCCCTCGAGCATGGGTGTGTGTGTTTGCCCTTAGGATAATTTAGGTTTAGTACGAGGGCAGTTCAATAAGTAATGCAACACATTTTTTTTCTCGGCCAATTTTGGTTGAAAAAACCGGAAATTTCTTGTGGAATATTTTCAAACATTCCCGCTTCGTCTCGTATAGTTTCATTGACTTCCGACAGGTGGCAGCGCTGTACGGAGCTGTTAAAATGGCGTCTGTAACGGATGTGCGTTGCAAACAACGGGCAGTGATCGAGTTTCTTTTGGCGGAAAACCAGGGCATCTCAGATATTCATAGGCGCTTGCAGAATGTCTACGGTGATCTGGCAGTGGACAAAAGCACGGTGAGTCGTTGGGCAAAGCGTGTGTCATCATCGCCGCAAGGTCAAGCAAGACTGTCTGATCTCCCGCGTGCGGGCCGGCCGTGCACAGCTGTGACTCCTGCAATGGCGGAGCGTGCGAACACACTCGTTCGAGATGATCGACGGATCACCATCAAACAACTCAGTGCTCAACTTGACATCTCTGTTGGTAGTGCTGTCACAATTGTTCACAAAAATCTGAACGAACTTCTCCTTCTTCATGACAACGCAAGACCTCACACAAGTCTTCGCACCCGAGAGGAGCTCACAAAACTTCAGTGGACTGTTCTTCCTCATGCACCCTACAGCCCTGATCTCGCACCGTCGGATTTCCATATGTTTGGCCCAATGAAGGACGCAACCCGTGGGAGGCACTACGCGGATGATGAAGAAGTTATTGATGCAGTACGACGTTGGCTCCCACATCGACCAGTGGAATGGTACCGTGCAGGTATACAGGCCCTCATTTCAAGGTGGCGTAAGGCCGTAGCATTGAATGGAGATTACGTTGAAAAATAGTGTTGTGTAGCTAAAAGATTGGGGAATTTACTGGTGTATTTCAATGCTGAATAAAACAACCCCTGTTTCAGAAAAAAAATGTGTTGCATTACGTATTGAACTGCCCTCGTAGTATGTAAGTTTAGGGACTGATGACCTTAGCAGTGAAGTCCTATAAGATTTCACACACATTTGAACATTTGAACAGCGTGCATTTAAACCAAGTCTGATTTACATTCTCATAGTGGCTCTGCTAGCGCCGCTCTTACGCGACTGGCGCGAAATTTGAACACACATCATCCTTCAGATATAGAAAAACGCCTACCAACTTTAGTTTATGTCGCACAATTCCTTGGTTTGAGATTTTTTACCCGTCATATACGAGGGCCGTTCACAAAGTAATTTCCGTTTCTATTTCTATCCGCGGCAGCACTACGATCGCAGTTCCGAGCACGTGCGGCAGTTACTCTGACTCAAGAAGACATGTACGCCATTTTCAGATCGCTGCTGCCGACGTGTACTTTGCAGTGCTTCTTTATAATGTCAGCCGTAATTGAAAATGTCGCCGCGTGTGAAATCAGATCTGTGACTCGTTTTCTAAATGCAAAGAAAGTTAAACCAAAGGAAATTCATCGGAAAATCTGCGAGGCTTACGGACAAAATGCTATGAGTGATTCAATGGTTAGAAGATGGGTCAGACTCTTCAATGAATGACGTGATCAAGTGCACAATGAAGAACGAAGTGGGCGCCCGTCTGTGGTTGCTGATGAACTGGTTTACACAACTGAAGAGAAGAATAAACACAACAGTAAGTTTACGCTTAGTGCGCTTGCTATGGAAGTTCCGCAAATCTCACGACCACTAATTCATGAAATTGTTACTGAAAAACTGAAATTTCGAAAGCTTTGCTCACGTTAGGTACCTAAAATTCTTACTGAACAACGCAAAAAACAACGGATGGGCAGTGCACTGCAGTTTTTGACACGCTGCAATGAAGAAGGTGATGGGTTTATTTCTCGGATAGCCACGGGGGATAAAACTTGATTATCGTACGACACCCCTGAAACAAAACGGCAATCAGTGGAATGAAGTTCATCCCCAACGAAGGTTAAGCCTAAGCTAATTTTGACACCTCGAAAAGTCATGTGCACCGCTTTTTGGGACAGAAAAGGCATTTTGCTGATTGATTTCTTACCACGAGGCCAACAATCAATGCACATGGTTACTGCGATACCATTAAGAAATTGCGCCGCGCAACACAGAACAAGCGTCGAGGATTACTGTCAAAAGGTGTTTTTTTCCAAGATAATGCCCGACCTCACACGGTAAATGTGACCAAACAACTCTTACGGGAATTTCATTGGGATGTGTTTGATCATCCTCCGTACAGCCCGCACCTCGCTCCTAGCGACTTTCATCTCTTCTTACACCTAAAAACTGTCCTTCATGGTCAACACTTCAACGTTGATGGCGAGCTGAAAGAACATGTTACCACATGGTTGAATACACAGGCGGCAACCTTCTATGAAGAAGGCATACAAACACTTTTGCCACGCTATGACAAGTGCCTACAAAATTTCGGAAGCTATATAGAAAAGTAGTTTAACAGTTTTAGATTTTTGTACAATAAATATCTTTTCTGTATCTGTACACATTTGTTTTATATAACCAAAGGTAACTTACTTTGTAGACATGTTGTTGTTGTGGTCTTCAGTCCTGAGACTGGTTTGATGCAGCTCTCCATGCTACTCTATCCTGTGCAAGCTTCTTCATCTCCCAGTACCTACTGCAACCTACATCCTTTTGAATCTGCTTAGTGTATTCATCTCTTGGTCTCCCCCTACGATTTTTACCCTCCACGCTGCCCTCCAATACTAAATTGGTGATCCCTTGATGCCTCAGAACATGTCCTACCAACCGATCCCTTCTTCTGGTCAAGTTGTGCCACAAACTTCTCTTCTCCCCAATCCTATTCAATACTTCCTCATTAGTTATGTGATCTACCCATTTAATCTTCAGCATTCTTCTGTAGCACGACATTTCAAAGGCTTCTATTCTCTTCTTGTCCAAACTATTTACCGTCCATGTTTCACTTCCATACATGGCTACACTCCACACAAATACTTTCAGAAATGACTTCCTGACACTTAAATCTATACTCGATGTTAACAAATTTTTCTTCTTCAGAAACGCTTTCCTTGCCATTGCCAGTCTACATTTTATATCCTTTCTACTTCGACCATCATCAGTTATTTTGCTCCCCAAATAGCAAAACTCCTTTACTACTTTAAGTGTCTCATTCCCTAATCTAATTCCCTCAGCATCACCCGACTTAATTCGACTACATTCCATTATCCTCGTTTTGCTTTTGTTGATGTTCATCTTATATATTCCCTTCAAGACACCATCCATTCCGTTCAACTGCTGTTCCAAGTCCTTTGCTGTCTCTGACAGAATTACAATGTCATCGGCGAACCTCAAAGTTTTTATTTCTTCTACATGGATTTTAATACCTACTCCAAATTTATCTTTTGTTTCCTTTACTGCTTGCTCAATATACAGATTGAATAACATTGGGGAGAGGCTACAACCCTGTCTCACTCCCTTCCCAACCACTGCTTCCCTTTCATGTCCCTCGACTCTTATAACTGCCATCTGCTTTCTGTACAAATTGTAAATAGCCTTTCGCTCCTTGTATTTTACCCCTGCCACCTTTAGAATATGAAAGAGAGTATTCCAGTCAACATTGTCAAAAGCTTTCTCTAATTCTACAAATGCTAGAAACGTAGGTTTGCCTTTCCTTAATCTTTCTTCTAAGATAAGTCGTAAGGTCAGTATTGCCTCACGTGTTCCAGTATTTCTACGGAATCCAAACTGATCTTCCCCGAGGTCGGCTTCTATTAGTTTTTCCATTCGTCTGTAAAGAATTCGTGTTAGTACTTTGCAGCTGTGGCTTATTAAACTGACTGTTCGGTAATTTTCACATCTGTCAACACCTGCTTTCTTTGGGATTGGAATTATTACATTCTTCTTGAAGTCTGAGGGTATTTCGCCTGTTTCATACATCTTGCTCACCAGATGGTAGAGTTTTGTCAGGACTGGCTCTCCCAAGGCCGTCAGTAGTTCCAATGGAATGTTGTCTACTCCGGGGGCCTTGTTTCGACTCAGGTCTTTCAGTGCTCTGTCAAACTCTTCACGCAGTATCGTATCTCCCATTTCATCTTCATCTACATCCTCTTCCATTTCCATAATATTGTCCTCAAGTGCATCGCCCTTGTATAGACCCTCTATATACTCCTTCCACCTTTCTGCTTTCCCTTCTTTGCTTAGAACTAGGTTTCCATCTGAGCTCTTGATGTTCATACAAGTGATTCTCTTATCTCCAAAGGTCTCTTTAATTTTCCTGTAGGCAGTATCTGTCTTACCCCTAGTGAGATAAGCCTCTACATCCTTACATTTGTCCTCTAGCCATCCCTGCTTAGCCATTTTGCACTTCCTGTCGATCTCATTTTTGAGACGTTTGTATTCCTTTTTGCCTGCTTCATTTAGTGCATTTTTATATTTTCTCCTTTCATCAATTAAATTCAATATTTCTTCTGTTACCCAAGGATTTCTACTAGCCCTCATCTTTTTACCTACTTGATCCGCTGCTGCCTTCACTACTTCATCCCTCAAAGCTACCCATTCTTCTTCTACTGTATTTCTTTCTCCCATTCCTGTCAATTGTTCCCTTATGCTCTCCCTGAAACTCTGTACAACCTCTGGTTCTTGCAGTTTATCCAGGTCCCATCTCCTTAAATTCCCACCTTTTTGCAGTTTCTTCAGTTTTAATCTACAGGTCATAACCAATAGATTGTGGTCAGAGTCCACATCTGCCCCTGGAAATGTCTTACAATTTAAAACCTGGTTCCTAAATCTCTGTCTTACCATTATATAATCTATCTGATACCTTTTAGTATCTCCAGGGTTCTTCCATGTATACAACCTTCTATCATGATTCTTAAACCAAGTGTTAACTATGATTAAGTTGTGCTCTGTGCAAAATTAAACCAGGCGGCTTCCTCTTTCATTTCTTAGCCCCAACCCATATTCACCTACTACGTTTCCTTCTCTCCCTTTTCCTACACTCGAATTCCAGTCACCCATGACTATTAAATTTTCGTCTCCCTTCACTACCTGAATAATTTCTTTTATCTCATCATACATTTCTTCAATTTCTTCGTCATCTGCAGAGCTAGTGGGCATATAAACATGTACTACTGTAGTAGGTGTGGGTTTCGTATCTATCTTGGCCACAATAATGCGTTCACTATGCAGTTTGTAGTAGCTTACCCGCATTCCTATTTTCCTATTCATTATTAAACCTACTCCTGCATTACCCCTATTTGACTTTGCGTTTATAACCCTGTAGTCACCTGACCAGAAGTCTTGTTCCTCCTGCCACCGGAATTCACTAATTCCCACTATATCTAACTTTAACCTATCCATTTCCCTTTTTAAATTTTCTAACCTACCTGCCCGATTAAGGGATCTGACATTCCACGCTCCGATCCGTAGAACGCCAGTTTTCTTTCTCCTGATAACGACATCCTCTTGAGCAGTCCCCGCCCGGAGATCCGAATGGGGGACTATTTTACCTCCGGAATATTTTACCCAAGAGGACGTTATCATCATTTAATCATACAGTAAAGCTGCATGCCCTCGGGAATAATTACGGCCGTAGTTTCCCCTTGCTTTCAGCCGTTCGCAGTACCAGCACAGGAAGGCCGTTTTGGTTATTGTTACAAGGCCAGATCGGTCAATCATCCAGACTGTTGCCCTTGCAACTACTGAAAAGGCTGCTGCCCCTCTTCAGGAACCACACGTTTGTCTGGCCTCTCAACAGATACCCCTCCGTTGTGGTTGTACCTAAGGTACGGCTACCTGTATCGCTGAGGCACGCAGGCCTCCCCACCAACGGCAAGGTCCATGGTTCATGGGGGCGTATAATACAGACGTGCGTAATTAATGTGTTCTTGGGAGGATGGCAGCTGACAGCGGAGTAGTTTGGCTCTTCAAGCTTCTAGAATATCCATTATTTCCATAAATGACTGGAAGAACATGACTGTGACAATATTTACTTTCGTGGACCCCGAATTCCATGTGTCGTAACACATCTGTGACAACACCCGTCTGCAAATTGTTGCTCATGTCGGCACCAATGACTCCTGCCGTCTGGGTTCAGAGGTCATCCTCGGTTCGTACAGGCGGTTGACGGAATTGGTGAAGGCGGAAAGCCTCGCTCGCGGGGTGGAATCTGAGCTAACTATTTGTAGTATCGTTCCCAGAACCGATCGCGGTCCTCTGGTTTGGAGCCGAGTAGAAGGCTTAAACCAGAGGCTCAGACGATTCTGCGGAGATCTGAGGTGCAAATTTCTCGACCTCCGCTATCGTATGGAGAAATGTAGGGTTCCCCTGAATAGGTCAGGCGTGCACTACACGCAGGAAGCGGCTACAAGGGTAGCGGAGTACGTGTGAAGTGTACATGTGGGTTTTTTAGGTTAGATAATTCCTTCCCTAGGCCCGACAAGACGCCTCCTCAAGGTAGGAGTAGGCAAAATGCAACAGGGAATAATAATATTAATATGCTAATAGTAAACTGCAGGAGCGTCTATAGAAAGATCCCAGAACTGCGCTCATTAATAAGCGATCACAATACCCAAATGGTACTAGGGACAGAAAGTTGGCTGAAACCAGACGTAAACAGTAATGAAATCCTAAAATTAGATTGGAATGTATACCGCAGAGACAGGCTGGACAGTGAAGGGGGAAGCGTGTTTATAGCGATAAGAAGTGCAATAGTATCGAAGGAAATTGACGGAGATCCGGATTGTGAAATAATTTGTGTGAAGGTCACGGTTAAAGCAGGCTCAGACATGGTAATTGGATGTCTCTATAGGCCCCCTGGCTCAGCAGCTGTTGTGGCTGAGCACCTGAAAGATAATTTGGAAAATATTTCGAGTAGATTTCCCCACCATGTTATACACTCCTGCAAATTGAAATAAGAACACCGTGAATTCATTGTCCCAGGAAGGGGAAACTTTATTGACACATTCCTGGGGCCAGATACATCACATGATCACACTGACAGAACCACAGGCACATAGACACAGGCAACAGAGCATGCACAATGTCGGCACTAGTACAGTGTATATCCACCTTTCGCAGCGATGCAGGCTGCTATTCTCCCATGGAGACGATCGTAGAGGTGCTGGATGTAGTCCTGTGGAACGGCTTGCCATGCCATTTCCACCTGGCGCCTCAGTTGGACCAGCGTTCGTGCTGGACGTGCAGACCGCGTGAGACGACGCTTCATCCAGTCCCAAACATGCTCAATGGGGGACAGATCCGGAGATCTTGCTGGCCAGGGTAGTTGACTTACACCTTCTAGAGCACGTTGGGTGGCACGGGATACATGCGGACGTGCATTGTCCTGTTGGAACAGCAAGTTCCCTTGCCGGTCTAAGAATGGTAGAACGATGGGTTCGATGACGGTTTGGATGTACCGTGCACTATTCAGTGTCCCCTCGACGATCACCAGTAGTGTACGGCCAGTGTAGGAGATCGCTCCCCACACCATGATGCCGGGTGTTGGCCCTGTGTGCCTCGGTCGTATGCAGTCCTGATTGTGGCGCTCACCTGCACGGCGCCAAACACGCATACGACCATCATTGGCACCAAGGCAGAAGCGACTCTCATCGCTGAAGACGACACGTCTCCATTCGTCCCTCCATTCACGCCTGTCGCGACACCACTAGAGGCGGGCTGCACGATGTTGGGGCGTGAGCGGAAGACGGCCTAACGGTGTGCGGGACCGTAGCCCAGCTTCATGGAGACGGTTGCGAATGGTCCTCGCCGATACCCCAGGAGCAACAGTGTCCCTAATTTGCTGGGAAGTGGCGGTGCGGTCCCCTACGGCACTGCGTAGGATCCTACGGTCTTGGCGTGCATCCGTGCGTCGCTGCGGTCCGGTCCCAGGTCGACGGGCACGTGCACCTTCCGCCGACCACTGGCGACAACATCGATGTACTGTGGAGAACTCACGCCCCACGTGTTGAGCAATTCGGCGGTACGTCCACCCGGCCTCCCGCATGCCCACTATACGCCCTCGCTCAAAGTCCGTCAACTGCACATACGGTTCACGTCCACGCTGTCACGGCATGCTACCAGTGTTAAAGACTGCGATGGAGCTCCGTATGCCACGGCAAACTGGCTGACACTGACGGCGGCGGTGCACAAATGCTGCGCAGCTAGCGCCATTCGACGGCCAACACCGCGGTTCCTGGTGTGTCCGCTGTGCCGTGCGTGTGATCATCGCTTGTACAGCCCTCTCGCAGTGTCCGGAGCAAGTATGGTGGGTCTGACACACCGGTGTCAATGTGTTCTTTTTTCCATTTCCAGGAGTGTAGTTCTCGGTGGAGATTTTAATTTGCCGGATATAGACTGGGAGACTCAAACGTTCACAACGGGTGGCAGGGACAAAGAATCCAGTGAAATTTTTTTAAGTGTTTTATCTGAAAATTACCTTGAGCAGTTAAACAGAGAGCCGACTCGTGGCGATAACATATTAGACCTTCTGGTGACAAACAGACCCGAAATATTTGAAACAGTTAACGCAGAATAGGGAATCAGCGATCATAAAGCGGTTACTGCATCGATGATTTCAGCCGCAAATAGAAATATTAAAAAAGGTAGGAAGATTTTTCTGTTTAGCAAAAGTGACAAAAAGCTGATTTCAGAGTACCTGACGGCTCAACACAAAAGTTTTGTCTCAAGTACAGATAGTGTTGAGGATCAGTGGCCAAAGTTCAAAACCATCGTACAATATGCGTTAGATGAGTATGTGCCAAGCAAGATCGTAAGAGATGGAAAAGAGCCACCGTGGTACAACAACCGAGTTAGAAAACTGCTGCGGAAGCAAAGGGAAACTCACAGCAAACATAAACATAGCCAAAGCCTTGCAGACAAACAAAAATTACGCGAAGCGAAATGTAGTATCAGGAGGGCTATGCGAGAGGCGTTCAATGAATTCGAAAGTAAAGTTCTATGTACTGACTTGGTAGAAAATCCTAAGAAAATTTTGGTCTTATGTCAAAGCGGTAGGTGGATCAAAACAAAATGTCCAGACACTCTGTGACCAAAATGGTACTGAAACAGAGGATGACAGACTAAAGGACGAAATACTAAATGTCTTTTTCCAAAGCTGTTTCACAGAGGAAGACTGCACTGTAGTTCCTTCTCTAGATTGTCGCACAGATGACAAAATGGTAGATATCGAAATAGACGACAGAGGGATAGAGAAAAAATTAAAATCGCTCAAAAAAGGAAAGGCCGCTGGACCTGATGGGATACCAGTTCGATT
Source organism: Schistocerca cancellata (assembly GCF_023864275.1). Lineage (NCBI taxonomy): Eukaryota > Metazoa > Arthropoda > Insecta > Orthoptera > Acrididae > Schistocerca > Schistocerca cancellata. The sequence continues at coordinate 613,892,309 of NC_064626.1, forward strand.
TTACACAGAGTACGCGAAGGAACTTGCCCCCCTTCTTGGCGGTGTACCGTAGGCCTATAGAAGAGCGTAGCGTTCCAAAGGATTTGAAAAGGGCACAGGTCATCCCCGTTTTCAAGAAGGGACGTCGAACAGATGTGCGGAACTATAGACCTATATCTCTAACGTCGATCAGTTGTTGAATTTTGGAACACGTGTTATGTTCGAGTATAAAGACTTTTCTGGAGACTAGAAATCTACTCCGTAGGAATCAGCATGGGTTTCGAAAAAGACGTTCGTGTGAAACCCAGCTCGCGCTATTCGTCCACGAGACTCAGAGGGCCATAGACACGGGTTCCCAGGTAGATGCCGTGTTTCTTGACTTCCGCAAGGCGTTCGATACATTTCCCCACAGTCGTTTAATGAACAAAGTAAGAGCATATGGACTATCAGACCAATTGTGTGATTGGATTGAAGAGTTCCTAGATAACAGAACGCAGCATGTCATTCTCAATGGAGAGAAGTCTTCCGAACTAAGAGCGATTTCAGGTGTGCCGCAGTGGAGTGTCATAGGACCGTTGCTATTCACAATATACATAAATGACCTTGTGGATGACATCGGAAGTTCACTGAGGCTTTTTGCGGATGATGCTGTGGTAAATCGAGAGGTTGTAACATCTGCAGCGAATTGACGCATGGTGCAGGGAATGACAATTGAATCTCAATGTAGACAAGTGTAATGTGCTGCGAATACATAGAAAGATAGATCCTATCATTTAGCTACAATATAGCAGGTCAGCAACTGGAAGCAGTTAATTCCATAAATTATCTGGGAGTAGGCATTAGGAGTGATTTAAAATGGAATTATCATATAAAGTTGATCGTTGGTAAAGCAGATGCCAGACTGAGATTCATTGGAAGAATCCTAAGGAAATGCAATCCGAAAACAAAGGAAGTAGGTTACAGTACACTTGTTCGCCCACTGCTTGAATACTGCTCAGCAGTGTGGGATCCGTACCAGATGGGGTTGATAGAGGGGGTGGAGAGGATCCAACGGAGAGCAACGCGCTTCGTTACAGGATCATTTAGTAATCGCGAAAGCGTTACGGAGATGATAGATAAACTCCAGTGGAAGATTCTGCAGGAGAGACGCTCAGTAGCTCGGTACGGGCTTTTGCTGAAGTTTCGAGAACATACCTTTACCGAAGAATCAAATAGTATATTGCTCCCTCCTACGTATATCTCGCGAAGAGACCATGAGGATAAAATCAGAGAGATTAGAGCCCACACATAAGCATACCGACAATCCTTCTTTCCACGAACAATACGAGACTGGAATAGAAGGGAGAACCGATAGATGTACTCGAGGTACCCTCCGCCACACACCGTCGGGTGGCTTGTGGAGTGTGGATGTAGATGTAGATGTAGATGTAGATGTAGATATTGCTGTTCACTGCAGCTTGAAGACAACAAGCAGGTAATATGGCACCACACAGGGCAGAGCGAGAGTGGGCGGTTGCTCCGTATATACACTCCTGGAAATGGAAAAAAGAACACATTGACACCGGTGTGTCAGACCCACCATACTTGCTCCGGACACTGCGAGAGGGCTGTACAAGCAATGATCACACGCACGGCACAGCGGACACACCAGGAACCGCGGTGTTGGCCGTCGAATGGCGCTAGCTGCGCAGCATTTGTGCACCGCCGCCGTCAGTGTCAGCCAGTTTGCCGTGGCATACGGAGCTCCATCGCAGTCTTTAACACTGCTAGCATGCCGCGACAGCGTGGACGTGAACCGTATGTGCAGTTGACGGACTTTGAGCGAGGGTGTATAGTGGGCATGCGGGAGGCCGGGTGGCCGTACCGCCGAATTGCTCAACACGTGGGGCGTGAGGTCTCCACAGTACATCGATGTTGTCGCCAGTGGTCGGCGGAAGGTGCACGTGCCCGTCGACCTGGGACCGGATCGCAGCGACGCACGGATGCACGCCAAGACCGTAGGATCCTACGCAGTGCCGTAGGGGACCGCACCGCCACTTCCCAGCAAATTAGGGACACTGTTGCTCCTGGGGTATCGGCGAGGACCATTCGCAACCGTCTCCATGAAGCTGGGCTACGGTCCCGCACACCGTTAGGCCGTCTTCCGCTCACGCCCCAACATCGTGCAGCCCGCCTCCAGTGGTGTCGCGACAGGCGTGAATGGAGGGACGAATGGAGACGTGTCGTCTTCAGCGATGAGAGTCGCTTCTGCCTTGGTGCCAATGATGGTCGTATCCGTGTTTGGCGCCGTGCAGGTGAGCGCCACAATCAGGACTGCATACGACCGAGGCACATAGGGCCAACACCCGGCATCATGGTGTGGGGAGCGATCTCCTACACTGGCCGTACACCACGGGTGATCGTCGAGGGGACACTGAATAGTGCACGGTACATCCAAACCGTCATCGAACCCATCGTTCTACCATTCCTAGACCGGCAAGGGAACTTGCTGTTCCAACAGGACAATGCACGTCCGCATGTATCCCGTGCCACCCAACGTGCTCTAGAAGGTGTAAGTCAACTACCCTGGCCAGCAAGATCTCCGGATCTGTCCCCCATTGAGCATGTTTGGGACTGGATGAAGCGTCGTCTCACGCGGTCTGCACGTCCAGCACGAACGCTGGTCCAACTGAGGCGCCAGGTGGAAATGGCATGGCAAGCCGTTCCACAGGACTACATCCAGCATCTCTACGATCGTCTCCATGGGAGAATAGCAGCCTGCATTGCTGCGAAAGGTGGATATACACTGTACTAGTGCCGACATTGTGCATGCTCTGTTGCCTGTGTCTATGTGCCTGTGGTTCTGTCAGTGTGATCATGTGATGTATCTGACCCCAGGAATGTGTCAATAAAGTTTCCCCTTCCTGGGACAATGAATTCACGGTGTTCTTATTTCAATTTCCAGGAGTGTAATTGAGCTCGACAGCGTTTTCTTGTGCTATACTCCGTTCATTATAAGAATAAACCTGATGTAAACAAATACAAACACGATGATTGGTCAGAAGCCGTAGCACACGTACACTGGTGTTGTTGCGCTCTTGGAAGTAGGTCCTACTTATGTACTAGATGTATTATCACTAAGTTAACGTTAAATGAAACTTTAAGATATTCAAATGTATTAGCAGCCATCGGCGGTTTTCTTAATCATACTTTAGTTATGTAGTTTTTATTTCAAAAATCGTGTACAGTCACAGCCTCTGCACTGTTGTGCTCTGACTGTCGGGCTGTTAATACGCAGTATGAAAATGGCCGAGGCTGCTTCCTGTTCCGTAGCGAAACACGGTTAAAAAGTGCCGACAAATAGGTTGTTCTTAATGTTTGTCATAAATTTACTGAGAGAATCGGCTTCGAAGGTTTCCGAGGTACGTTATCAGGTAGAGTTGAGACTTACGTACACAGTCGTGTATAGCGGAATCGGTAGCGTAGTAGCTTGATAATTCATGGTAGTACCGGGTGCTCAAAAAGTCAGTATAAATTTGAAAACTTAATAAACCACGGAATAATGTAGATAGAGAGGTAAAAATTGACACACATGCTTGGAATGACATGGGGTTTTACTAGAACAAAAAAGTTCACAAAATGTCCGACAGATGGCGCTGGACTGCAAAACGTCAGTGACTGCGCATGACAATCGTGTTACAGAACCGCATAATCCCCTGCCTGTCTGATAAACACCTACTGGAACATACGATGTTTATGCAGGACGGCGCTCCATCCCATATTGCTAGACGCGTGAAAGATCTCTTGCGCGCGTCGTTTGGTGATGATCGTGTGCTCAGCCGCCACTTTCGTCATGCTTGGCCTCCCAGGTCCCCAGACCTCAGTCCGTGCGATTACTGGCTTTGGGGTTACCTGAAGTCGCAAGTGGATCGTGATCGACCGACATCTCTAGGGATGCTCGAAGACAACATCCGACGCCAATGCCTCACCATAGCTCCGGACATGCTTTACAGTGCTGTTCACAACATTATTCCTCGACTACAGCTGTTGTTGAGGAATGATGGTGGACATATTGAGCATTTCCTGTAAAGAACATCATCTTTGCTTTGTCTTACTTTGTTATGCTAATTATTGTTATTCTGATCAGATGAAGCGCCATCTGTCGGACTTTTTTGAACGTTTGTATTTTTTTGGTTCTAATAAAACCCCATGTCATTCCAAGTATGTGTGTCAATTTGTACCTCTCTAAGTACATTATTCCGCGATTTATTCAGGTTTCAAATTTATACTGACTTTTTGATCACCCAGTACATGGTGTGCTGGTGCAAGTCTCGCCCGAGTTAATTTTGTTTCTCGTTCAATTTGAATTACCTACATCTCGTGGGTTGAAAAATTCATAATCACATTTTATGAATAATGCATGTCTTCCTGTTTTTAATTACACATTGCACACGGCATTCCTGTTCTCATTTTCAATATAAATTCTCAGTTATCGATATTTTATGAAAGACTGTTAATAAAGGTTGTTTAAATTAAGAAAACATAGCAATTTTATTTTTAGGCAAAAATTAAAAACTAAATACTCTTTATTTTGACTACGTCCATTGTTTTATACCACAGATGTATATATGTGTCGTAGAAACACGAGAAACAATCATTTTCACCGTATCGAGCACACCTTACAAACGCTGCATTTTTACATTTGCCACTGGACTATTACAATACCAACAGAACTGATGGTGCCAAGTTAAGGGATTTGGCCCGAGAAAGAACAAGACTGTTAAGCTGCCTGACGTACTGGAACTAACTCACGCAGCTTTTTCATATGTCAGCGCCGAACGTTGACGGGATATAGAACGGCATGTCATAAAAGAGGAGAAAAAGTGGAGCCTGGTTGGCTTCGTGGATTCTGTTGTTGACTGACTCGTTATCAACGTAACAGATGACAGTCCCGGTACTGAAATGTATTTCTTAGACAAGGAAGGAGCTGAGAGATTACCAAACGACTGACTGTAATTAATACCTTCAGTGTCTTCAGTATTCAACAGTACGGTGAAATCCCTGCAGTATGATTTTTCATCATTCATAGCTCGCACAGAAAAATTACCCCGGCTTAAAGTTAGGAATTTTCGTCACTTTTGTTTGTAATTAGAATACTGTGTCAAGTGAGAACAAGAGCGTTTTATGTTTACCGACTGGTCGCCTAAGAAGCTCGCAGTAGTGCTGGAGTTTTGCCCAGTATTGTTTCATTCTGTTTAAAAATTAAATGACATTAGAAGCTATATTGTTACTTCCCCCCCCCCCACCCCCCCATGAACCATGGACCTTGCCGTTGGTGGGGAGGCTCGCGTGCCTCAGCGATACAGATAGCCGTACCGTAGGTGCAACCACAACGGAGGGGTATCTGTTGAGAGGCCAGACAAACGTGTGGTTCCTGAAAAGGGGCAGCAGCCTTCTCAGTAGTTGCAGGGGCAACAGTCTGGATGATTGATTGATCTGGGCTTGTAACACTACGGCTGAAAGCAAGGGGAAACTACAGCCGTATTTTTTCCCGAGGGCATGCATCTTTACTGTATGGTTAAATTATGATGGCGTCCTCTTGGGTACAATATTCCGGAGGTAAAATAGTCCCCCATTCGGATCTCCGGGCGGGGACTACTCAAGAAAATGTCTTTAACAGGAGAAAGAAAACGTGGCAAGAGGAACAAGACTTTTGGTCAGGCGAATACAGGGTTATAAATACAAAATCAAATAGGGGTAATGCAGCAGTCAGTTTAATAATTAATAAAAAAAATAGGAGTGCGTGTAAGCTTACACTAGAAACAGCACAGTGAACGCATTATTGTGGACAAGACAGACACGAATCCCACGCCTACTACAGTAGTAAAAGTTTATATGCCCACTAGTTCTGGAGATGACGAAGAAATAGAAGAAATGTATGATGAAATAAAAGAAATTATTCAGATAGTGAAGGGAGACGAAAATTTAATAGTCATGGGTGACTGGAATTCGGTAGTGGGAAAAGGGAGACAAGGAAACGTAGTTGGTGAATATGGATTGGGAATAAGAAATGATAGAGGAAGCCGCCTGGTAGAATTTTGCACAGAGCAGAACTTAATCATAGCTAACACTTGGTTTAAGAATCATGAAAGAATGTTGTGTACATGGAAAAAGCCTGGAGATACTGACAGGTTTCAGATAGATTATATAATGGAAAGATAGAGGTTTAGGAACCACGTTTTAAATTGTAAGACATTTCCAGGGGCAGATGTGGACTCTGACCACAATCTATTGGTTATCAAATGTAGATTAAAACTGAAGAAACTGCAAAAAGGTGGGAATTTAAGGAGATGGGACCTGGATAAACTGCAAGAACCAGAGGTTGTACAGAGTTTCAGGGAGAGCATAAGGGAACAATTGACAGGAATGGGAGAAAGAAATAGAGTAGAAGAAGAATGGGTAACTTTGAGGGATGAAGTAGTGAAGGCATTAGAGGATCAAGTAGGTAAAAAGACGAGGGCTACTAGAAATCCTTGGGTAACAGAAGAAATATTGAATTTAATTGATGAAAGGAGAAAATATAAAAATGTACTAAATGAAGCAGGCAAAAGGGAATACAAACAGCTCAAAAACGAGATTGACAGGAAGTGCAAATTGGCTAAGCAGGGATGGCTAGAGGACAAATGTAAGGATGTAGAGGCTTATCTCACTAGGGGTAAGATAGATACTGCCTACAGGAAAATTAAAGAGACCTTTGGAGAAAAGAGAACCACTAGTATGACTACCAAGAGCTCAGATGGAAACCCAGTTCTAATTAAAGAAGGGAAAGCAGAAAGGTGGAAGGAGTATATAGAGGGTCTATACTAGGGCGATGTACTTGAGGACAATATTATGGAAATGGAGGAGGATGTAGATGAAGATGAAAAGGAAGATATGATACTGCGTGAAGAGTTTGACAGAGCACTGAAAGACCTGAGTCGAAACAAGGCCCCGTTAGAACCACTGACAGCCTTGGGAGAGCCAGTCCTGAGAAAACTCTACCATCTGGTGAGCAAGATGTATGAGACAGGCGAAATACCCTCAGACGTCAAGAAGAATATAGTAATTCCAATCCCAAAGAAAGCTAGTGTTGACAGATGTGAAAATTACCGAAATGTCAGTTTAATAAGTCACGGCTGCAAAATACTAACGCGAATTCTTTACAGACGAATGGAAAAACTGGTAGAAGCCGACCTCGGGGAAGGTAAGTTTGGATTCCGCAAAAGTATCGGAACACGTGAGGCAATACTGACCCTACTACTTATCGTAGAAGCTAAATTAAGGAAAGGCAAACCTACGTTTCTAGCATTTGTAGATTCAGAGAAAGCTTTTGACAATGTTGACTAGAATACTCTCTTTCAAATTCTGAAGGTGGCAGGGGTAAAATACAGGGAGCGAATGGCTATTTACAATTTGTACAGAAAGCAGATGGCAGTTATAAGGGTCGAGGGACATGAATGGGGAGCAGTGGTTGGGGAGGGAGTGAGACAGGGTTGTAGCCTCTCCCCAATGTTATTCTATCTGTATATTGAGCAAGCAGTGAAGGAAACAAAAGAAAAATTCGGAGTAGGTATTAAAATCGATAGAGAAGAAATAAAAACTTTGAGGACAGCAAAGGACTTGGAAGAGCAGTTGAACGGAATGGATAGTGTTTTGAAAGGAGGATATAGGATGAACATCACCAAAAGCAAAACGAGGATAATGGAATGTAGTCGAATTTAGTCGGGTGATGCTGAGGGAATTAGATTAGGAAATGAGACACATAAAGTAGTAAATGAGTTTTGCTATTTGGGGAGCAAAATAACTGATGATGGTCGAAGTAGAGAGGATATAAAATGTAGACTGGCAATAGCAAGGAAAGCGTTTCTGAAGAAGAGAAATTTGTTAACATCGAGTATTGATTTAAGTGTCACGAAGTCGTTTCTGAAAGTATTTGTATGGAGTGTAGCCATGTATGGAAGTGAAACATGGACGATAAATAGTTGGGACAAGAAGGGAATAGAAGCTTTCGAAATGTGGTGCTACAGAAGAACGCTGAAGATTAGATGGGTAGATCATATAACTAATGAGGAGGTATTGAATAGAATTGGGGAGAAGAGGAGTTTGTGGCACAACTTGACTAGAAGAAGGGATCGGTTGGTAGAACATGTTCTGAGGCATCAAGGGATCACCAATTTAGTACTGAAGGGCCGCGTGGAGGGTAAAAGTCATAGAGGGAGACCAAGAGATGAATACACTAAGCAGATTCAGAAGGATGTAGGTTGCAGTAGGTACTGGGAGATGTAGAAGCTTGCACAGGATAGAGTAGCATGGTCCGCAGCTCGTGGTCGTGCGGTAGCGTTCTCGCTTCCCACGCCCAGGTTCGCAGGTTCGATTCCCGGCGGGCTCAAGGATTTTCTCTGCCTCGTGACGACTGGGTGTTGTGTGATGTCCTTAGGTTAGTTAGGTTTAAGTAGTTCTAAGTTCTAGGGGAGTGACGACCATATATGTTACGTCCCATAGAGCTCAGAGCCCGAGTAGCATGGAGAGCTGCATCAAACCAGTCTCAGTACTGAAGACGACAATAACAACAACAACAACTGTTTCTTTGCATGTCTCTTTTTACGTCTGAACTGCAACTGCTCTCATCATTGGAGGCTAGTTGCACCGCTGGTTGGCCAGTGCTGTCCAAGTTTAAAGCGCCGGTAAAGCTGTTGTCCCTCCCATTATCGCCCAGTCTATGTGAGTGTGTGAGACAGCATAAAAGATATCCTTATGATCGTACTTGACTGTACTGGTCTTAATATGGCTTCCGCTCCACGTGAAACTAAATCCAACGAGATTCACGCAGATACGGAAGAATACATGGCGTAATATTTAGATTAGGTTTATTCGTATGGTGACCATAGTATACACGACATCTTGCTTCTTGGCTGTGCCTCGGGCAACAGGTGTATACTCGGGCTAGACAGATGCGATGCTGTTAGGAGGGTGTGTCGTGTGGCTGTTGCTGGCCTGAGGCGGGCGGGTATACGCACGGGAGGCGGTCACTGGACAAGTGGGCCGTGGGAAGCGGGCCGCGCGGGTTTTTTCGCGGTGCGTGACGGATGGCTGCGGAGCGCTGCACGCCAGCACGCCAGACGCAGCCAGCGATGCTCGCCTTGCTCCAGTTCGCAGTAGCGGCCCATCTTTTGGTGTGAACGACAATAATCCACTGAAAAGCGAGAGTAACGCCCGTTCTGAACGATGACGGTCTCCACTTCTTCACGTTTACGGTAGGCGTCCATTCGCCATCACGCTGCTCAGAATCTGCATTCAAATGTAATCGATCTCTTAGATTTCATTAACCTGCCAACTTTTCATTGAGTGTAAAATAATCTTCACATAACGATATAAAGTTGTTTGAGAGTAAAACAACGAATTAGTTATTAAGCGAGTATTTCGTAACCTACAATTTGTCTTTTTTTTTTTTTACTTCATTCATATTTCGCTGATGGAAGTCCTCTAGCAATTGTTGTTGGGGAATAAGACTACAGGTGAAATCGTCATATGCGGTCTGATTGTAGATATGTAAACGACGTAGTCACTTGCACGTAGAGTAAGAATATTTATGGTGTAACCATTCAAATGCACAAAACAGTTTTTTGTAGTCGACATATAAACTACTGGTCATTAAAATTGCTACACCACGAAGATGACGTCTACAGACGCGAAATTTAACCGACAGGAAGAAGATGCTGTGATATGGAAACGATTAGCTTTTCAGAGCATTCACACAATGTTGGCGTCGGTGGCGACACCTACAACGTGCTGACAAGAGGAAAGTTTCCAGCCGATTTCACATACACAAACAGCAGTTGACCGGCGTTGCCTGGTGAAACGTTGTTGTGATGCCTCGTGTAAGGAGGAGAAATGCGTACCATCACGTTTCCGACTTTGATAAAGGTCGGATTGTAGCCTACCGCGTTTGCGGTTTATCGTGTCGCGACATCGCTGCTCGGGCTGGTCAAGATCCAGTGACTGTTAGCGGAATATGCAATCGGTGGGTTCAGGAGGGTAATACGGAACGCCGCGCCGTGCTGGATCCCAACGGCCTAGTATCACTAGCAGTCGAGATGACAGGCATCTTATCCGCATGGCTGTAACGGATCTGCAGCCACGTCTCGATCCCCGAGTCAACAGATGGGGAAGTTTTCAAGACAACAACCACTTGCACGTACAGTTCGACGACCTTTGCAGCAGCATGGCTTATTAGCTCGGAGACCATGACTGCGGTTACCCTTGACGCTGCATTACAGACAGGAGCGCCTGCGATGGTGTACTCAACGACGAACCTGGATGCACGAATGGCAAAACGTCGTTTTTCGGATGAATCCAGGTTCTGTTTACAGCATCATGATGGTCGCATCCGTGTTTGGTGACATCGCGGTGAACGCACACTGGAAGCGTGTATTCGTCATCGCCATACTGGCGTATCACCCGGCGTGATGGTGTGGGGTGCCATTGGTTACACGTCTCGGTCATCGCTTGTTCGCATTGACGGCACTTTGAACAGTGGGCGTTACATTTCAGATGTATTACGACCCGTGGCTCTATCTTTCATTCGATCCCTGCGAAACCCTCTGTTTCAGTAGGATAATGCACGACGGCATATTGCAGGTCCTGTACGGGCCTTTCTGGATACGTGAAACGTTCGACTGCTACCCTGGCCAGCACATTCTCCAGATCTCTCACCAACTGAAAACGTCTAGTCAATGGTGGCCATGCAACTGGCTCGTCACAATACGCCAGTCACTACTCGTGAAGAACTGTGGTATCATGTTGAAGCTGCATGGGCAGCTATACCTGTACACGCCATCCAAGCTCCGTTTGACCCAATGCCCAGGCGTATCAAGGCCGTTATTACGGCCTGAGGTAGTTGTTCTGGGTACTTATTTCTCAGGATCTATGCACCCAAATTGCGTGAAAATGTAATCGCATGTCAGTTCTAGTATAATATATTTGTCCAATGAATACCCGTTTATCATCTGCATTTCTTCTTGGTGTAGCAATTTTAATGGCCAGTAGTATATTACCTCCAGAAGTCATGTGACTCGTGGCTCTTTCCTACTAAAAGTAAATGTTCCTTCTTTCACGTATTTCGGTGGTATCCACAGCAGATGCAATTATTAACCACTATTATTTATTAGCAAGTAAATACGTAAAACGATTCAACTAGATATCTGAATGAAGTTTTTGGTCTTGCCAACTTGACCTCATATTTTAAGGAGAAAAAGTACACTTGCAAGATATCAGACCCAGAAGTCAATCCTGCGCGAAAATTTGGGCCATAATTCTGATAGAAAGCAGTTACGACCTTTCTGAATGCACAGTTTTTAAACATTTGCGCGCAGTCCGCTGTTAGCAGCGGTGGGGCAAGGTCGTCGTGCCTGTGTCCCCCTGTTAGCGCACCGCGCGCGCGAGTGTTTACTATTTACTTTCCGCTGCGGCGAGTGTCACGCGTCCGTGTCCCGGTAGTGCCATGGCGCACTCGTATCGCAAGTCCACAATTAAGATCACATTTCAAGCGGACTACGTAAGACCTCGAGCACTTGACATTGAACGTTTCATCCGGGAAGAACTTCATATTGCACCTCGAGACATCATTGGGATCCACTTTTCTATAACACGAAGTGTCGTCTACATAAAACTGATCAATGAAAAGGCGTGCACTGATGTTGTGTGCCGACACACTCATGGACTTAAATTCAAGCATTCTGATGGTCACATAGGAACTGTCACGATCGACCTCGCTGGATTAGGCCTTCGCACTCTGAGGGTCTTCGAGCTGCCATTCGAAGTCCCGCCAGATGTTGTGATGACAGCTTTCAAACCTACGGCAAGGTGCTAAGCCACTTGGCTGAAAAATGGCAAACGTTTGTGACGTACCCCGTATTAAATGGAGTGCGACAAATTGAGATTGAACTGACGAAGCATGTGCCATCCTATTTAGTAATCGGAGGCTGCAGAGCCATTGTCAGGTATGACGGACAACCGCGTACTTGCGCCGGCTGTGGCCAGGAAGGACATGTCCGATCGGCCTGCATTCAACGCCGACTGACTCAGACACCGATTGGTGAAGTTCCATCCCCGGCGACGCCTACTTCACTCCCCATCACGTATGCAGCGGCTGCAACCGCAACAGCTGTTCCTGCCCAGGATCGTAACACCATATTGCAGTCAGTGGTCGCTGACAGTGTGGCGGACAGCATATCCCCCTCTACGACGTCATCGGCAGACTTGCCTCAAGACGGTGATCAATTGTGCCACCAAGACGAGCCTAAAGAGAAGATGGAAGTAGAAACGGAAATTGTCCCGATTTCTGCCTTCCTACGAATGGAGACCGCATCAGATGGTTGTCGCCCGCACTCTGACACAGAACAACATGTCCGGAAACAACGGTCCCCTCGAAAACGCAAGAAACGGCGCCATACGCCGTCCGATGATTGCCTGCTTCGGATGTGTGACCCGGACGAACATCCGGCGTCGGACGACACTCAGGACTCTACCACCACAACTCACCCTTCCCAGCACGATGCTACGGCGGATACAGTTTCTGAGCCTCGGACTGACAACATCACTTCTGCTACTGAACATGCGCGCGAGCGCCCTACTGACAGCACTAATCAACAGTTACCAATTGCTGCATCTGATTCTTGGGCGGATGATGTCGAGGATGAGCCACAGCACCAGGAGGATGCCGAAGGCAGAGATGCTCCCTCGGCTGTACCCAGCACCAACCAACCACAGTGACTACGGCTGTATCGTCAGCCTCTGTGGGGCCGCCCCTGCCGCCCATACCTGGCCTCCTACACAACCCAGTTGCCGACCTGGCTGACCAAACATACCGTCTAGCGACGATTAACATCAACAACATACGTGCCCGACATAAACTAGCGATGCTACAGGATCTACTCAATGCAGCAGACATCGACATTGCGCTCCTTCAAGATGTGTATGTCGCAGACTTTAAGGAACCCTAGCCGGCCGAAGTGGTCGTGCGGTTAAAGGCGCTGCAGTCTGGAACCGCAAGACCGCTACGGTCGCAGGTTCGAATCCTGCCTCGGGCATGGATGTTTGTGATGTCCTTAGGTTAGTTAGGTTTAACTAGTTCTAAGTTCTAGGGGACTAATGACCTCAGCAGTTGAGTCCCATAGTGCTCAGAGCCATTTGAACCATTTGAAGGAACCCTATGGCTACAAGACTTGGGTCTCACATGCGTCTGCCAATGGCAGTGGTGTGGCGATCCTCCTCTGCGAAGGTATATCCGCAGAAGACGTCAAGTATCTCCCTGACGCCAGAGGCATGGCTCTTACTATCCAAGGAGTCAAACTTATTAACATCTATGCACCGCCAGGATCTGGTCGGCGTCGCGAACGATCCACCTTTTTCGCTCATACAATCACGCCCCTCTTTATGGGCCGCCAGGACGCCTTGATAATCGGAGAGGACTTCAACTGTAGTCAAGCACCTAAGGATCAGTTACCACATCATTCTCCCTGCGCAGAACGTACGACAATTATAAATAATCTTCAATTGGTGGACTCGTGGGAACATGTTTGTGGCGATCGGCCCTGATTTACTCACTACACCAGCCATTCCTCCAGCCGCATCGACCGGATTTACATCTCGCGCTCCATAGCTGTGGGGACAAGAGCTGCCGTAGTTTGGCCCACAGCTTTTTCTGACCACGAGGCCTACATCTGCGCTATTACCCTCGGCCGCCAGAAGGTATGGCACAGCCGTGGTCCTTGGAAGTTGAACGTCGCCCACCTAGCTTCTCAGGAATGCCGTCGCCTTATAGAGAACACGCGGGACTCTTGTAGCCACCGGCGTGGCACCTACCGGTCTACACTGTCGTGGTGGTTACTCTGCACCTAACCAGCCCTCCGGACGACCTTGATAGGCTACGGCCGAGATGTTGCAGCATGGAAGAGACATACCGTGGACTTTTACTACAGCATCTTAAGGGAATGTACAACACTGCCGTACTCACCTGCACGGCAGGTGACGGTGAACCGTGCCAAGGCACATATCGTCAGAGCGCGCATTCAAGGCAGAGTGGCCCAGGAGGAACCGTCCATGTACCACGTCATTGCAGAACGACGGCGCCGACGCAAGACACTGATCCAAGCTATCACGACGGAAGACGGACGAGGCCTTGATACCCAGCGCGACATAGGAAACGCCCTTCATGCTCACTACACTAGGCTGTACTCGGAACATCGACGTCCCCCAGAGGTGATCGCCGAAGTCTCTCAACACACTTATGGCACGATCTTTCCGACAGCGGCGGCGGATTTCACTGCAGATGTAACGGAAGAGGAAATCATTGAAGCAATACAGACTGGGGCTGCTCATAAGTCCCCGGGACCTGATGGCCTTCCTCTGGAATTTTACCGGAAATATCAAAAATTGCTGGCACCAGCATGGACTGATATTTGCCGCGGTCTTATGTCTCCCACGACGCAGATCCCTGGGGCTTTCCTAGAAGGACTGATTGTGCCCATACACAAACCACGAGGCGGATCCAGGATCAGTGACTATCGGCCCTTGACCTTACTCAACAGTGACTTGAAGATTTTCACCCGGCTTCTGGCGGCACGCCTAAAGCGATCAGTACGATGTGTTGTGTCGCAGGACCAGGCATCGTTAGGTGGTGACCATAATATTCGCACTGCATTGTGCCGATATAGAGATATGATCGCACTAGCCAAAGCTCGCCAACTGCCAGGGGTTTTGGCCTCACTCGACTTTAGCCAGGCCTTTGACAAAGTCGACCACACATTTTTGATGGAGGTACTGCGACACATGGGGTATCCGGACGTCATAGTTAATGCACTGATGCGTCTCCTACGCGGTGCGACGTCCAAGGTGTTACATAATGGCCGTCTCACGCCGCCGATACAGATCCAGCGATCGGTGCGACAAGGCTGCCCTCTTTCGGCGATATTGTACACCCTCGTCTTGGAACCACTCCTCTGCGGCCTCCGACAACGCCTGACTGGGATGTCCCTTGGTGGACACACTTTTTGCTGCACTGCCTATGCGGATAATCTGGTACTCCTTCTTCGCAATAATGACGATGTTACTGCAGCACTGGCGTGGGTGGCGACCTACGGCGCGGCATCGGGGAGCCATCTCAATCTCCACAAATCACACGTCCTGTCTATTGGCAGAGGCCTACCAGACGAGAGCGTCGCACCGCTACGAATCAGTGACACAATCCGCTGTCTTGGCATTGATTTCACATCTGACATGAAGCGTTCAACAGCCCTTAACTACAGGCGTTTATTGAATCAGATGACAGCAGGAATAAGTGACCACCGTCTGAGACATCTAGACCTCCTGCAACGGACACGGCATGCTAACGTCTATTTGGCGTCACGTATCCCCCATATTGCACAGATACTCCCGATACCGCCTACCCTGGCTCACCGCATGTTGGCGGTTTTGGGATCCTTTGTTAATACGGGCATGTTATTTAAGATTCGTTAGAGTCCCTAACCCTCCCGAGGAGCAGAGGAGGTTTAGGCCTTTGTCATGTTCAGAACAGAGCGAAGGCCCTGTTCGTCAGCTGTCACCTGCAACTGTGGAGACGAAGTCCGACATGCCTCACAAGTCTCTTACTGGAAGCCTTACGACAAATCTCACTCGCAACCCCCTGTGATGATATCGGACATGCCAGCACCTTTCTTCTACATTAGCCAATTCTTCCTTGAATTAAGCTACACCCGCACCGCACTACTACCCACACGCTTGATGATGACAAGGGCGATATATGCTGCCATGCAAATGAACAGGACGCCGAATGTGATTGAAAGCAAACACCCCGCTACAAAGTGGCGCGCTGTGTGGCAGGCAGTGAATGCCACCAACCTTGATACTGACGTGCAATCTGCATGGTACGTAACTGTTACTGGGAAACAGTTGTGCCAGACCCGCCTACATCACATCCACCTCGCTGATTCACCATTGTGTGCCACATGCCAAGTGATTGACACTGACGAATATCGTTTCGAATGCGGGTCGGCAAAGGACGTTTGGTATTTGGTGCGTCAGATATTGGCTTTTCTCACACGCACGACTCCCGACAGGATAACTACCCGATCACTTCTTTTCGCCGATAAGATTTATTTCCCAAGAGCAAAAACGAACTCTGTGATGTGGATCAGCGGCCACGCTGTTCACTACCTATTCGGTAATGGCGAAAAGACAGTACCCGATCTTTGGTAGTACCTCAACGAACGACATTGTGCGATCGTCAAGAACCCTAAACATAGGCAATATTTTTCTAATTTTCTTTGGAGCACATTCCATAATTCGCCTCACAGCTGGATTATCGATGACATGAGAAGACAACCATAGCACCTCTTCCCAGTTCCTTTTTTTTATGAGATTGAACAAACAACGGAAACAACACAGCAACGAGAAGACAGTCATCGAAAAATTCGCAGCGGGCTATAGTATGGAGCATCCTTTGTCAGAACGGGATGACTTGCTATTATTCTGTTTATGTAGCCGAAGAGGAATGAGCTTCCTTTTATCCATTTGTATCAACATAAAATAAAATAAAAATAAAAAAAGCAGAAAAACAAACCTTACAAAATCCTTTTTCTCTTTTTTTGTTAAAAAAAGTGGCTAGGATAGCTGGCTATTTTTATAAATAAATAAGTAAAAAAAAAAGATAAAAAAAGTGATTAACGCGCGGGAATGCCAAACAGAAGCACACCGGTTCGCGCACGGATGGGTGAAAAAATTTTTTCTTTCTCTCCATAAAAAATTTAAAAAATAATAAAAAAGAGCGCTAATGCGCTGCTTCCTGGACTCGGGGAGGCGCGCCGGCCCCGTATCGAATCCGCCCGGCGGTTTAACAACGAGGACCGGTATGTCTGCCAGCCTGGATGTGGTTTTTAGGCGGTTTTCCACATCCCGCTAGGTGAATACCGGGCTGGTCCCCAAGTTCCGACTCAGTTACACGACTCACAGACATCTGAAAACGTTCGCACTATTTCATGGCTTACACTAGATGCAGACAACTGGGGTACACTACTTCCGTCCTGGGGGGTTCGGGGTGGCGGCAGGAAGGGCATCCGCCCACCCTCTGCAATTAACACTGCCAAATCCGTCATAACAAAGCCGACCCCGCGTTGGAGCGAGACAAATGCCCAAGAAAGAAAGATACGGCATAAGAAGGTCCTCTACAGCTCGCAGCTCTGCCAACTGCGAAGCGCTAACGGCTGAAGGCGAAAACAGTTGCCATCTGCAGAGCCGTGACAATACTGAGGCGATGCCATAGAGACATTTACAAAATTTCCTTACACTACTGGCACACTAGGCCCGCGAAGCTGCCGTAAACAGCCCATTGCGACTCTCAGAAATCAACTTACGCCCGATCAACTATAGCATGTCTTCACTCAGGAAGTTACTTACCATTTCCTCAAAGTAAGTGTAAGGACAAATAATAGTGCAAAAATCCCCATATGCTTCCGTTTACCTCGCATAAAAATTAGTCGAATAGTCGCATTTAATTATGCTTACCAGTCACGACTTTTAATAGCTCTCGTTCTTTGATGCTTAAAGATTGGAATTCGAATGCCTATCCTTACCGCTCCTGGAGGCGCTGGAGTATCGCTTGTCGATTCACCAACCGCTATACAGCAGTTCGCGATCGGGCACTAGACGGCAGCAGTGACGCGGAGCGAGTGACAGACAAACGATGTGCGCAAGTGCTTGAAGACGCACTTTCAGATGGTTATAACTGCCTGGTATCAGAGTTACGACCAAATTTTCGCACTTGATCGACAGTTGGCATGATATCTTGCAAATGTGCATTTTACCCCTTAAAACATTAAGTCAAGTTGATGTTCCCTCGTTAGCACTGCGTCATACCAGAAGTGGTGGCAATTACCGTTTGACGCTGATGTCATGTGCAGTACTCTACGCTCACTCCACAGATATAACTACTCTACGCACTTGTAGTCAGAGAACAGACTTCAGTGCTTGAAAGAACCGAATATGTGTATGTGAACTCTTTGTGTGATTCAGTAAAGTTGTCCTGAACCAAACTTGATAGGTCTCTCTCCAAATAGTGCTAATACTGATTATAAGTATCTGCAATATTCACATTCGGCACTGAAACCAGGAAAGACTGAAGAAAAGGGAAGATGATTTATAACCATGGAGGAGACTTCCGAGAGACTTCGAGCTACAAAATAACGAACACATTAGTCTACGCTCAGCAAACAGGTAAGTCGTAACATTCACTAAACTGCTTTTGCAGGCAGACTCCTTGCTTATTGACCTTCATACGCCTGTACACATATTTCTGTAATTTCGACGCTCTTTCTTGGCATTGGCAGTGTGTTTGCGTTGTTAGTCGATAAAAAACAATCTAAGCGCGGTAACTATAGCAATTACATGCTATGGCTTGGACAGCAGCAATTCTTTTAAAGTTAGTACGTAAACGGACGATACTGCATTAAAATACGACAAGACTGATAAGTTGGTGATGCAAAATATTGCCAAGAATGGCTGTAGGAAAGAATGAAATGATTCTTCTTCTTTTTTCCTTTACTGGCCTTTATCCCGTATCTTCAGGGGATCAGCATGTCAGTTATTTCAGTTGGCAATGTTAGTGCTAAGAGGTGGCGGGATGCTTTTCCTGTCGCCTAGGTCACCACTCGCCCCCCCCCCCCCCCCCCCCACCCTCTGAGACGGTATTTGTATGCCCCAACTGTCTGCGACTAGTGTTATCCCAAATGAAAGTGTTGAGAACATTTTCTGAATGCTTGCGAATCGTGTTAACTGTGGCGAGACTCGAGTACTAGCCATGTACTCACCTACTCGGATATGGGAAACCGCCTAAAAACCACATCCAGAATGGCCAGCACACCGGCCTTCGCCGTTAATCCGTCGGGCGGATTCGATCCGGGGCCGGCGCATCTCCCCAAATCTCGGAAGCAAAGTGCTAACGCGTGCCGCTATCCGGGCAGAAATGGAACAATTAAACACGCTAAGAGATTCATCCCATTATTTATCGATTGCGATGACTATCAGGGCGACACAGCTACGCATAAATGTTATAAACAAGTATAAAGTGCATATCCACGGGAAAACACTTTGTTGCAATAACTGCAGCGTTTCAAATCGCTTTCGCAAACATCAGGCTACCATCTATTAAACTGCAAGCATTTTTGAGGGATAAGGAAACCTGTCGTAGATTATGTGAGCAGTTTACTGCTTCTTTATATAAGAGCTCTACGACATCAGCCATTAACAGCTCATATTATTTTGAGGTTCTTTAGAAGCAGAAGCTAAAGAAATGTTTGATGATATTGCAGGTGACGTTAACCGTTAACGCCTCATTCGTCAACACCTACAACACATGGTCTCAAATGAAACACAGTCGTATGTTGATTATTAGTATATCTTGAAGTAGCATTGAAATACGTACCTTCTGATGCAAATTTACTTTGCATCCTGTGCTACACTTTATTGTTGTGATCATTTCTGCATAACTACCGCAACCTATGTCGATTTGAACTTGCTCTTCCTGTATTCAAGTTTTGGTCACTCTCTACAGTTTCCTCCCCCCCCCCCCCCCACCTCTCTCTCTCTCTCTCACACACACACACACACACACACACACACACACACACACACAGGCATACTCACATTTCCTTCTATTCCCAAACTGACAATTCCTAAATGCCTCATGATGTGTCCAATCAACAGATTCCTTCTTTTAGTCCAGTTACGCCAGAAATTTCCTTTTGTCTCATTGCAGTTCAGTAAATCCTCATTTGTTATTCGATCTCCCCATCTAATTTTCGGCATCCTTCTATAGCACCACATTTCTAAAATGTCTATTGTTCACGTTACACTGTCATACAAGACTACAATCGAGCAAATACCTTCAGTAAAGGCTTCCTAACAACTAACCTTGTATTAGACGTTAGCAAATTCCTCTTTTTCAGAAACGCCGTTCCTACTATTGTCAGTCTGCATTTTGTGTACTGTGTTTCCTACTTCGGCCGTCATCAGTTATTTTGCTGCCAAAATTAAAAACTCATCTACTGTTTTTACTGTCTCATTTTCTAATCTGATTCCTTAGCATCGGCCCATTTACATCGACTGCATTCAGTTATCCTTCTTTTACACTAGTGTGCAAAAGTTAAGAACAAAACTTAAGGACGAATGAAGCTTCTTCACGATGTGCCACTGCCAAGTAACATACACTCCTGGAAATTGAAATAAGAACACCGTGAATTCATTGTCCCAGGAAGGGGAAACTTTATTGACACATTCCTGGGGTCAGATACAGCACATGATCACACTGACAGAACCACAGGCACATAGACACAGGAAACAGAGCATGCACAATGTCGGCACTAGTGCAGTGTATATCCACCTTTCGCAGTAATGCAGGCTGCTATTCTCCCATGGAGACGATCATAGAGATGCTGGATGTAGTCCTGTGGAACGGCTTGCCATGCCATTTCCACCTGGCGCCTCAGTTGGACCAGCGTTCGTGCTGGACGTGCAGACCGCGTGAGACGACGCTTCATCCAGTCCCAAACATGCTCAATGGGGGACAGATCCGGAGATCTTGCTGGCCAGGGTAGTTGACTTACACCTTCTAGAGCACGTTGGGTGGTACGGGATACATGCGGACGTGCATTGTCCTGTTGGAACAGCAAGTTCCCTTGCCGGTCTAGGAATGGTAGAACGATGGGTTCGATGACGGTTTGGATGTACCGTGCACTATTCAGTGTCCCCTCGACGATCACCAGTGGTGTACGGCCAGTGTAGGAGATCGCTCCCAACACCATGATGCCGGGTGTTGGCCCTGTGTGCCTCGGTCGTATGCAGTCCTGATTGTGGCGCTCACCTGCACGGCGCCAAACACGCATACGACCATCATTGGCACCAAGGCAGAAGCGACTCTCATCGCTGAAGACGACACGTCTCCATTCGTCCCTCCATTCACGCCTGTCGCGACACCACTGGAGGCGGGCTGCACGATGTTGGGGCGTGAGCGGAAGACGGCCTAACGGTGTGCGGGACCATAGCCCAGCTTCATGGAGACGGTTGCGAATGGTCCTCGCCGATACCCCAGGAGCAACAGTGTCCCTAATTTGCTGGGAAGTGGCGGTGCGGTCCCCTACGGCACTGCGTAGGATCCTACGGTCTTGGCGTGCATCCGTGCGTCGCTGCGGTCCGGTCCCAGGTCGACGAGCACGTGCACCTTCCGCCGACCACTGGCGACAACATCGATGTACTGTGGAGAACTCACGCCCCACGTGTTGAGCAATTCGGCGGTACGTCCACCCGGCCTCCCGCATGCCCACTATACGCCCTCGCTCAAAGTCCGTCAACTGCACATACGGTTCACGTCCACGCTGTCGCGGCATGCTACCACTGCGATTTATAAAGGCCGCTTAAATTTTGTTAGAGACGGCTAAGGACTTGGCAGAGCAGTTGAATAGCAGGTTATAAGACGAACATAAATATAAGTACACAGTTCTGCAAAACTTGAGGACGAGCTAGATAAAGTAACATAACATATTAATTAGAATGAAAATGTTACCAAAGGTCTTCCAGTCGCGCACACAAACTTAGATGTCACATGGCGTCAGGACAGCGTTACCATAGCGGCAAATAGGGATGGCCCTGCAGCATCGGGCAGTTGAATGAACGGTAAAAGACAGCGTATGCCAATCACTGAGCAGTGATGGTGCGCTGGGGTGGTGATCTTCATCACAAAACGGATTTGGATGACTTCACACAGGGAGGAAGCATCGGGAAACTGGAAGAAGGACGAAGTTAGCTAGTACTGCTCTGGACCTGGATATTGTCCACAGCGCTGTTTCGCGTACATAGGGAGCGTTCAACGAAGATAGCTGCGAAGAAACCATGGGTAAAGGAAGAAATACTTCAGCTGATCTACGAAAGAAGGAAGTACAAAAATGTTCAGGGAAATTCAGGAATACAGAAATACAAGTCCCTGTGGAATGAAATAAATAGGCAGGGCAGGGAAGCTAAGACGAAATGGCTACATGAAAAATGTGAAGAAATAGAAAAAGAAGTGATTGTCGGAAGGACTAACTCAGCACATAGGAAAATCAAAACGTGCCGGTGAAACTAAAAGCAAGAGTGGCAACATTAAAAGTGCAACTCTAATTCCACTGTTAATGCAGAGGAGAAAGCGGATAGATGGAAATCTTGTGAGGGGGAAGATTTGTCTACTGCGACAGAAGAAGAAACATGAGTCGATTTAGAAGAGATAGAGGATCCAGTATCAGAATCAGAATTTTAAGAGAACTTTGGAGCACTTAAAATCAAATAAGGCAGAAGGGACAGATAACATTCCATCAGAATTCCTCAAATCATTTGGGGAGGTGGCAACAAACATCGTCGGTATGAGGAATGTATGAGTCTGGCGACATACCATCTGACTTTCGGAAAAAATATCACCCCAACAATTCCGAAGACTGCAAGAGCTGACAACTGGGAGAAATATCGCACATCAGCTTAACAGCTCATGCATCCAAGTTGCTTACTAGAATAATATACAGAAGAATGGAAAAGAAAATTGAGAGTGTGTTAGATGACGATCAGTTTGTCTTTAGGAAAGGTAAAGGCACCAGAGAGGTAATTCTGCGGTTGGTAATGGAAGCAAGACTACAGAAAAATCAAGACACGTTCATAGGATTTGTCAACCTGGAAAAAGCGTTCGACGATCTAAAATGGTGCAAGATGTTCGAAATTCTGAGAAAAATAGGGGTAAGCTATAGGGAGAGATGGGTAATATACAATATGTACAAGAGCCACGAGGGAATAAGAAGAGGGAAGATCAAGAACGAGCTGTTTGGATTAAAAAGGAAGTAAGACAAGAATTTAGCCTTTCGCATCCACTATTCAATCTGTACCTCGAAGAGGCAATGATGGAAATAAAAAAAGGTTCAGGAGTGGAATCAAAATTCAAGGTGAAAGGAAATGAATGATACGATTCGCTGATGACATTGCTGTCCTGAGTGAAAGTGAAGAAGAATTACATGATCTGCTGAACTGAATGAACAATTTAATGACTACAGAATGTGGATTGAGAGTAAATCGACGAAAGACGAAATTAATGAGAAGTAGCAGAAATGAGAACAGTGAGAAACTTAACATCAGGATTGACAATCACGAAGTAGATGAAGTTAGGGAATTCTTCTACCTAGGCAATGACGAACAGAGCAAGCAGGACGTGAAAAGCAGACTAGCAATGGCAGAAAGGGCATTCCTGGCCAAGAGAAATCTGCTAGTATCAAACAGAGGCAGAGCATTGTATATTAGTGAAACGTGGACTGTGGGAAAAAGGGAACAGAAGAGAATCGAAGCATGTGAGATGTGGTACTACAGACGAATGTTGGAAATTAGGTGGACTGATATGATAAGGAATGAGGAGGTTCTGCGCAGAATGAGAGAGAAAACGAATATGGAGAAAACACTGACAAGAAGAAGGGACGGGGTGACAGGGCATCTGTTAAGAAATCAGGGAATGACTTCCTCGGCACTATAGGGTGCTGTAGAGGGCAGAAACTGTAGAGAAAGACAGAGATTGGAATACATCTAGCAAGTAATTGAGGACGTGAGTTGCAAGGGCTACTCTGAGATGACGAGGTTGGCACAGGAGAGAAATTCGTGGCGAGTCGCATTAAACCATCCAGATGACTGATGAAAAAAAGCGAGCGTTCCGAAGCACAGGCACTATTTCCTGCAGTAGAAGAGTTGGTCGACCACGGTCACCTACGGCAGCAGATAATCACTTCATTGTGCATCGAGCAAGAATGGACCCCCGTCAAACAGCGGGTGCAATTGCAACCCTGTTTAACAGGTCTGCTAGACACGTAATTTCAAACTGCACCGTGGCAGGGCGACCTCATGGGGTGGTCTCTTTTTGCCCTAAGACCAATACGTTGTGTTCCAGTGACAGCCGCACTTCGGCGTCGGCGCTGTTGCCGTTATGTGTCCCCCTGTGGTCGAATAGTGAACGACTTGATTCCCACTTTCGATAAGTTCGCCGAACAATAACATCCGTGAAACTTCCTGGCAGATTAAAACTGTGTGCCCGACCGAGACTCGAACTCGGGACCTTTGCCTTTCGCGGGCAAGTGCTCTACCATCTGAGCTACCGAAGCACGACTCACGCCCGGTACTCACAGCTTTACTTCTGCCAGTATCTCGTCTCCTACCTTCCAAACTTTACAGAAGCTTTCCTGCGAACCTTGCAGAACTAGCACTCCTGAAAGAAAGGATATAGGGGAGACATGGCTTAGCCACAGCCTCGGGAGTTCGAGTCTCGGTCGGGCACACAGTTTTAATCTGCCAGGAAGTTTCATATCAGCGCACACTCCGCTGAAGAGTGAAAATCTCATTCTGGAATAACATCCGTGTTGATTCCGCTAACTTTCGGCTGGCGGCGCTTCGTTACTCCACTCCATCGCTGCGCAAACGGGTAAGTCAGGCTTGTAAGTATTCAGTGCACTGTGCGTGAGCGATGGAGGTTGATGTAATGACATGTGAAAAGGGCAAGAAATTGTTGGTGTTAGGCA
Organism: Schistocerca cancellata; assembly: GCF_023864275.1. NCBI lineage: Eukaryota > Metazoa > Arthropoda > Insecta > Orthoptera > Acrididae > Schistocerca > Schistocerca cancellata. The sequence continues at coordinate 613,916,926 of NC_064626.1, forward strand.
GATATAAACTCTGTTTCCATAAGTGTCTCGTCGATGGCGTTGATAGATCTATCTGTACGAGGACAACGTGTAACTGTTTTGAGAAATTAAACCCTTTACTTGTATTCTCGCTTCGCAGTTAAATCATAATAGTGAAAATGTGACTCTTGCCCATTAAACCGGAAGGAAGTCAGTAACATTGTGAAGAGGCAGGCTGAAGAAAATTTATATGAGCGCCCCTCCAAATTTATACGCCTCGAGTTAGTTAATGGTGATAATGATACTCTCACAACACAGGATTTGATTCGAATAAGGAAAAATATTAATACCACTCGATTACCCAAACTACCGAAGTTGCACTATAACTTATCAGAATTACATGAAGCACTGGCGAGAAATGTTTTCCAGACAGGGGAGAAAATTTATTTTTGTTAACACGCTTAAAAAGAATATTCTGGGTTTCTCATACTAAAGTAATTTGAAATTTCTGAAAGGGTCGAGAACTTTATTTGTAGACTGGACCCTTAAGACGTGCCCTAATCGGCTCCACCAAATATTTATAATTCGGGGTGAATGAAAAAAAACTACTTCCGGTTGTTATTTTTATTTGTTCCCAAACAAAAAAATTAAACATATAAGGAAGCTTTGTACTTCATAGCATATAACACCTGTCTGGACATTGTATATATTGACTTTGAGACTGCAGTTCTCCACGCAATTGTTTACTTTTGGCCCCAAACGAATATAAAGAGCTGCAGAATTCATCTCGGCCAGAGTTCGTGGAGAAAGATTCAATAATTATGAATATCAAATGGTTTCAAAATAAAGGACTCTGAAATCGGAAGATTTCTGAAAACTCCGTTTGGACTGCCTCTCCTGTCTCCTGATCAAATGAATGATTTCTTCGTCAAATATCTAATGTGTCGTCCGAGGCACTTCAGTCCGGAACCGCGTGACTGCTACGATCGCAGGTTCAAATCCTGCCTAGGGCATGGATGTGTGTGATGTCCTTAGGTTAGTTAATTTCACGTAGTTCTAAGTTCTAGGGGACTGATGACCTCAGATGTTGAGTCCCATAGTGCTCAGAGCCATTTGCACCTAACAATGAACATTTGGATTAATGTTCTGATTATTTTCTTTATAGGCATATTCTTGGGGATAGCGACTTCCCAACCATTATGTAGGCCGACTTCAGAAGTAGCTCTGCCAACATATTCCATCTGGTAGAGATTTCATAGGGTGTTCAAACCGAAACTTAAGTAAAAATGAGATCCGAGAAGAAAAGTACCAAAGAAAAGTGGTACAAACAACAACATACAAACACAAATGGAAAGCGTGTGTAATTCAACCATTACTTGGTATGAACACTGAAGTATTACATGACGTTTAGGAAACCGACATTGCACGCTCCTTGCGTAGTATAAGAAAAGATGATCGTGGCAGAATAATATTAAGTAGGTAGTAAGTTGCGGAGCATATACTCTGGGCGGGTGTTTGTTTTCGTATAGCTGCGCGGAATTGCCACGCAGTTTGAGGATCTACGTCACGGATTGCGCGGCCCCTCCCTCCGGAGGTTCGAGTCCTCCCTCGGGCATGAATGTATGTGTTGTTCTTAGAATAAGTTAGTTTAAGTAGTGAGTCAGTCTAGGGACCGATGGTCTTAGCTGTTTGGTCCCTTAGGAATCCACACACATTTGAACATTTGTTTTCGTATGGGCAGTCATTAAACAGGAGGTGTCGAGTTCGGGGAAACGGCAAGGTGTGACGACAAGTAAACGGCTTCACCTGCTGTGGGTCGGGCCGTTTAGGTTTTGACGTCGTGGCTTGGCGGTGGTTTGACCGTCAAGGAGCAACCACACTCCCCAGGAACGAAAACAAAAGACGTTTTTCTGACAATCAAATATATTGTAATTTTGGCTGTCATGTTGAGCCTTCGAGGCGTATGTCGTATTAAAAGTTGTGTTCTACTCTATTTCACGAGTGACTCTAGTAATATGTACACCCATTCAAGAAAAAATATGTCTGTGAAAGGAAAGTAGGAGACGTGCTTTTTCGTGATATGAGTAGAAGTCGTCTTCTTCTGCTCCGATAACAGCTGCAGAACGTGTAGAAGTCAAGCCTTTCCTCGGCCACACACGTGATTTCAGAGGCACTGATTAGCAGAACCTTTGCTTCAAGAAAATCAACTACCGCGACCGGATTAAAAGAAAAGGTAAATACGTCATATGCTACGTCGGGTGACAGATCTCATGAAGTGTTCTGACTCTGCTTCCACTACAAGGAGCAAGCCAGCAGCTACAGAAAACCCTAAACCAACAAGAAAAAAACTTCAATATCTTCAAAACATCTGCTACACATTTTCTCCAACCGACATAATGTTATTACTTATGCTTGTCAATTGCAACTTTGCTTATACTGTTCTTAAATTATGATAATATCAAAAAGCGAAACATTTTTAATGAAACCTACTGCATATAGACAGTCTTAAGTCTGTGTGGAATGGGAAGGGAAATGTTATGGCTTATGGGAATCAACACATACGCTAAGGAGAAATAAGGTGACACTAACGTGAATCAATACGTTTACTTTCGGATAAACACTGTGGCAGCTAATGGGAATCAAGACGTCCGTTTCGGAATCAGTTCGGAGTCAGCAATCGGCGGCACCGTTTGAGATGGTGCAGACACCACAGGGACTGGACCAACCAGGACTGGGATCGAATGCTCTTCTCGGATGAGAGAAGATTTGTCTGAGGTGTGATGCTGGACTTACTCTCATATGGTTAGAGGTGGGAACACGAGATTCACCCAGGAGCATCGTCGAAGGTAATAAAATTCCCTCCAGCTCCCAACCGCGTCAAGTGGCTTAAAATCCACGAGCCTTCGGGTGAGCACTTCTCGGCCACTGTCAAGTGGTGATTGTATTTCGTTGCTCCTACCGTCATTATATAGCCGCGCTGTCTTCTGTGACGTCACTGGTGCTCGTTCCAGCGTCATATAAAGTAATATTTTCGTTGCGCGCCCATTGCGCCCACTTCACACCCCTCCTGCTGTCGGCGGGGCCTTTTACGTTTTAGCGTTATGGCTTGGTGGTGGCGTAGCCCTCAAGGAGCAACCACGCTCTCCAAGATGTTGTTGTTGTTGTGGTGTTCAGTCCTGAGACTGGTTTGATGCAGCTCTCCATGCTACTCTATCCTGTGCAAGCTTCTTCATCTCCCAGTACCTGTTGCAACCTACATCCTCCTGAATCTGTTTACTGTATTCATCTCTTGGTCTCCCTCTACGATTTTTACCCTCCACGCTGCCCACCAATACTAAATTGGTGATCCCTTGATGCCTCGGAACATGTCCTACCAACCGATCCCTTCTTCTAGTTCAGTTGTGCCACAAACTTCTCTTCTCCCCAATCCTGTTCAATACCTCCTCATTAGTTATATGATCTACCCATCTAATCTTCAGCATTCTTCTGTGGCACCACATTTCGAAAGCTTCTATTCTCTCCTTGTCCAAACTAGTTATCGTCCATGTTTCACTTCCATACATGGCTACGCTCCATACAAATACTTTCAGAAACGACTTCCTGACACTTAAATCTATACTCGATGTTAACAAATTTTTCTTTTTCAGAAACGCTTTCCTTGCCATTGCCAGTCTACATTTTATATCCTCTCTACTTGGACCTTCATCAGTTATTTTGCTCCCCAAATAGCAAAACTCCTCTAATACTTTAAGTGTCTCATTTCCTAATCTAATTCCCTCAGCATCACCCGAAATTCGACTACATTCCATTATCCTCGTTTTGCTTTTGTTGATGTTCATCTTATATCCGCCTTTCAAGACACTGTCCATTCCGTTCAACTGCTCTTCCAAGTCCTTTGCTGTCTCTGACAGAATTACAATGTCATCGGCGAACCTCAAAGTTTTTATTTCTTCTCCGTGGATTTTAATACCTACTCCGAACTTTTCTTTTGTTTCCTTTACTGCTTGCTCAATATACAGATTGAATAACATCGGGGAGAGGCTACAACCCTGTCTCACTCCCTTCCTAACCACTGCTGAGGTCTGAGTGTATTTCGCCTGTCTCATACATCTTGCTCACAAGATGGTAGAGTTTTGTCAGGACTGGCTCTCCCAAGGCCGTCAGTAGTTCTAATGGAATGGTGTCTACTCCCGGGGCTAGATCATATAACTAAAGAGGAGGTTTTGAGTAGAATTAGGGAGAATAGGAGTTTGTGGCACAACTTGACTAGAAGAAGAGACCGGCTGGTAGGACATGTTCTGAGGCATCAGGGGATCACAAATTTAGCATTGGAGGGCAGCGTGGAGGGTAAAAATCGTAGAGGGAGACAAAGAGATGAATACACTAAGCAGATTCAGAAGGATGTAGGTTGCAGTAAGTACTGGGAGATGAAGAAGCTTGCACAGGATAGAGTAGCATGGAGAACTGTATCAAACCAGTCTCAGGACTGAAGACCACAATAACAACAATGTTTGACTATGGTAGAACGCTTCAAACAAATTGGTTCAAATGGCTCTGAGCACTATGGGACTTAACTTCTGAGGTCATCAGTCCCATAGAACTTAGAACTACTTAAACCTAACTAACCTAAGGAGATCACACACATCCATGTCCGAGGCAGGATTTGAACCTGCGACCGTAGCGGTCGCGCGGTTCGAGACTGTACGCCTAGAACCGCTGGGCCACTCAGGCCGGCCCGCTTCAGAGAGCGCAGCTGGAAGAGCTCTTGGAACGAAAGGATATTCGGCGAATGGACTGATCTGGCAGTTCCCCTGACTTTAAATCCGATTGAGCACGTGTAGGGTTCGGTGGGCAGACGTACTGCACCACGTCCAAACGCACCAACGGCCGCGCAGCAGTCGACAGCCGCGCTGGTAGGGGAAGAAAACGCCCTCCCGGGAGGAGTTACCAACCTTGTGGGCAGCACGGGAGCACGTTGGACACCACGCACTGCTGTCTGTGCTCATAGCACAACCTGTTGAGAATCATATTCCGCCTTTTGTAATGTCTCTGAATAAGTGTCATTTCAAGGTTGGCGCCGGTGGCGACACCTACAACGTGCTGACATGAGGAAAGTTTCCAACCGATTTCTCATACACTACCAGCAGTTAACCAGCGTTGCCTGGTGAAACGTTGTTGTGATGCCTCGTGTAAGGAGGAAATATGCGGAACCATCACGTTTCCGACTTTGATAAAGGTCGGATTGTAGGCTACCGCGATTGCGGTTTATAGTATCGCGACATTGCTGCTCGCGTTGGTCGAGATCCAATGACTGTTAGCGGAATATCGAATCGGTGGGTTCAGGAGGGTAATACGGAACGCCGTGCTGGATCCCAACGGCCTCGTATCACTAGCAGTCGAGATGACAGGCTTCTTATCCGCATGACTGTAACGGATCGTGCAGCCACGTCCCGATCCCTGAGTCAACAGATGGGGACGTTTGCAAGACAACAATCATCTGCACGAACAGTTCGACGACGTTTGCAGCAGCATGGACTATCAGCTCGGAGACCATCGCAGCGGTTACCCTTGACGCTGCATCACAGACAGGAGCGCCTGCGATGGTGTACTCAACGACGAACCTGGGTGCGAGAATGGCAAAACGTCTTTTTTTTTATGAATCCAGGCTCTGTTTACAGCATCATGATCATCGCATACGTCTTTGGCGACATCTCGGTGAACGCACATTGGAAGCACGTATTCGTCATCGCCATACTGGCGTATCACCCGGCGTGATTGTATGGGGTGCCACTGGTTACACGTTTCGGTCACCTATTGTTCGCACTGATGGCGCTTTGAACAGTGGACGTTACATTTCAGATGTGTTACGACCCGTGGCTCTACCCTTCATTCGATCCCTGCGAAACCCTACATTTCAGCAGGATAATGCATGGTCCCATGTTGCAGGTCCTGTACGGGCCTTTCTAGATACAGAAAATGTTCGACTGCTGCCCTGGCCAGCACATTCTCCAGATCTCTCACCAGTTGAAAACGTCTGGTTAATGGTGGCCTAGCAACTGGCTCGTCACAATACACCAGTCACTACTCTTGATGAACTGTGCTATGGTGTTGAAGCTGCATGGGCAACTGTACCTGTACAAGCCATCCAAGCCCTGTTTGACTCAATGCCCAGGCGTATCAAGGTCGTTATTACGGCCAGAGGTGGTTGTTCTGGGTACTGATTGCTCAGGGCCTATGCACCCAAATTGCGTGAAAATGTAATCACATGTCAGTTCTAGTACAATATATTTGTCCAATGAATACCCGTTTATCATCTCCATTTATTCTTGATGTAATAATGTTAATGGCCAGCAGCGTAGTAGTTCTTACGTGTGGTCCAAGTTTCGTCGAGCTGTGTTACTTGGCAGTGACACATCATGCGAAAATTACATTCGTCCGTCAGTTTTGCACACCAGTGTAGTCTTATACTTGAAAGCGTTCGAAACCTTTATAGTCTTCAAAGGCAATATTTTGAGGTTTTTTTTCAGGATTTCGCCTTGCTGCTTTAGGAAACTGATTCCTGAGCAATTACCTATAATCATGAAGAAAATGGAAAAAAGCCGTCGGTTATGAACCTTGTGAGACGTCAGTCCTCAACCGTTTTCCAAATTCCAGCCAACGTGAGCGATCCTAATTATCAAGCAAGTGAGGTGACGCATTGGTAAGACAACGAGCTCGTATTTGGGAAGACAGCTATTCAATCCTCGTCCGGTCACCTACTTTAAATTTCTCCATGATTTTCATACGTAACTTAAGGCGAATGCTGAAATACTTACTTTGAAAGGACGCAACCAATTTTCTTCAGCATCATTTCCCAATCCGAGTTCGTACTCCGCGTCTGATGGACCCCTCGTCGACGGCTTATTCTGTCCTAACCTTTCTCACTATTTGCCTAATTACTACGGCGACTTCATAAGCCTTCAGTGATGCCCTTAACTCCATTAATGCGAAGATCTGACTGCTTCATTTGCGAAGTTCACATTCGCTTACATGGCCCACCCTTGACCAGTTCGAAATAGTGTTCCGTCTGCGGTTAGATAGACTCTAACCTCCACTCCCTCCTCTTGGAAAACAAGAAATTCCTGTTCATCTCATGCTTCCTCTCCAGATTCTGTCGCCTCTAATGTGGAACCGAGAAAGGTGTGAAACACGTGGCAGAAGAGGAATAGGGCAATGGACTTGTATGTGGGAGTAGAAGCATTCCGATCCTCGTCCGGCTATTCAGATTTAGGTTTCTTTCCATTAGGCCAAGGCCGATTTTTTTCCGTCGTTGTCAAAACTGAGCGTGTGTTCCGTCTCGAATGGCTTTGACGTTGAAGAGACGATAGCTTAAATCTTCCTCCTTCTCCCTCTGACAGCAATTGAAAGCGACCAAAAGACGGGCGAATGATGCATTTCAGATTTACGCTACAATCGTATTATACGCGCTATGTGGTGAAAGTTCTACCGGTACGCTCACAACTTCAGGGTCACGGCTGACTAGCTTCCTCTGCTTCGGTTAAATACAGCGTGGACCGTTTCCCAGAGAAAGCTATTGTTTCTTTTGACAGTATACGCTCTGTTGCTTCTCTTTTTGTACGAACAGGCAATTCCACCTCTGCAAATCTACAAGAACAACACAGGAAGTATCTATCGACCACCGGAAAATGAACGCCGACTGTCATATTCACAAACTAGCTTCTGAATGAAAAGCTATTTGGAAAAGAAAATCCGGGAGACGTCTATTTTTAATCGTTGGTCCGCCACATATTTCGACACCAATATAACGTCTCTTTGGTAGATTCATAACTAATCATTTCGACAGCTCATGTATTTGTTCTTTCGTGTATATCTGATACATGACATATAATGCACTGGTACGACCAGTAAGTGGGCAAAAGGCAGAGAAAGGGAAAGATACCTACTGACAGATGAAGTTAATACTGAAACAAAGCGGTGCAAAGATTGGTAACTTGGTTTAAATGTTCAGAAATGTAAAACTGAGCCCTTCACAAAATGTAGTAATATCCTAGGTCTGCAATAACATTGAATAACAACTGGAATTCATGAATTCATACACATACCATAGTGTGACAGTTTGTGGGGATATGAATTGGAACGATCACATAGGCCCAATCGTAAAGCAAGTTCCAGACATCGGTTCACTGGCAGAATACTGCGAAAAGGTAGGCTGCAAAGGAGATTGTTTGCAAAAGGCAAAGGAGATCGTTTACAAAACGCTCATGCTATCCATGCTATAATATTCCTTAAAAGTGTGGGGCCACATCAAACAGGACTAGCTGGGCATATTGACTGAATACAAAGAAGTGCCGGTTTGTCTGACCCACGAGACAGCGCCACGATAATGCTAAACGATCTGAACTGGCAGAGGCTTGAAGAAAAGCGACAAATATCCCACGGAAGCCTACGTAACAAATTGCTAGTAAGCGAGGAATCTTGAACCATGTTATAGCTTCCTATGTATTGCTCCCGTAGGGACTCCAAAGACAAGATCAGACTAATTACAGCGCAAAAAGAAATATTTCAGCAATCATTCTTCTCGCGCTCCATACGGGAGTAGAGAGGGAAGAAACCCTAATATCTGGCACAGTGGGACATACCCTCCGCCTCGCACGTCATAATGGTTGGGAGATTATGTATGTAGGAAGGGCCAGTTTAAGGCTCCAACGGCACAAACCGCCGCTTGGAACGTCAAGCTATTGGGGACGCCAGGGGCGCTCAACAGTAAGATTTGTCCAAGTGTGTACCGCAGTTAGGACCGAAAACTGAAGCGGGGGAAAGCGTACGAGGAAAAGGGAGGGGAGTGAGGGAGGCGGGCGCTAAATGATAAGCCGTTTGTGTGCAAAAATGTTCCCGAACCTACCCTGAATGCAGATAGGTACATAAAATGATGACAAAAAAGGGAATTTTGATCTTGTAGTGAAGGATCAGTACTTTCAGCAAATAAGCTGAAACACTAAGATGTAAAGTTACTTTACTTTTGTACTCAGTATATACTTAACGTTTTTAATGGGATTGATACCTAGTCCTTCTCGTTTAGGCTTTGAACGCAGAACTGTGGTTTACTGTTATTGCTTACCGAAATTTCAGTGTAAAAATTGCAAATCGCACGTATGTGAAACGTAGATTCACAAGAACTCACAGCAATGGAGCTTATCGAATGGATACAAAACGTTCAAACTTTAGAAAGGACAAGAAAACACTTTTCCCCAACGGCAAGGCAAAATTACCACTCATAGCTAGTATAAAAATTATGTGAAGAATGGAACATGCAAAAATCTACGTAGAAAAATACTAACACGACTCACGACCACTACAGCTTGTGAAGTATCAACAGATAGGATAGTGGAGAGTGCATCTGGATAGCTAAAATGTCGCAACGGGGATAGGTGGGGTGTTTAAAAAAGTTATGAGGTTTTAATGGCTACTTGTTGGATTTTGACTGGGGTGCTTCGGCCGACGTTTGTTTCATGATTTTCTGACTTTTCATCCGCACAATCTCAAACAGGTGGAATTGTCCAAGATTCACATTTCAAGCAGTCCACCACTAGCAATGGAAGCTGAGTCTTTGACATTTCCAGTTACTTGCCCTCGCGAAATGTTAGAAAAATTATTGAACAAACGTCGGCCGTGGAACGCGAGACAAAAGGCAACAGACAGTACGTCAGTTGGAAGTCGAGCAACAAAGCATGGCGGGTGTAACCTTCGCCTCGGCTTTGCGATCCCACGCAGTATGTACTACGCTGTCCGGGAGAACTTGTCGCTATGTCCTTCAACACTATTAACAACCCGAGTGAAAGGAAAGTGCACAACATCAATCAGACAGAGAATAATCTTCATTAGGCAGCAGCGTACGGAATTACTGGCTCCCAGCGTCAATACTTTTGTGCAAGACAAACAAGGGGGAAAGTTCAAACAACATTTCCAAGAACATATTTATTACTTCACACATGAATTAAGCACCCAGATCTATAATAGCAACCCACATCCAAAAGACGAGTTACGCAAGTGCTATAAACGACATACCATACTACTGAGAAAGATAAAAATACTAGTCAACTTTTGTAGCAGCAATGTATTCAGTAAAGAACCACAAAATGTAGTTATAAATCCTCGTCAGTTTTAATACATTATATTAAACGTGATGTGAAACAGTAAGAGCCTCTCGATAGTAAAATGCGTTTGTGTGTATGTTTTTCTTTCTTTCTCCTAGGGGTGTATTTAAGAGCTCAAACAACTAAAAATACAGAAATAGCCTGCCAAAGGTTATATTACTTGGAAAGAAGAATAAACAATGTCGTCTGAAAAGTGTTACGGATACGCGGAACCAAAAGCATCCATTAAGTGTGAGCTATACGATCTTCGCTAATGAAAACAGTCAAGTGACTGAAAAGGACTCTGTGTTGTGCTACCGCATCAAGCCATAACGCTGCTTCCCCACCAATCCCAGTGAGATGCACTTTTACTAATAACGATAACAGACATTGCCGCAGAATATGACAACAACGGTGTTATATCGAATTTGCAACATCATATAAAGCTGCCTAGCTGCTGATAAATTATAGGCTGACAACAGTAACAGCAACCATACCGCTACGATAGGTTAAGTTAGGCTACATTTTATAATGTAATGTATAGACATGTTTTGTAAAAGAAGGGCCAGAAGACAGGTGCCCCACCCTCCAGAAAAAAAATTACGGATCTTCCCTCGCCACAAAGACAGACATATCCGTTCAGCATCAGTTTGAACGATGTCAGAATATGTAATGGATATTGACCAGTAAGAAGTGTACCCAGCGTCATACGCGATGAAATCTCGTAACTGTTTCACCATTCGCCGCTGTTCTCCAACCAACTAAATCCACAAGCCGGCTTTCGATTCTGAAAGCTTCCAGTAGTGATGTACCTTCAGTTATCGAGGTTTTTTCTCATGCTACCAGCTAATGTGAAAGTCTACTAAAAACATGTATACAGAAAGTACTCACATATCTCTAAACGTTATCTACATCTACATGGATACTCTGCAAATCACATTTAAGTGCCTGGCAGAGGGTTCATCGAACCACCTTCACAATTCTCTATTATTCCAATCTCATATAGCACGCAGAAAGAATGAACACCTATATCTTTCTGTACGAGCTCTGATTTCCCTTATTTTATCGTGGTGATCGTTCCTCCCTATATAGATCGGTGTCATCAAAATATTTTCGCATTCGGAGGAGAAAATTGGTGACTGAAATTTCGTGAGAAAATTCCGTCGCAACGAAAAACGCTTTTCTTTTAATGATGTCCAGCCCAAATCCTGTATCATTTCTGTGACACTCTCTCCCATATTTCGCAATAATACAAAAAGTGCTGCATTTCTTTGAACTTTTTTGATGTACTCCGTCAGTCTTATCTGGTAAGGATCCCACATGGCGCAGCAGTATTCCAAAAGAAGACCGTCAAGTGTAGTGTAGGCAGTCTCCTTATAGATCTGTTACGGTTTCTAAGTGTCCTGCCAATAAAACGCATGGTTAACCTTCCCCACAATATTTTCTATGTGTTCCTTCCAATTTAAGTTGCTCGTAATTGTAATATCTAAGCATTTAGTTGAATTTACGGCTTTTAGATTAGACTGATTTATCGTGTAACCGAAGTTTAACGAGTTCCTTTTCGCACTCATGTGGATGACCTCACACTTTTCGTTATTTAGGGTCAACCGCCACTTTTCGCATCATTCAGACATCTTTTCTAAATCGTTTTGCGGTTTGGTTTGATCATCTGATGTTTTACAGCAAATTAATAAGTACAAATATCAAACAAATTATTATTTTATCTGTTATGTACGTTGTAGATAACAGGTACCTATTGTAAAGTGATAGCATTAATACGTTTGGTGAGTAACACACATTGTTTGTCAGTAGATGTGTGTTTTATTTTGTAAGTAATTGTTCTTCGTTTTCTCCACTATTCCCCCTTCCATCAAATTTATGTGTGTTGCCACTTCTACCTCAGATCCTGAGTATGCTCTTGATAATAAAGCATCAGGTAATTGCCGAAGGACACAAACACGTAGCGTATCGCTCATATGGTCAAGAAAACATATGTATTAATAATTTTAAATAACTGACTCAAGTCATAAACACAGAGCTACATGTTCTTCACAGTTACGGACAATCAACAGCTATTCTCCACAGAGAGAAATCCTCATACGGGAAAGGAACTTCTGGCATACCGCAGGGAAATATTACAGTAGCATAACTTTTCAAATATATGACACACTGAATAACGTCGGAAGTTGAGTGAGACTTTTCACGGAACATGCTCTAGTATACAGAGAAGTCGCAAAGATACAAAACTGTAACAAAATGCAGGAAGACTTGCAAAGGATCGACGCTTAACGCACGGATTGATGATTGACTCTCAAAATAAACAAGTGTAACGTACTACGCATAAAAGGGCAGAAAGTCATCGAGTAAAATGGAAGTAATATGTGGCACCCCCAACGAAGTGTTATAGGCCCCACGCTGTTCCTGCCCTTCATAAACGATTTAGGAGACAATCTGAGCAGATTACTTAGATTGTTTGCATATTATGTTATCATTTACTGTCTCGTTAAGTCATAAACTGATCAAAACCAGTTGCAAAATTATTTAGAAAAGATATACAATATGTGATCAGAAGTACCCGGACACCTGGCTGAAAATGACTTACAAGTTCGTGGCGCCCTCCATCGGTAATGCTGGAATTCAATATTGTGTTGGCCCACCCCTAGCCACTCTAGCAGGCATGCGTTCAATCAGGTGCTGGAGGTTTCTTGGAGAATGGCAGCCCATTCTTCACGGAGTGCAGCACTGAGGAGAGGTATCGATGTCGGTTGGTGAGGCCTGGCACGAAGTCGGCGTTCCAAAACATTCCAAACGTGTTCTATAGGATTCAGGTCAGGACTTTGTGCAGGCCAGTCCATTACAGGGATGTTATTGTCGTGCAACCACTCCGCCACAGGCCGTGCATTATGAACAGGTGCTCGATCGTGTTGAAAGATGCAGTTGCCAACCCCGAATTGCTCTTCAACAGTGGGAAGCAAGAAGGTGTTTAAAACATCAATGTAGGCCTGTGCTGTGATAGTTACACGCCAAACAACAAGGGGTGCAAGCCCCCTCCATGAAAAACACCACTACACCAGAACACCAACGCCTCCGAATTTTACTGTTGGCATTAAACATGCTGGCAGATGACCTTCACCAGGCATTCGCCATACCCACACCCTGCCATCGGATCGCCACATTGTTCACCGTGATTCGTCACTCCACACAACGTTTTTCCACTGTTCAGTCATCCAATGTTTACGCTCCTTACACCAAGTGGGGCGTCGTTTGGCACTTACCGACGTGATGTGTGCCTTATGAGCAGCCACTCGACCATGAAATCCAAGTTTTCTCACCTCTCACCTAACTGTCATAGTATTTGCAATGGGTCCTGATGCAGTTTCGAATTTACACATTACGAACCTCTTCAACTGTCTGCGGTCTCTGTCAGTAAACAGACGAGGTCGGCCTGTCCGCTTTTGTGCTGTACGTGTCCCTTCGCGTTTCCATTTCATTATCACATCGGAAATAGTGGACCAAGGGATGTTTAGGAGTGTGGAAATCTAGCATACAGACGTATGACACGAGTGACACCCAATCACCTGACCACGTTCGAAGTCCCTGAGTTCCACGGAGCGCCCGATTCCGCTCTTTCATGATGTCTAATGACTACTGAGGTCGCTGATATGGAGTACCTGGCAGCACGTGGCAGCACAGTGCACCTAATACGAAAAACGTGTGTCCGGATACTTTTGATCACATGTGTATTTATGGTGAAAGTGGCGATTGACTCTAAATAATGAAAAGTGTGAAGTGATCGACTTGAGAACTGAAAGGAATCTGCTAAATTTCGATTGTAGAGCAAATCACCGACTGCAGGCTGCCTTCTGCAGCCGCGTCGGTCGCTGTCACCGTGCTCGGAATCGCACCTTAAAGGCCGTAAATTCAACTACATACTTAGGAATTACAATTGCGAATAACTTAAACTGGAACGACCACGTAGATAAAATTGTGGGGAAAGCCAGCTAAAGATTGCCATTTACTGGCAGAACCCTTGAAAATGCGGCAGGTCTACTAAAGAGACTGCTTACACTACGCTTGTCTGCGCTCTTCTGGAGTACTTCTGTGCGGTGTGGAATCCGCATCAGTTACGATTGACGAACCACATCGACAAAGTCCAAAGAAGGGTGGCTCGTTTTGTTTTGCTTAACCGCATAATACAGGAGAAAGTGCCGCGAATTTCTGTGGCAATCATTAAACCAAAGGCGTCTTTCGCTGCGGCAGGACCTTCTCGTGAAATTTCCGCCACCGACTTTGCCCTCAGAGCGCGAAAAGATTTTATTGGCGCCCACCTACATAGGGAGAAATGATCATCGTAATAAAATAAGAGAAATCAGAGCTCGCGCGGAAAGATTTAAGTGTTCGTTTTCCCGTGCGTTTTTCGAGAGTGGAACTGTAGAGAAACAGCTTGAAAGTGGTTCGATGAACCCTCTGTCAGGGACTTAATTGTGAACTGTAGAGTGATCGTGCAAATGTCAATGTATGTGTAGATGTAGAGAAAGGCCCATTGTTGTATGATTGCAGGATTGGAAGATCAACCACTGAAAGCAGCCACTTCCATAAAATATCTAGGAATACACATATGAAAAGATTTAAAGAGAAACGACTCCCAAAACTAACAGAAGGTAAGCCCAAAAATTTCACTGGAAGAATCCTCCAATTATCGTTTTCACCCTTAAGATGTTGATTAGCGAGTCAATCGCTCTTAAAATTACATAGTACAATGGCGATGTAAGTAAACAATGTAAATGTTACTTTATGGTCTCTAGAAATAAAAAGAGAAACAAGAACAGAAAAAGAAACGTGAGAGGGGCCCTAGCGCTGCCTCGGAGGGGCGCGGTAGATGAGTTGTGCGGCGATGGGACGCAGAGCGTGCTTATGGAGGCCAAACAGAAGCGCGTCCTTAATGCGGAAACCGGCGTGAATTGCTGGAGTGGAGTGTTCCCACTTGTGCGAGATTTATGACCTGGATGGCAGGGTCACAGCCACACGTGGCGCGGCTACGCTCTCTCACAGTTCACAGCGCGCGTAGCATTCCTGTTTACGAGCAAACAGCGACAGCGCAGCCTGCGCTACGTCTGATAAAACGGCGATACTGTCGTCTTACGACCTGTTGTAACGCGTTGTTGTCCAAGCTAAACTTCGACTCCGACTTGAGAAGCTTCCAGTTCCTGACCTTGTTAGACTGCGAATTTCCGGTCGATAGTGAGTCGGATACAGTTCCAGCGCTGCTGACCAAGCTTTGCGTCTCCTAGAAATATCTTGGTATCTTGCAGCTTTCCCCCACTTCCCCCCCCCCCTCCCCCGTCTCTTGCTGCCCCAACCACCAATCACCGTCAATGTTTCCGCAGTCACAGAAGGACTTATTATCTTGCATTACTGGTTCAGATGTGATGCGGCTTTCGCTGGCAAAAATCGTATCGTACAACGCTAGAGCAGCCTGCGCTCGGCATTTTAACATCACTGTGGGTTTAGATCATGATGTTGAGTACGTATGATAGGATAAAAAGTTACGAAACCCTAGCCGAACGGCAGTGAAATGTAGAGGCAGACGAGTAATCCACAATTACTACAAAAACCAAAGGGGAGTCATGAATAAAGGCCATCAAAGACAAGTTCCTGAAAATAAGTATATGAGGCAGAGCTGCAATTAATAGCTGTTGTAGCGTAATTTGTATGTCGAGCAAGGAAACAAAAGAATGTTGCAAAAGAGGATTAAAATGGTAAGCGGAGTACACCCTAGTGATAAGGTTCGCCGACAGTGTAGTGTTTCCGGCCTAAATCAGGGACGAGAATGCTGAAGGGAACGGACAAACTACTTCGCACTGAAAGTGGAGTAAGGGCGGACACGGCGAAAACGAAAGTCATGATAGAGCAGAAAATGGAGAAAAGCCGCTTATTAAAGATTAAAAAACGAGAGGAGACGTGGTTCAAGAAGTGCAAGAATTATCCTACGAGGAAGCAAGATTAGACAAGCAGGACGAAGCACGGAGAACATCTGGAGTAGGAGAATAAAGATCTCAAAAGAGGTTTCCCTGTTGCCACTAAAAGACTGGAGCTGAACATTGTGTGGAAGCAAAGCGCGGAAATAGGAAAATCAGGGAAGAAGACACGGCAAAGACTTGAAATCTGTTAAAACAGAAGGATGCAAAATACACTACCGGCCATTAAAATTGCTACACCACGATGACCTGCTACAGACGCGAAATTTAACCGACAGGAAGAAGATGCTGTGATATGCAAATGATAAGCTTTTCAGAGCATTCAAACAAAGTTGGCGCCGGTGGCGACACCTACAACGTGCTGACATGAGGAAAGTTTCCAACCGATTTCTCATACACAAACAGCAGTTAACCAGCGTTGCCTGGTGAAACGTTGTTGTGATGCCTCGTGTAAGGAGGAAATATACGTACCATCACGTTTCCGACTTTGATAAAGGTCGGATTGTAGGCTATCGCGATTGCGGTTTATAGTATCGCGACATTGCTGCTCGCGCTGTTCGAGATCCAATGACTGTTAGCAGAATATGGAATCGGTGGGTTCAGGAGGGTAATACGGAACGCCGTGCTGGATACCAACGGCCTAGTATCACTAGCAGTCGAGATGACCTGTAACGGATCGTGCAGCCACGTCTCGATCCCTGAGTCAACAGATGGAGACGTTTGCAAGACAACAACCATCTGCACGAGCAGTTCGACGATGTTGCAGCAGCATGGACTATCAGCTCGGAGACCATGGCTGCGGTTACCCTTGACACTGCATCACAGACACGAGCGCCTGCGATGGTGTACTCAACGACGAACCTGGGTGCACGAATAACAAAACGTCATTTTTTTTATGAATCCAGGTTCTGTTTACAGCATCATGATGGTCGCGTCCGTGTTTGGCGACATCGCGGTGAACGCACATTGGAAGCGTATATTCGTCATCGCCATACTGGCGTATCACCCGGCGTGATGGTATGGGGTGCCATTGGTTACACGTCTCGGTCACCGCTTGTTCGCACTGACGGCACTTTGAACAGTGGACGTTACATTTCAGATGTGTTACGACCCGTGGCTCTACCCTTCATTCGATCCCTGCAAAACCCTACATTGCAGCAGGATAATGCACGACCGCATGTTGCAGGTCCTGTACGGGCCTTTCTGGATACAGAAAATGTTCGACTGCTGCCCTGGCCAGCACATTCTCCAGATCTCTCACCAATTGAAAACGCCTGTTCAATAGTGGCCGAGCCACTGGCTCGTCACAATACGCCAGTCGCTACTCTTGATGAACTGTGGTATCGTGTTGAAGCTACATGGACAGCTGTACGTGTACACGCCATCCAAGCTCTGTTTGACTCAATGCCCAGGCGTATCAAGGCCGTTATTACGGCCTGAGGTGGTTGTTCTGGGTACTGATTTCTGAGGATGTAAGCACCCAAATTGCGTGAAAATGTAATCACATGTCAGTTCTAGTATAATATATTTGCCCATTGAATACCCGTTTATGATCTGCATTTATTCTTGGTGTAGCAATTTTAATGGCCAGTAATGTATATTCAAATTTAAGTGGGCAGTTAAGTTATGGAGTGAGAGGATGCTAGGAAGAAACAGAGAAGAGAGAAGTCTGTGGGAAATTATTGAATAGAAAGGACAAATTATGGCGAAGATCAGTTTGAATTCCAGAGAAATGGAAGAACAAGCGGTGCGATACTGATCCTACGACTTATGTACGAAGACAGATTGAGGAAAGGCAAACCTACTTTTATAGCTTTTGTGGACTTGGAGAAAGCTTCTCAAAACGTCCACTGGAATACACTCTTTGAAATTCTGAAGGTAACTGTGGTAAAACACAGGAAGCGAAAGGTTATATACAGAGTGTTCCACTATTCATGTTATACACTTCCAGAAGTTGTAGAGGGGACTTAGTAGATCAATGAACCCATATCCGGGAACGTCATCCAACGACGCCACAGAGCGTCAAAGTTATAGGCGCCGGCGCCTGTAAATGTACGTAAATACTGGGTGATTCAGTGATGATGTTATAAACTTTGAAGGACGATTGAGAAGGGAAATGTAGCAATTTCAGGTAAGAGTCCCTCTACCACAAACGAACGAGTTGAAAGTTATAAGTGAAAACCGTTCTGATACCTCTGACAGTGGAGTACACGTACCGGTACTGTTTTTGCTAAGACTGTAGGGTAGGCAACTGTCAGAGGTGGTAACACGTTTACGATGTCATATCCCTGAACTATGTATCGTGCAATGATATAATTCTGCAGGCACATTCGGTGGCATATGTGAAGACTGTCTTGAAAATATGTTGCGAATGGTTTTAGTAGCAACGATGTAATAAATTTAAATGTCATTCGCGATGCAGCAGTTTTTCGTTAATCTCACTGTTTATGACGTCATATCTCCTGAACTATATATCGTACAATGATATAATATTGTAGGTACATTCGGCGACAGATGTGCATACTGCCTGCAAAAGGTGTTGCGAACAGAGTTGGTGGCAAATAAGTAAAAAATTTAAACGTCATACATGACGCGTCAGTTTTTCATGCATTTCAATTTTTATGATGTCATATCGCCTGAATTACGTGTCGTAAAACGATGTAATTTGCAGTTACATTCACTGCTATATGTGCACCCTATATGCAAAACGTGTCGAAAACCGTTAGTAGTAAAGAAGTAACAAATCATAACTTCATGCCTCATGCGGTACTTTCACTACATGAATAGTGGAAAAGTAGTGAGTGATAAACATTTGTCCTTTCATCATTTTGCAGGTGTTGTGAGAGAGAAAAAATTTCGTAAAGGTGTGAAATTATGTGTAAAGTCTGTTGCAAGTCGATAACTGCTCTCATTCTCAAATACTGGGTGAATAGAATTTGGGAATACACGCTTCGTGGGCTACACTTTTTAAACCCCACCCTCACCCCTTTCATAGCTAGGTTGTTCTTACGCCCTGCCCCCCCCCCCCCCCCCCCCACGGTGATTGTTGCCTGATAGTAAGGTATTTGTGTACCAAATTTGGTTGAAGTAAGTCCATTGTTCTAGAAGATGTGGAACATACATACACACACACATGCCACACATGCACAGATACATTTGTGTGTGTGTGTGTGTGTGTGTGTGTGTGTGTGTGTGTGTGTGTGTGTGTGTGTGTGATCTACATCTCCTAAAACAATGGACTTACTTCATGCATATATATATATATATATATATATATATATATATATATATATATATATATAAGTGTGGGGGGGGCATGTGTATGTGTATTTATGTTCCATATCTCCTAAAACAATGGACCTACTTCAAACAAATTTGGTACACAAGTAACTTACCGTCAGGCTACAATCGCCGAGGGGTGAGGGGGCGGGACATAAGAACGACCTATATACAGTATATAAAAAGCGCCAAGAAACTGGTATTGGCATGAGTATTTAAATACAAAGATAAGTAAACAGGTAGAATACGACGCTGCGGTCTGCAACAACAAGTGTCAGGTGCAGTTGTTAGATCGGTTACTGCTGCTACAATGGCAGGTTAAGAGTTAAGTGAGTTTGAACGTGGTGTTATAGTCGGCGCACGAGCGATAAGACAGCATCTCCGAGGTAGCGGTGAAGTGGGGATTTTCCCGTAAGAACATTTGACGAGTGTGCCGTGATTATCAGGGATCAAATAAAAACATCAAACTCTCCGACATCGTTGACGCCGGAAAACGATCCTGCAAGAGCGGGAACAAAGACGACGGAAGAGAGTCGTTCAACGTGGCATAAGTGCAACTCTTCTGCAAATTGCTGCAGATTTCAACGCTGGGCCATCAGCAAGTGTCAGTGTTCAAACTATTCAACGAAACACGATGATATGGGCTTTCGGAGCCGAAGACCCACTCGTGCACCCTTGATGACTGCACGACACAAAGCTTCACACCTCGCCGCGCGTTGTAGCCGCGCGGTCTGGGCGTCTTTTCACGGTTCGCGCGGCTCCCCTCATCGAAGGTTCGAGTCCTCCCTCGGGCATGGGTGTGTGTGTTGTCCTTAGCATAAGTTAAGTTAGATTAAGTAGTGTCTAAGCTTATGGAGTTTTGACTTCAGTAGTTTGGTCCCATAAGATCTTACCACAAATTTCGAAAATTTACACCTCGCCTGGGTCGGTCAATACCGACATTGGACTGTTGATGATTGGAAACATGTTACTTGGTCGGGCGAGTCTCGTTTCAAACCGTATCGAGCGGATGGTCGGGTACGGGTATGGAGACAACCACGTAAATCCATGGACCCTGCATGTCAGCAGGGGAATGTTCAAGCTGTTGGAGGCTCTGTAATGGTGTGGTCCGTGTGCGGATGGAGTGATATGGGATTCCTGATACGCCTAGATAAGACTCTGACAGGTGACACGTACGTAAGCGTCCTGTCTGATCACCTGTATCCATTCACGTCCAATGTGAATTCCAATGGACTTGGGTAATTCCGGCAGGACAATGCGACACCGCACGTGTCCAGAATCGCTACAGAAAGGCTTCAGAAACACTCTTCTGAGTTTAAACACCTAACTCCCCAGACATGAACTACTGAGCATATCTGGGATGCCTTGCAACGTGCTGTTCAGAAGAGATCTCCACCCCGTCGTACTCTTACGGATTTGTGGACAGCTCTGCAGGATTCATGGTGTGAATTCCCTCTAGCACTACTTCTGATATTAGTCGAGTCCATGCCACGTCGTGTTGCGGCACTTCTGCGTACTTTCAGGAGCCCTACATGATATTAGACATGAGTACCAGTTTCTTTAGCTCTTCAGTATATATATACAGGGTGTTTCACGAAGATATGCAAATATTTTAATATTTTATTCTACAAGTAAAAATAAAGAAAAAAGTTCATACAAACATAGATCCGCAAATGTTTAGTTAAGGAGTTACGGCTAACAAAAGATTTTGCCTGAAGTTTACCAACTTAGCTAATATGAAGCGATTGCAGAACTGTACAAGGTTAAAGTGAAGCACGACTTCCATTTATTTTGTTATTGGTCTGGTGAATCGAATAAAACATGTCCCAAGCGTGTATCTGCAGTAGTTTTCCAGAACATCCAGAGAAGTAAAGATTATTATATAAGTAAATTTACTTTCCATTAAAAATGTATAAACGTTTATGTCATGTCGGCAACCGTTAGTGAGTTGTTTCAGTCGTTTCCTAACCTTGAAACGAATTAGTTTTCCGTATTTTTCTGTGAAAGAACATAATAACAACAGTGTATTTAAGTGAAACCACAGAGTAACTGTTGTTTTTTACGGTTTAACATGAATTCATGTGTGCTATGGTATTAATAAAAGCTGATTATCTGACACATTCATACAGTTACAATTAACGTTATTACCATCATTTTTCCAAAATTAAATTCTCTACAACTTCTGTCGAATTCTTTGTGTAATTATCTGGAATTTAAAAAACAAACTGGGCCAAGTAGTTAATAAATTAAAAATTTAACGAAATTATTGCACTTCTTTGCTTCTGTGGATCTTCTGGAAAATGGATCTTCTGGAAGACTACTGCAGATACACGACTGGGACATGTTTTATTAGATTCACCAGACCAACAACAACAAAATAAACGTAAATCGTGCTTTACTTTAACCTCGTACAGTTTTGCGATCGCTTCATATCAGCGAAGTTGCTAAATTTAGGGCAAAACCTTTTATTATATATATAAATGGTGTCCCATTTATCTTGACCCTCTAAAAACTGTTTGTCCAGGTTTCGAGCAAATGTTCTTTAGCCGTCAGGGGGACATCAATCAGCATGATTGCCTTTGTTGCAGCTTTCTTTTTTACAAAGATATGAACAGCAGTATGACTTTTTTGAATGGCACTTTGTATTTTGTATTCGGTAATTTATTTCCTCTCCTAAAGACCTATTCAAAAATATAGCACAGTCATCCATTCACTGAAACACAACGTTATTACTTACACAAAACAACACTGACTTTGAACCTAGCATCACAAAGTCGTCCACTTGCTGGAGTTGTCAGAAAACAAATGAAAACCAAGTAAAATCATAACACAAACTTGACTTTGATTCTACTATTGCCAAGGAGTAGAACATTCAAAGGTGCTCAAAGTGGTGACCCTGGACACCGATACACTGGTGCACCCGTCGAATGAAAGAATTATTTACTGCTTCCAGTGTTGCCTGCTGAAGAGAATTACAAGCAAGCACGATACGTTCCTGCATGTCCTCTGGAGTTGTTGGAATATCACGATAGACAACGTCTTTAATGCATCCCCATGGAAAAAAGTCCAGAGGATTTACATCAGGAGACCTAGCAGGCCAAGCAACTGTTCCTCCTCGACCAATCCACCAATCCACCAATCCATCTGGCGGATACCTTCGGTTCAGAACACGACGTGCACGCAAGGCATTGTGTGCTGGACATCCACCGTGTTGATACCACATAAGCATTCTGGTTCTTAGCGGCACTTCATCGCGTCACGTCGCTAGCGCAAGAAAGCGTACTGAATATTGTTACGGACCAGTCTGTTGGTATAACAAATGTGTTACGGCCTTCCTCTCCGTAAGCACCAATCACGAGTTCGGCGCTGCTGACAGCTTCCAACGCAGATGGGAAGGACTGGGGAGGGGGGAAGGGGGGGGGGGTCTTCTGCGTCAACTTGGGCCAGGGCACCAGCGTTCCTAACACTTCAGCGGAGCCACGGGGCCTACATGCACGGCCAACACCTTCTAACATGCAGGTCTCCCAGCCAAGACGAGTAGGCCATGTGACGTCACTTCCACTAGGCCAATGGTGGAAAGACAGATTTTGTTACAACTAGCGCTGCTGGTGGCCAAAACTGGATCTAATAGCCATACCAACCATGCAACAAAAGGCACCGGTAGAATACATTGTTTGTTTATGCGATAAGAAATCTGCACCTTGAGATGCTGTGCTTAATTTGTGTGGATTTACCTTTATAAGCAATTCGAAATTCTGTGTTTATGTTGGCCAACCTACCCGGGAAACAAAACTTGTGTTCTGTTTCCTTTCAAAGTATAGTGGTTGATTCGTCGAAATTACATCTCCGTTTAACTCTGAGATTTGATTTAATCGTTCGAAATGGTGAATAAGTGTTGTGTTCCACGTTGCAGAGGAAATTACGAAAATGGGCCAAGAGTAGCGGTGTTTTCTTTTCCTAAAAGCACTGAACTACAGCAGAAATGGATATCTGCAATACATCGTGAAAATTGTCAGGTTACACAGAATTCGAAAGTAGCTCAGGTTCCTTACAATTCAGTTAGATTGTCTCGGGGTGTGTGTTCTTTAATTTAGAGAGGGGGAGCAACTAATCACATATTTAAGTAGCACGCTCTTTAGATGTTTATTAACAACGTGAATTCGATTGATTTGATGCCCTTCTCTAGAAGATCAACTACATTACTGACTCACTGGAAAACTGATTTACTTATGCAAGAATAGCTTTAGCCTTTTAACCTGAAATACCGAGTGAACAATAATCGATTTAATGTGAAGATAACTGACACTAATCCCATGTGTTAGCATTAGTTCCCCTCGGGATTATTACATGTAGCTGATAAAACATTTGAGTAAAAATCTCTCGGTGTACATGCCGCGTCAATTCAGGATAAAACTCCAAGCTTTCGACCACTACCTCCATGGTATTCCAGCCAATCAGGAGCTATCCTTTGCATATAAAAGTGGGAACCTCGCTAGTTCACGACAGTCAGTGTTAGTCCTGACGACGACCATGGCGGTAGTGGTCGAAAGCTTGGAGTTTTATCCTGAATTGACGCGGCATGTACACCGAGAGATTTTTACTCAAGAAATACGTCGCGAAAGACTGCGTAGCCACATGATTTTCTCATTATTTCAAGGTCTGCGAGCTCCACTTCACTGAAGACCTCATTCCGAAACATAGTGAATATTTCGACAGTTCCACAGGGAAGAAATATTCTGTGCCACTTCCAAAACCTCGCCTTAAAACAGGAGCCGTACCATCCATTCTGCCTAACTGTCCGAAGTATCTTTCGTCAGCTTCTTCTTCGAGGGAAAGTGGAGATGAGAGACGAAAGCGTCTTGAAAATAGAGACTTAGAAATAGCTATTGCAGCGAGTGTAGCAACTCATGCTCAGTATGAACAGGAAAGACATTTTGCGGACTTTAATGGTTTTGTTAAGTGTTTAGTGGGTATCAAGCTGCCTAATGACTGGCATCTGATAAAGTCAGTAAGTTCCATAACTTTTGTTCTTATAGATGTCAAAGATATTCCTACACTTTTGTGTTCTTTTGTGGTAACTACTGACCTGAGTATGTCTTTATATGAAGGTAAAAGTGTAATCTCAAAACTTGGTACAAGAAAGTTCCCTTTAACTATAAACCATTTAAATAACCTAATTAACATTATTGATAACTTGGAGAACTTTACTAGGAAAAACAATGGTAGCACTGGAAAAGACCATTTGCTATTCGTTACTAATTATTTGAAAAACATGGCAAAACATTTTGATGAGAGTGAAAGTAACAAAACAAATTTTTTATGTTATCAATTGAATCTAATGGAAGAGCCATTACAGATACTCAACAGACTGTATTATATTTTGTAGTATTCTATTTTCAATATCACCACATGCTTATAAGTTTATAAGAAGTACACAGTATCTTGTGCTACCTCATCCGAATACCCTGCATAAAATCTGTTCACATTTTCAAACAAACCCAGCAGCTGAGCAGCTAGGTGGCAATTTTCTGATGTATATAAAACAGAAATTCCAGTTTCTTTGTGAATCAGATCATGTTGTTTCACTAATGTTAGATGAAATACACTTGAAGCCTTATTTAGTCTTCACAGGAGGTAACATTTTGGGTGCTGCATTCAATTCTAAAAATACGGTAACTAGTGCTCAGGTTTTTTATGATACAGAGTTTGTTGTCTTCATATAAAGATGTAGTCCACATTCTTCCAGTAAAAAATATAAATGGTGAAGGACTTTTCACTTTAATAAAGAAAACAATTTCCAGACTGCAGGCAATAGGTTTTGCGGTAGTCTGTTTTGTTAGTGACAACAATTCAGTTAACAGAAGGGCAATGTCATTCTTTGCTTCCCCTCCTCAACTGTCAGTTGTGTACAAACACCCCTGTGATGACACTGATCCTCTTTTTTATGTTTTAGATTCTGTTCACATTTTAAAATGTGTCAGAAACAATTGGATTAATAAAAAAAGATCCTGATCAGACAATTATGTACCCCCAGTTTGAAACAGATTCAGAAAATACACAGCTATGTATGACCAGATTCTCTTCAGTTAAAAAATTTCATGACATAGAGTGTACACTGATAGTAAAAGTTGCCAATAAGCTTAATTTAAAGTCTCTTTTTCCAAGTAACCTGGAGCGACAAAATATCAAACTTGTACTTAATGTTTTCAGTGAGATGACTGTCCAAGGTTTGCTAGCCTTGGGAGAACATCATCATATTGAAAGTTTTGAAAGCACTGCTAAATTCATTAAATTAATTTGTACATGGTGGAACATTGTTAATGTTAGCTCACCGGGTATAGATATCCGTTTCAAGGATGCAATGCTGAAACTAGTCTCGAGCACAAGTAATGAAAATATCAGATATTTAGAAAGATTTCTATCATGGCTGGATAAATGGAAACATATTGCTGATAGTACATTTGGATTATCCAGTGATACACATATGGCCATATCACATACCACTCATGCCATTCTAGAACTGACCAAGTATTTCACTGAGGAGCTGAATTTTAAATATCTTTTGCCAGGTAAGGTTCAGACAGATGCTCTAAAAGCAAGATTTGGAAAATATTGAACAATGGCAGGATCTCAGTATTTGGTATCTTTGAGACAGGTATTTGAAATTGAATCCAAGCTAAGAATTCAGACTCTGCTTTCCTTGAAAATTTCATCCTCTGCTCTTGGCGAAGTTGGCATAGATTTAGATTCTTTTGAAAGTGATTGTGTAGATGATATTACCTTACCACCACCATCAAACTTTGAGAGCATAATGGATTTCAGTGAAGAACAAGTTCAGTCTGTTCAGGAATACTTGCCTGTTTTCACATACTTGTCAGGATACTGTGCCAGAGCTGTTCTTAAGAAGCTGAGGTGTGAAACATGTAAAACATACTTAGTGCTTGATAAAACATTATCAGTAATAGAAAGTGATGAAAGCTATGAACTTATAAGAAAGGTAGATAGAGGTGGATTGTATTGCCCTAATAATGAGGTCATTAATGCTGTTATTTTCACTTATTTGATTGTTAAAAACTTGGTGTCTGGAGAACATGAGCTCTCCTTCATGAGATGTACATCCTAAAGAAATCTAGTTATAAGATTAGCTGTTGATGTAATTAAAATGGAAGACTTTTTCCTAAGGGTGTTTTCTTGTAGTCAGGTAGATCACACTAATGACAAAATTCTTCAGTCTGTAGTAAGAGTAGCATGTAATATATTTCTCAATAATTATGTTAAAAAAATTAATGACAGCCATATTGGCAGTAAAATGAAAAAGAGAAAACTGTCAACTGTAAAGTAGTTTAGAATAAATTTTGTGACAGGTTAACAAACATTTACATTTGTCATTCTCTCCTAATTCCTACTTTTCTCTACTTGATGTGTGTAGCTGCATTGCTTAAAATGAATGTGCATAAAATTAGGCCTATATTCTATTTACAATGATGTCATATCATTATCAAGAATATTCTGTTACATATTTGAGAGTTTTGATGAGAGAGACAGACAAAGGTGTCAAACTTACAAAATCCCTGATTTTGCTTTGTGGGTTAAAGGTTAGAGTAGATTCAGTTTTTGTACTGTATACTCAAAAATGATATGAGTCTCATTGGTGTGGGACATGTCAGAAGATATAACATAAAAACATAGGACACTTTAATATAATACTCACTTCCCTGATCATTTCGCCAGTACTTTACAGTAAACTGAAACTGCTAATATCTACAGAATGTACACAGTCAGAACGAAACATAATTATACACTTTTATTAAACATATCATACACAAATTACCTAATCTTGACTGTTGTGGCCAAGTGCTATCAGAACTTCAATCTAACAGACATTTTTACTTCAGCTGTTCTAACAGTCCCTGTTAAAGAAATTCATCTGTAGAGTACAAAAGGAGTTACCTACCAAGAAGCTTTTCAACCTGTGCTTTATCTTAAATCAAGTTTTTAATGGTTGCTGGTAATTTATTGAAAATGTGTATTCCTGAATATTGGACCAAGGTAAGTGATTTTAGGTCTTTATGTAGATTGTTCTTATTGTTCTTATTCCTACTAGTGGTACTATGTATTGAGCTATTGGTTGGAAGTAGAGACATATTGTTTGCAACAAATTCCATTAAGGAATAAATATACTGAGAAGCAGTGGTTAGAATACCCAGTTCTTTGAGTAGATTTATACATTATGTTCTTGAATTTACACCACAAATGAGTCTTATTTCACGCTTTTGCATTGGCTAAATGAGCGTTTGTAATTAAACTTCTAACTGTAACAATATCTCCAATATCTATGGGATCATTGATGAGCCATTCATACCACAGTGAATTACATTTTTGTCCCAGTAATAAACTTATTATCACTACAATAATTTCGTCATCCTGTCTGTTAACTGTTAGTGTCATTTACTGACTAATGGATCTAGGTTTCTGTAACGACGTTTTTCTTAACAAGTAAGTCAGATTTTGCACACGATTTTAAACACAACAGGAGATCACACTGTGCTGTAATCAGTGTGCCTCATTGCGCGCGATATCATACAAGGGCGGCAGAGTTTCTCTGTAAAGGGCAAATTTAACGATCAGTGAATTTGTTATGGTTTCACGAAAGCGCACAGGCTGTCTTGCAGCGGCAGAAGGTGTTAGCCTAGCACTGATGACGTCATAGTTCCGCCGTGAGGCCTGTGTATCAGAAGGTGTTGGCACGGCACGCTAGGGTCGGCGTAATTTTCGACCACACGACAACCGGCATCGCGGTTCAGAGAGCAAAGGCGAGCCACAGTTACGGGAGGGGATCGAAGACCTCCTAGGCCGTTGTGTGTAAGCCACATACACACGCGCTACCTTCTTCAAGTGCAGAGGGTGAAGACGTAGCATCCATTTCGTAAGCGCTCACGGCGCACCCGGACAAGCAGCGGCAGAGGACCTCCGTAGCATCGCTAAGAGAAAAATGTACTTGCAGAAATAAATGGTTTAAAGTCGCTCTTCTTTTACTGCGGCCACCGACGTACTCAGGTAAGCACCTCCTTTTCCCTGAGGAACCGGCAAGTGGCGAACTGGGAGAGTGCCTCCTGACACACCATCCATCTGTCTTGCCTCCCAATAGTTGCCACCTGCAGTTAGGTGGAAATGGTATTTTTCATGTAAAATGTCGTGTGACTAAGGCCTCCCGTCGGGTAGACCATTCGCCGGGTGCAAGCAAGTCTTTCGACTTGACGCCACTTCGGCGACTTGCGCGTCGGTGGGCATGAAATGATGATTAGGACAATACAACACCCCGTCCCTGAGTGGAGTAAATCTCCGAGCCAGGCTAGAATCGAACCCGGGCCCTTAGGATTGACATTCTGTCGCGCTGATCACTCAGCTACCGGGGGCGGGCATTTTTCATGTAATAAAGTTTATTAACCTATTTCTTTGGGTTTAAGATTTAATTATTTTTAACTGTTTTTAGATTTATCAGGTGTTGTTGTTATTGTTAGATGTATTTGTCCTTAACAATTTGTTTTAAAGTTTTGAATAGCTTATTCTTCTGTTGCTCATACAAGAATGGCTATTGGTAGTTTAATGACTAAAAATTGATGGGCTTGTTTGGGTTTTCTTTCTTCGATAATTATTCATGGTTTACGTTCTTCTGGTTTATTTTGCTTGTCAAATGTTATTTATGAACCTTTAAGCTTTCATTGTTGTTCCTGTCGTTACATCGATAAGAAAGGTTTGTAAAATAGTAGAGAGTATTATTGATATACGATGGCTTAATTTAATAAAATTAATATTTATTACATTTGATAATGTTATAATTCTTATTTTTATATTTCAGGGTGTAGTTTATTAAAATACTGGTTTTGAGGATCGAGTATAAGAAACTTAACCTACCGCTTAAGTTTTAGATGTGGGCTATGCTGCAGAACTTTCGCTTGAAATCCCTTGTGCATCCTCCATACAGTCTCTGTGTCTCCCGATGATATTTCGACATTTTTGGAGCCACAAAGATAGTTATAGTCTTGTTTTATGTCATATAAGCTAAAGGGCGACACATTAGATATTGTTTGAATAGGTGAGAGATTGCAGGGCACTCTCACTTCGGATTCGGTGCTATGCCACTTCATGTTCCTAGGGAAGATGATCTTTATTACGATTTGACTTCATACATCCTTCTAGGGAAGGAATAACGGTAAACTTTACCTGTATTCAAAGGAACAGGGTGCCATTTTAAACGACTGCAGTAAAACCACGGTGACGGTGGGCTGAGGGAAGCGCGTTTTTTCTGCGGAACCTGGGTGTAAACATTTCCGGACGGCCGAGTTCTGCGGTCTCATTGTGCAGACACGTTGGTTGGCGCCAGTCGGTCGGCACCCGCGTCCAGGTAGACTGACTAGCGCCGAGAAGTCGCTGCTGCAATGGCCAGCGCATTGTAGACAGGCAATAAAGCAGAGGATGGGCCCTTGTTAGGCAGGAAGCCGACGAGACAACTGTGAGCGTTCTGCGAATTTCCGTGGGACAGATCACTGGCGCCCAGTCGTCCAGACCCTGTTACAAAACATATTTGTGAAAGAACAAGGGTTTTAGCCAGTTTATGGCCGTTCTTTGGAAACTTCGAAATGGATGCAACAGAGGAGATAACAAGCTTTTCATGGTGGGGTGTGGTTCCATCCTGGTCATGTTGTTAGCAAAAGACACTGCGTAAACACATGGGAAAGAGGCTGCGAAGCTGAATCTTTTTTTCCTTTTCTCCCAATTAACTTTAAAGTCTCTGATTGGTCAAATCGGTTTATTCAGAGCAAGGAGCGCTCTCCGAGCTTCGAATGCCACGCTCCAGCTCGTGATTGGCTTGTGCTAAAGTGGGGAAAGTGTAAGATGTAAATGGGCTTTTGCTACTTGGCTGAGGAGGAAAGCGGACAGAAAGAGAAGATCACTCTTGTACTGGCGCTTCGCTAATAAAGAACTGCAGGTCTCTACCTAAACAATGAGACTTATGTCCTTTGCTAGTGTGCCACTTAGAGCCGGTGCCAGTCACCTTCTGAACCATAAGAGGTACTGCTTCTAGCAACATGCACACAACTAGTGATGCGTGGGTGTACTAACTTGTCTTGAGTCGGCTGTCTAAACATTTGACATATTCCATCACACATAGTCGTGGAACGGAGTCGAATTGGTTTGGCAGACCAGCAAATGGGTCCACCTGCACACTGGAATCCACCGGGTTTCAGAGGCTCATAGGGAAGTACTTGCATTCCGAATTAACCGAACGCGAGACCGGGTACTTGGATTTTTTGGGGCGCACGCCATTAATAAGAGATTGTGGCCATCCATGACTTCAATCGCCGAACGCATCATGGTGTGCCGCCTTGAATAGCAGAGGATAAAGTATTCGCTGTCATGGCATAGGGCTCCAATATATGTTTCTCAGCACCCTGTTCTTTGGAAACATATTTTTCTTTTTTTGAATAGTGGAGTATAGATCCTTGATGGTGACGTAGTTTTTGTGCCATAATCCGGATTCATGTGTATAAAGTCAGATAAGGTGATTAGTGTTCTGGTTAGTGTCGTGTGTCGATCCCCAGCTGATCACTTTGTCCACCATAGACCCCATCTTAGTGAAAGCGGTTGTCAAATGTAAATGTTTGTGTGACGGTTTTTTAGTCATTTTTTTTGTCTTGTGATGTTAAGAATGAATAAATCTATTGTCATTTAGATCACAACTTATCCCTGTGTACTGATTAACAGTACCTTGGCATTTTTATTAAAGTCCAGATCATAAAAGAAAGTGGTAACCTTGCATAGGTCAACACTGGGAACAGTCTCACTTGCCATATATTTAGAAATACGAGGGCTATCCACAAAGTACATTACGTTTTGGAATTAAAAATAAATAAAGTATTGGAATTTTTATTTATTATATACAGATGAAAGCCACACTTAAATACTACTTTTCTACATAGTTGCCATTTAAATTAAGGCACTTATCGTAGCGATGGACGAGCTTGGAAATTCCTTCGTCGTAAAATTCGGCCGCCTGCGCGTTCAACCTCTTCTTGAAGCTGTGCGTCGTCATCAAAACGCTGCATAGCCAACCACTTCTTCATTGCTGGGAATAAGTGGAAGTACAGACCTACCTGGAGCGTTGTACAATGGAATAACATTGTTCGAGGTAAATATCAGTGGGAAGTGGAAATCTGAATTTTCAACGGCGCTCATCGCAAGATGCATCACTGGTGGGAGGCACGTTTGTCACATCTAGGATGTGGTCATAACAATATGTAAGCTTTCGATGCAGCTCGAATAGATCTGTTGAATACAGTGGCTTTAAGTTGTAGATTGTGCAGAGACATATGAGTTACCTGTGCGTAGGCGAGGAGGAGGGCGAAGGCAGCGGCGAGGGCGGAGCTGGCGGGCCGCACGTGCAGAAGGCCGAGGCCGGCGCCGGCCCAGCAGGTGGCGCCAGCGGCGGCGCGCGCAGCCCCGTACACCAGCAGCAGGCCGGCGGGCAGGCAGCGCGGCGCGCGGGGCGCCCCCGCCTGCAGGGCTGCCAACTGCAGCAGCGCCGCCCCAGACGCCAGTAGCGCGTGTGGGAGCCGCGGGCATCGCGACCCCGCAGCAGACAGCGAAGCTTCTCCCAGGGAGACCAACTCGCTTAGCGCCAGGCACAGCCAGCACACCGACCACCTACGCAAGGTAACACAGGCACTTAGCGTCTCATAGACTCGGTTCTAGATGTCGGACAGGCCGCTCCTTCTCTTCCCCTCCCCCTCTCACGTATGTTATATCATATTAACCATCACGAAAAAACTGAATTTTAATATATCGTTTATGTGAACAGAGCAGCAACTTTAAAGCTTTATAACCTGGCTTGTTTTTATTCCGCAAGGTTTAATTGTAGAAAAATGAGAATGACAGAACATTAGCAAACAACAAAGGGTTGGTGTAGGAAGCCGATAAGTACACTACTGGCCATTAAAATTGCTACACCACGAAGATAACGTGCTACAGACGCGAAATTTAAGCGACAGGAAGAAGATGCTGTGCCATACAAATGATTAGCTTTTCAGAGCATTCACACAAGGATGGCGCCGGTGGTGAAACTTACGACGTGGTGACGTGAGGAAAGTTTCCAACCGATTTCTCATACACAAACAGCAGGTGACTGGCGTTGCCTGGTGAAACGTTGTTGGATTGCCTCGTGTAACGAGGAGAAATGCGTACCTTCACGTTTCTGACTTTGAAATGGTTCAAATGGCTCTGAGCACTATGGGACTTAACTGCTGTGGTCATCAGTCCCCTAGAACTTAGAACTACTTAAACCTAACTAACCTAAGGACAGCACACAACACCCAGCCATCACGAGGCAGAGAAAATCCCTGACCCCGCCGGGAATCGAACCCGGGAACCCGGGCGTGGGAAGCGAGAACGCTACCGCACGACCACGAGATGCGGGCTCTGACTTTGATAAAGGTCTTATTGTAGCCTATTGTGATTGCGGTTTATCGTATCGCGACATTGCTGCTCGCGTTGGTCGAGGTCCAATGACTGTTAGCAGAATATGGAATCGGTGGGTTCAGGAGGGTAATACGGAACGCCGTGCTGCATCCTAACGGCCTCGTACCACTAGCAGTCGAGATGACAGGCATCTTATCCGTATGGCTGTAACGGATCGTACAGCCACGTCCCGATCCCTGAGTCAACAGATGGGGACGTTTGCAAGACAACAACCATCTGCACGAACAGTTCCACGACGTTTGCAGCAGCATGGAGTATCAACTCGGAGACCGTGGCTGCGGTTACCCTTGACGCTGTATCACCGACAGGAGCGCCTGCGATGGTGTACTCAACGACGAACCTGGATGCACGAATGGCAAAACGTCACTTTTTCGGATGAATCCAGGTTCTACTCACAGCATCATGATGGTCGCATCCGTGTTTGGCGACATCACGGTGAACGCACATTGGAAGCGTGTATTCGCCATCGCCATACTGGCGTATCACCGGCGTGATGGTATGGGGTACCATTGGTTACACGTCTCGGTCACCTCTTGTTCGCATTGATGGCACTTTGAACAGTGGAAGTTACATTTCAGATGTGTTACGATCCGTGGCTCTACCCTTCATTCGATCCCTGCGAAACCGTACATTTCAGAAGGATATTGCACGACTGCATCTTGCTCGTCCTGTACGGGTCTTCCTAGATACAGAAAATGTTCGATTGCTGCCCTGGCCAGCACATTGTCCAGCTCTCTCACCAACTCAAAACGTCTGGTCAATGGTGGGCGAGCAACTGGCTCGTCACAATACGCGTCACTACTCTTGAACTGTGGTATCGTGTTGAAGCTGCATGGGCAGCTGTACCTGTACACCTGTTCGACTCAATGCCCAGGCATATCAAGGCCGTTATTACGGCCAGAGGTGGTTGTTCTGGGTATTGATTTCTCAGGATCTATGCACCCAAATTGCGTGAAAATGTAATCACATGTCAATTCTAGTATAATATATTTGTCCCGTTTATCATCTACACTTCTTCTTGGTGTGGCAATTTTAATGGCCAGTAGTGTAATAATAATACTGATGGACCCCAACTACTATGTCTAAATACAGCATTCTTTCATTTTCCATTTCCGTGTCGTTACTAACAGTTTGCATGAGAAATTCGATGAACGAATATTCCTGGCAGTAAACTTGAGATACTCCAACATGTTAGTATAGTATGTTCTATTTACACGAACTCTCTAGTACTTTAACGATAAGTTCTCAAATACAGCTATGTACCACATGCGAGTGATGTGTTTACTCTTTGGACTGTAGTTACTCTTTGGAGAGCTAAATCTAAAGCAAAAAGCAGAGATAGGTGACAAACACGCTCTGGTACGGTATGCCATCGAGAATAGACGTGTACAACTTTTAAATAGAACTATAACTCATTGTTGTCCACCATTAAACGCAATTTTATTTTCCTTTGTTATTGTGACGAGATTATTAAAAGAACAGAAGGAAAAGGACTGTAATTTTCCACAAGGATATAATACAGTATTGAAAAGATATTTAAAGAAACTTCATTTTATAAGCGGTGCATTTCCAAAAATGAACATATGTACAACGCTCCTGTAGGACCTTCGGATATTTGATGCGTGATGTTTGCCGGGGAATCTGCATCACGGTCCTAGGATACATTGATCGATACATCAAGAGGTGTTTTTACCAATGCTTGAAGTACTCTGCTGTCCGGCTACACATCGTCGAACCAAACGATAACTGAATTGCACTGGATCAGTTTTCGAAGCTCCTATACAAAATACTGCAGCTGCACAAGGCAACAGTGGCCGGCCGAGACACAAGCAGCAACAGGGAAGTAACCGATAT
This sequence comes from Schistocerca cancellata, assembly GCF_023864275.1. Classification (NCBI taxonomy): domain Eukaryota; kingdom Metazoa; phylum Arthropoda; class Insecta; order Orthoptera; family Acrididae; genus Schistocerca; species Schistocerca cancellata. The sequence continues at coordinate 613,951,664 of NC_064626.1, forward strand.
TGTGACGTAATACGAGTTTTAACCAGCAGCGAATTTTATAATATCATCAAAAAAAGTTTTGCATCACCCCAGTTCCCAGAACTCCTGAAGATAGACGTTACTGTGGGTATTGTATCACAGACATAATCCCTTTGACTGTTCAAAGATGTCACTAAACCCGCCCAAAGACGTAAACAACAATGCAGGAGCAGCGCCTATTAGATGGCATGGGACCGACAGCCTATCAGTTCCACCAGGAAGGTACACGGATCGTGTTTGTAGTTCAACCATGCCCAGACGGTCAATGCCGCGGTTCGATCGCGTCCGCATTATTACTTTGTGCCAGGAAGGGCTCTCAACAGAGGGATTGTCCAGGCATCTCAGAGAGAACCAAAGCGATTTTGTCTGACGTGGAGGAGATACAGAGAGACGGGAACAGTCGATGACATGCCTCGCTCAGGCCGCCCAAGGGCTACTATTGCGGTGGATGACCGCTACCTACGGATTATGGCTCGGAGGAACCCTGACAGCAACTCCACAATGTTGAATAATGCTTTTCGTGCAGCCACAGAACGTCGTGTTACGACTCAAAACTGTGCGCAATAGGCTGCATGATACGTAACTTCACTCCCGACGTCCATGGCGAGGTCCATCTTTGCAATCACGACACCATGCAGCGCTGTACAGATGGGTCCAACAACATGCCGAATAGACCGCTCAGGATTGGCATCACGTTCTCTTCACCGATGAGTGTCGCTTATGCCTTCAACCAGACAATCGTCGGAGAAGTGTTTGGAGGCAACCCGGTCAGGCTGAATGCCTTAGACACACTGTCCAACGAGTGCATCATAGTGGAGGTCCCCTGCTGTTTTGGGGTCGCATTATGTGAGGCCGACGTACGCCGCCGGTGGTCATGGAAGGCGCCGTAACAGCTGTACGATACGTGAGTACCATCCTCCGACCGATAGTGCTACCATATCGGTAGCATATTGGCGAGGCATTCGTCTTCATAGACGACGATTCGCGCCCCCATCGTGCACATCTTGTGAATGACTTCTTTCAGGATAACGACATCGCTCGACTAGAGTGGCCAGCATGTTCTCCAGACATTAACCCATTTGAACTTACCTGGGATCGATTGACCTACCAACCACTCCGGCCGAATCGCCGTTTAGAAATGGGACAGTCTGGACCAACAGTGCCTTGATGAGCTTGTGGATAGTATGCCAGGACGAGTACATGCATGCATCAATGCAAGAGAACGTGCTGTACAGCAGTCTGGACCACCACCTCTGATGGTATCGCTGTATGGTGGTACAACTTGGAATGTGTGGTTTTCATGAGCAATGAAAATGGTGGAAACGATGTTTGTGTTGATCTCTATTCCAATTTTCTGTACAGGTTCCAGAACTCTCGGAACCGAGGTGATTCAAAACTTTTTTTGATGTGTATATACAAAATTATGTGCATATAATATAATATGTCACCGAAATTTAAAAATCACGTACGTAGGAAAACTAAACAATTGCAGAACTATCACTGGGATCATTCACATTCTTTAAATACACTCCTGGAAATGGAAAAAAGAACACATTGGCACCGGTGTGTCAGACCCACCATACTTGCTCCGGACACTGCGAGAGGGCCGTACAAGCAATGATCACACGCACGGCACAGCGGACACAACAGGAACCGCGGTGTTGGCCGTCGAATGGCGCTAGCTGCGCAGCATTTGTGCACCGCCGCCGTCAGTGTCAGCCAGTTTGCCGTGGCATACGGAGCTCCATCGCAGTCTTTAACACTGGTAGCATGCCGCGACAGCGTGGACGTGAACCGTATGTGCAGTTGACGGACTTTGAGCGAGGGCGTATAGTGGGCATGCGGGAGGCCTGGTGGACGTACCGCCGAATTGCTCAACACGTGGGGCGTGAGGTCTCCACAGTACATCGATGTTGTCGCCAGTGGTCGGCGGAAGGTGCACGTGCCCGTCGACCTGGGACCGGACCGCAGCGACGCACGGATGCACGCCAAGACCGTAGGATCCTACGCAGTGCCGTAGGGGACCGCACCGCCACTTCCCAGCAAATTAGGGACACTGTTGCTCCTGAGGTATCGGCGAGGACCATTCGCAACCGTCTCCATGAAGCTGGGCTACGCTCCCGCACACCGTTAGGCCGTCTTCCGCTCACGCCCCAACATCGTGCAGCCCGCCTCCAGTGGTGTCGCGACAGGCGTGAATGGAGGGACGAATGGAGACGTGTCGTCTTCAGCGATGAGAGTCGCCTCTGCCTTGGTGCCAATGATGGTCGTATGCGTGTTTGGCGCCGTGCAGGTGAGCGCCACAATCAGGACTGCATACGACCGAGGCACACAGGGCCAACACCCGGCATCATGGTGTGGGGAGCGATCTCCTACACTGGCCGTACACCACTGGTGATCGTCGAGGGGACACTGAATAGTGCACGGTACATCCAAACCGTCATCGAACCCATCGTTCTACCATTCCTAGACCGGCAAGGGAACTTGCTGTTCCAACAGGACAATGCACGTCCGCATGTATCCCGTGCCACCCAACGTGCTCTAGAAGGTGTAAGTCAACTACCCTGGCCAGCAAGATCTCCGGATCTGTCCTCCATTGAGCATGTTTGGGACTGGATGAAGCGTCGTCTCACGCGGTCTGCACGTCCAGCACGAACGCTGGTCCAACTGAGGCGCCAGGTGGAAATGGCATGGCAAGCCGTTCCACAGGACTACATCCAGCATCTCTACGATCGTCTCCATGGGAGAATAGCAGCCTGCATTGCTGCGAAAGGTGGATATACACTGTACTAGTGCCGACATTGTGCATGCTCTGTTGCCTGTGTCTATGTGCCTGTGGTTCTGTCAGTGTGATCATGTGATGTATCTGACCCCAGGAATGTGTCAATAAAGTTTCCCCTTCCTGGGACAATGAATTCACGGTGTTCTTATTTCAATTTCCAGGAGTGTATTTGGGAGTATGCACACGGAGCGATTTAAAGTGCAGCGACCACATGAAAGTACTCGCAGTTAAGGTAGATGCCTGACTGAGATTAAATGAAAGAATCCGTAGGAAGGGTACTCCTCGCACGAAGAAGTTAGCTTAAAAACTCCTCGTTTGACAAAAATTTGAATAATACAGATCAGTATGGAAAACATTCCAAATAGGATTTATGGGGGTAATAGAGAGGATCCAAAGCAGACCAGCATTTTTTATATAGGTTCATTAAGTAACCACAAGGTACTTAGCGAATTCCAGTGTTGGAGGCTGCAAAAGAGGCGATGGCATCAGGTGCTGTTTACTATCAAAATTCAGAGACCTTACGTTCCCAGACGAGTCAACCAGTACATCATTTTCTCCTACGTATATCTCACGGAAAAACCATGAAAGTAAAATCAGAATCGAGCTCACACGAAGGCTTACCAACAACCGTTCGTCCTGCGGATCACTCGCGACTGGAACAATCACAGCAGGAAGCGATTCTGGTGCTCAGTGTACCAAATACCACAAGGTAGCTTGTGGGGTGTAGATGCAGATGTACCAGGCGGTTGTAATTAAAGTGCAGCTACTCTCAGAGTCCAGTGTGGGCTGTAATTATCATATGGCGGCAAAACTTGGTAGATATTCTAATGCGTTAATGCGGAACCGATTAATGCTGGAAAAAAAATTATTTTCAGTTTTGACCACCAGCTGCAAATCTTGTACTGCGAGTAGAAGAAAGACGATAGATGTGTTTCCGTATGTGGTGGATTAAGAGCAGTACGTGGGTAGGGAAAGTCAAACAAATGAGAAAGGCTTAATGTTGCTTTATTATCAACAAACGCATACACAGTTTGATTTCAATATGAGCACCGGAGACTTCGAGGAGACGCTGCAACCACCCGGTACATGTACATGCAGAAATCCTACAAATCGTAAAATAACGAGCAAATTGAAGTAGACCTTATGAGAAATGGCGTGAGATTCTAGTAACTGTAGATCGAAAACCGTCAAGGTTAATGTATACTATGTGATCAAAAGTATCCGGACACCTTCAAAAATATACGTTTCCTTATTAGTCCATTGAGCTGCCACCTACTGCCAGGTACTCCATATCAGCGACCTCAATTACACTCCTGGAAATTGAAATAAGAACACCGTGAATTCATTGTCCCAGGAAGGGGAAACTTTATTGACACATTCCTGGGGTCAGATACATCACATGATCACACTGACAGAACCACAGGCACATAGACACAGGCAACAGAGCATGCACAATGTCGGCACTAGTACAGTGTATATCCACCTTTCGCAGCAATGCAGGCTGCTATTCTCCCATGGAGACGATCGTAGAGATGCTGGATGTAGTCCTGTGGAACGGCTTGCCATGCCATTTCCACCTGGCGCCTCAGTTGGACCAGCGTTCGTGCTGGACGTGCAGACCGCGTGAGACGACGCTTCATCCAGTCCCAAACATGCTCAATGGGGGACAGATCCGGAGATCTTGCTGGCCAGGGTAGTTGACTTACACCTTCTAGAGCACGTTGGGTGGCACGGGATACATGCGGACGTGCATTGTCCTGTTGGAACAGCAAGTTCCCTTGCCGGTCTAGGAATGGTAGAACGATGGGTTCGATGACGGTTTGGATGTACCGTGCACTATTCAGTGTCCCCTCGACGATCACCAGTGGTGTACGGCCAGTGTAGGAGATCGCTCCCCACACCATGATGCCGGGTGTTGGCCCTGTGTGCCTCGGTCGTATGCAGTCCTGATTGTGGCGCTAACTTGCACGGCGCCAAACTCGCATACGACCATCATTGGCACCAAGGCAGAAGCGACTCTCATCGCTGAAGACGACACGTCTCCATTCGTCCCTCCATTCACGCCTGTCGCGACACCACTGGAGGCGGGCTGCACGATGTTGGGGCGTGAGCGGAAGACGGCCTAACGGTGTGCGGGACCGTAGCCCAGCTTCATGGAGACGGTTGCGAATGGTCCTCGCCGATACCCCAGGAGCAACAGTGTCCCTAATTTGCTGGGAAGTGGCGGTGCGGTCCCCTACGGCACTGCGTAGGATCCTACGGTCTTGGCGTGCATCCGTGCGTCGCTGCGGTCCGGCCCCAGGTCGACGGGCACGTGCACCTTCCGCCGACCACTGGCGACAACATCGATGTACTGTGGAGACCTCACGCCCCACGTGTTGAGCAATTCGGCGGTACGTCCACCCGGCCTCCCGCATGCCCACTATACGCCCTCGCTCAAAGTCCGTCAACTGCACATACGGTTCACGTCCACGCTGTCGCGGCATGCTACCTGTGTTAAAGACTGCGATGGAGCTCCGTATGCCACGGCAAACTGGCTGACACTGACGGCGGCGGTGCACAAATGCTGCGCAGCTAGCGCCATTCGACGGCCAACACCGCGGTTCCTGGTGTGTTCGCTGTGCCGTGCGTGTGATCATTGCTTGTACAGCCCTCTCGCAGTGTCCGGAGCAAGTATGGTGGGTCTGACACACGGGCGTCAATGTGTTTTTTTTCCATTTCCAGGAGTGTATCATTAGACATAGTGAGAGAGCAGAATGGGGCGCTCCGCGGAACTCACGGACTTCCAACGTGGTCAGGTGATTGGGTGTCACTTGTGTCATACGTCTGTACGCGAGATTTCCACACTCTTAAACATCCATAGGTCCACTGTTACCGATGTAATAGTGAAGCGGAAACATGAAGGGACACGTACAGCACAAAAGCGTACAGGCTGACCTCGTCTGTTGACTGACAGAGACAGCCGACAGTTGAAGAGGGTCGTAATGTGTAATAGGCAGACATCTACCCAGGCCATCACATAGGAATTCCAAACTGCATCAGGATCGACTGCAAGAACTATGACAGTTCGGCGGGAGGTGAGAAAACTTTAATTTCACGCTCGAGAGGCTGCTCATTAACCACACATCACGCCGATAAGTGCCAAACGACGCCCCGCTTGGTGTAAGGGGAGTAAACATTGGATGACTGAACAGTGGAAAGCGTTGTGTGGAGAGACGAATCACGGCACACAGTGTGGCGATCCGATGGCAGGGTGTGGGTATAGCGAATGCCCGGTGAACTCCATCAGACAGCGTGTGTAGTGCCAACAGTAAAATTCGGAGGCGGTGGTGTTATGGTGTGGTCGTGTTTTTCATGATGGGGGCTTGCATCCCTTGTTGTTTTGCGTAGCACTTTCACATCACAGGCCTACATTGATATTTTAAGCATCTTCTTGCTTCCCACTGTTGAAGAGCAATTCGGGGATGGAGATTGCGTCTTTCAACGAGGTTGAGCATCTGTTCATAATGCATGGCCTGTGGCGGAGTGGGTTACACGACAATAACATCCTTGTAATGGACTGGTCTCCTCAGAGTCCTGATCTGAATCCTATAGAACACCTTTGGGATGTTTTGGTACGCCGACTTTGTGCCAGGCCTCACCGACCGACATCGATACCTCTCCTCAGTGCAGCACTCCGTGAAGAACGGTGTGCCATTACCCAAGAAACGTTCCAGCATCTGACTGAACGTATGCCTGCGAGAGTGGAAGCTGTCATCAAGGTTATGGGTGGGCCAACACCACATTGAATTCCAGCATTACCGATGAAGGGCGCCAGGAACTTGTCAGTCATTTTCAGCCAGGTGTCCGGATACTTTTGATCACATAGTGTATTATTTATCTGGAGTTTTTCCCGTCACGATAGTTCGTACTCATGTATGTGTGCCTTCTCCTAAACTACACTTAATAAGTGGGGATTTATTTCCTGAAGTAACAGCAACAAGAAAAAAGAAATACTGTTGGCGACACTTGAAACAGTACAAGAAGAAAATGATGCAAAACAGATTGCTGGTGTGTGAATCTTAATGAAAATGATTGAATCCCTATTGCACTTCCATTAATACCGGCTCTTTTTCGAATAATAACGATCTTAAAAACCAAACGAAGTTTTGCACACACACTGGTAAAGACTGCGCGCTTCACAGAGAGCTCATTATCTGAAAACACGTGTAGAAACTCACAAGTTCTAAGACGTGACGGTGTGCGTCTGCATACGCTACCAGGCCATTCGCGCTGACGAAACGTTAGAAGCGTTGTTACAGGAAAGAGTTAAAGTAGTTGCATGTCAGTAGCAACTGCTCTGGAACCAGACGTATTGTGAAACACACACACGACGTGGCACTCTTGTCGTAGTAACCTTTCACGCCATGCAAGAAGCGGCACAAAGCAAATTTCACGTCGAGGCGCAAATTTGTGCACTGCGCCAGGAAAAAACGGCGCGTGCGTCATTGTTTGAACGCCGGGTCGTTGATTCACTGTAGTGCGGAGAGTCCGGAGCGAAACTTGCGAAATACAACGACGTCATAGCCATTAAAATGTGGCACACGGCTAACAAGCCCAACAGCAAAGCAGAATTTCTGTCATCAGCCTGGACGGGTCGTTTTCTGTTTGAATTCTCGGTTGTCAGTGTTGCGCAATATTTTTAGGTCCGCCCATACGAGATAACTTCTCCTAAAGTATTAACTATCGCAACGTGCCTAGTGATTATCGGTTGTACAATGAATGCATTACCTGCTCGTATAGCTCAACGCACAGAATACCAACTTGCAAGACAGAGAGGTCAGCCAGAGCAGCGTGTAATCTGCGCAATTGATTAACGAGTGTTGATGTGGGACACCAACCAGTCCGCCTGTGGTTTTAGGTGGTTTTCCACGCTCTTTTAGGGTAATTCTGACTTTCCCAAATTTCCGCCTCAGAAAATGCGATACACAAGCAGCTAAAATGAGCTAGCACGCAGAACGAAGTGTACATGCTTCATCGACAGGTGGGCGCACGGCTTACCTCGCTTTAAATTTACGTATTGCCGACGTGCGCTATTCTGGACCTGTCGCGCTGCTGCTCACACTTTGGCCATTATAGTATAAACTGGGGTGTAAAATGAAAGTAACTTTCTCATGATGTGTCATTGCTAAGTAATCTAGCACGATGGAACTTGAACCATACATAGGAACAACTGCTACAATATAGTACAAAAGATAATTGAAAGAAATACTTAATGAGATGAACAGAAATGACACTTTTATTCAAAGACAATTATTACACAGAAATCATCGCGATTTACAATGGTCCTGTGGACATAACACAAGGCAGAACATTGTTGTCAGTTGGGTGTGTGATCACCATGAACAGCAGTGCATGCTTTACAACGTATCCCATGATGATCAGAAGGCTGGCGAGGTCTTGTGGCGGGACGTTCCATTCCTCAAATCAAATGGTTGGAATGGCTCGAAGCACTATTGGAGGTCATCAGTCTCCTAGACTTAGAACTACTTAAACGTAACTAACCTAAGGACATCACACACACCCATGCCCGAGGCAGGATTCGAACCTGCGACCGTAGCAGCAGCACGGTTCCGGACTGAAGCGCCTAAAACCACTCGGTCACAGCAGCCGGCGTACCATTCCTCCACCAGCGCAGCTGGCAACTGCTCGACTGTTGGTGGGTGTGGACGTGCAGCAGCAGTAGGTCTCCTCACCGCATCCTGCATGTGCTCCATGGGATTTAAGTCGGGAAAACAGTGCAGACCGGTCCAGTCTCTGAATATCCTCTCGTTTCGAGAGCCTCTCCACCAGCGCTGTTGAATGGATCACCTATTGCCATCCATAAAAATAAAGTAAGGGCCGAAAACGCCCCAGAAAAGATCCACATATGGATGCAGTACAGTGACCATTGAATCTACCGTGTTCAAAGATTTGGAGGCCAGTACATCCATAGAACAGCATGCCTCCCTACCCCCATAACACCTGAACTACCAAACGATCATTTTCGGCAATTTTCCTGAGTGACTAAAAGTGTTCCCACCTCCCCCATATGAGGGTACATCCAGAATCACTGCTCAGACTACACCATTACAACTGAACCACCAAAACGATCATGTTCGGTAACGTTCCTGGGTGAATTACGTGTTCCCACCTTTCGCTACGTGAGGGTACGTCTAGAATCACTGCTCAGACTGAATCTGCTCTCATCAGAGAAGAGCACGCGATCCCAGTCCTCGGTGGTCTATTTCCTAAGCTCTTGGCACTATAATAAACGATGCCGCGAATGGTGCGGGCCTGCCTGAGTGGCCGAGCGGTTCTAGGCGCTACAATCTGGAACCGGGCGACCGCTACGGTGCAGGTTCGAATCCTGCCTCGGGCATGGATTTGTGTGGTGTCCTTAGGTTAGTTAGGTTTAAGTAGTTCTAAGTTCTAGGGGACTGATGACCTCAGTAGTTAAGTCCCATAGTGCTTAGAGCCATTTGAACCATTTGAGCAGCGCGGGATTAACCGAGCGGTCTGGGGCGCCACTTTCGTGGACTGTGCGGCTGGTCCCAGCGGAGGTTCGAGTCCTCCCTCGGGCATGGTTGTGTATGTTTGTCCTTAGGATAATTTAGGTTAAGTAGTGTCTAAGCTTAGGGAGTGATGACCTTAGCAGTTAAGTCCCATAAGCTTTCACACTCATTTGAACATTTTTTGAGCCATTTGAAAGGGAAGGAGACCACTGCCATACAGCGGCTTTGCCACTGTGGACTGTGAAATTGCGTGCCTTGGATTCCTGTTAAATGTGGTTGTTGCAATTACACCAGGTGTTTGACGTGGGTCCCTCTTTGCCTGTTGCATAATGTAACGAGCATCTGCTGCTGTAGTTTATCGTGGTCATCGCCTCTTCTCCTTAGGGCAGCAGTGCCTGTGGTTCGGAACGGAGCTTGCGCTACACTCGTCACACTTCGTCGTTCGTCAAATTTTCCGATGGGTCTTCCCTCTGTGTAGTCATCCAGATGTTGTCCCCGGGCCATTTTGTTATGAAGACGACAACCACAAGGCGCCGTAGCTGCTCTCTGATTGACGCGTGCTGTCTTTTTTGCGGGGCGCTGTAGTCACGCTGACATCACGCCATGTCACGTCCAGCTTTCTGTACGAGGCCGCGACAACTCCGGCAACGTGCCTCCGCACTTTCATTCATTTCCACGTAGTCGTTAACATGTTATGTTACTTTGTCTACCCCGTCCTTCAGTTTTGCAGAGCCGTGTATTTAGCCGCCTCTATTAAGGAAGTGTACTAAACTACTTCATGTATTGCTACAGGATAGCAATAGCTTGAAGTTCGAATATTATCTTTTGTGAGGCCGGCCGGAGTGGCCGTGCTGTTCTACGCACTACAGTCTGGAACCGCGTGACCGCTACGGTCGCAGGTTCGAATCCTGCCTCGGGCATGGATGTGTGTGATGTCCTTAGGTTGGTTAGGTTTAAGTAGTTCTAAGTTCTAGCGGACTGATGTCCACAGCAGTTAAGTCCCATAGTGCTCAGAGCCATTTGAACCATTTATCTTTTGTGAGAATAACCCGCAATTTTCGCGCTGCTGTCGTAACCAGTAGCGACAGCGATAGGATTCGAGTTCCTGGTACGATAGCGAGGTCATACACCAAGTGTTGCTGCAAGTAGTTTTAAACTGATCATTTGGAATGCTCAGCAACAGCAGCGGACGAGACAGCTAAAATACGTCGGCAATGTCGTTTCTACAAGCAAAAATCAAGGTTGCAGGTCACACGTCACAGTTACTGATCAGTTTTCGTTAAGGAAATCTGAAAGAATCTAGCTGAAATACACCATTAACAAGTAAAGAAACCATGCTCCTCAGGGCTGAAGACAGCACATTAGACTGTTTTCTCCTGGAAAGCTACTTACTGCAATGCTTTCGTGATCTCCCATTTATAAACGAGGCAAAATCGCAGTATATGACGTACTACGTTTAATACATTGTATTTTTTGTCAAGAAATATTTACTTGAACGAAGTGTTGTGCAAAACAAAAGTGCCTTACTGATAATAGACATGCAATGAAGAGTATCCTCATTATAAATGTATCATACTAGCATGAACCATTCACAACATCCCTGCTTGAAACCTGACAGCCGACATTTACATATATCGACTGGGGTGGACTTGATACATGTCATGTGCGGACCACTATAGCTATATTCTGAACTAGGTTCTCCAAATATATGCAACAGTCATTGTCTAACTCACATATTGCACCTAGTTTGAAATTGTTATTTTAGCATATAAGCAACTGTGAAATTACGAGGATTAAAAAAAGGCTATACTGTCCGCTTCATTTGCATGTCCTTTCTGCTTTCTTAAATTTCCTTTTATTGCTTTGTTTGCTGCAACGACACACTAAACGCAAGCAAACGAATGAGAAAAGTAAGCAACAGTCTACTAGATTTTAGCACTAGCTGTGGAACGAAATGAAACAATAACCATATGCGTTGGCGCTGCTACATGTCAAAATTGGTCCAAACGGCTCTGAGCACTATGAAACTTAACATCTGAGGTCATCAGTCCCTTAGAACGTAGAACTACTTAAACGTAACTAACGTAAGGACATCACGCACATCCATGCCCGACGCAGGATTCGAACCTGCGACCTTATCAGTCGCTCGGTTCCTGACTGAAGCGCCTAGAACTGCTCGGCCACCGCGGCCGGCAGCTACATGTCATCTTTAGTTGAAAGTTTCAACCATTTGCAAAGAAAAGAAAAGCGTCACGCGTCTAGAACTTAACCTCACATCATTCATTACACAGCAATTTTGATCATGACTTTGTTGAAGTTAAAACACGAAAGATGTTTGTTGTGACATAATCGTTCGGCGTATCTCACATTTTAAGATGATTTACAGTTATGCACAAAAATTCTTTTGTTGCATCTCTCCCTTCAGCAGGAACCCTACAGTCTTTCCTGCCTTCTGGCATCGAATAGTGTTGCCGAAGTCACAAGCTTAGCATCATTTCAGTGGAAAGATACGAAAATACTATGCTGCATACATAACAGGAGGGCACAGTAGCACAGTAAAGCTGAAAACGTGACAGGACACAGCTTCAGCTACCCTGCCCCCTTTAGATCATCACTGCGGCAACAGGAAGGATATTCGGGCCCTAAAGTTACATTAAAATACGGAGTAAATTGGCAAAAATTTGATAATGACGGTCTCAGTATGGCGAGTAAAACTCTGGGAAGTAATGAGATTCTTTATGACAAGATAACGACCTATAAATTTAATTAACGTCGGTTATAAACGCTTGACTGAAATACCGAACTTAATCTTTTACCACCGATGTGATTTGTTAGAGCTTTCAATGTCTACTGAACCGGCGGCTAAACTCATCCACCTCTTGCAACACGAATATTCGTAACCAAAACGAAATTGCACGCTGCCATAGGTTGTGAGCTCAGACGATTCGCCGACGAAAGCAAACACGGGCTGTCCTGTCCGTCGTGTCGGAACTGGATGAGTCTGTCTAGGCGTCGCTCTACGGACCGGATGTTTGCTTGTCCGCCCACAGTCTATACCTGTGGCTGCCCTTGGATTCCTTCGCTTTGTATCGATAGTCACAGGCGCGCTGTGTGCCTCTCCAGATATCACTCGTCAGATTGCAGTCACAGTGCACGACGATACATGAAACCTTAATCATATTTATTTCTCTACTAAGTGAAAAACTGTAGGACTATTTGAAAGTACGCCGATTTATCCTTTATCAAACAGGATGTATCTGCTTCGCACGTCTGATGGACCTTTCCAAAAATCACGGAAAGATGTACCGATATTTTTAAAATTCTATGATCCTCCTATATGCCGTCTCCAAACGTTAACCGACTGTGTCTACAGGAAAATATAGCAAAAAATTCGAGAAAACCTATTTCACTTACTTATATATTGCACAAACATGTAAACGAAAGTGTTGACAACTATTCCACAGTAAAATTACCTCTAACACAATAAGTATCTAAATGCTTAATGCTGAAAGCACAACAGGCTATTTTCCCATGTCAAAAATGTTGTTCGGATTGTTGTCATTCTGACTGGTTATAGCATTCAAATAGTATTTACGGTTAATATTCTTACAAAATATCTGTTATTTTTATGTAATTAAAGTTTAAAAATCGTTAAACATCAAGATTTGGACACGTGATCGAAAATGCTCTGTTATTGGCTGAAGCTCTGGTGACATCACAGGCTAGGAGTAGGACGAAGCTATACGTATGATATAGGAGTGTTCGCCGAAGTTACGAGGTTTTTACGTACTTTTTCTGCGAATAGTGTAGCTATTTTGTGATGGAAAACGCAATTACAGCTTTTGAGTAACAACAGAAAGGAATTTTGTGAACGCTTATGGTGGAAACCTTGCGAAAGTTGATGCATTTATACTCAATATATTTAGAGCGGCGACATGTGCAACGACGGACATTCTTTTACCTGTTCCCTGCAACATCATTAAACTCGCTCAAAACTAAGGAAGTGTGGAACTTTTACAAATGTGTTGTTGTTGTTGTGGTCTTCAGTCCAAAGACTGGTTTGATGCAGCTCTCCATGCTACTCTATCCTGTGCATGCCTATTCATCTCCGAGTAACTACTGCAGCCTACATTCCTATGAAACTGCTTAGTGTATTCATCTCTTGGTCTTCCTCAACGATTTCTACCCCACACGCTTCCCTCCAGTACTAAATTCGTGATCCTTTGATGCCTCAGAACATGTCCTACCAACCGATCCCTTCTTTTGGTCAGATTGCGCCACAAATTTCTCTTCCCCCATGTTCTTTTCAGTATCTTCTCATTAGTCATGTTATCTACCCATCTAATTTTCGGCATTCTTCTGCAGCACCACATTTCACAAGCTTCTGTTCTCTTCTTGTCTAAACTGTTTGTTGTCCATGATTCACTTCTATACATGGCTCCACACGAATACTTTCAGCTGGATTTCCTGACACTTAGATCTACAGTTGATGTTAACAAATTTCTCTTTTTCAGAAATGCTTTTCTTGCCATTGCCAGTCTACATTTTATATCCTCTCTACTTCGACCATCATCAGTTATTTTGCTTCCCAAATAGCAAAACTCATTTACTTCTTTTACTCATTTCCTAATCTAATTCACTCAGAATCACCTGATTTAAGTCGACTACATTCCATTATCCTCCTTTTGCTTTTGTTGATGTTCATCTTATATCCTCCTTTCAACACACTGTCCATTCCATTCATCTGCTCTTCCAGGTCCTTTGCTATCTTTGACGGAATTACAATGTCATCGGCAAACCTCAAAGTTTTTATTTCTTCTCCATGGCTTTTAATTCCTACTCCAAATTTTTGTTTTGTTTCCTTTACTGCTTGCTCAATATATAGATTGAATAACACCGGGGATGACCTACAACCCTGTTTCACTCCCTTCCCAACCACTGCTTCCCTTTCACGCCCCTCGACTCTTATAACTGCCATCTCGATTGTGTACAAATTGTAAATAGCCTTTCGCTCCCTGTATTTTACCCCCGCCACCTTTAGAATATGGAAGAGAGTATTCCATTCACCATTGTCAAAAGCTTTCTCTTAGTCTACAAATGGTATAAAAGTAGGTTTACTTTTCCTTTACCTATCTTCTATAAGAAATCTTAGGGTGAGAATTACTTCGCTTTATCCTACATTTCTATGGAATCCAAACAGATCTTTCCCGAGGTCAGTTTCTAGCAGTCTTTCCATTCTTCTATAATGTTAGTGTTTTGCAGCCATCACTTATTAAACTGGTAGTTCGGTAAATTTTTACACCTATCAGCACCTGCTTTCTTTTGAATCGCATTATTATATTCTTCTTGGAGGCTGAGGGCATTTCGCCCGTCTCATACATCTTGCTCACCAGATGGAAGAGTTTTGTCGTATCTGGCTCTCCCAAAGCTATCAGTAGCTCTAATGGAATGTTGTCTACTCTCGGGGCCATATTTCGAGTTAAGTCGTTCAGTGCTTTGTCAAATTTTTCACGCAGTATCATATCTCTCTTCTCATCTTTGTCTACGTTCTCTTTCATTTAGATAATATTGCCCTGAAGCGCATCTCCCTTCGGTAGACCCTCCATATACTCCCTCCACCTTTCGAGTCCGTATATTGTAACTAGATTGTCGACTGCCAGTCATGAACTACGACCCAAAGCACAATAAAATTATTTTTGGCAAATCTTAGTGGTGATTTCATGTATAGAAGACACTCGGCAGAAATAATATTCTGAGCAAGTGCTAGGAGGAGCAACGGGTAGCTCATCTGACTGCGAATATAGAATTCACATCTTCGAATCCTGGAAAAATCGTACATCTTTAAAATCTTTAAACGAAGTACACCAGAACGATGTTAGCAAGAACTGATTTAGAAGTTGTTTCGATGGTGGGAAGTATATATAGCTCTGGCTCTGAGCACTATGTGTCTTAACTTCTGAGGTCATCAGTCGCCTAGAACTTAGAACTAATTAAACCTAACTAACCTAAGGACATCACACACATCCATGCCCGAGGCAGGATTCGAACCTGCGACCGTAGCGAAAGTATATATATAGCTTCAGAATCTTAATCTGAGAAATGGACAACAGAGGATACACGCATTTACTTTGCGAATAAACAATTTACTTTTTTGGAAAGCATTGCTAGTAGTGAAGATATTACCAGACGCCTACAGTACAAAGAGATGTAGGATGATGAGGTTTTTTGTACGGAGAGAAATAAAGCATGTACAACATGCAGGTAACACAAATGTATTTGTGACTGTAAACTAACGTCAGTGTCTGAATCAGACTTGTATTGTGTTGTATTGTATGTTAATCGGGGACCTAGAAACGACGGAGAGGCTCCGTCCCCGCCGCAGCCGCAGTGGTCCACAACCCCACGGCGACTACCGCAGTCCACTTCACCCCTCCGCCACCCCACACCGAACCCAGGGTTATTGTGCAGTTCGTCCCCCGGTGGACCCCCCAGGGAACATCTCACACCAGATGAGTGTAACCACTATGTTTGTGTGGTAGAGTAATGGTGGTGCACGCGTATGTGGAGAACTTGTTTCCGCAGCAATCGCCGACATAGTGTAAGTGAGGCGGAGAAAGGGGAACCAGGCCGCATTCGCCGAGGCAGATGGAAAACCGGCTAAAAACCATCCACAGACTGGTCGGTTCACCAGACCTCTACACAAATCCGCCGGGCGGATTCGTGCCGGGGACCAGGCGCCATTTTACTTTATCTGTATGTAAGATGATGAAACTTCAAAAGTTTGTTGCAAGGATGCTAGCTGGACAGTACGAAGATAAAAAGCCTTGTTTATAATAGAGTAAAAAGTGTTTGGTCACTTTAACTAGAAAATGTCTTTTTTAACGTGACGTGGTTCAAATGGCTCTAAGCACTATGGGACTATACATCTTAGGTCATCAGTCCCCTAGGCTTAGAACTATTTAAACCTAACTAACCTAAGGACATCACAAACATCGATGCCCGAGGCAGGATTCGAACCTGCGACGTAGCAGCAGCGCGGTTCCGGATTCAAGCGCCTAGAACCGCTCGGCCATAGCGGCCGGCTAACGTGACGTGAGTGAACAGCGATTGCAAATGTAAGTGTACTCGTATATAAACAACAAGGAAAGCACAATAATATTCCGTTTCTGGTAGGTGTGGTGAAGTTTTGTAGTTGTGGTTTCTTCATATGAGAGGCATGATGATTTGTTTTACAAATAAGTTAAAACGGTCTTTCGGGTTGGATTTGAGCCAGCGATTTACGAACGTTGTGTTCTAAATTCCACGGTTTACCACTGTAACAAATGGGCTACCGAATAATTTACATGGAGTCGAATATTACGACAATTTTCATTAGGAGTTTAATTTCACTAAATGACGCTCAACTTCCTTGTAACAGTGGAAGAGCGTATCTCGGAGGGATATTACTGTTAACTTCCCAGTGCAATAGATTTTTAAGTCAGTGAACCTGTGCGTCGGCTAGGTAGCAATTTGCCGGTACAGTGCAACCATATTTTACTCATCTTCTCATTCGCTTGAACACTGGAAAACAACTCTTCAGGAAATTTTATAGATGTACTTTAACAGTATGGTACTACACGCCATTTTCCGAACTTGGTATCTGTTCCGTGCAAGTTGCACACTGTCAAGTCACGTCAATGTGACCACGTGTCAAAAGGCTGGATAGCCAGCTTTTGCAGCGCAGGCAGCTGCGAGACGTGCAGGGAGGCAGTCAGAGAGGTCCTGGAATATAACAGCAGGGATGCGCAGCCATGCCGACTCCAGTGCCAACTCCAACTCGATCGAGTTTAAGTCCGGAGAGCTTAGTGGTCAGGAGAGTACGGTAAACTCGTCCTGGTGCTCTTCGAAGCACGCACGTGCACTGCGAGCTGTGTGACACGTTGCGCTGTCCTGCTGGTAGATGCCATCACGCAGGGGTAAACATGTTCCCGAAGGATAGAGAGCTACTTGTGTTGACCCACTGTACATTCCAGAATAACGCGATCCTGCAGGCAATGCGACGAAAACATTCTCCAGACCATAAGGCTTTCTCCTGCGGCTTGACCGTTCCGACGGTCGTTGAAGGGTGTTTGCTTTCAGAAGTGTCACGCCGTAAACACCAAAGGCCAACTCTGAGATGGAGCATAAAACGTGATTCATCTCGAAAGGCCACCTATTGCTACCCAGTGGACGTGCAGTTGCGTGCAAATACCGTCCTTCGTGCATCAGCCAGAAACCTGCTGCGGAAGCCCATAAGCAGCAACGTTCGCTGAACGGTCGTTAAGAACACGGTGTTGGTAGCCTTTGGCTCATCTGTGCGGTCAGTTTCTCAACAGTTGCACATCTCCGCAGCCGTCGTTCCCCCAGTCATCTGTGGTACCTGCTGCACCACAGTTGGTTCGGCGCCCCTTCTGGAGAGCGCCACCTTGCCGTGCACAGCAGTATACTTTAACCACGACGGCACGCAAACAGTTCACAAATTTAGCCGTTTCGGAAATGCGTTTGGCTTTGGCGAGTGCTTGGAAAACGTTACTTGCCATCACGTGTGGTGCCGACAGTGCGATACGGAGGTGGTTAGGGTCTGGTCTCGTTAACGCACTTAAAGAAACGGAAAATTCGCAGCGCTGTGAATACATTTTACAGCAGTGCGTACTGCTTACAGTATAGGGGCAGTTGGCGGATGATGTGATTGTATCAGCATGACAATGCACCCTACCATAAAGCGGCATCTGTGAGGCAATTTCTTAGTTTGTTAGACAATTTCTGAAAAATAAAGTTGAATAACTGACAGGCTGACTACACCTGCTGCCAACGAACTCGAGACGGTTTGAGAGTCCACAACCTGAACCAGAAAAGAACGGGAACTTAGCCAAAAAAAAAGAGAACGCACAATGCCCTCCCTCTACTAACGGGAAAATGTAACCGAGAGACTGACTTCCCTGGCTGTAGACTGAAATATTCAGTACGACTCTCATTTAAACGCCCATATACACACATCAAAAAAAGTTTTGCTTCGTCCAAATTCCCAGATATCCTGAAGACAGACGTTGACTGTGGATATTGTATCGCAGACACAGTCTCTTTGACTGTTCAGAGACGTCACTCAACGCGCCCAAACGTCTAAACAACCAGGCATGAGCAGCGCCTATCAGACGGAAGGGGTCCGACAGCTGATCAGTTCCACTCATTCCACCAGGAAGGAGGTACACGGCTCGTGTTCTATGTAGTTCAACCATGCCTAGACGGTAAATACCGCGGTTCGATAGCATCCGCGTTGTTACTTTGTACCTGGAAGGGCTCTCAAAAAGGGAAGTGTCCAGGCGCCTCGGAGTGAACCAAAGCGATGTTGTTCGGACATGGAGGAGATATAGAGAGACAGGAATCGTCGATGACATACCTCGCTCAGGCCACCAAAAGGCTACTACTGCAGTGGATGACCGCTACCTACGGATTATGGTTCGGAGGAATCCTGACAGCGACGCCTCCATGTTGAATAATGCTTTCCGTGCAGCCACAGGACGTTGTGTCACGACTCAAACTGTGCGCAGTAGGCTGCGTGATGCGCAACTTCACTCCCGACGTCCATGACGAGGTCCATCTTTGCAACCACCACACCATGCAGCGCGGTACAGATGGGCCCAGAAATACGCCGAATGCACCGTTCGGGATTGGCATCACCTTCTCTTCGCCGATGAGTGTCGCATACGTCTTCAACCAGATAATCGTCGGAGACGTGTTTGGAGGCAATCCGGTCAAGCTGAACGCCTTAGACACACTGTCCAGCGAAGTGCAGCAAGGTGGAGGTTCTCTGATGTTTTGGGGTGGCATTATGTGGGGCCGGCTGGTGGTCATGGAAGGCGCCGTAACGGCTGTATGATACATGAATGCCATCCTCCGACTGATAGTGCAACCATATCGGCAGCAAATTGGAGAGGCATTCGTCTTCATGGACGACAATTCGCGCCCCCATCGTGCACATGTTGTGAATGACTTCCTTCAGGATAACGACATCGCTCGACTAGAGTGGCCAGCATATTCTGCACACATGAACCCTTTCGAACACGCCTGGGATGGTTTGAAAAGGGCTGTTTATGGACGACGTGACCCACCAACCACTCTGAGAGATCTACGCCGAATCGCCGTTGAAGAGTAGGAGAGTCTGGACCAACAGTGCCTTGATGAACTTGTGGATAGTATGCCACGACGAATACAGGCATGCATCAATGGAAGAGGGCGTGCTACTGGGTATTACAGGTACTGGTGTGTACAACAATGCGATGTGTGGTTTTCATGAGCAATAAAAAGCGCGGAAATGATGTTTATGTTGATCTCTATTCCAATTTTCTATACATGTTCCGCAACTCTCGCAACCGGGGTGAAGCTAAACTTTTGTTTTTTTTAATGTGTGTAGGTGCAGTCCGCAGACATACTTTCACAATCATAACGCTAAGTGAAATATTGATAATAGTGAAAGAACACTTTGATTTTATACCGTGTAAATTACTATTCACATAAGTTAAGCTACAGCGATGTACTAGGCATTAAGGCAAGAAAATTATTATTATTATATTGAAACATGCTCCTTATTTTATCATTTTTATTATTAAATCCTAGGCAACTGTGTCACATTAAAAGTGGGAATGACTGCAAAGATGTGATCCCTGACTCCACGCCTGCGGGTAACGTATGTTTGTAATCGAAGTGCCCCTGCGAATTCTTCCGCTGGCACAGTAGCCGTTGTATACATGTAATATCCGTAGCGGTATTTTATTTAAAACACGCACCACACCCACAGTTTACAGCAAGTCAAGAACGCAGTTTATTCAGAACGGTACTTCCACGAGTCATTTTGTTTTTAGAGCTTAAGCGGTTCGAAATGTAGAGCAACTGGTCTGATTATGATGGAGCTACCAAAGCAGTTCCCTGAGGCTCCCAAAAGCAGCGTGGCCAGTCTCATCGACAGCTGAGTCCCATATTCCGCATTCTTAGCGCAACTTCCTTGAACCACTGAGCAGCGAGATAAAATCTCTGGCGCACATCTCACATATATAGCAAGTGCTTCCGCCCTCTCTGGGTGTTGTACTTCTTGTTCTGAACATTCTGGAATACCTCCTCATACAGCACCATTGAAAGACTGCAACAGATACAACATCAGACCTCCAGGTAAATAAAGCAAATGAGAGTCTCTGCGGTGTTTCCAGTTGTCAATAAGCACTAAACTAACGGAGAACACAAAGAAAACAAAAGGCATGAATTTCAGTTTGAAGATGGTAAATAATACCGTCACTTTAAATGTAAGTGATAATTCCATCTATTGTGTAAAAATCACAAAATATGAACGAATTTAGACAGTCAGTTGAAATAGAATGAGCACAGAGATGCTAGCAAAGAAAATGCAATCAGCGCCGATAGTGGTTCGTATTGATGTACTGTCCCCATGTGCAATCAGGATCTTGCTATATCTTGGGGATCAGGTGCATAAAATATAGGCGCTATATTCGAAGTACTGAAATGCAATCATAAGAATAACATCAAAAAACAATAACAAAGGCCACTGTAAAAATTTGCGAAAAGAGTTGTGCATTACATTGTACCATCTGAGTACATCTACCAATCCATCGTGCATATTAACACAAACTTTATTGATTATTACAGTAACAGCTCTATTCATGATGGTGAAAGAAGAGCCAGATTTGGACAAGAACTCAAAACTATATATTCTAGTAGGGAATCAAACTGTACAATTTGTTCCCAAAGGAAATGAAAGATAACTAAAACCATCATCTTTAAAACTGTAGTTGAAGCCTACTACTTAAATAATGTATTCTCTACAATAGTGGACTGCTTAAATAAGACAAAGTAGGGATTGTAAACAATGTTAGAAGTGGAAAAAACTGAAAAGTAAAACATATCTGTCATTCTACAACATACTTTCTGAGTACAATGAGTGTTACTGGAAAATTATATGCCCAGATCTGTAATGGAAAATGCTAATCCCCTTTCGTCTTCCTGAGCTCAGTTTTTCGGACAGACAAATGGGAACGCACCAAGAATGTAATTGAGAGGCAGACCTGACGTCAGCCTCATGGATGATTGTCTAGTGTTTTCAATGAGTCCAAAGTGTGTATTGACTCGTGATGAGATGTAAATAAAGAATGTAACATCAATTTTGAAATTCCCTAAACACTGAAGTATTTACAGTCGTTAATGTTTTCTAACTTTTAATTATGCTTTATTGTTGAATTAAGGTGACATTTCCAACAGCATTGCATAATGATCTGACGATAAATATTCAGATAACTAATAATAGTGAAACGGTACATATCTCTTCCGTGACCATAATGAAAATAAAAATAACTCTTAAGAAACTGTTTTACCGCTGCTGTTCGTACATTTTACATGCCTCAAGTGCTAAGTTTAATTTTCTTTCTCACATTTTCTGTTCTTCACTACATTTTTCTTACTTTCGAGAAGCTTGTGCATGGACTGAAGAAATATTTCTGTCTCTCTCGTTGTCCAAGAAAATC
Organism: Schistocerca cancellata; assembly: GCF_023864275.1. Classification (NCBI taxonomy): domain Eukaryota; kingdom Metazoa; phylum Arthropoda; class Insecta; order Orthoptera; family Acrididae; genus Schistocerca; species Schistocerca cancellata. The sequence goes on from NC_064626.1 coordinate 613,973,542, forward strand.
ATTAATTGTAACAAAATGTTTCAAGTGAAACGTCTCCTGAGATTTTTAGACTCGTCGGCATCTTCCGTGGCGGAATAAGTTCTTGCTGTTCGCAGCAGTTAGTATCTTTAACTCCGGAAGAAGATGGCGCTGACAGTCGTCAAAACCTCGAAATTTTTATCTCTATTGAAATGATCTATTTAGTCTTCACAGCCTGTTAAACTTTCACCAGAACAATCTGACCTTTTAAACTATTATACAAATTTTCCACAAGTCTTCACTACAGTTTAATTCACATGTTTTCAACTTTCTGTCGCTTGGTTAGAATTAGCGCTAAGTAATTAAAAGAAGTGACTTGCTTCAGAAGTCCACCGCTTGTTAAAAGAAAGTTGCATTCAGTACACCAGGCGGAATAACGGTAGAAGTGAATCTCTACATTTGCCTACGATCATCCGGCGATGATACTTTGCTGTACAAAGCAACATCTAACAGTACTGTTGACCGTACCTGAAACACCGTTTATGTATACTGCTCAAACGAGGTTTTGCGTCACCGTCGTAACTTACACAGTCTGTTTTCTTTTGACTGGAAACCTCTTTATCACCGTTCTTTTGGATCACAGAAAATAAAGCGGTTGGACAAAGAATATGGAAACACCATGACAAATGCATGCTTGAACATAAATGCAGATCCAAGACAAGTTCGAACTGTTGCATTTGACCACGTACGGCACATGTGCAATGTCCTCAACACGTTGCTAGTGTTAAGTCGTGGTCAAAACAGTGTTCTGTGAAATTTAAGTAAATTATGTCGGAGTTATGTGACTTCGAACGTGAACAGATTGTTGATGCTTGTAAGGTGAGTGCTCCATAACCTAGGTAGCCGAAGTGTTTCATGTTCCAAGAGACATCATATGGAAAATTTACACTGCATGCAGGGAAAGCGAGAATATATAATCCGCTAAATCGAAACCTGGACGAAAGTGTGTTGAGAGTCAGTGGCGGATGGTCATTGAAGAGGACTGTGACGAAAAACAAAGGGACGACAGCTGCAGAAATCACTGCAGAACTGAATGTCGCACTTGCGCTCTCTTTTAGCACCATAAAACACCATTCATCAGTGATGAAAATGCCCGTAACAGGAATATATGGTGACAAAGCCGTAACATTCGGGCTGGAACAGAGGAAGAAAGTCATTTGATCGGATGAATCTCGTTTCTCACTGTTTCCAACTTCTTTCCAAGTTTACGTCCCAGGAGCGAAATGTGGCGGGAATTGGTTGATGTATTGTGCAGCCGTATTATGGTATTCCACGGGGCCCATCGTTACTCTTCAAGGTCACATTACTGCCAAGGATTATGTAAACCTTTGGGCTACTCAGGCCCATCCCACGGTGCAATGTTTGTCCCCAATGGTGATGCTGTTTTCCAAGAGGATACGGCCCATCTTCACACAGATCTCATAGCCCAAGACCGATTTTGTGAGCGCGAGGATGAATAATCGCATCTTCTCAGGCCTTCGCAGTCATCAGATCTGGATATTACTGAGCCGTTGTAGCCGACTTTGGATAGAAGGGTGTTTGTTTGCTATCTAGCTTGCCACTATTTTGCAGGGAGTATGGTATAAGTTTCCCCTGAGAACTATACAGGAGCTGTGTTTATCCATTCAGAGGCGACTGGAGAAGCTGCTTCGAGAGCCACTATATTAGGAACGCTAATGTGTTGTGGTTACATATTTTTGTCCACCTCCCTGTGTCTCCACTCACGAGCGGAGCGGTGCGGCTGTAGTTCACTGTTTTGTTCTATCAACGTGCCACGAAGCATCATCTCAAGCTTATACCGTGCACGTGCTGTCGCTTTAGGGCAAGATCGGAAGTTACCCGCTGGATGCGAGTACACTGCAACATCATACGAAGATTCCAGGTTTATCGTGAGACACAACACGATGGAGATCTGCCTTTTAGTGTTCGCCCTCGGGCAGCTGTAGTGGTTAATAAAAAAGAAAAAAGAGAAGAAAAGAAAAGAAAAGGTTGTAAATGTGGGAAGAAATGGTGAATGAAAAGGGGTTTTTAAAATCGTTAATGACCGTGAAAAAGGGAAAGAATGAAATGCAAATCGAACTTCGTATTACAGAAAAGTTATCGGACTTGGAGATTCGGAAAAGCTATTGTTGGGGTGGTCCTTGTGACGTTTCTGAGCAAAAGTCAAACCAATTTACACTACAAAAATTCTTTTGAAAGAGAACAGAGAATACCAAAATGTGATTAACAGGGAGAAATGGCGTAGATAAGAGTTCATCCTTTACCATGTTAACATGTCTTCTCTTGTGCGGCGTCCAGGTCTTGTTCTCCAAAAATCTCCTGCTTCATTTCTGCGTGAAAAGTCGTAGCTGCTCTGAAATCTTGCAATAAATTTCATTATCCAGGAATTACTAATGTATACACATCAAAATCGTCTTGATATTAAATGCAATGTATTTTATGTTGCTACTTTCATCTTCCGAATTTCATACCAACTTCCACAATACGTCTGCACATCAATGAGTTTTTCCGTCTTAATCCGACCAAGACTAGCTAGTAAGTAAGTTAAGCTTCCGCTCTCAAGAGACAAAAGACGGATAGAAAACAAATAGAGTTACAATTTTAGTACCTTCGTTTTCTTATGTATTTTCTCTGCCGTCGAGCGCTCATACCGCTGCGACGGTATAATTTATATCTGAGGGAACGAGTGTAGCGCGGCGAAATTCAAAGTTCCGCTACACAGCGACACCGTCCGATGACCGCTACCTACAAATTATGTCTCGTACGTATCCCGAGAAGAATGCAACGGACCCTCACACTGTCGTTTGGAAGAAACTAGAATATTATCGACTCGGGCAGTAAGCAACACGATGAAATCAGAGTCACTGTGTCCACTGCAAACAACAATACCAATCCCACATCACTGATGTTCAAATGGTTCAAATGGCTCTGAGCACTATGGGACTCAACAGCTGAGGTCGTCAGTCCCCTAGACTTAGAACTACTTAAACTTAACTAACGTAAGGACAGCACACACATCCATGCCCGAGGCAGGATTAGAACCTGCGACCGTAGCAGCAGCGCGGTTCCGGACTGAAGCGCCTAGAACCGCTCGGATACAGAGACCGGCCACTGTTGTTCGCAAAGAAACTGGCCAAGGGAACATCTGGAATTGAACGTGGGTCAGTGGCATAGGGTTGTATGTGACGACGAGTAAAGATGTTTCTGACGTCTGCTGACCGTCGAAGATGAGTACGGGGGCAGATAGGAACCAGTGCCCTCTTCCAGCGTAGGTCTAATTAGTTCTGCAGAGAAGTAGCTCAGTCATACATCCGGTTGGCATTAATTTGTGTTGTGCGGAACCTCTCATTACTATAGAGGGTAATTACAGGCCTGTGCAGTATTGGGACGGAATTCACCAACCTGTTTTCCATGCTTTCAATGAACATTTCAGCCCTGAGTTCGTCTTTCAAGACGATAACGCACGAACAGACTGCGGCCATCTAGTGAACGGCTTCCTCCGCGACGCAGGAATCGACAGAATAGAACGCCCTGAGTTGTCTAGTGACATTAAACGGACTGAGCATTATTAGTACCAGTTCAATGGGTGACCTCTAGAGGGCAGCCGTCAAAGAATGGGACAGGCTTCAGCAGCAAGCAGCAAAGTCTCGAAAACACTGCGGACATCATGACAACGAGGATCCAAGCATGATACAATGAACCTGCCGGAGCAACACGGAATTATACTCAGCAGCAGAGTTTGACTGCACAAATGTGTACTTTCAATCAGACTGGAAGAATGTTAAAAATTGAGCAAAAGTCAGAAGTACAAGAAGGAACAGCTGTGGAATGAAATCTAGGAAGATCGCAGCCGGAAGAAGGAATATTTGGTGGAACATGTGTTACAGCAAACGGGGATGCTAGACGTGGCAATGGGGGAAGCATTAGATGATGATGATGATGATGATGTTTGGTTTGTGGGGCGCTCAACTGCGTGGTTATCAGCGCCCGTACAATTACCCAATCTTTGCTCAGTTCAATTTCGCCACTTTCCTGGATGATGATGAAATGATGAGGACAACACAAACACCCAGTCATCTCGAGGCAGGTGAAAATCCCTGACCCCGCCGGGAATCGAACCCGGAACCCCGTGCTCGGGAAGCGAGAACGCTACCGCGAGACCACGAGCGGCGGACTAGGAAGCATTAGAGGGCAAAGGATGTTGGATATAGTAATTACGTGAAAGCTTAGCAAACTACAGGAAAAGATGGAGGGCAATATCATACCACTCGAAAGACTGGTAAAAAAAGTGCCAAGAAAAGGTTATAATTAATACCGACGCTATTTCTGTACCTGGCGATAAATTTCCACCACAGTGCCCTCATACTTCGTAACAACTCAGTGCGCTGCTAACAGAGGAGGCGCAACTCTGACCTTTGGGCCAGCACTGTGTCCACACTAGAGACCCTAGGGCTTCCCAGGCGTGTTTACGCTTTATGAGGCAGCTTGTTGTCGGTTCCTGTGCAATTAGCTTTCACTCAGGCTCGCTGTCAGGCATTTCTCTTTTCGATGCATGCATGGAGCCGGCTCTGGACCGGCCATAAATATTAGCTCTCCGCCCTAATGTCGCCAACCATTACCCGACTCTGTTCCTCAGCGGAGGCGGGGCCAATGTCCGACGATTTCACCGCCAACTGACAGCACCAGCGGTTCCCAGCACGCTGGTACGGCGGTACGTTACCGTACTCGGCTCTTACTCAAACATTCTTAACTCTGAACCTGCTGAATGGCCGTCTTAGGTCTTTCATCGTGTCATCCATCAACTCTGTCATTTCTTTAAAGTCAGTACCGCCATTAGACTGTTGTTTATTTACAGTGTTACATTTACACTTACACAATCATGACTTCGGCTTCAAAGTTGAGCCGGCTGCGGTGGCCGAACGGTTCTAGGCGCTTCAGTCCGGAACCGCGCGACTGCTACGGTCGCATGTTCGAATCCTGCCTCGGGCGTGGATGTGTGTGATGTCCTTAGATTAGTTAACTTTAAGTAGTTCTACGTATAGGGGACTGATGACCTCAGAGGTTAAATCCCATAATGCTGAGAGCCATTTGAACCATTTGAGCTTCAAAGTGCCGTTGTCTAGTGTTTTAAGTGCTATACAGTGCCTAAGATGATATACTGTCACATATCTTAGGGACTGTATAACACTTTAAAAAACTTGATAAAGGCACTTTGAAGCCGATTTCATGATTGTGTAAGTGTAAATGTCACACTGTAAATAAACAACAGTCTAATGGTGGTACTGACTTTAAAGGAATATATTATGACTGTGGCCCCGCATTATGAAAAAATTATTAAACTTGTCATTTTTTACCAAGTGCTGTTCCTCGTACGCCTTTGCTGTCTATAGCTTAATTAAGTACGTTTATAAGTAAAGAACCGAAAATTGAAAAAATGTTCTCCTGGAGGTACAGAACTGAATACATTGCACCCTACGAAAGTAGTGATTCTCTCTCAAACATGTTGTTTTTCGTGGAACCATAGTTCGCTCAACGAATCTGCTGGGGTCTTTCCTTTGACAAGGACTCTGTAACTTCTTTCCCGAACTTGAGTTCTCGCTCCTTCTATAATAAAAAATCCTCATCGGCCGTTATACAAGTTAAACATTTCTACTATTACACGTCTACTTCTCATTAGCAAGAAGAAGACAGAGCTCTTCTTGGAATTAAGTACCGGTGTCTCGAAACGAGTTACAGGTATTTAAATGTAGTTTGTGAGTGAATATACAGATTTGTCTCCGTTAATGAGGATGAAAAAGATGATTCAGAGTTTGAGAGAAGTCTATACGATTTGAAGTGCAACAAGTCAACAAGAGGCATTTATAAGCTGATCTTCAGAATGCCTAAAATCTAATATAGGTATAGGAACTAGAAAAAGCAGTATGATATGGAGGCTTAGTATCATACATTGCGCAAATCTACTAAAGGATCACTTTTTCGAAACGCACTAATTGTATATAACTGCACCGCATGAGTTTGAAATTTGGATCGAAAATGCCTACAACCTTCCTCTATAATGGTGGAAAGGTGCGGCGCCCTGCGACGTTGCCATCGGGCTCGGCGAAGCTTCAGACAGCAAAGTGTCCACACATACGAAAAAAAAGCCAGAGCTCACAAGATCACGTGAGGTGTAAGACTGGTTAATGAACTCACATTGGCACCAAATTTCACAACAATTATACCCAACACCACCGTGGACGTGTGACGCAATGGTAAAGTCGTCACACCGACTCTGTACCCACGTGTCACCCCTTCTTTTGACGCCTCTGTGATGGAGGTCTTAACCGCAACGCCCACCGTTGAAATCACGCGGTTGCCGGCCGAAGTGGCCGAGCGGTTCTAGGCGCTACAGTCTGGAACCGCGCGACCGCTACGGTCGCAGATTCTAATCCTGCCTCGGGCATGGATGTGTGTGATGTCCTTAGGTCAGTTAGGTTTAAGTAGTTCTAAGTTCTATGGGGCTGATGACCTCAGAAGTTAAGTCCCATAGTGCTCAGAGCCATTGGAACTATTTGAACCAAATCACGCGGTTATCTTGTGGGGGCCCGAGGAAAACATTTCAGGCTCACCGCCGCTCAGAATCGACACGAAATGACATTAGCGGGTAGCATAAATTTAATGGCGTCAATGAAACCACCACTTTCCTTAAACGTTGATTGCCACACATTTTGCGGTCGAAAACGACATTTTGCAGTGGGATGGGCAACAAGGGCAGCGTTCTTGATAGCCTTTGGCACTGCTGACACGTCTCACACGGTTCAACCTTTCTCTAAAGGTCCGCAGCTCGTGGTCTATTGGCCAGCTAGCGTAGCTGCCTCTGGATCACGGGGTTCGATTCCCGCCCGGTTTGGGGGTTTTCTCTGCCTGGGGACTGGGTGTTTGTGTTGTCCTCATTATTCGTGAAAGTGGCTAGATTGGATTGATTGAAGATTGTGACTTTGTGCGGGCGCTGATGACCACGCAGTTGAGCGCACCACAAACCAAACATGATCAGCTTCTCTAAGGACATCGCTGGCCAACAACTTCATTGAAGGTGATCGCACTTCTTTAGAGTACAGTGCGACTGAAATTTTTGCTCTGGTGTAGAGGTTGGAACCATTAGAGGCCGTTCAAAAACTTTCGACGAAATTTGAAGCCGATGGGAGGCAACAAGGATGCCTATGCTTCTTCAGCTCTACTGTTTCGCACCCTTCTGTGTTGTGAGCATAGGGTATGAATAAAACGGCAACGGCCCCGTCTAAGACCACTCCCATCTTCGACACCGTCGATGGCACCCCCCCCCCCCTCATCTTTGTTGAGCACCTTAAGAATTTGCAGAGCCGGCCGGAGTGGCCGAGCGGTTAAAGGCGCTACAGTCTGGAACCGCACGACCGCTACGGTCGCAGGTTCGAATCCTGCCTCGGGCGTGGATGTGTGTGATGTCCTTAGGTTAGTTAGGTTTAAGTAGTTCTAAGTTCTAGGGGACTGATGACCTCAGCAGTTGAGTCCCATAGTGCTCAGAGCCATTTGAACCATTTTTGAATTTGCAGACAGCACCCAAGAGGAGAGTCCTAGGTACAGTCGTGGACAAAACGAGCGAGACCCCTCGCCTTCTCGTTATGCTGATCCGCATAGCTTTAAAGTCTGCTCCACAGCATAACAGGCAAGGCGACGAAGTGCTACCAACATACTATGCACAGGCGTGAAATTGAAAAATTATCCGAACTTTGTCAGACTTTTTTCAGTCATGGTTAAGACTATATTAATGCTGATTAGTGTGTTAAACACAACACGTAAATATAAGATATAAATGAAAGAAGAAACGCTAATTAGTATGAACTGTACTAATAAAAATTAATTTTGGCTTATCGAGATAACATAACTGTTTTAGTAAGACAAAGTACCCTAGGTCGTTACGAATTAGCAAAATATTATGCGCATTCGGCCGCGAAACGGTCTGTGACGACGTTCAGACGAGTCAAACTGGGCTACCGTTGCTGGCCTACCATGAAAGGGTGCAAATTTAGCAATGCGTGAAGAGTCATAACGAAAATCTGTTAAAAATCATTTAGTGCCACGCTTAAGTCAATTCAGTTATAGACAGAAGCGGAAGAAATATGCAGTAACAAGTATAAAATTCTACAAGATTATCACAATGACATCCACAGGGCGCCCATGCAGAATTATCATACTAAATTTACTCGCCAATAATAACGTTTTGTTATTTCGATAAACATCCCGAATGATTGTCACATAAGCGGTGACATAAAAGTAGAAAATTCATGTTTTTGAGTCCAGAAAGCTCTATGCAACAGAAACTGCAGATAACTTTGCCATTTTCATTGCGAAATTGCGGGCTTATTCGTGTCTGGGGTAATAATAGAGGGCTGTTTGCCTGGGAAAGCCGTTAGCATAGTGAAAGGTGTTTGCTACTGCAGGGGAGGTATGGTTTACGTTCGGTTCTCATCTCGATGGAGGCAGATAGACTATCAGTAAATCAATTTTAAGAAATTCTCGCGCCCCAAATACGTTTTATTGCTACATTTATTCTGTACCGGCGCCCTGTGGATGTCAATATGATACTCTTGTAGAATTTCATACTTGTTACTGCCTACTTCTTCCGCTTCTGTCAATAACTGAATTGACTTAAGCGTGGCACTGAATGATTTTTAACAGAATTTCGTTATGACTCTTCACGCATTGCTAAATTTGTACCCTTTCATGGTAGGTTAGCGACGGTAACCCAGTATGACTGGTCTGAACGTTGATACAGACCGTTTCGCGGCCGAATGCGCACAATATTTTGCTAATTCGTAACGATCTGGGGTACTTTGTCTTACTAAAACAGTTATGTCATCTCGATAAGCTGAAATTAATTTTTATTAGCACAGTTCATACTAATTAGCGTTTCTTCTTTCATTTATATTTTATATTTACGTGTTGTGTTTAACACACTAATCAGCATTAATATAGCGCAGGTTCGAATCCTGCCTCGGGCATGGATGTGTGTGATGTCCATAGGTGAGTTAGGTTTAAGTAGTTCTAAGTTCTAGGGGACTGATGACCACAGATGTTAAGTCCCATAGTGCTCAGAGCCATTTGAACCAATCAGCATTAATATAGTTTACCCATGTTTGAAAACAGTCTAACAAAGTTCGGATAGTTTTTCAATTTCACGCCTGTGCATAGTATGTTGGTAGCACTTCGTCACCTTGCCTGTTATGCTGCGCAGCAGACTTTAAAGCTGTGCGGATCAGCATAACAAGAAGGCGAGGGGTCTCCCTCGTTTTGTCCACGACTGTACCTTACGCGGCTGTGCTGCTGCCCTTGCAACTGCTTATAGGCCATCCGCAGTCGGAAGCGTGTCGAAGGGGTTGCTTATGTAAGTGCCTAGGACCTCGTCACAGGTTGTCTCTGTTCAGGTATATTTTTAAAGAGCTCAACAAAAGTGGGTGGGTGGCATCGATGTTGTTGCCGAATAGGGTTTTGATGCTTTCACTCATGTGATAATGTTGCACCTCCCTCCGCCCCCCCCCCCCCCCCCCCCCTCACCACAACTCTCCTCTGTGAACACGCCACAGGAGGCTGCGAAACGGGAGGCCTGAGACAGCATAAGCACCCTTTGCTGCTTCAGATCGCGTGCACATTTTGTCGAATGGTTTTCAGTGATGCCTTTAGGTTCCACCCTGTACTGCTCTCCAAGGGGTTGAGTTCGTGTTCAAAGGAGTTCCTGGCCCACGATGTTTTTAGAGGAGGGTTGAACCGTATAGGCGACTGCCAAGAACGTCATCCTGTTACTCACCACACAGTGAACTGTCGTTTTCTACCGCAAAATGTATGGAAATCAACGCCTAAGGAAAGGGGTGGCTGCCACCCTCTAACAACACTTCGCGTCGATTCTGAGTGACGGTGAATATGAAATATTTTCCTGGGCACCAACAAGATAACCACGTGATTTCAACGCTGGGCGGCGCGGTCTGACCTCCATCGGAGAGCCGTCAAAAGAAGGGAGTAAGAGATACCCACACTGTTTTCCGTCATTTTTTCTAATACTGTTGCGCGATCTGTGATCCTTACCAGATACGATTAACGGAATACGTTGAGAAAGATCAAAGAAGAGCAGTACGTTTTGTATTATCGCGAAACAGGGGAGAGAGTGTCAATGACATAATACAGGATTTGGGATGGGCACAATTAAAACAAAAGCGTTTTTCGTCGCAGCGGAATCTTCTCACAAAATTTCAATCACCAACTTTCTCCTCCGAATGCAAAAATATTTTGTGGGCGCCGACCTACATAGGGAGAAACGATGATAATAAAATAAGGGAAATCAGAGCTCACACGGAAAGATATAGGTGTTCGTTTTTCACGCGCGCTGTTCGAGAGTAGAATAGTAGAGAATTATTGTGAAGGTGGTTCGATGAACCCTCTGCCAGGCGCTCAAGTGTAATTTGCAGAGTATTGATACAGATGTAGATTAGAGGGCGTGTCACACCTTACCATCGCGTGACAGGCCCACGGTGGTGTTGGGTATAATCGTTGTGAAATTTGGTGCCAATGTGACATCATTAACCAGTCTTACAGCTCACATGAACTTCTGAGCTCTGTTTTTTTTTCCGAAAGTGTCGGCATCTCGCTGTTTGAAGCGACGTTGAACCAGAAGCGACGTCACAGCACGCCACGCTTTTGCACCATAAAGAGGAAGTTTGTAGCCACCTTCGAGCCAAATTTAAAACTTATGCGTCCCAGTGGGATACAGTTACTGCGTTTCGACAAAGTGACACTTCAATTGTGCTGGGCAGTGTATTTCGAGAAAAGCAGTTTCAGCATACAGTAGAGTTAACTGGGGCTGAGGCTACCTCGAATTACAAAAAAACCCGGATAATACGGAAATATCACTAAACCAATAGGTAAATCACGAATAAATGTTTAATGAGCGCAATAATAATAAACAAATAAATAAAAAACAATATAGTACATACCTGTGATATATAAGAAAAATTTGGAGTAGGAATTAAAATCCAGGGAGAAGACGTATACCGATGACATTGTACTTCTGTCAATGACAGCAAAGGACTTGAAATAACAGTTGAACGAAATGGACAGTGTCTTGAAAGGAGGATATAAGATGAACATCAACAAAAGCAAAACGAGGATGATGGAATGTAGCCGAATTGAATCAGGTGATGCTAAGGGAATTAGATCAGGAAATGAGACACTTAAAGTTGTAGATGAGTTTTGCTATTTGGAGAGTAAAATAACTGATGATGGTCGAAGTAGAGAGGATATAAAATGTAAATTGGCAGCAGTAAGGAAAGCGTTTATGAAGAAGAGAAATTTGTTAACATCGAGTATAGATTTAAGTGTCAGGAAGTAGTTTTTGCAAGTATTTGTGTGGAGTGTAGCCATGTTTGGAAGTGAAACGTGGACGATAAATAGTTTAGATAAGAAGAGAATAGAAGCTTTCGAAATGTGGTGCTGCAGAAAAATGCTGAAGATTAGATGGGTAGATCGCGTAACTAATGAGCAGGTACTGAATAGAATTGGGAAGAAGAGGAATTTGGTGCACAACTTGACTATAAAAAGGGATCGGTTGGTAGGACACGTTCTGAGGCATCAAGGGATCACCAATTCAACACTGTAGGGAAGCGTTGAGGATAAAAATCATACAGAGAGACCAAGAGATGGCTACACTAAGAAGATTTAGAAGGCTTCAGGTTGCAGTAATTACTCGGAGGTGAAGAGACTTGCACAGGATAGAGTAGCATGAAGAGCGCATCAAACCTGTCCTTCGATTGAGGACCACAAAAACATGTACATATATGGACACACATTTCCAAGTTGCAAAAATGTAAGTTACGTTTTGAAGAAACTGTCCATAATCCTTTGTTTTAAAATAGAACCTTGTTTTTTAGCAGCAGTGTCGCGCCATGATAAGACGGCAATAAGGTGTTAAAGAATTAGTGTCCTGATTTAAAATGGCTCAGCTGGTTAAAGTTAACATTCGCGTGTGAATGTATAGGAATAATAACTTTTAAATTCGATGTTTCATCTAGATTCTTGTGCTTTTGATGGGGAACAATCAAGAATGACACTGGCCGACCGCAGGGAAATCGTATTGCGACAACAATGAAGAGTGAGAGTCTAACTGTAACTGTTATCGTTGAAGTCATTGTCGAATAAATGGTAACTATAACTATGATTTTTTCTTTATATTGAATTACTGAATAAAACCAAGTGTATACTACTTTCTAACTGCATTGAAATGAATGATAATGAAACAGTATTTAACCGAACAGGGATACGGGATGTGTACTAAGCCCACAGTCACAACTTTTTAACTTTTCCGTGTTTATCTGTATGTGAGTTTTTCTCTCCAGCCAAAGAGACTTCGATTACCTTTAATCAAACACGCGGCCGCCATTCCCCGTTAAAATTTAGGAAGGAGTAGTGGTGGAAGCTTACAAACTGTGCAGCAAATGCGGACTATTATATTAAGTGCTCACGTAATGGAAGTAAGTTAAATGAAAATCAAGACATTTTCATAGGATTTGTCGACCTAGAAAAAGCGTTCGACGATGCCAAATGGTGCAAGATGTTCGACGTTCCGAGAAAAATAAGGGTAAGCTGCAGGGAAAGACCGGTAAAGCGGTGGTCTCGCGGTTCTAGGCGCTCAGTCCGGAACCGCGCGACTGCTACGGTCGCAGGTTCGAATCCTGCCTCGGGCATGGATGTGTGTGATGTCCTTAGGTTAGTTAGGTTTAAGTAGTTCTAAGTTCTAGGGGACTGATGACCACAGATGTTAAGTCCCATAGTGCTCAGAGCCATTTGAACCATTTTTTGAGACCGGTAAAATATAATATGTATAAGAACCAGTAGGGGGTAATAAGACTGGAAGACCAAGAACGACGTGCTCGAATTAAAAAGGATGTAAGACGGGGCTGAAGCCTTTTGCCGATGCTGTTCACTCTGTACATCGAAGAAGCAATGATGGAAATAAAAGAAGGGTTGAAGTGTGGAATTAAAATTCAAGGCGAAAGAATATCAATGTAAGGATTCGCTGATGGCATTGCTATCCTCAGTGAAAGTGAGGAAGAATCTGCTGATTGGAATGAACAGTCTAATGAATACAGAATATGGACTGAGAGTAAATCGAAGAAAGATGAAAGTAATGAGAAATAGCAGAAATGAGAACAGCGAGGAATTCAACATCAGGGTTAGCGATCAAGAATCAGATGAAGTTAAGGAATTCCGCTACTTAGGTAGTAAAATAACCCATGACGGACGGAGCAAGGAGGATATCAAAAGCAGACTAACAATGGCAAAAAGGACATTCCTGGCCAAGAGAAGTCTACTAGTATCAAACATAGGCCTTAATTTGAGGAAGAAATTTCCGAGGATGTACATTTGGAGCATAGCGTTGTATGGTAGAGAAACGTGAACTGTCGTAAAACCGGAACGGAACAAAACCGAAGCATTTGAAATGTGGTGCTACAGAAAAATGTTGAAAATCAGGTCGACTGGTAAGGTAAGAGATGAGGTGGTTCTCCGGAGAATCGTCGAGGAAAGTGAAACGTCCCCTTCGGAAAATTATGAATTACTGTGCTGGTAAACCTCATACGTTATTTGATTTTCAAACAGCTGTGCAAAACTGAACGTACTCAGACATTTCTTTCTTTACTTATTCTGATCATCACTAAACTAACACACAATATTTTTTTAGCACAAGGCAGTCTGACTTTAAATAATCTCTACAAAAGAATGGCCCTGACTAACAATAACCTATACCTTTCATGCATCACTTACAAAAATCTTCGTTACTTGAACTACTGCAATACAAAAATGTGTGTGGAATCTTATGGGACTGAAGTGCTAAGGTCATCAGTCCCTAAGCTTACACACTACCTAACCTAAATTATCGTAAGGACAAACACACCCACCCATGCCGGAGGGAGGACTCGAACCTCCGCCGGGACCAGCCGCACAGTCCATGACTGCAGTGCCTTAGACCGCTCGGCTAATCTCGCGCGGCTACTGCAATACAGCAAGCGCCAATACTGCCATCTAAATAAAAGATTATAACTACTGAAGGCACTAACTACTGATAGGCATAGTTAGCAAATGAAAGATTTTGCTAGAGAACAAACAATATATTTACCTTAATAATGTTCAAAAGTCATCATATATGTATCTATCAATTCATGGCATCCATATTTACATATTTCCTTTTTCTGGCGGACACACGTCCAGATCGTGCTCACATAGCAATCTCTCAAAACTCTGGCATCTCTCTCTCTCCACATCCACCTCGGCTGGCGGCTCACCTCCAACTGCACAGCGCTACGCGCTGTTCACCTCCAACTGCCCAGCACTACACAAGCGAATATTCCAACAATGAGTCCAACCAGCCACAGACTGCACACAGCACAGTCAGTGATTTTCATACAGAGCGCTACGTGGCGTTGCCAACATAAAAAAACTAAACAGCTTAGTTACAAAAGGAATGTACGGAAAAAACTGAAAAGGAAGGAGTGGATGATAGGACATCTGTCAAGACGTCCATGTACTAGAGGGAGCTGTAGAGAGTAAAGACTGCATAAGAAGACTATCGGAGCTTGAAATAGTCAACTGGTGGAATTTGTATGATAAAGCTTTATCCGCTTAGTCCAAACAAGGCAGTTCCGCATTTGGCCGTGCGCCCTGCGTTTCCGAAGAATATACTGCGTGGGGAGGTTAGGTGGAGTGTCCTCCAGCGGGACTTGACTGGGAAAGTGATTTGCGCGACCGTAAGCAGGCAGCGGCTGGCGGCAGCTTCCCACCACATGGGCGGCCGAGCCAAATATTTACACTTTGCTCTCGTACAGCCGAGTGCCCGCGCGCGGCCCGGCCACGGTTTCTCAAGCGCGGCAAACACGCGGCGCGCCATCCGCGTCTGGCGCGGGGGACGTCCCAGGGAACGACGTGACGCGGCGAGGAAAGTCCCCACCACGCGCCGCCAGCCTTCCTCGTTTCCGGCTAGTCGTGCACCGCACCGAACACTTGTGACGCAATTTAGCCAGGCGCTACACATCGCGACATTTTGGAGGAGACGGAGGGGGAGTGCTGAATCTTCTGACTCGTTCGATGCGGCGCGACACGTGTTCCTGTTCTGTACCAGCCTCAAGTTTTGGTCCAAAAGGACGTTCCATTGCTAACCGACCGCTGTGTCATCTTCTAATAACTGCGTCACGTGGATGCGGTGTGGAGAGCAGCAGCGTCAATGAACCGCTCTCCCAGCTCTTGTCGCCTTTCCAGACCTCTGAACCACTCCTCAGTTGGTATCACTAAGCTCTGTGCACCCAGTTCCATTCCTTCCACCGACGAAAAACCAAAGAAATACTCAGAATTGGATCTAGGGTCTTCTGCATCCTCGCTGTAACAAAGATGTCTCAAAAGGTTGCGCGCAGAATCGCGATTGGGGGCGGGGGTCTTGGTGCTCGGTTCCTATTCGAGCCAGGTACGTGGGGTAAAAAGTTTTCGGTTTAGCCCGGACCAGCGGCCATTTCTACAGCCATTCGAACATCTGTCTTACCGTTGCTGTGTAACAGTATATAAGGCAAGGTTTGAACGACGTAACGGAACTGGCGCCCGCAAAAGATTTTAATTGGACTAAAAGTAATGCTCAACTAATGACACCACTTGTGTGTGCACCGTTCGGGTTTTACGTGCAAAAATAGTCAGCCTCGTCCGGATTTTACGTGCAAAACAAATCACACTTAAATAACTCCGGACTGGAACGAGACTGATGGTGCAAATTTTGTCCACCGGTGTATCGGATCTCGGTGTAAGATAAGTTTTAATGTTTGAAAAAAAATTTCGTTCTTTCGATCTTACGTGAAAAATACAAAGATGTCTCAAAAGGTTGCGCGCAGAATCGCGATTGGGGGCGGGGGTCTTGGTGCTCGGTTCCTATTCGAGCCAGGTACGTGGGGTAAAAAGTTTTCGGTTTAGCCCGGACCAGCGGCCATTTCTACAGCCATTCGAACATCTGTCTTACCGTTGCTGTGTAACAGTATATAAGGCAAGGTTTGAACGACGTAACGGAACTGGCGCCCGCAAAAGATTTTAATTGGACTAAAAGTAATGCTCAACTAATGACACCACTTGTGTGTGCACCGTTCGGGTTTTACGTGCAAAAATAGTCAGCCTCGTCCGGATTTTACGTGCAAAACAAATCACACTTAAATAACTCCGGACTGGAACGAGACTGATGGTGCAAATTTTGTCCACCGGTGTATCGGATCTCGGTGTAAGATAAGTTTTAATGTTTGAAAAAAAATTTCGTTCTTTCGATCTTACGTGAAAAATACACATTTTTATGGGAGGTTTTTGAAGGACGCCACTTCTATACTTTAAAATTGAACGAATCTGTTCTAACTTTCCACGAAAGTAGATAAATGGATAGAGTCAAAACTAAATTCGCTGCTGTGTTAACATATGTCTTAGCATCCTGCCCAGTCCTTCCAAATATTCCTTTCTTTGCGGATTCGGAGCAGAGTCTAGTTACTCCTTAACTTATCAGTTAGTGTAATTTGCAGCATTCTCTATTTTTACGTTTCTACATCTACATCTACATCCATACTCCGCAAGCCACCTGACGGTGTGTGGCGGAGGGTACGTTGAGTACCTCTATCGGTTCTCCCTTCTATTCCAGTCTCGTATTGTTCGTGGAAAGAAGGATTGTCGGTATGCCTCTGTGTGGGCTCTAATCTCTCTGATTTTATCCTCATGGTCTCTTCGCGAGATATACGTAGTAGGGAGCAATATACTGCTTGACTTCGGTGAAGGTATGTTCTCGAAACTTTAACAAAAGCCCGTACCGAGCTACTGAGCGTCTCTCCTGCAGAGTCTTCCACTGGAGTTTATCTATCATCTCCGTAACGCTTTCGCGATTACTTAATGATCCTGTAACGAAGCGCGTTGCTCTCCGTTGGATCCTCTCCACCCCCTCTATCAACCCCATCTGATACGGATCCCACACTGCTGAGCAGTATTCAAGCAGTGGGCGAACAAGCGTACTGTAACCTACTTCCTTTGTTTTCGGATTGCATTTCCTTAGGATTCTTCCAATGAATCTCAGTCTGGCATCTGCTTTACCGACGATCAACTTTATATGATCATTCCATTTTAAATCACTCCTAATGCGTACTCCCAAATAATTTATGGTATTAACTGCTTCCAGTTGCTGACCTGCTATTTTGTACCTAAATGATAAAGGATCTATCTTTCTGTGTATTCGCAGCACATTACACTTGTCTACATTGAGATTCAATTGCCATTCCCTGCACCATGCGTCAATTCGCTGCAGATCCTTCTGCATTTCAGTACAATTTTCCATTGTTACAACCTCTCTATACACCACAGCATCATCTGCAAAAAGCCTCAGTAAACTTCCGATGTCATCCGCCAGGTCATTTATGTATATTGTGAATAGCAATGGTCCTATGACGCTCCCCTGCGGCACACCTGAAATCACTCTTATGTTATGTACGTCGGTAGTTTTCTGGTGGGAAACGATGTCTTTGCTTGTCCCACTCTTCTCCTTACATCCTCCTTGTTTCTTTCATCGTGTCTTATTGTGCTTCCAGCGCAGCAGAATCTTTTTTCTTCGTATACTGTGTAGTCCTCAAATGGTTCAAATGACTCTGAACACTATGGGACTTAACATCTGAGGTAATCAGGCCCCTAGAACTTAGAACTACTTAAACCTAACTAACCAAAGGACATCACACACATCCATGCCCGAGGCAAGATTCGAACCTGCGACCGTAGCGGTCGCACGGTTCCAGACTGAAGCGCCTACAACCGCTCGGCCACAGCGGCCGGCGTGTAGTTCTCAATTATGTCGTTACGTACATCACTAATCTCATTTGCTGTTACTCAGTCTTTGCAGCTTTCTTTTGTTTACCCTCAGTCCATATTCTTTGCTTATAACACTGTTCATTCCATTCGACAAGTCCTGTAATTATTCCTCATTTTCACTGCGAATAATACTATTATTATTCATATTCTTTCTCCCTGAATCTTAATGCCACTCCTGAAACTTTCTTTTATTTCCGTCATTGCTTCGTCGTTGTAAACGTTTGCCATTAAGGGAGAGAGACTGCGTCTTCGCGTTACGCATCGTTTAATTCGAATTCTTCTCTCTTGGTCTCTAATTATTGCTGCTTATTCTTGTCCATATCATATATTAAGCGTCTTTCTATTTAACTTATTTTAATTTTTTATTCAATAGAGCAAGCAGTAAAGGAAACAAAAGAAAAGTTCGGAGTAAGTATTAAAATCCATCGAGAAGAAATAAAAACTTTGAGGTTCGCCGATGACATTGTAATTCTGTCAGAGACAGCAAAGAACTTGGAAGAGCAGTTGAACGGAATGGACAGTGTCTTGAAAGGAGGATATAAGATGAACATCAACAAAAGCAAAACGAGGATAATGGAATGTTGTCGAATTAAGTCGGGTGATGCTGAGGGAATTAGATTAGGAAATGAGACACTTCAAGTAGTAAAGGAGTTTTGCTATTTGGGGAGCAAAATAACTGATGATGGTCGAAGTAGGGAGGATATAAAATGTAGACTGGCAATGGCAAGGAAAGCGTTTCTGAAGAAGAGAAATTTGTTAACATCGAGTATTGATTTAAGTGTCAGGAAGTCGTTTCTAAAAGTATTTGTATGGAGTGTAGCCATGTATGGAAGTGAAACATGGACGATAAATAGTTTAGACAAGAAGAGAATAGACGTTTTCGAAATGTGGTGCTGCAGAAGAATGCTGAAGATTAGATGCATAGATCACATAACTAATGAGGAGGTATTGAATAGAATTGGGGAGATGAGGAGTTTGTGGCACAACTTCACTAGAAGAAGGGATCGGTTGGTAGGAAACGTTCTGAGGCATCAAGGGATCACCAATTTAGTATTGGAGGGCAGCGTGGAGGGTAAAAATCGTAGAGGAAGACCAAAAGATGAATACACTAAGCAGATTCAGAAAGATGTAGGCTGCAGTTCGTACTGGGAGATGAAGAAGCTTGCACAGGATAGAGTAGCATGGAGAGCTGCATCAAACCAGTCTCATGACTGAAGACCACAACAACAACAACCTGAACAGGTTATACCTATTTTTCTGAGAAATTCGCACATCTTGCACCATTTTACGTCTTCGAATTCTTTCCACGGGTTGACAAACGCTATGAAAATGTCATTATTTGTCTTAATTCTTACCTCCATTATAAATCGGAACGTCAGAACTCCCTCCCTGATATCTTTTCTAAAGTCAAACTGATCGTCATTTAACAGATCTTAAATATTCTTTTCCATACTCCTATGTTTCATTTTGGTCAGCAACTTTTGTGCATAAGCTGTCAAGGTGACTGTGTGATAGTCTCTCATTTACCTTCGGCACTGTGTGGATGATATTCATTGGAAAGCTCAATGGTATATCTCCGCTCTCAATAATTCCCCAAACTATCCTGTCTTTAAAGCGAAGCTGTCGTCTACCACACCGCCACGCTTGGCACAGTCCTATTCTCTGAGATACCATACATGACATGCGCTAACAAGGCAAGCGGGAACCATGAGCAGATAACAATAAAAGTATTATTCAGCATTCACCATTGTTGCACCCAGAACGCCAGAAGTTTCTATTACGTGCAAGGTCGTCTCTCAGCTGCGTGCTGACCATGGCTTCATGTGCTCGTTGTTCCAACTTCTCAGCCCTCTCCCTTATCTGTCAAAAGGGAACAAATTCCGTACTTTTACAAATCACTTGTCTCCTTCTTCCTACTATCTCCTTCTTCCCCGTATCGAACCAGCCTGTTTCGTTCTATCTTATCGATAGTCTCCGTCACCTCATTCGTGCTTTCGTGGCTAGATTTGACACACGCAACAACCGCGGGTCTCTGTAGCCCCTTGTCATAACATTCTGACTAATTCCAACCACTGCCGAGCTGTGTGACGAAATTCCGTAATTAGTAGATGATACATTCATTCCTTAATGCAGTTTCTTCACCGTATACTACTTAAATGTCGTGTGGCCTTCCAACCCTGTTTAATTCTATAGTCTATGTCCAGCTAAAGATACAGTGCTCAAAAGAAAAAAAGCGTTCAGAAAACATTGACGAACTCTAAAGAACGACAGAACTGTTACACAGAGTGTTTAAGAATGAATCAGCAAAATTTATCATTGAAGATAGAGAAAAATTGCAAAGCAATTGGACTGAAAAACTAAAAATGCGACGCGCTTATACTGCAAGGCGTGACGAGAAACAGTCGAAAGAAGAGTGGTTTTAACACATATATAGTAGATGAGAGTGGCACTCGTAAAACAAAGGTTACATGCATAAAAAATTAAGACAAATTGCTGAACTCAAAAACATGTACCCCGTACCAAAGTAAAGCAGTATATATAACAGAAACCAGAACAGCAAATCGTAAGACAATTAACATTTCCGATCAGACTTGGTTCAAAATAAATTCAAAATAGGACAATGAGCAGGTGTAAAGGTCAACACTATGGAAGCTGACCTAAAGCAGTGAATTTATAAGTTTCTTCCTCAAGATATGAAACGACGGAATATATATCTAGTTTTTGGAAAGATATCATCAAATCACTCGTTCATATAATGTGAGGTATCAGCTTCAGTAATATCAGTTCAGTTAAAAATGGAAACCACCATCTATTAAAAGAGTTCTTTTATCAGCGTATAGATAATCTCTAACTCTTTTGGTCCATGATCAGTGGGTGCTTTTTCCTAAGCCATTTAGTCCAATGTTTAAGTTACAGAATTCATCGGACAGTTAAAAAGAGCTAAAAAATACGGGGGTAAGAGTCCCAGGAACAAATATTGTTTACATTAACAGAAAATATATTTTTGGCAGAAGAGGGAGTTCAATCTCAGATGAACTGTTTTAGGCGCTATAGCAGATAACCAAAAGAAATGTACAAACATTATTTTAACGACTCACGTATCCAAGTTGCATTTATGGATCGTAACACAAAACGTCAGATATTGACAAAGAACAGCATGGACTGAAGAAGGGCATGTCCAGAATGGAACGTCTTTCAAATATTGACGTAAGTAACAAGGCTGTTTAAAAAAACTCCGAAATATTAATATGTACTATTAATTAAGAGATTTGGAACGGATATAGGGTTAAATATGGTAGCTCCTCATCCGATTTCACATCGCCATCACCAGATTACATAACCACGTGTAGTAGCAAAATCTTTCTAAAAAATATCCTTGTCTGAAAAAATCGGAACGCTCGCGAAACAGCAAAACGACGACATCTGTGCAGTTTGTCCATATTTTACCTTCTGGTTGTTTGTCCTTGTTGCATTTTCTTGTAGGAGTTCTTCCATCCGTAGCTTCAGAAGCTAAGGACAACATTCCGTTCATGCAGCATCTTGTCAGAATAACAGTTACAAATACTAAGGTGTGCGCAAAGTAAAATTGACCCGGTTAATATTTCGTACACTTTAATGTAGGCAACCAAGCTTACATACTCCGCCCCCAGGTGTGGATGATCGAAGCTGGGTTGCCTATCTTAAGATGCATGAAATATTTTCCAGCCCACTTTTAATTTTACCACCCTGTATTTCCTCGATTATTTGATTAATATTCATATGAATATTTACGTTCGTAGCATACATATGAGAATTCATTTCCTCCTTATATTTTCATTTAATCTTTTTAAGTGTTGGATGTTTTTACGCTAGACAGACATTTCACTATCATAAGAGTAACTAAACAATGAACAACATGTTACTAAAATAAGGAAAGCAAATCGAGATTTAATGTCTCGTCGATGTCGTTGTTCAAGAATTTGGCAGCAATCAGGCTGCGTCATTTTCTAAGAGCCATCCCACCATTAGCATTTATTGATCTAGGGAAACTACGGAAAATCTAGATCTGGATGGTCGGGGAGGATTTCAACCTCATTCTTCGAAATGCGAAGCCTTTCTATTAGTCACTGCTCCAACTCGCTCCGTAATAACTAAACAAACGAGAGGTTTGAACAAAATTGTAACCCACATACGCGGGCGTTCGTGGTATGTACTGAATTTCCTAGTTAGAGCCCATCGTCTTACCTGAGCGTAGTGTGTGCTGTGCGGATAACTTAATACGTCGTTTGATGTGTAGGTGCCTCTATAAGGTTGCAAAAACAAAAAAAGAGAGGATGACACGTGATGTTTTTATCTACATCTACATTTGTACTCCGCAAGCCACCCAACGGTGTGTGGCGGAGGGCACTTTACGTGCCACTGTCATTACCTCCCTTTCCTGTTCCAGTAGCATATGGTTCGCGGGAAGAACGGGAAGAACGACTGTCTGAAAGCCTCCGTGCGCGCTCTAATCTCTCTAATTTTACATTCGTGATCTCCTCGGGAGGTATAAGTAGGGGGAAGCAATATATTCGATACCTCATCCAGAAACGCACCCTCTCGAAACCTGGCGAGCAAGCTACACCGCGATGCAGGGCGCCTCTCTTGCAGAGTCTGCCACTTGAGTTTGTTAAACATCTCCGTAACGCTATCACGGATACCAAATAACCCTGTGATGAAACGCGCCGCTCTTCTTTGGATCTTCTCTATCTCCTCCGTCAACCCGATCTGGTACGGATCCCACACTGATGAGCAATACTCAAGTATAGGTCGAACGAGTGTTTTGTAAGCCACCTCCTTTGTTGATGGACTACATTTTCTAAGGACTCTCCCAATGAATCTCAACCTGGTACCCGCGTTACCAACAATTAATTTTATATGATCATTCCACTTCAAATCGTTCCGCACGCATACTCCCAGATATTTTACAGAAGTAACTGCTACCAGTGTTTGTTCCGATATCATATAATCATACAATAAAGGATCCTTCTTTCTATGTATTCGCAATACATTACATTTGTCTATGTTAAGGGTCAGTTGCCACTCCCTGCACCAAGTGCCTATCCGCTGCAGATCTTCCTGCATTTCGCTACAATTTTCTAATGCTGCAACTTCTTTGTATACTACAGCATCATTCGCGAAAAGCCACATGGAACTTCCGACACTATCTACTAGGTCATTTATATATATTGTGAAAAGCAATGGTCCCATAACACTCCCCTGTGGCACGCCAGAGGTTACTTTAACGTCTGTAGACGTCTCTCCATTGATAACAACATGCTGTGTTCTGTTTGCTAAAAACTCTTCAATCCAGCCACACAGCTGGTCTGATATTCCGTAGGCTCCTACTTTGTTTATCAGGCGACAGTGCGGAACTGTATCGAACGCCTTCCGGAAGTCAAGAAAAATAGCATCTACCTGGGAGCCTGTATCTAATATTTTCAGGGTCTCATGAACAAATAAAGCGAGTTGGGTCTCACACGATCGCTGTTTCCGGAATCCATGTTGATTCCTACATAGTAGATTCTTGGTTTCCAAAAACGACATGATACTCAAGCAAAAAACATGTTCTAAAATTCTACAACAGATCGACGTCAGAGATATAGGTCTATAGTTTTGCGCATCTGCTCGACGACCCTTCTTGAAGATTGGGACTACCTGTGCTCTTTTCCAATCATTTGGAACCTTCCGTTCCTCTAGAGACTTGCGGTACACGGCTGTTAGAAGGGGGGCAAGTTCTTTCACGTATTCTGTGTAGAATCGAATTGGTATCCCGTCAGGTCCAGTGGACTTTCCTCTGTTGAGTGATTCCAGTTGCTTTTCTATTCCTTGGACACTTACTTCGATGTCAGCCATTTTTTCGTTTGTGCGAGGATTTAGAGAAGGAACTGCAGTGCGGTCTTCCTCTGTGAAACAGCTTTGGAAAAAGGTGTTTAGTATTTCAGTTTTACGCGTGTCATCCTCTGTTTCAATGCCTTAATCATCCCGGAGTGTCTGGATATGCTGCTTCGATCCACTTACTGATTTAACGTAAGACCAGAACTTCCTAGGATTTTCTGTCAAGTCGGTACATAGAATTTTACTTTCGAATTCACTGAACGCTTCACGCATAGCCCTCCTTACGCTAACTTTGACATCGTCCCCGCTTGACCTTCCCGAAGAGCTCCAAGTCTGCGGCCGAGCTAAATGTCGCCATCCATGTCACGTTGTGACACACTGCGGATAGGACTGGGATATGATTGAGGACGCTGGTGCCCACTATGGTAACCAGTGCTGCATTCCACCGCCTCTGTTCCTCTTCCCTGGCCAATACTGATATAAAATTTCTTAAAGCAAGAAATTTCGAAGCAAATTCATCCATGTGTAGTACTGACTGCCTCGTATATTGTTAGAGGTCTTGGGAGAAATCAGGTGGATCAAAACGCAAAACCTATGTTCAGAAAGCAGAGTACATTATAATTATTATAATGTTTAAAATCAAAACGGCTAATGTCAGCTATTATATGAAGATTTGTGTATCGAATGGGATACATTACAATATTTAAACAATCTGAACCATCTTCTATAACACCAGATTTCAAAATCCTCTATTCTCTTCTTGTCTGAACTGTTTATGCTCCAAAGGCTGTATTCTAGACAACAATTTTTAGAAAATATTTCCTTACAAACACCTCCATAAAACATATTTCACATTTAAATTTATCCGTTAACCAATTGTTCTTTTATAGAAACTCTTATCTCGTTATTGATAGTCTGCATTTTATATCCTCTCTGCTTCGGCCATCGTCACTTAGTTTGCTGGCCAAGTAGTAGAACTCATCAACTACATTTAATATCGCATCCCTAATCTAATTCATCCAAGCAATTGAGAATACTAACCAAAGCCTCACAGTACGTTTCTTCGCTTGTGAAATTTGTTATTAACGATTCATCTGTCCTTGAGAGTAGCAGAGAGATTCAGTACTGCGACACTAGAATAAAATATAATCTGAATTATCCTTTAATGAATATAACTTTGGGACAGAAATGGGTGAAACGTGCAGGTATCACAATATATTCATGGAAATAAAATATATGACAAAATGTTCAAATGTGTGTGAAATCTTATGGGACTTAACTGCTAAGGTCATCAGTCCCTAAGCTTACACACTACTTAATCTAAATTATCCTAAGGACAAATACACACACCCATGCCCGAGGGAGGACTCGAACCTCCGCCGGGACCAGCCGCGCAGTCCATGACTGCAGCGCCTCAGACCGCTCGGCTAATCCCGCGCGGCAAAATATATGACAGCAGAAGTTATACTAATGTACATTAAAGATGTTTTTCCCTAACAACTCCTACACTGCAGTGGAATTCTTGAACAGAAATAAATAGTTATTTTCACAGAAAACACTTGCAAATAGCCAGCATGTAGCCATCACCTAAACTCCAGTATCTTTCTATTACTTTTGTTTAAGATCTTGTAACCACTTTCAAGATTTTATTCGTTCCATTCACCTGATCTTCCAAGTTCTTTGCCTCCTCAAGTAGAATTGCAGTTTCACCGGCAAATCTTAGCGTCCTATCTCCGATCTTTATTTCCCTTCCCATATTTCTCTCTGGTTTCGCTTACTGCTTCTCTGTGTATAGACAGAATAACATGGGAGATGGGATGTAACCTTCGCTATCAGTCCCTTCTCTGCTGTTGCCTCCCTTTTATATCTTTTGTGTCTTATACCTGTTGGCTGACGTCTGTTCAAGTTCAGATAATCTTTCGGTCCCTGATTACATCCCTCGATAACTTCTCAATACCGAAACCGTTGACTGTGAAAAGAGAAACCTTCGTCAAAATTTATTACTTTCTGTCTTTGTTTTCTAATCTCTCGGAACGAGAGATGTTACCTCGAAAGGGGCGTAGTCCAAGAAGACCGCGACGACAGAACCGTAGCTTGGTACGTATCCTGTTTGCCGCGGCCCCATGGCGGCGACAATTCCGCCTGGAGACGCTGCAACACACAGTGTATTCTGCGCTCACTGTACTGGGTCGCCTGATGCTTAGGCTTCACTTCAAGCAACCCTGCCAGTAGTCTTGCTGTTCAACGGCGTCTCCCATAGTGACGCTGAGACTTCATGACTCGCTTTCAGCAAAAACTGTACATAAATCCTCTTTTCGTTCTTGTACCGTTGAATATTTTTACAGGTGTGAATTTTCTCACATTAGGAAGTTAGAAGGAGCGATCTCGGTAAAGAAACGTTCTGTGCCCAAAATCGCATAAATTATTCTTTATTTCCCACAACCGGTTTCTGGTCTTCAGAAATGGTCTTGTTACAAAAAGTGTTCTTTATGAATTAGAACCTCATGCCATGTTGTCAAATTAGTGTACAAAATGTAGCACATTACACAAAGGTCTGTCACAAATAAAACATTTACAATTAAGATACTTTCTCATTGTAAATGTTTCATTTTTGTCAAAGCTTTTATAATGTGGTACATTTTATTCGCTAATATGTCAACATGGCAAGAGGTTCTACCTCACAATGAACACGTTTTGCAAAGAAAATTTTTGAAGAGCTGAAGACAACAGCAATATTTATCGATACCGGTTGTCGAAAATAAAGAGACCTTGGCTATAGAAAGTTTTTTCAGGAATTGTTCGACAGTCATCACTTGAATCGATTAATAATAACAAATTCTAGCACACAACGTAGATCCTGAAGCGACTGAAGACAACAAATACAGAGGGACCAGTTAGTAAAAACATCCTTAGTTCATAAACACATCACAAACAATCCTCTTAATGAATTCCCGGATCGCGCATGCAAACCAAGAGGCGTGTCACTATCTACTGAGTGATGTCAACAATTTAATGGATACTAATATTAATTTCAGTAAACTGAAACCATATTCGCTTGACACTTCTTTTCTTCTATAGAAGAATTTATCATTATGTAGTAATGTGTGTGTGTGTGTGTGTGTGTGTGTGTGTGTGTGTGTGTGTGTGTGTGTGTTTAAGAGAGGGGCTAGACAGACAGACAGGTAGATAGACAGAGAGAGAGAGACATTGAACATCCTTAAGTATAAAACAATAGAGGCCTTAAATAAAAGTAACTTAAGAAATGATGGAAATAGTCAGCATGGTCCCCTATTTTCCGATTTTAAAATATACTATATAATTTGAAAACGGACTCGTTCCATAAGGAATTTTTATCCGCACTTTACGACTAATAAAATCTAGAGAATTGTCTACTAGACATACGGGTACAAGCTCAAGGTGAGATGTTCACGGTTTAATATAGAGAACATAAACATTTTAATGTATTTTGTGAAGGAAATCCAGTCTTATAACTTATTCTATGGTCTATGTTTTCTTGTATACAACAGGAACCCTTCTTCTTTACTGCTTCGGAATGGTATAAAAACTGGCAAATACTACGCAAGTAGAATCATCAGGACACTGTATCTTCGTATAAAGATTGTTGGGTGTAAATGGGGGACTCGAAGAAGGAATTGCTAGAATCTACACCCCACTTGCCATATTTGGCACCTTTGATGTCCGCTGTTCTCACATTTATAGAAAGTTTTGGTTATAAAGCGTGTTAAGTCCTATGAAAAGGCGATATCGGCCGTAGAAGGGTATGTTACAGGCCTACCAGAGTCACAGTTCAGAAAGTTGGGCAGAGTGTAATAACCTAAACATTGAGTACGGCAAGAAGCACATTTTTTAACGCAAATAAACACAGTGTGTGCTGTGCCTGGTCCAGAAACTGCCGTCGTAGAGAGTCGACTAATTATGCCACTAAATCCTAACAAAAGTAATCCACAACTTTACAGTTCGAGTAAAGAATTTTTTTCTAAGTTGTATGAACCATCGTTCTGACGTTTCTGTGTTCAGTGATCAACATACCAAACACGTATGGCTTGCTGGGGGAGTTGTAACGTAGATTTCTTCTTTCTAGATTCGTTGACGCTAACAGAAAGATTTTACTTAAGAATCTATTCGAAAATTTTGAATATTAGCCAACATTAGAAACTCGTTGTTTCTCAGTACTTTGGAATGATTCGACAAGGTAAATAATCCTACCAACCGCTAGGCTAAAATGATCCAGTAGAGATAAATTATAATAGAAATGACTGTAGAATGAATCCCTTGTTTTCCGAATGAAGATAAAAGTCTTGGTCGTAATCGACACTCAAAACGAGTGGACATTGAGCATAGAGGATTCTAAGATTTTTTTTCTTCGATAATAAAAGAAGCTGAAGAAATGAATTAAAATTTGTGTCACGGCTGAGACTAGAACCCAAGCCTGCTGGCTACTTTCTTTCTCATTTTATTAATTATTTTTCATTGCATTTGTTGAGAACGAACGTTCCATTACATCCGTTCAAATTAATCGTTGGTCCGTTCACGCAGTTTTTTTAATTACAGAGGGCAACTAGCCCTCTGGTCGATCATGCTGAGCTACCATGTCAGCAATTACTAGGCAGATCTGCGAACCATTACACTGCTGTAGCAGTATGGCTAACACAGCTCCGTCCAATGCCCTCGCTAACACACATACTTCAGTTCACACCCTCAGCCTATTTTCCTCTTCTTAAATCGTCATTTTGTCGAGGCTCTCCGACACTCGAATAGCGCACTAGCTTTCTTCCTAATGGGCAAAGCTGCCTGTGCTACCTAAATTGCTATGGTGGTGTAGTGATTGGCATATCTGCTTCCTAAGCAGAAGACCTGGTTTCAAATCCTGACTGTGGTACAAATTTTAATTCATTTCTTCAGCTTGTATCATTCTCGAAGATAAAGTTAAGACTCTTATGTCTCAAGAAAATTGTAATTCCATCAGATCAGTAGATTCTAAGGTTATTAAACTGTACAGACGATCTGCAGGAAGTGTCAGCTGATGGAAAGGTCATCGATTCTAGCTCCACGTATGATGATGGTCGTTATTTTATCTTTATTTATTTTCAGAGATTATTGCAAATATAAACTTGATTCAAGTGATAATTTCAATTGCTGTTCAAATAGGAGTCAAGGAGAAAAAAAGCATGAAGCAGAAGAAACACGTGACAAATCACTTAACAAGTTCCAGAAATAAATCATTCGCAGTAACACGAAATATATAGCTACAATTATAGTAATATGCTGAACAAAATGAACAATAGATTAGCTTTTAAAATATGAAGCCATATATATATATATAGACCTTCCTAATAATTTTTAGTGGAGATACGAACGGGTGACTATTAGGAGCAGTCCCGAAAGTACAGAAGTTAACTACACTGTTGATTAAGATTTTTTTAACTTCCTAAGTTTGATGCTGATAAGCATCAGGGTGCAATGACTGTGCCCGCAGCTCGTGGTCGTGCGGTAGCGTTGTCGCTTCCCATGCCCGGGTTCCCGGGTTCGATTCCCGGCGGGGTCAGGGATTTTCTCTGCCTCGTGATGGCTGGGTGTTGTGTGATGTCCTTAGGTTAGTTAGGTTTAAGTAGTCCTAAGTTCTAGGGGACTGATGACCATAGATGTTAAGTCCCATAGTGCTCAGAGCCATTCGAACCATTTTGAAATGACTGTAAACACAGGTATTAGAAAGGAATAGCCATCGTTGTCGAGTCTGGAGCGCATATTGCAATCTATGCTCCATGTCAGAAAATAAAAGGAAAATAAAATAAAACCGAAGTGCTTGTGTCGAACCTCCAGAGTGACTAAAGATAAAATTAAAGATAAAATTAGATATTAAAACGAAAGAAGATATGTTAGGAGAAGTTTCGTAATAATGATTTACCGTAATTGAAAGCCATATTTTTCCACATTTTCAGCCTTATCTTCGATTAAAATTTGATGCTGCATGATGACTATCATAACCGGCTTCTAAAGGTGAAAATTTCGTTTCGTTTACTCCTTCCTAACTAGAAAAGTAAACTGGTGCAGGTAGCAGCCTGGTATCGTTTATGAACAAACTTTACTCACTGCACGTCTGTGTTTCCCTGGTACGGTAATTTTTAATCGTCCTTAAACCGCATACTCCTTAAATCGCCTTACCACGATGTTTTATTTGGAAAAAAAGTCAGTCAGAATAATTCTAGAAACACTGAGCGCTGTTCCCTCATCTTACTGCCCCCTTCACTCCTTGCTGAGAAACCAATAATTTTTACTTCAGAAACAGAACATCTGTAATTTGCCTTAGGTGAACTGTGTTATAAATTGGGCAAATATACAGTTACTGGGACTCTCCATCTAAACAACATGTATTTCTCTGTATATTTTTTTGTTAAGTTCAGGCGCAAATGCTGCACATGGCCTGCACCTCAATGGGTATGGAAAGGGGAGACTGGCAAAGCTTGTGGGTGACAATGTAGTGGGTGGTGGTGGTATCACTCACAGAAAAACTCCTGTAGTAGTTGGCGTTAGAGCTGCACCTTCTTTAGATTGAAGTCAGCTGAAAGGTATACTTGCTTAAAGGAAGTCCCTCTAGCTAAGGCATCACCTTCAGAGGAGGTCAGGTGTCCAAGTAGAGAAGGAATTACCAAGTTTCATCGAAATATAAGAGGTATTGGAGATAAAGTTAGTGAACTGCTTATAGCTGTTGACTCTGACATTATTGGTAAATCGGAGCAGCACTTAAATAATTTGAAATCACAGGCTTCCTTTACCAGGATACAGATTATCTGGCTATTTTTCAAGGAGTTTCATGTGGAGTGGGGGAGTGTTCATGTACGTAAAAAGCAGTATTCCATTTGAGTCCATAGACCTATCACAGTTCCGCACTGAACAGATATTTGAATGATGTGCAGGGGTAGTAGAACTTAGTGAAATTAAACTTCTAATTATTCCTGATTATAGGTCCCCTAACTCTGACTTAACAGCATTTCTGCTCAAGCTAGAGAAGGTTCTTGATTCACTTTGTAGGAAGTACCAGAAATTAGTTATATGTGGTGACTTCATTATGAATTTTGTATATGATGGTGCAAGAAAAAGAATGTTAGTAGATCTCCTAAATTCATATGATCTGATGCAGAACGTGTTTTTCCAACTACGGTGCAGGTGAACAGTACCACAGGCATAAACTATATTTTTATTCATTCTTCATTACTAGATGAGTATTCTGTCAGTAAAAGGGTGAATGGCCTTTCAGACAATCATGCACAAATTTTAACACTAAATGGTTTTAGTACTCAAACAGATGTCACATATAATTACAAACTATGTAGGAAAGTTAATCCAAGAGCAATAGAGAGTTTTTTAAACCTTGTCAAGGAACAAGAGTGGCAGGATGTTTATAGAGCCGATAACATAGATGATAAATATAATGTTTTCCTTAACACATTTCTTATGCTCTCTGAGAGCTGCTTTCCATTAAAACTTTCTAAACGGGGTACTATCAGTAAAAGGCAGCCTGGGTGGCTGACTAGTAGGCTAAGGATATCATGTAGAACAAAGCAGGAATTATATCAAAATGTTAGAAGTAGTCACAATCAAGCTTCAGTAGCCCATTACAGACAATACTGCAAGCTGCTTAAAAATGTTATTAGGAAGGCAAAGAGTATGTGGTACGCAAATAGAATAGCTAATTCACAGGATAAAATTAAAACTATGGGGTCAGTTGTGAAGGAAGTGTCTGGTCAGCAGCACAAGGTCGCCGATATAAAGTCAGTTCGTAGTAAAAATATTTCTGTTACTGATAAGTCAGATATATGTACAGTATTTAACAATAATTTTCTGAGCATTACTGGTGAATTAAATAAAAACTTTGTTTCTACAGGAAATCATATAACTTCTCTTGGAAAATGCCTTTCCGAGACTGATGTCTGAAATACTCCTCTGTGATACTGAAAGGAGGAGATTGAGTTAATAATTACATCACTGAAGACTAAGGACTCTTATGGATATGGTGGAGTGCCTAGCAAAATATTAACCCTTTCTGTCATGGCGTCCTCATGTAAGGACGTACTAAGTAAATGCTTATTATATTAAAATTCGTTAAATTTTACCATTTGTAATTGTTGTCCTCATATTGCCACAAGCAGAGAGTTTATTTGAGAACAGTGTCGACATCTTCTGTCAGTCTGTGGTACCACAAAACAAGACTGAATGTGCACAGTCACGTAGAAGCTTCCCATTAATCTTTGTATCTCCCATCAGTCAGTTAATATCTACTGAGTTTAGGTAAAAAACTGTATTTTTCAGTAGAAAGGTGCATTCTTGAAGGTGAAAACAAAAGGTGTCTTTCAGAACGAAATGTAAGTGACATATTTATAACTTTATACATGTCTCCAAATGAAACGTTGTAATAGCATAGAAATTTATGACATTATTTCGCTGTCTTTTTAGTCATCTTACGGTGATTTCACAATGCCCCGTGTCCAAGACAGATGAAGGCCACTTGCATAAGAAGAAGTCATAGAGCTCCTTAATTCACCTGAAACTGACGATTTATCCGATGATCCTAGCGATAATTGAGAACAAGTGGACAATGATGGAGGTAATGTTAGACTTTTATATCTTACGGTTTATTGAAAGCTGAGTAGCCCAGACGCAAAGCCCGCTAACTGCTTGATAAGCGACACTGAAATAATCACGAAACACTCGTCCCATCAAAACGACAGTGCATTGGCAGCAAGAATGTTATTGTTGCGTATGAATTTGTTACAGCGCTGCCAACCTAAAGCTCAATAAAAATATCCATTCTAATCGTAACGGACAGAAAGGTAGCTTTGAATGTCCAGATTGGTAAGTCTGATGTCTGTTCACGTGCTTTGTATCCGGACATGGTCTGCATTTGGATCGCACCTCCTTAACTCTTGTGCAGAAAGATGTGCAGTATACTGCTTTCAATAAGCTACGACAAGAATTCAAAAATCTTAGCAGTAATCCACACGCTTTCAAATCGAAACTGAAGAGTTTTCTCATGGGTCACTCCATCTATTCTGTTGAGGAGTTCATTGAAATATTAAGCTGATTCGTATGTTATGTTGTTGATGGCGATTACTTAAACTTATGGCTTGACTTTTTTGGGTTCATAAACATTTTACTTTATCTGTTATTACTTTGTAATTTTATGTACTGACACGTTCTATGACCTTGGAGATTTGCTCCTCAGTTTGGTCCTACGGAACTTGACGCGTAAATAAATAAATAAATAAATTAGTATGGAGTCACCCGCTATCTAGTGATTAAACTGGGGACAAGCAGACGACTGTAAGGAGATCGCAATAAGTGTTGGTGGCAAATAGCAAGGATCAGAGTTACACGCGCCACTGATGTCATCGCCATTCCTGATGATGACTTCTCCTAGCTGCACTGCCAACAGTTTTTCGTGTGCATCTGTCAACTCGCTGTCTCCTTCGATGAGACCCCTTGTGGCACTAAGATATAAAAACTTTCGGGACATACCGGCCTCGTTGTTTTGAGATGCGACTAACACATGAAAAATACGTATCGACTGTAGGTCACGTACATTGAAGCTGACTTTATACATACAAGGCGGATACTAGTACTATAAAAACATTGTCGGAATCGTGTATCATGAATAGTTTAACAGCCGGCCGCGGTGGTCTAGCGGTTCTGGCACTGCAGTCCGGAACCGCGGGACTGCTACGGTCGCAGGTTCGAATCAAATGGCTCTGAGCACTATGGGACTCAACATCTTAGGTCATAAGTCCCCTAGAACTTAGAACTACTTAAACCTAACTAACCTAAGGACATCACACACACCCATGCCCGGGGCAGGATTCGAACCTGCGACCGTAGCAGTCCCGCGGTTCCGGACTGCAGCGCCAGAACCGCTAGACCACCGCGGCCGGCCAGGTTCGAATCCTGCCTCGGGCATGGGTGTGTGTGATGTCCTTAGGTTAGTTAGGTTTAAGTAGTTCTAAGTTCTAGGGGACTTACGACCTAAGATGTTGAGTCCCATAGTGCTCAGAGCCATTTGAACCATTTTTGAATAGTTTAACATGCCTGTATATCAATTTCTACTGTGACTTGTCGATCTCCAGAAGTTACCTATTAAACGAGGTTCGTCGACAAAAAAATGAGAGTGCTTCTATTACAAGGAACTATTAGTCCTGGAGCATTAACGCGTAGCAGTTTTACGACCTAGAAATGTATTCTTACGCTGTGACAGTATTAATCAAAATCATTCGCTTTTGTATTATTTTTCGTTAGTCTCCTCTGTATATTCATCGCCGTTGCCTTCCGGGGGAGCTGAAGACGACATTTAATAAACTGCGGCCAGCCGGAGTGGCCGAGCGGTTCTGGGCGCTACAGTCTGGAACCGCGCGACCACTACGGTCGCAGGTTCGAATCCTGCCTCGGGCACTGATATGTGTGATGTCCTTAGGTTAGTTAGGTTTAAGTAGCTCTAAGTTCTAGGGGACTGATGACCGCAGTAGTTAAGTCCCATGGTGCTCAGAGCCATTTGAACCAGTGTCAGAGTTAAGTTAGTCCTTCGGTGTCGATTTATACCGCCGGTTAAACCATAGCAGAATATCACGTCTGTTATGTCCCATGTGAAACGATAGGAGTCAGTTTCACTTCACGGAATTACGAATAGTGTTTTGCGCCAGCACAATCTCAAAACGACATATACGAATTTCTAACAACAGCATCACAGAGGACTAAGTAAATACCGAGGCAAATACAATCAAAAAGTAATGAACAATGAACAGCCAACACGACTGACTACTGACTAAGCAAGTAAAATGATAATTCAACAAGTATGTGTTTCCGGTCATATAATTGTCGGACTTGTCTCCTAGATTTGTCCGGTAATGTCGCCTGTAGGAGTATGGGGCACATCGAATTTAATTAAGAAGCAAATAAATATAAAATATAGTAAAGAACTATTTGTAAACGTCTAGAAAAAGCATTTAATGCTTCGCAAAATACAATTAGCGCCTAGAAGAAACCGAAACAAGAATGGACAAAGTCTTAGGAATGAGATGATAATTCATGTAAAAGATTAGGAGTTTCACACATTTCGTATCATCGGCCAAGTCTGCATCAATCATGAACAACTGTCCCATCAGAAAACAACGTGCATTCTAGGAACATTAGACGTAATTGTTTTACCCGACGCCGACTCGGATATGGAAGACGGCTATATGATCAGAGCCGCGCAACGGCAGTGGCCACCAGCGACAGTGGCGCCTCACTCACAGGACACGCACCGGACCTCTGCAACACGGCGTCTCACGGAGACAGATCGCACGATCTCCGGACAGCTCAGGAGGGCGACTCTGACACGCAGAAGGCTGGGCTGATGCCTTACAGTAACACTCCGACCGTCTGTTATGCAACTTCTTCTTATGTACTGGGACTGGATCTGGTAAACGTTCAAGACCGAATCTTACTTGCTTACTATCAACAATCACGCCTAGATTTTTTTTTTTTTTTCAGAGCTGTGACATTTTTGTATGTAGTCTACCTTTGTGTGTGTGTGCGTATGTGTGTGTGTGTGAGTGTGCGTGCGTGTGTGTGTGTGTGTGTGTGTGTGTGTGTGTGTGTGTGTGTGTGGTCCCCCAATAACCGCCGAGTGTTTCACACATACA
Organism: Schistocerca cancellata; assembly: GCF_023864275.1. Lineage (NCBI taxonomy): Eukaryota > Metazoa > Arthropoda > Insecta > Orthoptera > Acrididae > Schistocerca > Schistocerca cancellata. The sequence goes on from NC_064626.1 coordinate 614,009,025, forward strand.
GTGTGCTAATATCCGTGCACCATTAACAACAATCATGCTGGGGAGGACAGTGAACTCGTATAGCCGTGTAGGGTGCCTGAGCGTTACTTAAGTGAACTGATGTGAGAAGAAACCGTTGGTAAGACCATAATATTCGATATATTTTTAAAAAATCACTGCTAAAGACATCGCTGTTAGTACAGGCGAAATAAAAGTTTTTATATATTTTGACACATGCTTGAAGTACTTATGCTTATAAAATTTTTGTTTGAGGTCGAAAAGATTTCCTAAAGCGTTTATTTAATTTATACTATAAATATCTCGCAAAATACACCGATTTTTCTTTTTTTGTATAATGATTAAGGATTATGTTTTAGAGGTAAACCATTTATATTCAAAGTAAAGAGGTTTCTACGTCATCAGATGCTACGTTTAAATATGCTGCTCTCTGCTAAGTCAAGTCGTATCCTAGACATTGCAGCTAACAGCAGGATGGGGCAAAGCGCTGAGAGCAACAATAAAAATAAAAAGTCCGAGAACAGAACTGTAAGAGCGTTAGTATTAACTGTCATTAAGAGAAAAATTCTGTTACGTTACTTAAACAATAAATAATTACTGCTCGGCCGATTATTTTTTGGATATGACTTTTTAAATAACAACAGAAGAAATAATTTTTTTAGAAATCAGTCATTCTTCATTAATACTGAAGAAATAAGTACTGTACAGTTCCAACGTCGTGAGCACATTAATCGTTTTAAGTAGCAAGGTATGTAAGAAACCAAGAATGAACACAAAAAATGGTTCAAATGGCTCTAAGCACTATGGGACTTAACATCTGAGGTCATCAGTCCCCTAGACTTAGAACTACTTAAACCTAACTAACTTAAGGACATCACACACATCCACGCCCGAGGCAGGATTCGAACCTGCGACCGTAGCAGCAGCGCGGTTCCGGACTGAAGCGCCTAGAACCGCCCGGCCACAACGGTCGGCAATGAACATAGAGAAGTAGTCATGGTGCACCCTCTTTATCTTCAGAGGTTGGCAACTAAAACGCCACGACTTTGTCTCAGTCTCCAAGTGACGGTAGAATTATTAACAAACGTGAGAGGTTCATTAGTATGATGAATATTACTTTACGATTGTAATAGGTGGTGGAAACGATTCGAGGTGAATACCCAAGCGAAAAGAATTGCGATTTTCCTTCAAAACAATTATCTAGTTGTGCACTGTGACTACTAGTATAGTTATGGGGAATGAAAAATGTGAAAAGTGAGACTGAACGGAAATGATAGACATATAAAGTTATTGTGAAGTTTCTGTTAACGCATTACTCAGCTGTACTTTTAAACGCACCAGCTTTTGTGGTAACGTATCATGATAATGAGGAACATGATATAATAATGTACAAACACAGCTGGATTCGCCCAGCATCCCCATAGAGAAAAGTGCACACAGAAAACTTGTAAGTCTTCTTCCTGCACGATATACACAATATTTCTTATAACTGTAAGATATTTTGTTGTTTGCAGATCATTACGCACCTATCTAGTTCAAAACATATGGCACGTATCAACTTTAACATAGACAACAGCTAATGAAGTACAATGACAAAGATTTCATGGCACTAAAAATATATTCTTTAGTTTCATATACTATGGAATAAATGTGTAAGAACCTAACGAAAAAACACGTAAAACATAAAGCAATAGTAGACAGTTTTATTTGGAGGGAGGGGGAAGATTAGTCTTCCGAATGGTTTGGTGTGATTCGTCAGTTTCCTTTCCTGTACCACTCTCTTGGTTTCCGAGTAGCACCTACATCGAATGTCCTTAACCTTTTTTTGTTTATTTTTTAATCTCTATTTTTCCTTCAGTTTTTGTTTTCTAATTCCCTTTACAGTTCCTTGGAAGTTATTTTCTGATGTCCTAACGGTCCGTTCATCCTGTACCTTTATCTGTTACGCGTTTCCCATGAATTTCTTTCCTCAGCAATACTGTGAGAGACCTAATTTCTTATGAACACACTTAATTTTCGATCACGTCACGGAGTATTCTGTGCTCTCCTTTACCGGTTTTGTCACAGTCCATGATTCGCTTCCATACGGTGCCACACGTACAGTCTCAAAAATTTCTTTCTCGGATTAGGGCCTAGGATTGATACCACAAGTCTCCTTTCGTCTAATCAGCTGGATTCATGCTAACTACCTCAGGTAAAACGCGCCTGCTATTTGGGGTCATCGCCGCATGGGTCACGATTTAAAAGGTTTTTGGCATATCGTTAGTCCTTCGTTTAATTTGGTTGCTGCTTCCATATATTTCTATCTTCGTGTTCATCCTTTCATACTCAGAAACTTCAACCTGTAGCATCACTTACACCACTGTTTGTCACCCCTGCTGCCTCTCTTCTGTGTAATACATACTTTATATGCCTTAGGATGACTCCCATTTATAATACGTAGTTGCGAAATGTCATTAATTCGAATCTTGGCCGGAGATAACGTAGCCTCGCACCGGAGCTAGAGGCCCTAAATATGAATCATTGGCGTTTTCTGACAAGACTCGCTGGTTGCTGAAAAAGTCATAAAACTCATTACAGCCATTTTAAATTCCCACTTCTGTTCTAACTGGCCACGCGACGTATCGACTTCCAAGGTACAAGTATTTATATAGAAATGAACTGTGAATGTATTAACGGTATATGCGGGAACTGCGTTCTTATTACGTTGCTTCACTCCTTGAATTATTTATCACCCCAGAGAGAAATTTTAAGCGGTGAGAAACGGCAAGACTTGTCGGACAATTTATAGTGTGCTATGTATTTGTGTTCTTATCTGGAGGGGCAACTGCTAGAGACAACATGTGCTCAAAACCTCCACCCTTATAATTCGTTTAAGAGTTTACCTCTTATAACGGTTTAAGAATAAATTATTTTTCTTGTTTGCCGCGTGCACCAGGTAGGACAGGCAATTATAATATTTTTATTTTGCTTGCTAAATACGTACGCACATTATAAACTGGCTTTCGCGTACATGACTTTATAAACTGTTGCACAGTGACATTACATGTTAATGGGATTCTGTTAATATTAATGCAATATTATAACCAAATTGTAAATTATTGCTTTGTTTCATGAATATCCGTGAGGACAGAGAAGAAAGGCAATACAAAAAAACTGTAACACAACGAGAGAGGAGAAACTACGCCGATGGAGCAGCACACGCAAAACAAAAATTTATGTATTTTCGTATTGGCTTACTTGCGTCAGACCAGACGCTTAGAATAGCACGGGGTTCAACCATTAGTATTTTATTAGTAATTAATAAGAAACCGACTTGAAAGTACAACTCCTGTCCAAAAATATAACTATTTTCATACAGACAGGTCAACGCATGCACTTGGGGACATGAAATGATGCAAAATAAGCATAGTTGGTTGCACCTTTTGTGAGATTACTACATTTTGGACCTTTTCCCTTCTATTCCATGCTTGATCACCGTTTTCCACGAAAAAATGAGAACATGGATTTTCTTGAATCACAGTGCCAACTACCAAGAATCAAAAGAAATGTTTAAGACAAAATGTACGTAGTTTTTTATGTAGGATCTGATTCTGCCCCCCCCCCCCCCGGGAGGCTGAGGTGGCGGGCTAATTTTAGTACCAGCAGATGTCCCCCTCGAAAATAATCAACTTTGGATTCTACACATTTTTTCGTGTGAACATTATTTTTCGTGTTATTCTGGTTTGTCAACTTAAAATTTACACCCTGTAAATCTCTCCATACAAAATGATTAATGTCATAGTGAAAGCAAAAAACAAACCCAAGTTTAATGCAAATCACAAACATCCCCTGTTAACGAGAAATCTGTATTTAAAAACTTGTAACATAATATGTCGTCTAAAGGAAATGTGGTGAAACCTTTTGATTGTTCATAATAGCTAGTCAATGTATTTAAAACAAATGTCAAATACTCGATGTAATTAAAGTAAGTTCAAAGACCTCCTTCGTAGTTTTTGCACATATTTCCAAGGAACTAAGACGGAAAGTTAGGGCGTAGTTAAAACTGATCCGGGATCTATGAGAAATTCTACCTTATGGTCTGTGTAAAAGTGTCGACACGAATCTACAGCGCAATGCAACACGAATCTTTACGAAGAATAACGTAGGTTTGCATCGAAGCTAGAAGCTCTAAATATGAATCGCTGTCCTCTGCTGACTTGACTCGATGCTTACTGAAAAGTGTTGTAAAACTCATTACGGCCGTTTGAAATTCCCGCTTCTGTTCTAGCTGGTTTCATGACCTATCGATTTCCAAGGTACATGTATTTATATATGTGTGTCATCGTTGTATGCGCGTACCGCATTCTTATTACATTGCTTCACTTCTTGAATTATTTATTACTTCAGAGAAAGATTTTTAATGCGTAGTAACGGCAGAATTTTCCGGCCTGTTTATAGTGAGCTACACTCCTGGAAATGGAAAAAAGAACACATTGACACCGGTGTGTCAGACGCACCATACTTGCTCCGGACACTGCGAAGGGCTGTACAAGCAATGATCACACGCACGGCACAGCGGACACACCACGAACCGCGGTGTTGGCCGTCGAATGGCGCTAGCTGCGCAGCATTTGTGCACCGCCGCCGTCAGTGTCAGCCAGTTTGCCGTGGCATACGGAGCTCCATCGCAGTCTTTAACACTGGTAGCATACCGCGACAGCGTGGACGTGAACCGTATGTGCAGTTGACGGACTTGAGCGAGGGCGTATAGTGGGCATGCGGGAGGCCGGGTGGACGTACCGCCGAATTGCTCAACACGTGGGGCGTGAGGTCTCCACAGTACATCGATGTTGTCGCCAGTGGTCGGCGGAAGGTACACGTGCCCGTCGACCTGGGACCGGACCGCAGCGACGCACGGATGCACGCCAAGACCGTAGGATCCTACGCAGTGCCGTGGGGGACCGCACCGCCACTTCCCAGCAAATTAGGGACACTGTTGCTCCTGGGGTATCGGCGAGGACCATTCGCAACCGTCTCCATGAAGCTGGGCTACGGTCCCGCACACCGTTAGGCCGTCTTCCGCTCACGCCCCAACATCATGCAGCCCGCCTCCAGTGGTGTCGCGACAGGCGTGAATGGAGGGACGAATGGAGACGTGTCGTCTTCAGCGATGAGAGTCGCTTCTGCCTTGGTGCCAATGATGGTCGTATGCGTGTTTGGCGCCGTGCAGGTGAGCGCCACAATCAGGACTGCATACGACCGAGGCACACAGGACCAACACCCGGCATCATGGTGTGGGGAGCGATCTCCTACACTGGCCGTACACCACTGGTGATCGTCGAGGGGACACTGAATAGTGCACGGTACATCCAAACCGTCATCGAACCCATCGTTCTACCATTCCTAGACCGGCAAGGGAACTTGCTGTTCCAACAGGACAATGCACGTCCGCATGTATCCCGTGCCACCCAACGTGCTCTAGAAGGTGTAAGTCAACTACCCTGGCCAGCAAGATCTCCGGATCTGTCCCCCATTGAGCATGTTTGGGACTGGATGAAGCGTCGTCTCACGCGGTCTGCACGTCCAGTACGATCGCTGGTCCAACTGAGGCGCCAGGTGGAAATGGCATGGCAAGCCGTTCCACAGGACTACATCCAGCATCTCTACGATCGTCTCCATGGGAGAACAGCAGCCTGCATTGCTGCGAAAGGTGGATATACACTGTACTAGTACCGACATTGTGCATGCTCTGTTGCCTGTGTCTATGTGCCTGTGGTTCTGTCAGTGTGATCATGTGATGTATCTGACCCCAGGAATGTGTCAATAAAGTTTCCCCTTCCTGGGACAATGAATTCACGGTGTTCTTATTTCAATTTCCAGGAGTGTATGTATGTGTGTTCTTGTGTGGACAGGAAATTGGTAGTTGCAGGGTAGAGAACTCATTTTAGAGATTACCTTTTGCATTAGTTTACGAATAAATTATTTTCGGTTGTTTGTCATGCGCCAACAGATGGAACACAAAATTATTGACAACCTTTATCGCAAAATGGTATAATGTGCATTCGTATAATTATTATAATACCTGTTATTTTTTCCTGCTAAATACGAATGCACATTATACCATTTTGTGATAAAGGTTGTCAATAATTTTGTTTTTTCACTCATTGTACATAATACCTCTTCTATTACGTTTTTGTATGCCGACTTATATTTTCATCCTTCCTTAGTAACTCATTTGAAATGCTTCCATGTTCTTCTTCTATAGTTTCCTTCAGTCCGATTCCGAACTTCTTTCACGTCCTCATATAACTCCTATACACATAAGTAAACAACAGAATTAGTAGGGTACAGGCTTTTGTTATGTCCTTACTAACGTTAAACATCCATGCCTGGTTTTTTAATATTTTGCACTCTGTAAACAAGCCTGCTAAAGATTCCTATTTAAATGCCGTTATCGTCGTTTTAGGCTACGGATATCGCCACCGTCACATGGGGTATTTCAGTAGTTCTAGGAGGGCCATTAAAACACGATGTGTTACCCATAAGTAGTTTTAACTTAGCAGCAGATAATCGGACTGCGGAAAACAAAAGTAAGAACTCCAACACTGTGGTAACTGAAAACGACGCAGCAGCTCTGCTGAACAAGGCAAGGCTAGTTACGGCTAGCCACACAATGGGCTGAAGTTATTTGGGAAACCGAGGAAAATCTAACTCAAAGTATTTTAACCCTCATCTTCCTGTACGGAGCCATGCGTGTCGCATATTAAACAAGTGCTTGGAACGAAGGTGTAATGTCTCGAAAGATGCCCCCTCACCACTCTTTCAAAGACGTCATTGTTAGTAACGTCTGAGAGTACTGATGTAAGTGACAGTTCCGATTGTTCGGTTGTTTAGATTTCTGGTGCCGTGACCATCTTGAAAGTCAAGAGTAATGAAATGTAAAGATAGTGGGAAGCCTTGCCTACGCGGAGTGCATCAGGGGACGAGTCTTGCACGCTACGCACTGCCAATGCGACGGATGCCGGTCACAAACGCACCACTGCCTCCAAGGTCAGCGCACGCAGCCCAGTGAGGTTGCCTGTAAACACCATGCTGGACGAGATCGTACTCTTGATCGCAGCGCAACTGCGCCGGAGGTGACAGAGGTCAGTTCGACTTCTGTTCATGCCATCAGATTACACTAGATTAATACTTGTTCCATAGATCATGAATACGGCACTTCGTAATGATGTGGAACGTGTCAGGTTAATAATACATGTCTGTACAAGATATTACATTACACAAAATATTACATGACACTAATGTTTAAGTTGGTTCCCCCCCCCCCCCTTAATTTATATGTAAAAATTCAGCCAATGAGTAGAAGGAGTTGTCATCTAGAAATTCTTTTAATTTATTTTTAAATGTTAGTTGGCTATCTGTCAGGCTTTTGATGCTGTTTGGTAGGTGACCAAAGACTTTTGTGGCAGCATAACTTACCCCTTTCTGTGCCAAAGTCAGATTTAACCCTGCATAGTGAAGATCATCCTTTCTCCTGGTGTTATAGCTATGCACACTGCTATTACTTTTGAACTGTGTTGGATTATTAACAACAAATTTCATAAGTGAATATATATACTGTGAGGTTACTGTGAGGATCCCTAGATCCTTAAATAGATGTCTGCAGGATGACCGTGGGTTGGCTCCAGCAATTATTCTGATTACACGTTTTTGAGCAATGAATACTTTTCTACTCAACGATGAATTACCCCTGAATATGATGCTATACGAAAGCAGTGAATGACAGTAGGCATAGTAAGCTAATTTACTGAGATTCTTATCACTAAAATTTGCAATAACCCTAATAGCATAGGTAGCTGAACTCAGACGTTTCAACAGACCATCAATGTGTTGCTTCCAGTTTAACCTCTCATCAATAGACGCACCTAAAAATTTTGAAAATTCTACCTTAGCTACAGACTTCTGTTCAAAGTCTATAATTATTACTGGAGTTGTGCCATTTACTGTACGGAACTGTATATACTGTGTTTTATCAAAATTTAAAGAGAGTCCGTTTGCTGAGAACCACTTAATAATTTCGTGATAAACATCATTTACAATTACATCACTTAGTTCTTGGTTTTTGGATCTTATTACTATACGTGTATCATCAGCAAAAAGAACTAACTTTGCATCTTCATCAATGTGGAATGGTAAGTCATTAATGTGTATCAAGAACAGTAAAGGACCTAAGACCGAACCCTGTGGGACCCCGTACTTGATAGCCCCCCAGTTTGAGGATCAGCTGTTGTTTTAACATCTAATCCCTGAATCTAGTGGGGAAATAGGAGTTGCAAACTAAACAAAGCCTACATGTTATCCTGTGCTCAAATGAATACACCAATAAAATCCTATCGAAATTCAGTCATTAATTTTTATACGGATGGATAGAAGAAAATTTCTAAAACTCTCCTAGCGTAGAGCACACCGCCCCAACAGGCACATGTGCTAATATCACTAGCGTACAGAAATTTAAATTGTAGTGTTGGACATGACTCTATCCATCGCTTAAGACTACAATTTCTGGCGAAAACAGAAAACAGAGTGCTACCAGATAATTATATACCGAGGGGTTTTGTATAACGTCAGATACCTTACATAATGTACGAATAGTTAGGTCGTGCAGACTCTGGAGTGCAAGTCAGTTGGAAGAGGGCGTGACTAGTCAAGCAAAGTGCCCGGTACGGTCCTGCCGATGTACGAAGACGATCAGCGTCGCCAAAAATGGGAAAATTCCTAGTTCAGAGAATTTGGACGTCGGTTGGTCGCTTATCTGAAGAACAGCCGATGCACCAGAAATGGCGGAGTGTCACACCGTCTGAAATATCACAATTTACAACTCTTAGAAATTCGGTAATAAATCACAGCTACATAATAAAGCAAATCAGAAAAATAAGGCGCATTCATTGAAACAATAGTATTTTCGGTATCGTGAAAACTACAGAAGTTAACTTACAGTTCATTTACAGTGACTAAATATTGTCACAATGATCCTTAGAATGAATAACTTTTAAACACTTCATGTGACGTCACCAAATGAAATCTCGGAGCATATCATCGCACTATAGCTATCATCCCTTAAAGCCACTCATCTGTATCGAATTTATTTGTTAATTTATTATCTTCTCTATCTTTTTCTTTATACACATGTTTGTCCGAACATCGTATCCTCCACAACAAGACAGCAACTGAATACCTCATATCATGTTATGTTTGTGTAGTCGTTTAGTAAATATTTTACGATTTTGCCAGTAACTTTATTTTAATATGATTACAACTGAGACTAAAAAACTGTGGTAATTTAAAAGTGGTCAGTCACATGCTAAGGTTGAAAAGAGCACCAAAAGCCGCTTCTGTCAAGCATTCATAGATAATTGTTTAAACAATATTTAACGACATTTTGCTGTGTTTTAAGATGAGAGCAGTAGCACAAGAGTGGTAGCTTATTTATTTATGAACAAACTTTATTTATACTTCTTGTGAAAGGCCCGAGTGTGTCAGAAAGTCTAAAACATTTCTATAGTTAAATATTGTTGCAGTATATTAGTTTAGTGCAGCAAATGGTCAAGTCGAGGCACATGATGTGTGTATAACATAAGAAAGATATATTTGTGATGGGATCGGCCTTCAGTCAATGAGAGGTAGACTGTGGCGGAGTCAAATGGAGACAGACTCTTTTCGAATGGTGCGCTCAAGGGAGCGATTCGAGACTTTTACAGACCTGCCCGTGGTAGTGTGTGGTATCTGATCGTGTAGGTGATAGGTTCTGGGTGGTGAACGGCTGCTACAAGAGTTCAACTTTCGAAACGTTTATATTCAGTTCTGGTGGTAGACAGACCTGTCTGTGGTAACGTGAATTATTTGTTCAGTTTTTGCTGCTATGGGGCCCAATTCTTAAAATGCCATCACCTTTGTTTTATCTGTCGATATTGTCATTCTACATTTGATGGCATTTCGACTCAGCTTATGTACTGCAATTTGAAACTGTTCTTCGGATTCTGCTATTATAAGCTGATCATCAGCAAATTGCATTATTATGAAATTAAAATTGTCACTTCTTAATGTGTCATTTAATATAATCAACTATTTGTGAATAATATAATCGTCAGGGTAACCAATGAAAATGGTGGCGGCCAGTGGGCAGTTTTGTCTAACTGCTTGATGAATATCGGCAGATTGTGTCACACTCGTTACAGTACGGACCAAATTTTTTTTTTATTTTTGTACAATGACCGAACCGCCATAATCAGATGCGCTGGAGCCCCCATTTCCTTTAGTGGTTCACATAGCATTTTCCGCTTAAAATTTTCAACCTTCTTTTTATTATCGATAAAAAACAGTAAGTTGGTAATCTAGAGTCTCTTCCTTTCTCAACTACTTGTGCCCAAGTGAAAAGACAATCAGAAAATAATCTACCTTTTCTGAAAACACGTGCTTTTAACAAACTTGTTTCCACTATTAGTATTAATCTCTTGCTTATAATTTTTGAATACATTTTGTAGCAGGATTTTAGCAGACTTATTCCTCGGTAATTTGTGATTTCTGATTTATCGCCTTTCTAGAAAATAGGACATACCAAAGCTTCATTCCATTCGTCTGGGACATGTCCGCTCAGTCAGCAAACATTCATAAAGTTTAAAAACCTTTGCTTTAGTTGATCAGACGCATATTTAATCAGCTCCATGTTTATATTATTAGTGTCCGGCAGCTTTCTGTTTTTTCGTTTATTGGGTCATATTTTGCAATTCTTCCATTGTTATCAGATCTACAGAGCCACGGAAATCGGTGTTTATCTTTGGCTCTTCTTCATTATCAGTCAATAAACATTTAAAGAACTTTAATAACACCTTTTCAGATGCTATATTTACTTGTAAAGTAGCTTGTTCTTGTTTATTCAAGTGCTTCATAATTCTGTATGCTTTATTTTGTGTTCCATGATTCTCATGTTCTGTTCGACTCACTATCAATCCCAAATATTCCGTTTAATTTTTCGTATTTCTTTCTTTACTAATGCAGATTTGCTTTTATAATCCGCTCTGTAATATAGATTATTAATTTTAATATGTGCAGAACTTGGTCTATCTGGGATCTAATATTAATGGGACAGATTCCATGTCAACTGAAATAAAACTGCGCTTCCTAAGCGCTAGTAGATGCTTCTACACGTTTAAGAAATTGCTCCAGGTTATTAAATAGACAGCTAAAACTGCAAATATATAACGTCATGATCAGGCCATATGCACTCTACGGATGTGAAACATGGACCCTATCAAATACTGATAGGCAGCAGCTCAGGATTTCTGAACGCAGGGTTCTGGGCAAGATCTAGGGGTCATTTCAAGATGACAGTGGTTTGTGGAGATATAGAATGAACATTAAGCTGGATTGCCCGATACAAAGAGTTAACACTGTAAGAATAATAAACAATAGGTGAATATCCTGGCTTGGACACGTCCTTAGGATTGATACTGGAAGAACAGCTAAAAAGGTTTTTGAATGGAGAGAAACTAGAAGAAGACCGTGAGGAGGGCCACGAAAGCGGTGGATAGACAGTGTAAACGAAGATATAAAATCTCTCAGCAACGGTTGGGGGAGAACCGCGCTGGAGAGTGCAGAAAGGAGGAAACTTGTTGAAGAGACTAAGACTCACGCAAAGCTGTAACGCCGTGAGAAGAAGAATACATATTATTTGGTAATGACAAAAGTTTTTGATGCGCCTGCTTTCGGTCTTTTACTAGTTTGCTAATGTTGTTGTTGTTATGGTCTTCAGTCCTGAGACTGGTTTGATGCAGCTCTCCATGCTACTCTATCCTGTGCAAGCTTCTTCATCTCCCAATACCTACTGCAACCTACATCCTTCTGAATCTGTTTGCTAATAGGTAGTTCCAAATCGCTAATTCCCCTTTAGCATCCTCCTTAGACCAATTTTTTTTTAGAACTGCTCGTCGTTATGGGACGCTTATCAAGTTGGATTAACAGAAGAAATAGGGTAGATTTATAATAGAACTGAGCAGATTTGAGTAGTTTGATTCCAAAAATCATTAAAGAAACTTACTACACAGCACATAACTAAAGACACTTGTCTTCCAGCGTACCATCCGTAAGTGGAATACTCTACAAACCGCACAGCGACTAGTAGGGTACAAATCCGTAATTTCTCCACAATGCAACTGGGTTTCTTCTGAAAACCGTGGAAACAGTTTCATAAAGGTAAGAGCAGCAATACAACGGTCTCTGTTGCTTCATTATTCTTGTATAAGGACTTCTTAACTGCCAATAACATGTAACCATCTGGGGATTCAATACAGCTTCTATGCACAGATCTTGATCTGTACCGAGGATTTATTATGTGCTTATAACCACTGCTTCGTCTGTTCAGTCAGATTCTGATTTCTTTCGTGACATCACTAGAAATCTTCTCCTTCTTCTATTGCATACACACTTAATGGATATCGACAGTTACATTTTCCGTAGTTTTTCGGTTTCCCGCGGCGTTTATCAGTGATAGAATATCGTGTAGTCCCGTCCATTGCTTCATCTATCATGGCCGAGGTGTCGTCTTCCTTCCAGTTCTTCTTCGTCTTTCTGTTATGAACAAATAGAGTCCGTAAACTTTGTTTAAAATCATATCACCTAAATACACCGAGTTTTTTGATCACCTCTGTAGTGCTCTTTCGTTCATTTTGGCTTCATTCAACTTTTTTTCGTCTACTAGCCTTATTATTACACTTAGTTTACATCGAAGACGGAGCTCTCTTTGCTTACCGAGCAACTTTTTCTTTAATCTCCACACGTCAACATAAAATCATATCGGCCAAATGTCACGTTTACAAACTTCGTTTTTAAGTACAACTCAAAATCGGCCATGTAAGCCCGTTTTTTTTAATTGTAAGAACGACTATCAAACATGTTTCTTAAGGTATTTTAAGTCGTTGTCAGATGCTTTGTATTCGGAATGTTCTGTGCCAAGAAATTTTAATTTGCCCACTTTTTATTTGGACATAGCAGTGAAGGTTATGTTAGAGTTTTGATATACACTCCTGGAAATTGAAATAAGAACACCGTGAATACATTGTCCCAGGAAGGGGAAACTTTATTGACACATTACTGGGGTCAGATACATCACATGATCACACTGACAGAACCACAGGCACATAGACACAGGCAACAGAGCATGCACAATGTCGGCACTAGTACAGTGTATATCCACCTTTCGCAGCAATGCAGGCTGCTATTCTCCCATGGAGACGATCGTAGAGATGCTGGATGTAGTCCTGTGGAACGGCTTGCCATGCCATTTCCACCTGGCGCCTCAGTTGGACCAGCGTTCGTGCTGCACATGCAGACTGCGTGAGACGACGCTTCATCCAGTCCCAAACATGCTCAATGGGGGACAGATCCGGAGATCTTGCTGGCCAGGGTAGTTGACTTACACCTTCTAGAGCACGTTGGGTGGCACGGGATACATGCGGACGTGCATTGTCCTGTTGGAACAGCAAGTTCCCTTGCCGGTCTAGGAATGGTAGAACGATGGGTTCGATGCGGTTTGGATGTACCGTGCACTATTCGACGATCACCAGTGGTGTACGGCCAGTGTATGAGATCGCTCCCCACACCATGATGCCGGGTGTTGGCCCTGTGTGCCTCGGTCGTATGCAGTCCTGATTGTGGCGCTCACCTGCACGGCGCCAAACACGCATACGACCATCATTGGCACCAAGGCAGAAGCGACTCTCATCGCTGAAGACGACACGTCTCCATTCGTCCCTCCATTCACGCCTGTCGCGACACCACTGGAGGCGGGCTGCACGATGTTGGGGCGTGAGGGGAAGACGGCCTAACGGTGTGCGGGACCGTAGCCCAGCTTCATGGAGACGGTTGCGAATGGTCCTCGCCGATACCCCAGGAGCAACAGTGTCCCTAATTTGCTGGGAAGTGGCAGTGCGGTCCCCTACGGCACTGCGTAGGATCCTACGGTCTTGGCGTGCATCCTTGCGTCGCTGCGGTCCGGTCCCAGGTCGACGGGCACGTGCACTTTCCGCCGACCACTGGCGACAACATCGATGTACTGTGGAGACCTCACGCCCCACGTGTTGAGAAATTCGGCGGTACGTCCACCCGGCCTCCCGCATGCCCACTATACGCCCTCGCTCAAAGTCCGTCAACTGCACATACGGTTCACGTCCACGCTGTCGCGGCATGCTACCAGTGTTAAAGACTGCGATGGAGCTCCGTATGCCACGGCAAACTGGCTGACACTGACGGCGGCGGTGCACAAATGCTGCGCAGCTAGCGCCATTCGACGGCCAACACCGCGGTTCCTGGTGTGTCCGCTGTGTCGTGCGTGTGATCATTGCTTGTACAGCCCTCTCGCAGTGTCCGGAGCAAGTATGGTGGGTCTGACACACCGGTGTCAATGATGAAAAGTATCCGAATACCCCGAAAAATCTACGTTTTCCATAATAGGTGCATTGTGCTGCCACGTACTCCCAGGTACTCCATACCAGCGACCTCAGTAGTCATTAGACATCATGAGAGAGAAGAATGGGGCGGCTACGCGGAACCTACGGACTTCCAACGTGGTCAGGTGACTGGGTGTCACTTGTGTCACGTCTGTACGCAAGATTTCCACACTCCTAAACATCCCTAGGTCCACTGTTTCCGATGTGATAGTGAAATGGAATCGTGAAGAGTAACGTACAGCACAAAAGCGTACAGGCCGACCTCGTCTGTTGACTGACAGAGACTGCCGACAGTTGAAGAGGGTCGTAATGTGTAATAGGTAGACATCGATCCAGACCATCACACAGGAATTCCAAACTGCATCAGGATCCACTGCAAGTACTATGACAGTGAGGCGGGAGGTGAGAAAACTTGGATTTCATGGTCGAGTGGCTGCTCAGAAGCCACACATTACGCCGGTAAATGCCAAACGACGCCCCGCTTGGTGTAAGGGGCTTAAACATTGGACGATTGAACAGTGGAAAAACGTTGTGTGGTGTGACGAATCACGGTACACAGTGTGGCGATCCGATGGCAGGGTGTGGATATGGTGAATGCTCGGTGAACGTCATCTGCCAGCGTCTGTAGTGGCAACAGTAAAATTCGGAGGCGGTCGTGTTACGGTGTGGTCGTTTTTTTCATTGAGAGGGCTTGAACCCCTTGTTGTTTTGCGTGGCGCTATCGCAGCACTGGCCTACATTGACGTTTTAACCTTCTTACTTCCCGCTGTTGAAGAGCAATTCGGGGATGGCGATTGCATCTTTCAACACGAACACAGACTGCGCGGCTGGTCCCGGCGGAGGTTCGAGTCCTCCCTCGGGCATGGGTGTGTGTGTTTGTCCTTAGGATAATTTAGGTTAAGTAGTCTGTAAGCTTAGGGACTGATGACCTTAGCAGTTAAGTCCCATAAGATTTCACACACATTTGAACATTTTTCAACACGATCGAGCACTTGTTCATAATGCACGGCCTGTGGCGGAGTGGTTACACGTCAACAACATCCCTGTAGTGGAGTGGCCTGCACAGAGTCCTGACCTGAATCTTATAGAACACCTTTGGGACGTTTTGGAACGTCGACTTTGTGGCAGGCCTCACCGACCGACGTCGATACCTCTCCTCAGTGTAGCACTGTGAAGAACGGGCTGCCATTCCCCAAGAAACCTTCCAGCAGCTGGTTGAACGTATGCCTACGAGAGTGGAAGCTGTGATGAAGGCTACGGGTGGGTCAACACCGTACTGAATTCCAGCATTACCGATGGAGGGCTCCACGAACTTGTAAGTCATTTTCATCCAGGTGTCCGGATACCTTTGATCACGTAGTGTATGCATTATAGGCGATTAGCACCGCTAACTCCATAATACTGATTATTTTGATCTGCTTTTCGTTCACCTTATCTACCATTCTCACATCTTACAAAACGTCTAGAAAAATTGCTTCCGAATATAGGTGGAATTAGAATGGATACAGCAGTGGAAATCAGGGGATAGTGAACTGTTTCTTTCCTCCGTGTCTTCGTAAAATGTACTTACTAGTGAATCGTATAATATGGCACATGAGACCTATGTATACTTTAGTTACCACCTTCGGAACTACTATACGAAAAAGCGTAACAACTTTTAACTTTGGGGTACCGTGCGATCCAAAAAGGAAATAACGTACTTGTCAATCGAATTATTGGCTCATCAAGATATCATAACCATAGTAGATTCAGAGGCGTGAAGAACGTAGATGATGTTACATATCGCCCTCGGGCGCGTTTTAATCGCCTGTCTTCTCTCAGTTTAGTGGTCCGTTATACGTCGTACGGAGCGCTAGCAGAGAATGATATGCTTACGTTATCTGGTTTTAGGGCCGCTGTGCATATGTACGCAGCCTGTGTCCTTGTAGCTGGCGCAACGCGAGACGACAAGGCAAACGTGGTCACGAGTAGCATACGAGCGGTGCAACAACTCGGATCCCTCAATGAGCACAACACAAACTGAGTGACTCATACTGCCTGTTGTTTCCTGGGCAGTACGGCTTTCAGTCGCGTGTGTACGTTATAATGATCTACTTACAAGAACAGCGGCATGGCCATGTTTTCTGTTCACGGCGAGGTGATGCGTAGGAAAGATACTGAGGTTGTAAGCGAGAAGAGGCCTATTAAACAAGTTGAAACTATCCACTATTGCAACAATTTTTTTCTCTAAAATAAGCTCAGATTGTAAACAACTTCATATATCGAATGAGTAAAAAACCAATACTTGCATGTTACCATATATCGAATGAGTAAAAAACCAATACTTGCATGTTACTTACAGAAATGATAGTCGTAAACCGTATGGAATTCACAACAGAACGATAACTTAGTACCTTTATTTCTGACATTTACTTTGCCAACGAAGGAAATATCAATGTTTTCAAAGTAGTGGATACGAAACAGAAGTCCGGCGTGGAAAAAGTGACATCTTAGAAAATTAACAAGGAGAAATGAGTGACAATACCGTATCACGTTACGCAACATCCAACGCTACGTAGGAAGTATTAATATCGCGTGAAAGAATAACAAGACTGGGCTACAATCAAAGGAGTACATAGCACCAAAAGTTATCTGAGATAGTTATCATTTGAGTAAAGGACAAAAAATTACGAAATGTGTGAGTCTGCTGGACTTACTAAGAGACTGATGTATTTCGTTCATGAATAATTTGCAGTTAACTAAATGAAAATGTACAGAATATATTTTAGGCGCGTTTCATGTTGGAACTACGGCAACAATCTACTTTGTAAAACTATTCACGAAAGCTTTTTTTTTTCATTTTTTGATGACGCGCGTAACGTGTTTCGGAAGTAGTAGACAAGTTTCGTGGAAATTAAAGACATCATCGCAACATTGTACGGACTATAGGCGCGTGGTTTTTTCATCTTCTGGTGCTCTAGGGTTTAGGTTCAACCAACCAATTGAAACCGTTTTGTTTTGTCATGTGTATTCCCCGTCTAGTCTATTCCTTTATGAAGTTACACGGCTGTGCCTTGAGTGCAGATGCTGTGTCGTTGAAGTTCAGATAGAAGGGAGAAAATGATAATGGCGGTATATATTCTACCACCAAGGGAACCCTGAACGTAATATGCACGTTAGAGTGACGAGTTAGCATCAACAGCGGTCACATGCCCTCAGTACACGAGATAGTGCAGAAATGTCTGGGACTCGACCTTGGACGTTGGCGCACTGTTTGGTGGTGAGGAACCATCTACTTGCCAGCGAAATTATTGGTGAAGAATATTCTTTTTACTACCGGGCTACTATCCTAATACTTACGGAGTGAACGACTCTACAGTAAATGCGTTAGCGATCTCCGCTACAGAGGAAGGTATCGAACCAGTTGATATTCATGTGGTATGGCACTGTTACTTCTCACGAGTATGACATTATCGCACGGATGGGTGCTCATAAGAATTCTTGATAGGCATGATGAAGAGGGTAAAATATAGACATGGTACGGCATTGTTGACTGGGAGATCGCGATGGCTAGATTCAGCCGGCCAAATGGAAAAGATTTCCTTTTGCGCCGAATAGCAGCTTTTCTTTGCAGAGTGCGAATGTTGAGTCAAAAAAAAAAATTGTTCAGATGGCTCTGAGCACTATGGGACTCATCTGCTGAGGTCATTAGTCCCCTAGAACTTAGAACTAGTTAAACCTAACTAACCTAAGGACATCACAAACATCCATGCCCGAGGCAGGATTCGAACCTGCGACCGTAGCGGTCTTGCGGTTCCAGACTGCAGCGCCTTTAACCGCACGGCCACTTCGGCCGGCAATGTTGAGTCAAGTAACTGTGGTGAATGCAGTCGGTGTTTTTGTGCTGTGCTCATTTTGCTGATAACGATATGAGAGGAGAGAAAATGTTCAAATGTGTGTGAAATCTTATGGGACTTAACTGCTGAGGTTCAAAATGGTTCAAATGGTTCTGAGCACTATGGGACTTAACATCTGTGGTCATCAGTCCCCTAGAACTTAGAACTACTTAAACCTAACTAACCTAAGGACACCACACACATCCATGCCCGAGGCAGGATTCGAACCTGCGACCGTAGCAGTCGCGCGGTTCCGGACTGCGCGCCTAGAACCGCTAGACCACCGCGGCCGAACTGCTGAGGTCATCAGTCCCTAAGCTTACACTCTACTTAACTTAAATTAATTTGGCTCTGAGCACTATGGGACTTAACATCTATGGTCATCAGTCCCCTAGGACTTCGAACTACTTAAACCTAACTAACCTAAGGACATCACACAACACCCAGTCATCACGAGGCAGAGAAAATCCCTGACCCCGCCGGGAATAAAACCTAAATTATCCTTAGGACAAACACACATACCCATGCCCGAGAGAGGATTCGAACCTCCGCTGGGACCAGCCGCACAGTCCATGACTGCAGCGCCTCAGACCGCTCGGCTAATCCCGCGCGGCATGAGAGGAGAAACCCGTGGCCCACACACAGCTTATTCCTGACGAATAGTACCAAGGAGGAAGCAGAGCTTAATATACCCGTCCGACAGACGGATTATGATTAACAGGATAACCCGCCCTTACTCCACAAGGCACTGCGAAGAGGTTTGGAAATTAACACAGCGAAAGGCTGGTGGTGAAAACTCTTCTAAAACTGACCAACTTGAAGTCCACAGTGCCGGCGTACTTTCTGCGACCTCAGTTTCGGAAGTGGTAAATCAAGAGTGCGACGCTATGTCAACACTATTCAGAGGTCGGCGGACAAACACACACACACACACACACACACACACACACACACACACACATACGCATAGCTACAGTGCGCAAAACAACTAAAGGATTACTTTTTCGAAACCCCGTAACTGTCTCCCGCTGCTACGTAGAAGTTTGAAATTTGGCTCAAAGGTGCCTGCAACCTTCCTCTGTAAGGGTGCAAAAGCGTGGCGCCCTGCAACGTCGCTCTCGTCCAACGTGAAGCTTCAAACGGCAAGGTGTGGACTCATGAGAGATAAAGGCCAGAGGTCAGAAGTTCATGTGACGTGTAAGGTGGGTTAATGATGTGGCATTGGCACAAATTTCACCACGATTCTGCCCGACGCCACTGTGGACGTTTCACACGATTGGGAGGCCGTCACACCCCCTCTTACCCACATTTCATCCCGCCTTTTGACACGTGTGTCGATGGAGGTCAATTCCGCGACGCCCAGCGTTGATATGACGCGGCTTTGCTGTGGGTGCTCGAGGAAAACATTTCAGACAGAACGCCAATCAGAATCGACACGAAGCGGCCTCAGGGGTTGACATAAAGGACGTCAATGAAATTACCCCTTTCCTTCGGGTGTTGACTCCCACACATTTCGGGATCGAAAACGACAGTTCGCTGCGCTATGAACAATAAGAGAACATTCTTGACAACTTCTGGCACTGCTGACACCCCTTGAATGATGCAGCCCTTCTGTGAGGAAAATCTGGAAATTTATAGTGAGATCGTATGGGACCAAACTGCTGAGCTCATCGGTCCCTAAGCTTACACACTACTTAACCTAACCTGAACTAACTTACACTAAGGACAACACACACACCCATGCCCGAGGGAGGAGTCGAACCTCCGACGGGGGGAGGGGGGGGGGGCGCAAACCGTGACAAGGCGCCTTAAACCGCACGGCTACTACGCGCTGCCCTTCTCTAAGGAAATCGTGGGCCATCAACCAAACTGAACGTGATGGCACTTCTTTATAGTGCAGTACGACCCGCCAGTTTTGCTTTGGTGTACAGGGAGGAACCACTAAGAACCATTCAAAACCAAGCGACGAAATTTGAACAACATTCGAAGCAGCAAAGGGTGGTTATGCTTCTTCAGCACCGCTGTTTCGCGCCCTCATGTGGCGTCACATCACTGTGTGTGTGTGTGTGTGTGTGTGTGTGTGTGTGTGTGTGTGAGAGAGAGAGAGAGAGAGAGAGAGAGAAAGAGAGAGAGAGAGAGAGAGTGAGAGAGAGAGAGAGAGAGAGAGAGAGAGAAAGAGAGAGAAAGAGATTGGCACATCCGTGAATAATACAGGACAGGGTCCCTGTAAGACCACCCGGTTTGGCAACATCCTCAGTGCAACACAACCTCCTTTCCTAAGAGCTTTAATAATCTACCTGTACCGAGATGACCCATGACGGAGATGATGATGTTGGGTTTGTGGGGCGCTCAATTGCGCGGTCATCAGCGCCCGTACAGATTACAAATTTTTACTCAGTCCAATTTTTTACACAGTCCAATCTAGCCACTGTCACGAATGATGATGATGAAATGATGAGGACAACACAAATACCCAGTCCCCGCGCAGAGAAAATCCCCAACACGGCCGGGAATCGAATCCGGGACCCCGTGATCCACAGGCAGTAACACTAGCCACTAGAACACAGTGCGGACATGGCAGAGACCTGGGCGCCTGGAGAATGCGCCTTGAGGGAGGCGATGCTTTTACTCTATGCCCTGCTGGTGGGCGTTTCAGGGGGTTCAAAACTGGCTCTGATCACTATGGGACTTAACATTTGAGCTCATCAGTCCCCTAGAACTTAGAACTACTTAAACCTAACCAACCTAAGGACATCATACACACCCAAACCCGAGGCAGGATTCGAACCTGCGACCGTAGCGGTCGCGCGGTTCCAGACTGAAGCGCCTAGAACCGCTCGGCCACACCGGCCAGCCGTGTCAGGGGGTTACCTGCCTGACAGTGTCTAGCAGTCTTTCACAGATTGTATCTGTACAGGGTACATTTTCATCTTTAAAGTTCTCAAAAAAAAAAAGGGCAAGTGACATCCGGAGTGTTGCCGAACTGGTTTGTTTTAGAGGGACTCTAAACATAATTCAGTGTAGACCCTCTCACCCTCGGTGTTCATGCCATTGGAGGTCGCACGACAAGAGGGCTGAAAATGCATAAGCACCTTTTGCTGTTTCTGATCAGGTTCAAATTTCGTTGAATAGTTTTGAACGGTCCCTAGTGTTTCCACTGTGTATGCCAGAGAAAAACTGCTCTCACATCCTACTGCAAAGGGGTGTGGTTGCTGGCCAGCGATGTCCTTAGCGAAGATTTGAAAAGTCCGGGGATTTCAGCAGTATTAAAGGTTGCCAAGAATGTCGTCCTGTTGCTCACCCTGTTGCGAACTTTTGCAGCGAGAAAACTGTGGGAATCAACGGCCGAAGCAAAGCGGTGGTTTAGTACTCTCTCTTTCATGCCACCCACTGAGGCCTTTTCGTTTCGATTCTGACAGGCAGTGTGTCTGGAATGTTTTCTCCGGCCACACTTAAGAAAACCGCGTGATTTCAACGCTGGACGTCGCAGTTCTGAACTCCATCGAACAGGCGGCAAAAGAATGGGTGAAATGTGGGTAAGACGGGTGTGACGATCTTCCTACCATGTGATGGCGTTGGGCAGAATTGTGATGAAATTTGGTGCCAATTAACCACTAACCCACTGTAAAGCTCACATGATCTTTGGAGATTTGTCGACACCTTGCTGTTTGAAGAGTTGTCGAGCCTGGGGGTGACGTTGCAGAGAGCTTCACGTTTTACCTCTACAGAGGAAGATTATAGGAACCTTTGAGCCACATTTCAAATGTCTACGTCGCAATGGGAGACAGTTACGGCGTTTCGGAAAAGTGGTCCTTTAATTCTGTTGCGCACTGTAAAAAAGGAAAGTTCAACGTACCAGGACTCAGGAAGATGAAGCAACACGGGCAACCGCAGTGATTCTACCTCCGTGTGGGATGCGTTGATACTTCCCTGTTGCTGTCTTTTCCCCCCACATTCTGGCCCGGTGTGTCTGATGCCCGCAAACATGACGGTTGAGATATTCAGTGAATTGGAATAAACTGATGAACTGGAAATAGACAAAGCTGCGAAGCTCTTGTGTATATGCAAAGGTTCATATGCTTGTTCTTTGCGGTAATGGAACTTCGTTGTTGAAGATGGATGGCTTGGAAATGAATCTGGTAGTCACTATCTATGACTACCTCCCTATGCTTGTGTAGTCGAAGGGTTCCAAATCTGAAAAAAACCTACGAGTCTGAACTCTGCAAGGCAAGTTTGGAGAACTTCTTTGTCTCCATGAGGATCTTTTGATGGTCTATGGACGGAGAACGGAAAAAACCCGAAAGTGCAAAATGGAGAAAATATACAACAGAGGTGCCGATACTTACTTTCGTTACGGTAGTGCTATACATTATAAAGTCTTCGTGCAGACTTCCATGTAGTTTTTCTTCAACTACTCGTTTTAACTAAATGCCAGCAGTTATTCCTGGGAAGTAAGCACTAGCTGACAATGTCATATGTATCTCACTTCACAAATATCGGGAGCCACACTCGCTCCTCCACATCACTCAAAACTTATTTCCATATGATATTATTTCCTGAAAGAGTGCCGCACACCTTCAGTGTCCTTGAAGAAGGCATCACGAAAAGCTGCTGCAATTAGTTTTTATTTATCGATGACCACTTTCAGTCAAGCGGCCTTCTTTAAGTCACGAATGTAACTAACTACAAGTGGTGGACACAAATATGGAAACGCCACAAACGCAACACATTACCTTGCCAAAAACGGTGCAGGCAAACCGTGGGTAGTCAAAACAGCTTCCAGTAGTCTCGCAATAGATAAATACTGGTCCTGTGCGCTTCTTAAGGGTATGTTATACCGTTATTCCTGCAATATTGTAGCAAGCTGAGGTAACGAAGATAGAGGAGGATAGCGACCACTTACCCTTCTCTCCAAAACAGACCACAACGTCTCAATGATACTGGGATCTGGCGCCTGTGGTGGCCAGAAGTGATGCGACAATTCATCTGCGTGCTCACAAAACCAGTCCTGGACGATTCGAGCTGCGTGAACAGGGATCCTGTCGTCTCGGAACACAGTATCACCGTTGGCCGACTGACGTTGTACCGTGGGGTGGATCTGATCAGCCAAAATTAACCATAATCCTTAGCAGTAATGTGACCTTGCAGAGTAATCGTGAGACTCGTGGAATACCACTATATGGCTGCCCATATCATCACCGAAACCCCGCCGTGCTCCACTCTTGGGACGTAAACTCGGCCATAAGTTGGAAACAGTATGAAACAGGACTGATCCCGCATCACTGATTGGTGGTTTTGAAATTCCAGCTGGCCCTGCAAATTTCTGCTTGTGTAGCTCCCTTCGCGTTGTTTTGGTGCTGATAGGGTTTGCGAATGCGACATTCGGTTCTGCAGTGACTTTTGCAGCTGTCGTCATAGTCTGCTTCAATAACCATCCGTCACGATCACTCAACATACTCTATAGTCCGCGTTCTGAGTTAGCGGATGAGGTTTACCCGTTTTCACTGTATGCCATATAAGTCTTCCATATGATGCCTCTTCAGACACTTCGGGTACCTGGGTCACGGAAGCTCAGTGCATAGGTGTCGTTCGTGGTCAAATAACAGCGCAACTGGAGGCTTGACTAACATCTACACTAACGTTCAAGCATGCTTTTCGCGCATTCTTTCCAAATTTTTGTCCTACCGCTGTACATTAGTTTAAAGGAAGGTCCCTTGATATTAAGGACATAATTATTATTAATTGTATGTCAAGGAATCTTAGTAGCTTAATATAATAGTATTCGTGACCTGAAGATGCTCTTTTGAGCGAAAGCAGTTATTAATAAACGATCATTACAGCAGCTTGTGGTGATTTTGTAACGCCGTTCTTTAGATAAACGAAATTTTGTGTCTTTCATTGTTCGCCTCGGTTAATGCGGTAAAGAGTCGGCGTGCGAAACAATGATGTCATCCAAAAGTAGATCAAATATTTGCGCCTAATAACAATGGTTGGTCTGCTAAAGTAGCCAGCACAAGTTTGATTTTAAGGCGGTGCAGGCAAAAGCCGTGTCGGTTACCCACCCCTACGTCGGTAATACAACACAGCACACTAACACACAGTGAATTCAGACTGTGCCATTCACATACTCCCTTAAGGATAATGTTACGCTGTAGCGACAGAAATAGCATACGTCCACGGAGATCAAATGGTTAAAATGGCTCTGAGCACTATGGGACTTAACATCTGTGGTAATCAGTTCCTACACTTAGAACTACTTAAACCTA
Organism: Schistocerca cancellata; assembly: GCF_023864275.1. Lineage (NCBI taxonomy): Eukaryota > Metazoa > Arthropoda > Insecta > Orthoptera > Acrididae > Schistocerca > Schistocerca cancellata. The sequence goes on from NC_064626.1 coordinate 614,033,646, forward strand.
ATTAACCTAATATACGTATATGGACATAGTGACCGTTGTTTCGGACATGACCGAAACAACAGACACCATATCCATATATGTACATACAGTTCTGGGAACACCGGCCATGACCTTCTTCTTCTGTGCGGATGCACACATATTCCCCGACCTCTTACGGGACTTGGTAAGAATGTCTTCCACGAGTAATGAGTGTGTTGGGGTGGGATACTACAAATGTAGTGTGTGGACATATAAGGTAAGAATGTGGGTCTCGCTGGAGGCGTACGCGAGATAGTCCTTGCAGTCGCGCTATCCTTTGTGCCCTCGGTGGCTCAGATGGATAGAGCGTCTGCCATGTAAGCACGAGATGCCGGGTTCGAGTCCCGATCGGGCCACACATTTTCACCTGTCCCCGTTGATATATATCAACGCTCGTTAGCAGCTGAAGGTATTAATATAATTCTAACTTCATTCTAACTAACATAAGGACATCACACACATCCATGCACGAGGCAGGATTCCAACCTGCGACCACAGCAGCAGAGCGGCTCCGGACTGAAGCGCCTAGAACCGCTCGGCCACAGCAGATAAAAAACTGATAATAGAGGCAAAAAAGATAATATGCGCGCTCTGACTGAAGTCTCTGACGATGACAACGAAGATAAAAATAATAAACTATCTTCTTATGTACAAGTTAACACAAACTTACACACATCGTCAAAATTCCACTCAGATTTGCAAGCACAGTGCAATAACTAATGAGAGATTATAGACCATAAAAAATAATTCCAGTACATGCAATATGTAATACTAAGAAGTGAGTCTAGCACAGCTCTGTCTTGCTTGCGAATTGGAAGTTTCAATAAATGATTCCTGAAATGCACGATCGCCGTATTTTCTTAGTGACAATGTGGAAAGTAAGATAGAAGAAAAATCAAGACATGTTCGTAGGATTTTTCGACCTGGAAAAAGCGTTCGACAATGCAAAGTGGTGCAAAATGTTCGAAATTCTGAAAAAATAGGGTTAATCTATACGGAAAGACGGGTAATATACAATATGTGCAAGAACTAAGCTGGAATAATAAGACTGGAAGACCAAGAATGAAGTGCTCGGATTAAAAAGGGATTAAGACAGCGATGCAGTCTTTCGCCCCTTCTATATATCGAAGAAGGGATGACGCCAATAGAAGGAAGGTTTAAGAAAAAATGGCTCTGAGCACTGTGGGACTCAACTGCTGTGGTCATAAGTCCCCTAGAACTTAGAACTACTTAAACCTAACTAACCTAAGGACAGCACACAACACCCAGCCATTACGAGGCAGAGAAAATCCCTGACCCCGCCGGGAATCGAACCCGGGGAACCCGGGCGTGGGAAGCGAGAACGCTACCGCATGACCACGAGATGCGGGCGAAGGTTTAAGAGTCTGATTAAAATTCGAGCTGAAAGGGTATCAATCATAAGATTAGCTGATAACATTACTATTCTCAGTGGAAGTGAAGAAGAGTTACAGGATCTGTTGAATGGAATAAACAGTCTAATGAGTGCAGAATACGGACCGAGAGTAAATCAAAGAAAGACGAAAGTAAGGAGAAGTACCAGAAATGAGAACAGCGAGAAACTTAACATCAGGATTGGTGATCACGAAGTATACGAATTTAAGGAATTCTGTTACCTAGGCAGCGAAATAACCCCTGACAGACGGAGGAAAGAGGACATAAAAAGCAGAGTAGCACAGGAAGAAACTAGATTCTTGGTCAAGAGAAGTCTACTAGTACCAAACATAGGCCTTAATTTGAGGAAGAAATTTCTGAGAATGTACGTTTGGAGCAGAGCATTGTATGGTAGTAAAACATGGGCTGTGGAAAAACCGGAACAGAAGAGACTATAATCATTGAAGATGTGGTGCTACAGAAGAATGTTTAAAATCAGATGGACTGATAAGGTAAGGAATGATGAGGTTCTCCGCAGAATCAGCGAGGAAAGGAATATACAAGGAAAACACTGAGAAGAAGAAGCGACAGGATGATAGCATATTTGTAATGTTACAACTTCCATATTATTAGAGGGAGCTGTAGAGGGTAAGAAACTGTAGAAGAACACAGATATTAGAATACAGCCACCAAATACACTGCCTCAGGAATTTGATTAATAATTCTGTTTTCAAGAAGGATCTACCATATGAGCCCTGTAAATAGCAAATAAAAGAATCTGTCTGACCAGTACTAGATGCCGTTAAATAGCATTCTAATGGTGTCCCTTATTCTGTAAGATCAGTTTTCCATAATTTGCCAGTGAAACAAGAAAGATGACCGGCAAACGCCAGTTAATCGTATTGTGTCTGAAAATTAACTGATTTTTTTTTAACGCAAAGAAATAATTGTAACATCCTACAGTCTTTGTGAGACACCAATGCAAATATGGACTCTACTAAAGCAATGCTTGGAGGAGGGTAGGCAGTACCACTGTAAATCAATGCCTGGCCGACTCCATTCAAACGTGGACCGAGAGAATGTTGGCTGCCTGTGCGCCTTCGTACACGCCCTGTTCTCTCTTACGTTTCTCATGCAATTCCTGCGCGACGTAACCGATAGAGACAGCTCATGTGCATCTCAGTTCTCTAAACTTACCCAACATGGTTTCATACAAGTAATCTCAACCATCTTCCAGACATTCGCAGTGAGTTTTGTGATAGTTCCTCTTACAATGTAATATGGGCTATACAGATCTATTAAGATCGGTTTCCTGAACTCATTCGATCTCTGCTGTAAGGCGTACTTGATATGAGCCTCAAGTGATAAAGCAACGCACTAGAAGATGTTGCACCGGCGTCTTGCGTGTTGTTTTCTTAGCAGACGCACTTCCTCAGGACCCTTCAAACAAATATGTTCTCAGTTTTCCTCCCTGCTACTGCTTTCACACATTTGTTGCGCTTCGTATCGGTTCGTAATATAATCCCGTGCTACGTCTGACTCTGATAATTTACCATTATCAGACTCTTAACTTGATGGGCAACTTGTTACATTCTTCGTTCTTTTTTTCGTTAGCGCTTACCCCGCCTGGTTAAGGATCACGCTGTACTCAAGTTTCGACAAATTTATTTTATTTCACTCTGCAGCCGGATGCCCTTCCTCTCGCTCCGTCGTCAGTTACTTAGGGATGCAATTAGTGTGAACCACCTATCAGTGAATTAGGTAAACTTTGTTTTATGTGAGATTGTATTTTAACTGTGCGTGATTCGTATTTGCTGACGCAGAAAGTGGCACCAAGTCGACATTTAGCTAAATGAGTGCGGAAAACCGCCTAAGGACAACACTCCGGCTGACCAGCGCACCAGCCATCGCCGTTAATCCGCTGCGAGGATTCGATCCTGGACTGGTCTACCGTTCTGTTTCGGAAACTAGCGCGCCGTACCTTACGGTACACGAGCAGCTGGTCTTCGTACATTCTGTCACAAATCGTAGTTATCTGCGGATAACAACATCTTACACTGCAGCTGACAGTATGTTATTAACCGTTTATGATTACCATGAACATCTGTGGCTCTGTTCCACTACCTTATGGCACACGCAACGTATTGTTTGTTTCTTAGATTCATTCTGTGGCGACGTGTTGCAGTGAATGGCTGAGTTGTACGGAAGCCCTGTATGGCGCAAGTTTCATCTTTGGACTCGAACTGACAGCCTAAAACAGGGAAGTAAACGGCTGTGTATAGCAGCGAGAACAGAGGAAGTGGCCAGAATTCTGTCGTCGCCTCACCACTTCCGTCGTCCATTGACCTTCAGGATTTCACTGTGTTAAGAGATAGCCGGCCCGGTAATGCAGAAGACACAGAAAGTTGTCATCACATCTCCACGCTGTCATCGTTCTCAAAACTAATAGAAGCAGTTATGAAAGACAGAGTAATGAGGTACATGAATAAATATAGCCATTTAAGTGAGACACTGTTTGGTTTCCGAAGTGGTAGAAGTACAGAATCAGCCATACTAGAATTCATACAAGTGGTATTTGATGCTCTTGACAAAGATGAGTGTGTCACAAGCAGATCTTTCTAAGGCTTTTGATACTGTTGACCGTAACATTCTACTAAATAAGCTACAAGTTTCAGCAATAAGTAAATCACTGGTTCCGATCATATCTAGCACGTAGGGCACAAAGTGCAGAGGTAGCATATTTCTCAAACGAGTCTAAACTTTTAGTGAAACACTTATCACAGCCAAAATACATTAGTATAGCAGTTCCTCAGGGTAGCATTTTACGACCTGTACAATTCCTCATATACATCAACGACTTCCTCACTAGTGTTAGTTATGGGGAAAAATTGTCTTCACTGATTGACAGCAATATTCTAGTCACTGAGAAAACAAGAGAAATCTTTCACGGAAATAAAATGAAGCCCTCAAGAAAGATTACAATTGATCAACAAGCGACAAAGTGACATTGAACGTAAAGAAAAGAAACGCCATGAATTCCAGTCTGATGAGGGAAAATGACGCTATTAAATTAATAGAAGATGGCGCCGCTATACAAGGAGTAACAAATGAACAATTTCTAGGAATTAATATTGGTTTTCAGTTGACGTGGTGTGAACACGCAAAGATACTTGCAAACAGAATGCCATCAGCGTGTTATGCCCTTATAGTTCCGTCATGAGTGTGTAACAACCAGTATCTTTTAAAGTTTGAAAAAGTCATATTACGGCCTTGAGCTTCTGGTAACATTCTTTATTTATACCACCAGCTTCGGTCAACTGACCATAATCAGTTCCATAAAAATATTCACAGCTTCATGTTAGGCGAAATATAAAATTTTTATCGTTAAGTGATAAAACCATGAATCAGGCACTATTATCTTTCGTAACATCCCTTTCAAATTCTGAAGGTGGCAGGGGTCAAATACAGAGAGCGAAAGGCTATGTACAAAATTGTACAGAAAACAGATGGCAGTTATAAGAGTGGAGAACCATGAAAGGGAAGCGTGGGTTTGTAAGGGAGTGAGACAGGGTCGTAGCCTATCCCCGATGTTATTCAATCTATATATTGAGCAAGCCGTAAAGGAAACAAAACAAAAATACATGGAGAACAAATAAAACTTTGAGGCTTGCCGATGACATTGTAATTCTGGCAGAGACAGCAAAGGAAATTGCTACAACAAACTCGTTTATAGACTCAGTTAACCAAAACATTCTATACACTGAAGGATAACACGGAGTTGGTATTTAGTAAAATAGTAATATAAATAATACTAATGATAATAAAATATCTAAAATCACACATAACTCTGTCACACTATATTTTTTCCTTGTTTTCTCTTTTCCTTTTATGGAAAGAATTACTCTCAAAGCTATTCAGCGTATAATATTAACACCTAATTGTCTTTCGAGCTCAACATCTCGCTCGTTATAGAGGGATGCTGACTCAGTGCGGTTCACGAAATGGTCCTGAGAGCAGGGTGACAATGTGTGTAATGTTAAGAAATAGTGTGTGTGTAATGTGTGCAGTGACTGCAATTTGGAAATGAATGAACAGTGTAGCACCTGCCTTTAACATTAGTGAATAACTTCTGTGTAAAACAGTATTGTACATTAGGGATTAGCCGAATTAGATAGCACTGTTTAAAATAGACTGGCCTCGTATTCAGGAGGGTGAAGGATCCAGTCTTCTTCGGCCATTCTGATTTATGATTCGCGTGGTTTCCCTACATCACTTCAGGCAAATGCTGCGATGGTTCCTGCTTTAAGGCCACGGCTGACTAACTGTCCTGTGCTTGTCATACTAGACCTGTAAGTCTGTAAATGACTGTATATGTACATGACTTTATTTTTGTTGTTCTGTAATAGTAACACCAGGAGATATCCAATATCCTTGTAAAGAAGATCTATGGATACACAGATACGAATCTTATCGTGGCCGTGAACTACAAAAATGGTTCAAATGGCTCTGAGCACTATGGGACTTAACATCTATGGTCATCAGTCCCCTAGAACTACTTAAACCTAACTAACCTAAGGACATCACACAACACCCAGCCATCACAAGGCAGAGAAAATCCCTGACCCCGCCGGGAATCGAACCCGGGCGCGGGAAGCGAGAACGCTACCGCACCACCACGAGCTGCGGGCGTGAACTACAAACTGTGCGGCTATTCACAGCACTAAGGCACAGATGATTTTCTCACTCTCGAGTGGGTTACTAACTGTTAAAAAACTTGGTGACAGATTAAAGCTGTGTGCCGGAGATGTCTCGAATTCGGAACCGCACCTACCGCGAACTTTCGAAACTTCACTGTAGCTAGTCCACCTAGATATGCAGGACAGCATATGATGTTATCCCAATAGTAAAAGAAACTGGGTCACTCAAGTTGTTTTGCATCACTTGTATATCTGCAAACATGTATAGCCTTAGATATAAAGGGTGCAGGGAATGAAAATAGAACATTTATGAAACATTTAAAAAAAAATACTTCGAGATGTACACTACTGGCCATTAAAATTGCTACACCAAGAAGAAATGCAGATGATAAACGGTTATTCATTGGACAAATATATTATACTAGAACTGACATGTGAATACATTTTCACGCAATTTCGGTGCACAGATCCTGAGAAAGCAGTACCCAGAACAACCATCTCTGGCCGTAATAACTGCCTTGATACGCCTGGGCATTGAGTCAAACACAGCTTGGATGGCGTGTACAGGTACAGCTGCCCATGCAGCTTCAACACGATACCACAGTTCATCAAGAGTAGTGACTGGCGTATTGTGACGAGCCAGTTGCTCGGCCACTATTGACCAGATGTTTTCAGTTGGCGAGAGATCTGGAGAATGTGCTGGCCAGGACAGCAGTCGAACATTTTCTGTATCAAGAAAGGCCCGTACAGGACCTGCAAAATGCGGTCGTGCATTATTCTGCTGAAATGAAGGGTTTTGCAGGGATCGAATGAAGGGTAGAGCCACGGGTCGTAACACATCTGAAATGTAACGTCCACTGTTCAAAGTGCCGTCAATGCGAACAAGAGGTGACCGAGACGTGTGACCAATGGAACCCCATACCATCACGCCGGGTGATACGCCAGAATGGCGATGACGAATACACGTTTCCAATGTGCGTTCACCGCGACGTCACCAAACACGGATGCGACCATCATGATGCTGTAAACAGAACCTGGATTCATCCGAAAAATGACGTTTTGCCATTCGTGCACCCAGGTTCGTCGTTGAGTACACCATCGCAGGCGCTCTGTGATGCAGCGTCAAGGGTAACCGCAGCCATGGTCTCCGAGCTGATAGTTCATGCTTCTGCAAACGTCGTCAAACTGTTCGTGCAGATGGTTGTTGTCTTGCACACGTCCCCATCTGTTGACTCAGGGATCGTGACGAGGCTACACGATCCGTTACAGCTATGCGGATAAGATGCCTGTCATCTCGACTGCTAGTGATACGAGGCCGTTGGGATCCAGCACGGCGTTCCGTATTACCCTCCTGAACCCACCGATTCCATATTGTGCTAACAGTCATTGGATTTCGACCAACGCGAGCAGCAATGTTGCGATACGATATACCGCATTCACGATAGGCTACAATCCGATCTTTATCAAAGTGGGAAACGTGATGGTACGCATTTCTCCTGCTTACACGAGGCATCACAACAACGTTTCACCAGGCAACGCCGGTCAACTGCTGTTTGTGTATGAGAAATCGGTTGGAAACTTTTCTCATATCAGCACGTTGTAGGTGTCGCCACCGGTGGCAACCTTGTGTGAATGCTCTGGAAAGGTAATCATTTGCATTTCACAGCATCTTCTTCCTGTCAGTTAAATTTCGCGTCGGTAGCACGTCATCTTCGTGGTGTAGCAATTTTAATGGCCAGTTGTGTAATAAATACAAAACAAAACTAAATGCAATCATTTAATAAATCTGCTTTATTGTTCGTTCGTGAAATTAAAGTCTGTTGCAATGTCACACTAGAGCGTCGTCGCTCCACCCGTGCACTGAAACATGCTTGCAGCCTGCTTGGGACGCTTTCCACAGCGTGGTCGAAACGCTGCAGCTGAAAGCTGTCTTACTCGTCGATACAGGCTACCCCTTGCCACGCACCGTATGGTGGCTTGCGGAGACTGTACGTAAATGTAGACGTAGCGTGCGAGAGTGGTTCCTCCTACGATGAACAGTAAGTTGCAACTGATCTCAAGCATGATCAATCCGATTCTTGCCAGTAGATACCGCTGCCCCTTCCATTCTGTTGATTCCTGCCTCCTGGAGGTACGTCTTTACGGGTTGGGCGCAACGTGCTGGTGTATTATCGTGTTAGAAAACAACTGAGTCGCCAGAGTGTCGATTCTGAGCCTGGATAATAGATTGGAGATGCTGTCCCGGTAGTGGACAGCCCTCAAATGAAGTTTAACAGTCATGAGAAGCGTCCCACAACCTTGTATGACACTGGCTCAGGTCATGACTAATTCCCCCCCCCCCCCACCACCACCACCACCCTCTGTTCTTGACTGTTTACACATGCATTGCACACATCCATTGGTAAAAGGTGCGTCCGCATTCTTCTAGGACGGTTATATGGCGGAGAAATCGCTCAGTAGAACATGTCATAGATCCAGACTCCATTCCAGGTGTCCTCTTGCCCACCTTCTTCACACGTCACAGAACTGATGAATTAGTACTTTTGTTCATAATAGACGCCCAGAGCTCAAACTGGTGTTGTGGAAAGGGTTGTGTACAGTCTGGGTCGAAACAGCCGTCCCAGTTGCCATCAAAATTCGAGGACAGAGTTGTATTGCATACATCTTGGGGTATCTACGAGGCATGTTTGCTTGGGAGACCCCGAGGATAGGTTCAGCCACTTCTTTGGAAAGGTTTTTCCTGTCATTCGCGCACATTGTCACCGTTCCTTCGTGTAGTGTCACACTTCTGTGTTCATTGTATCTTACGCATGGATGACTGTACTCTGTGTGTACGTGGTTGGGTGGAGGGGTGGGTGGGTGGGTGTCTGCGCGGGGTAGCCGCGCGGTTAGGGACGCCCTGTCATGGTTCGTGCGGCACCTCCCGTCGGAGGTTAGAGTTATCGCTCGGGCGTGGGTGTGTGTGTTATCCCTAGCGTAAGTTAGATTAAGTAGTGTGTAAGTCTAGGGACCGATGACCTCAGCTGTTTGGTTCCATAGTACCATACCACAAATTTTAAAAAAAATTGTGTGTGTGTGTGTGTGTGTGTGTGTATGTGTGTGTGTGTGTGTGTGAATCGGCACATGGCTTACGCCACTCGAATACCAGCAACAGGGCCGCCAAGCTTAACGTTCCCATCCGACGGACGGATCGCTATCGATAGTGTCTCATGCCCTCACTCCCATTTGCCGGATACGCAAAGCGAAAGCTCTCAATAGCACGTGGCGCATCCGGATTGTTACTCATCCAAGTAACGGCGACGTCCGACGTTTCTTAAGGGGCTCCGGAAAAAGTTCAATTTTTACTTTTTTGCGTTTGCTGAATCTGCAGACTATAGATATATAATTTATTCAATTCCGAAGACTACAACTATTTTTAAATTTTTTTTTAAATGTGTTCTACATGGGCGTGACCCACTGTGGCGCTGTTAAACTGCTGTCAAATGGTGTTATTATTAACGTCCGTGTTCATCAGGTACATTTTAGTAATGTGAGATAAAGTATGTGTTGTGGCTAACCTATGATGGTTCAATATATATCGCTGGTGTGATTGTCGATTGTTTCATGTTTATTTACTCTGTCGTTATCTCGAAAATATTCGTAATTAATTCTGTTTCTTGAGTCTCTGTTTTGTTGAAGTGTAATAATGAGTAAAAGTAAAGTTATTAGAAATCCTCTGAAGGCTTTTAAGAAAAGGAGAAATGTTGGAAAGCCAAAGGTATGTGTTATTACTGTAAATAATAACATTCTAACATAGTACGAGCGATGCTTGCTTTAGACAAGGAACGCCTTCGGGCTGCAGACAGGGCTGTAAAGAGTCTAGAAATACAAGCAAGAGTAAACAGGAGGAGGAACAAGAGGAAGCTGGAGGAGGAGTTTGCAGAGGATGAAGATAATCCATCCTATGGACCTGGAATGCACTAAAAAGTTAATCCAATCTTTGTCGCTCGATTCCCAAAACTTTTATTTTCTCATACTAATTACATGTTTTCTAAGGATCTTCCAAACATATTTGTTTCAAACTTTCAGTAAATGTTACACAGTACCTTCTGCATAATTTAACACAGCCTTTTTCCAAAAAACTGTATATTTTTGAATATATAAATAAAAAATTGCAAAAAAATGTTGTGAATTTTCATTACAATTGAAAAAAAATCATCTTTAATAACTGAACTAAAATTTTGTAAAATCCCTGTGTTAAGTTGTAGCCCATATTCCAATAAATAATCTCTAAAAAGTTCAACTTCCTACCTCAAATACTTTGTGAGGAAAGATGTAATTTATAAGCGTTATTTTAACATTGCAAGTATAGGGCGTTCCGGAGCCCCTTAACTTCGGTGTATTCAACGAAGGAAGCCGATTGGTATTGAGGATCTTACATAACTCTTTTTCTTTTTTTTTTTTGAGCCGTTTATTGTAGTCGAATATTTGTATCACCAGTCGCTTTCGAGACGGCGCTGCAGTGTGTTAGTGACTTCGGCTGCGGAAGCGGGTCGCAATGGCTGTGGCGCAGAATACCTTTCGCATCAGATTATGAAAGAAGCAGCTGCGCTTCTGTATACGGTCGTAAGTTTCGCCACCTCTGCGCGCCCGCCCCTGCGCCAACAAGGCGGGACCTAATTGTTGATTCCTCGTGACGTAATACCACAGCACTACGAATGGCTGCTCAATGGGCGGAGGGCCTCCACTCGTGGCCTTGAATTCTTCACTTCTCGGTGCTCCCAATCAATGCCATGTCTGCCAGTGCGAAACTAAGCTTCTCTTTGTCGTTCTAGACCCGGATCTCGTATCCATCACCGTTAAACAGAAAAAAATCAGTGCTTCAATTTTTTAACTGTGTGTCCCGTTATAACAGCGCAGTATGCCGTCATCTACATGTGTTTGCAAACACTAGACACGTTCTGCTTCTTACTCGAGTAATAATTTAGCTTGTTACTATGTTGGTGGCAAGCTCAAGAAAACAACACTGTGTGCGCTGGTGTGGGGAAGTAAAAATAAGCCACAATCTTAGAAAATATAAAGAGGCTGTGCTGATGTGCAACGCGTCGTTGCGCCACAACTTGTTCGGCCGTGGGACAAACAAACAAACAAGACGCCGTGACGTCAGACTGCGCCGGGCGACACCCGCCGAGTTATTGGGTAGTTCGGTCATGTGCGCTGTGGATTATGGAGGTGCGGCGCGAATAGTGATGCTGCAGATGCTAAGGCAGCTGTGACAGAGGCCGGCACAAGGACACCGTGAGTTTTTGGACGCTAAACCGAGAGAATGTTCACGTACCTGTATCTTACGGTAAGGCGTGGCTGTGCCTGGCCAGCCGAAGCAGGTGCAGTCGTGACTGCTAGACTCGCCGTCAGGACATATGGGATGGCGGCCAACAGCGAATTTGGGTGTCGCTGTTCAGATATCAACATAGAATTTTAGTTTTTAGTGCTTGATAATCTATAGCGAACCATCCCAACAGTAGTGATTCAAGGTAGAGCGGCTAGTTTGAGTTATGACCCAGGGACGTTTAAACCAACTACGTCCGAGCTGGTAATGGGGCAGAGCGAGTCCCAAGCAGGAATATTTGGCAAGCAATTTCCTGTTCTGTTATCTGCCTCACAACCAAGTGAAACCTCACTAATAACTTCGCGAGAGGACTGGGGGAGATGGGAACAATTCTTAAATTAATTCCCGGAGTAAAATGTCCCAAACTAAAAGTAAGGAAGCTTAGGTCACATTCTCCTGCTCCATCTAGCGGACTGGCACAACAACTGTGTCCAGATGGAGTTAACCGGGCATGAGATTCCGATACATCTACAGCTACATACATACTCCACAATCCACCATACGGTGCGTGGCGGAGGGTACCTCGTACTACAACTAGCATCTTCTCTCCCTGCTCCACTCCCTAAAAGAACGAGGGAAAAATGACTGCCTATATGCCTCCTTACGAGCCCGAATCTCTCTTATCTTATCTTTGTGGTCTTTCCGCGAAATGTGAGTTGGCGGCAGTAAAATTTTACTGCAGTCAGCCTCAAATGCTGGTTCTCTAAATTTCCTCAGTAGCGATTCACGAAAAGAACGCCTCCTTTCCTCTAGAGACTCCCACCCGAGTTCCTGACGCATTTCCGTAACACTCGCGTGATGATACCCACCAGTAACAAATCTAGCAGCCCGCCTCTGAATTGCTTCTACGTCCTCCCTCAATCCGATCTGATAGGGATCCCAAACGCTCGAGCAGTACTCAAGAATATGTCGTATTAGTGTTTTATAAGCGGTCTCCTTTACAGATGAACCACATCTTCCCAAAATTCTACCAATGAACCGAAGACGACTACCCGCCTTCCCCACAATTGCCATTACATTCTTGTCCCACTTCATATCGCTCTGCATTGTTACGCCCAAATATTTAATCGACGTGACTGTGTCAAGCGCTATACTACTAATGGAGTATTCAAACATTACAGGATTCTTTTTCCTATTCATCTTCATTAATTTACATTTATCAAAATTTATCTATATTTAGACCCCCCCTCCCCACATGAACCATGGACCTTGCCGTTGGTGGGGAGGCTTGCGTGCCTCAGCGATACAGATGGCCGTACTGTAGATGCAACCACAACGGAGGGGTATCTGTTGAGAGGCCAGACAAACGTGTGGTTCCTGAAGAGGGGCAGCAGCCTTTTCAGTAGTTCAGGGGCAACAGTCTGGATGATTGACTGATCTGGCTCTGTAACAATAACCAAAACGGCCTTGCTGTGCTAGTACTGCGAACGGCTGAAAGCAAGGGGAAACTACAGCCGTAATTTTTCCCGAGGGCATGCAGCTTTACTGTATGGTTAAATGATGATGGCGTCCTCTTGGGTAAAATATTCCGGAGGTAAAATAGTCCCCCATTCGGATCCCCGGGCGGGGACTACTCAGGAGGACGTTGTTATCAGGAGAAGGACAACTGGCGTTCTACGGGTCGGAGCGTGGAATGTCAGATCCCTTAATCGGGCAGGTAGGTTAGAAAATTTAAAAAGGGAAATGGATAAGTTAAAGTTAGATATAGTGGGAAGTAGTGAAGTTCGGTGGCAGGAGGAACAAGACTTTTGGTCAGGTGAATACAGGGTTATAAATACAAAATCAAATAGGGGTAATGCAGGAGTAGGTTTAATAATGAATAAAAAAATAGGAGTGCGGGTGAACGCATTATTGTGGCCAAGATAGACACGAAGCCCACGCCTACTACAGTAGTACAAGTTTATATGCCAACTAGCTCTGCAGATGATGAAGAAATTGATGAAATGTATGATGAGATAAAAGAAATGGTAGTGAAGGGGGACGATAATTTAATAGTCATGGGTGACTGGAATTCGAGAGTAGGAAAAGGGAGAGAAGGAAACATAGTAGGTGAATATGGATTGGGGGAAAGAAATGAAAGAGGAATCCGCCTGGTAGAATTTTGCACAGAGCATAACTTAATCATAGCTCACACTTGGTTCAAGAATCATAAAAGGAGGTTGTATACATTGAAGTGTTGTGACTTGGCAAGACAGCCAAGTCACTATGCCAGGATGCCGAAAGGCAAGCGTTAAGCTCACGCAGACTGGCCTGAGGTCTGGAATATTCCAATGTAATTAATATAGCAAATAAAGTACGTAGTTGAAGCAATACTTAACTTTATTCCATAACTGGTGAACATCGCTCTTGTTGATACATTATATAATCTCAATATAAACTGGTCATGGCGCCTTGCTAGGTCGTAGCAAATGACGTAGCTGAAGGCTATGCTAACTATCGTCTCGGCAAATGAGAGCGTATTTGTCAGTGTAGCTTCGCTAGCAAAGTCGGCTGTTCAACTGGGGCGAGTGCTAGGACGTCTCTCTAGACCTGCCGTGTGGCGGCGCTCGGTCTACAATCACTGACAGTGGCGACACGCGGGTCCGACGTATACTAGCGGACTGCGACCGATTTAAAGGCTACCACCTAGCAAGTGTGGTGTCTGGCGGTGACACCACAGGAAGAATTCTGGAGATACTGAAAGGTTGGTTGGTTGGTTTGGGGAAGGAGACCAGACAGCGTGGTCATCGGTCTCATCGGATTAGGGAAGGATGGGGAAGGAAGTCGGCCGTGTCCTTTCAGAGGAACCATCCCGGCATTGGTCTGGAGTGATTTAGGGAAATCACGGAAAACCTAAATCAGGATGGCCGGACGCGGGATTGAACCGTCGTCCTCCCGAATGCGAGTCCAGTGTCTAACCACTGCGCCACCTCGCTCGGTACTGAAAGGTATCAGACAGATTATATAATGGTAAGAAGAAATTTAGGAACCAGGTTTTAAATTGTTAAGCATTTCCAGGGGCAGATGTGGATTCTGACCACAATCTATTGGTTATGAACTGTAGATTATAACTGAAGAAACTGCAAAAAGGTGGGAATTTAAGGAGATGGGACCTGGATAAACTGGCTAAACCAGAGGTTGTACAGAGTTTCAGGGAGAGCATAAGGGAACAATTGACAGCAATGGGGGAAAGAAGTACAGTAGAAGAAGAATGGGTAGCTCTGAGGGATGAAGTAGTGAAGGCAGCAGAGGATGAGGAGGTAAAAAGACGAGGGCTAATAGAACTCCTTGGGTAACAGAAGAATTATTGAATTTAATTGACTAAAGGAGAAAATATAAAAATGCACTAAATGAAGCAGGCAAAAAGGAATACAAACGTCTCAAAAATGAGATCGACAGGAAGTGCAAAATGGCTAGGCAGGGATGGCTAGAGGACAAATATAAGAATGTAGAGGCTTATCTCACTAGGGGTAAGATAGATACTGCCTACAGGAAAATTAAAGAGACCTTTGGAGAAAAGAGAACCACTTGTATGAATACTAAGAGCTCAGATGGAAACCCAGTTCTAACCAAAGAAGGGAAAGCATAAAGGTGGAAGGAGTATATAGAGGGTCTATACAAGGGCGATGTACTTGAGGACAATATTATGGAAATGGAAGAGAATGTAGAAGAAGATGAAATGGGAGATACGATACTGCGTGAAGAGTTTGACAGAGCACTGAAAGACCTAATTCGAAACAAGGCCTCGGGAGTAGACAACATTCCATTAGAACTACTGACGGCCTTGGGAGAGCCAGGCCTGACAAAACTCTACTATCTGGTGAGCTAGATGTATGAGACAGGCAAAATACCCTCAGACTTCAAGAAGAATATAATAATTCCAATCCCAAAGAAAGCAGGTGTTGACAGATGTGAAAATTACTGAACTATCAATTTAATAAGTCACAGCTGCAAAATACTAACACGAATTCTTTATAGACGAATGGAAAAACTGGTAGAAGCCGACCTCGGAGAAGATCAGTTTGGATTCCGTAGAAATATTGGAACACATGAGGCAATACTGACCTTACGACTTATCTTAGAAGAAAGATTAAGGAAAGGCAAGGGAGTAAGACAGGGTTGTAGCCTCTCCCCAATGTTATTCAATCTGTATATTGAGCAAGCAGTAAAGGAAACAAAAGAAAAATTCGGAGAAGGTATTAAAATCCATGGAGAAGAAATAAAAACTTTGAGGTTCGCCGATGACATTGTAATTCTGCCAGAGACAGCAAAGGACTTGAAAGAGCAGTTGAACGGAATGGACAGTGTCTTGAAAGGAGGATATAAGATGAACATCAACAAAAGCAAAACGAGGATAATGGATGTAGTCGAATTAAGTCGGGCGATGCTGAGGGAATTAGATTAGGAAATGACACACTTAAAGTAGTAAAGGAGTTTTGCTATTTAGAGAGTAAAATAACCGATGATGGTCGAAGTAGAGAGGATACAAAATGTAGACTGGCAATGGTAAGGAAAGCGTTTCTGAAGAAGAGAAATTTGCTAACATCGAGTATAGATTTAAGTGTCAGGAAGTCGTTTCTGAAAGTATTCGTATGGAGTGTAGCCATGTATGGAAGTGAAACATGGACGATAAATAGTTTGGACAGGATGAGAATAGAAGCTTTCGAAATGTGGTGCTACAGAAGAATGCTGAAGATTAGATGGGTAGATCACATAACTAATGAGGAGGTATTGTATAGAATTGGGGAGAAGAGGAGTTTGTGGCAGAATTTGACGAGAAGAAGGGACCGGTTGGTAGGACATGTTCTGAGGCATCAAGGGATCACCAATTTAGCATTGGAGGGCAGCGTGGAGGGTAAAACTCGTAGTGGGAGACCAAGAGATGAATACACTAAGCAGATTCAGAAGGATGTAGGTTACAGTAGGTACTGGGAGATGAAGAAACCTGCACAGGATAGAGTAGCATGGAGAGCTGCATCAAACCAGTCTAAGGACTGAAGACCACAACAACAACAAACATATATTTAGAGTTAGCTGCCATTCTTTACACCAATCACAAATCCTGTCCAAGTCATCTTGTATCCTCCTACAGTCACTCAACGACGACACCTTCCCGTACATCACAGCATCATCAGCAAACAGCCGCACATTGCTATCCATCCTATCCAAAATATCATTTATGTAGATAGAAAACAAAACACAACAATCATGACGGCAGATGCTGTGGTGCAGCGATAGGACTACACTTACAGAATTGCACACATCTCGCTTCACTAAACATAGTGCAGTGAAAAACCATCTGTCACAGTAGAAGACGTCGGGCAAGTATATCTTCTAGTAGTTTTCGTAGCAGTATGTTTAGTGAACCAAAATGTCTGCAATGCTGTAAGTGCGGTCCTATCTCTCGGACGATGAACATGACTTTTTGCAGCATTTAGTCGTCTGGACACTAGATCCTGAAACACGCACACTCACACACACACACACACACACACACACACACACACTCACACACACAAGGGAGATATGACAGCAGACATCGAACTAATTCAGAGACGCGCTGCTTGGATCAAAACAGGTCGATATCCCTTGCGAAAGAGTAACAGGAAGGAAACATGAGAATAACATAAAAAGAGATTAGGTGCACGTATAGACGGTCACTTTGCCCTTGCTCACTACGCGAAGGGATAGGGAAGAAAACTGATGATATTGGTATACACTGTACAGTGGCTTCCGATGTATTTATGTAACTGTGGATAGCAGGGAAGAGAAGAAGAAAGAAAATCTGACAGACAGACACTATTCACCCATTTCCCCATTTCCCCCTGATGTCGAAAATGCAATGGTAGAAGAAGAAAGCGAATACATTCCACCACATTCCTCCTGCTGCCGCCGAGTAGAGAACGACCTTACTATCGGCCAATAAAGATCTCCACCATGGCAGCAAGGAAGATTTAACGTCCCGTCCTTGACGAGGACGTTGGACACGCGGCACAAGCTCCTACAAGGAAGAGCAGTCATTGTCATTTTCAAAGGAACCATCGCGGTCGTTGGCTCAATTCATTTAAAGAACTCACGGAAAACTAAATCTGTCTGGCTGAATTAGGTTTTGAACGATTATCCTCCCAACTGACAGTCCAGTGTCTTACCACAGCGGCACCCTAGTCGATCGGTCATGGGGAAGCCGTTGCCGGTTCAAGTACGTGCCACACAATCTTTTCGAGAACACCTCACATGTGGTGGACGACAGGTCTGAGATCAGCTCACTTCGGGATCCGGCAAGTGTCATTTTTCCCCCAGAAGACAGTTCACCAAATCAACCTTACAAGGTACGAGAGTTACGTGAATTGTCTTGCAGGACACACTTGTTTCCAGCGGAGTGCTATAGAACAACAAATGATCTATCAGCTATTCAGTAAATCATTATCAGGTGAGGTAGAGTGGCGCACATATTGCGGATCCCACTATATCTCACTTAATATTATGCTAGCACTAGCAATAACTCTACTCTGCTGCCTATGGGCATCTTTTGCTGCCTACGTTTAACAAGCGCTCGACCCTCCCTTCCGTGGGTACCAAAACGTACCGCAGCTCCTCACCTCAGAGACATAGACGCCTGTAGCGATGCATAACCGCGTACCTTAACACTCGCACAAGTCTTGGACGGGGATACGCACACTGTTGATGGTGATTTATGTATTCCATACATCAAAAAAAGTTTTTCAGAATCTCGGTTCTGAGAGTTCCGGAATCTGTACAGAAAATTGGAATAGAGATGAACATAAACATCATTTCCGCCCTTTTTATTGCTCATTAAAACCACACATTGCATATTGTAGCACCGTACAGCGAGACCTTCAAAAGCGGTGGTCCAGATTGCAGTACACACCGGTACCTCTAATCCCCAGTAGCACGTCGTCTTGCACTGACGCATGCCTGTATTCGTCGTGGCATACTATCCACAAGTCCATCAAGGTACTGTTGGTCCCGATTTTCGCACTCCTCAACGGCGATTCAGCGTAGATCCCTCAGAGTGGTTGGTGGGTCACGTCGTCCATAAACAGCCCTTTTCAATCCATCCCACGCATGTTCGATAGGGTTCATGTCTGGAGAACATGCTGGCCACTTTAGTCGAGCGATGTCGTAATGCCGTCCGAAGGTGGCCGAGCGGTTCTAGGCGCTACAGTCTGGAACCGCGCGACCGCTACGGTCGCAGGTTCAAATCCTGCCTCGGGCATGGATGTGTGTGATGTCCTTAGGTTAGTTAGGTTTAAGTAGTTCTACGTTCTAGGGGACTGATGACCTCAACAGTTAAGTCCCATAGTGCTCAGAGCCATTTGAATCATTTTTTGATGTCGTTATCCTGAAGGAAGTCATTCACAACATGTGCACGATGGGGGAGGGAATTCTACATTTACATCTACATTTATACTCCGCAAGCCACCCAACGGTGTGTGGCGGAGGGCACTTTACGTGCCACTGTCATTACCTCCCTTTCCTGTTCCAGTCGCGTATGGTTCGCGGGATAAACGACTGTCTGAAAGCCTCCGTGCGCGCTCTAATCTCTCTAATTTTACATTCGTGATCTCCTCGGGAGGTATAAGTAGGGGGAAGCAATATATTCGATACCTCATCCAGAAACGCACCCTCTCGAAACGTGGCGAGCAAGCTACACTGCGATGCAGAGCGCCTCTCTTGCAGAGTCTGCCATTTGAGTTTGTTAAACATCTCCGTAACGCTATCACGGTTACCAAATAACCCTGTGACGAAACGCGCCGCTCTTCTTTGGATCTTCTCTATCTCCTCCGTCAACCCGATCTGGTACGGATCCCACACTGATGAGCAATACTCAAGTATAGCTCGAACGAGTGTTTTGTAAGCCACCTCCTTTGTTGATGGACTACATTTTCTAAGGACTCTCCCAATGAATCTCAACATGGTACCCGCGTTACCAACAATTAATTTTATATGATCATTCCACTTCAAATCGTTCCGCACGCATACTCCCAGATATTTTACAGAAGTAACTGCTACCAGTGGTTGTTCCGCTATCATATAATCATACAATAAAGGATCCTTCTTTCTATGTATTCGCAATACATTACATTTGTCTATGTTAAGGGTCAGTTGCCACTCCCTGCACCAAGTGCCTATCCACTGCAGATCTTCCTGCATTTCGCTACAATTTTCTAATGCTGCAACTTCTCTGTATATTACAGCATCATCCGCGAAAAGCCGCATGGAACTTCCGACACTATCTACTAGATCATTTATATACAGGGTGTTTCAAAAATGACCGGTATATTTGAAACGGCAATAAAAACTAAACGAGCAGCGATAGAAATACACCGTTTGTTGCAATATGCTTGGGACAACAGTACATTTTCAGGCAGACAATCTTTCGAAATTACAGTAGTTACAATTTTCAACAACAGATGGCGCTGCGGTCTGGGAAACTCTATAGTACGATATTTTTCACATATCCACCATGCGTAGCAATAATATGGCGTAGTCTCTGAATGAAATTACCCGAAACCTTTGACAACGTGTCTGGCGGAATGGCTTCACATGCAGATGAGATGTACTGCTTCAGCTGCTCAATTGTTTCTGGATTTTGGCGGTACACCTGGTCTTTCAAGTGTCCCCACAGAAAGAAGTCACAGGGGTTCATGTCTGGCGAATAGGGAGGCCAATCCACGCCGCCTCCTGTATGTTTCGGATAGCCCAAAGCAATCACACGATCATCGAAATATTCATTCAGGAAATTAAAGACGTCGGCCGTGCGATGTGGCCGGGCACCATCTTGCATAAACCACGAGGTGTTCGCAGTGTCGTCTAAGGCAGTTTGTACCGCCACAAATTCACGAAGAATGTCCAGATAGCGTGATGCAGTAATCGTTTCGGATCTGAAAAATGGGCCAATGATTCCTTTGGAAGAAATGGTGGCCCAGACCAGTACCTTTTGAGGATGCAGGGACGATGGGACTGCAACATGGGGCTTTTCGGTTCCCCATATGCGCCAGTTCTGTTTATTGACGAAGCCGTCCAGGTAAAAATAAGCTTCGTCAGTAAACCAAATGCTGCCCACATGCATATCGCCGTCATCAATCCTGTGCACTATATCGTTAGCGAATGTCTCTCGTGCAGCAATGGTAGCGGCGCTGAGGGGTTGGCGCGTTTGAATTTTGTATGGATAGAGGTGTAAACTCTGGCGCATGAGACGATACGTGGACGTTGGCGTCATTTGGACCGCAGCTGCAACACGGCGAACGGAAACCCGAGGCCGCTGTTGGATCACCTGCTGCACTAGCTGCGCGTTGCCCTCTGTGGTTGCCGTACGCGGTCGCCCTACCTTTCCAGCACGTTCATCCGTCACGTTACCAGTCCATTGAAATTTTTCAAACAGATCCTTTATTGTATCGCTTTTCGGTCCTTTGGTTACATTAAACCTCCGTTGAAAACTTGGTCTTGTTGCAACAACACTGTGTTCTAGGCGGTGGAATTCCAACACCAGAAAAATCCTCTGTTCTAAGGAATAAACCATGTTGTCTACAGCACACTTGCACGTTGTGAACAGCACACGCTTACAGCAGAAAGACGACGTACAGAATGGCGCACCCACAGACTGCGTTGTCTTCTATATCTTTCACATCACTTGCAGCGCCATCTGTTGTTGAAAATTGTAACTACTGTAATTTCGAAAGTTTGTCCGCCTGAAAATGTACTGTTGCCCCAAGCATATTGCAACAAACGGTGTATTGCTATCGCTGCTCGTTTAGTTTTTATCGCCGTTTCAAATATACCGGTCATTTTTGAAACACCCTGTATATTGTGAAAAGCAATGGTCCCATAACACTCCCCCGTGGCACGCCAGAGGTTACTTTAACGTCTGTAGACGTCTCTCCATTGATAACAACCTGCTGTGTTCTGTTTGCTAAAAACTCTTCAATCCAGCCACACAGCTGGTCTGATATTCCGTAGGCTCTTACTTTGTTTATCAGACGACAGTGCGGAACTGTATCGAACGCCTTCCGGAAGTCAAGAAAAATAGCAGCTACCTGGGAGCCTGTATCTAATATTTTCTGGGTCTCATGAACAAATAAAGCGAGTTGGGTCTCACACGATCGCTGTTTCCGGAATCCATGTTGATTCCTACATAGTAGATTCTGGGTTTCCAAAAACGACATGATACTCGAGCAAAAAACATGTTCTCAAATTCTACAACAGATCGACGTCAGAGATATAGGTCTATAGTTTTGCGCATCTGCTCGACGACCCTTCTTGAAGACTGGGACTACCTGTGCTCTTTTCCAATCATTTGGAACCTTCCGTTCCTCTAGAGACTTGCGGTACACGGCTGTTACAAGGGGGGCAAGTTCTTTCGCGTACTCTGTGTAGAATCGAATTGGTATCCCGTCAGGTCCAGTGGACTTTCCTCTGTTGAGTGATTCCCGTTGCTTTTCTATTCCTTGGACACTTATTTCGATGTCAGCCATTTTTTCGTTTGTGCGAGGATTTAGAGAAGGAACTGCAGTGCGGTCCTCCTCTGTGAAACAGCTTTGGAAAAAGGTGTTTAGTATTTCAGCTTTACGCGTGTCATCCTCTGTTTCAATGCCTTCATCATCCCGGAGTGTCTGGATATGCTGTTTCGAGCCACTTACTGATTTAACGTAAGACCAGAACTTCCTAGGATTTTCTGTCAAGTCGGTACATAGAATTTTACTTTCGAATTCACTGAACGCTTCACGCATAGCCCTCCTTACGCTAACTTTGACATCGTTTACCTTCTGTTTGTCTGAGAGGTTTTGGCTGCGTTTAAACTTGGAGTGAAGCTCTCTTTGCTTTCGCAGTAGTTTCCTAACTTTGTTGTTGTACCACGGTGGGTTTTTCCCGTCCCTCACAGTTTTACTCGGCACGTACCTGTCCAAAACGCATTTTACGATTGCCTTGAACTTTTTTCATAAACACTCAACATTGTCAGTGTCGGAACAGAAATTTTCGTTTTGATCTGTTAGGTAGTCTGAAATCTGCCATCTATTACTCTTACTAAACAGATAAACCTTCCTCCCTTTTTTTATATTCCTATTAACTTCCATACTCAGGGATGCTGCAACGGCCTTATGATTACTGATTCCCTGTTCTGCACATACAGAGTCGAAAAGTTCGGGTCTGTTTGTTATCAGTAGGTCCAAGATGTAATCTCCACGAGTCGGTCCTCGGTTTAATTGCTCGAGGTAATTTTCGGATAGTGCACTCAGTATAATGTCACTCGATGCTCTGTCCCTACCACCCGTCCTTAACATTTGAGTGTCCCATTCTATATCTGGTAAATTGAAATCTCCACCTAAGACTATAACATGCTGAGAAAATTTATGTGAAATGTATTCCAAATTTTCTCTCAGTTGTTCTGCCACTAATGCTGCTGAGTCGGGAGGTCGGTGAAAGGAGCCAATTATTAACCTAGCTCGGTTGTTGAGTGTAACCTCCACCCATAATAATTCACAGGAACTATCCACTTCTACTTCACTACAGGATAAACTACTACTAACAGCGACGAACACTCCACCACCGGTTGCATGCAATCTATCCTTTATAAACACCGTCTGTGCCTTTGTAAAAATTTCAGTAGAATTTATCTCTGGCTTCAGCCAGCTTTCTGTACCTATAACGATTTCAGCTTCGGTGCTTTCTATCATCGCTTGAAGTTCCGGTACTTTACCAACGCAGCTTCGACAGTTTACAATTACAATACCGATTGCTGCTTGGTCCCCGCATGTCCTGACTTTGCCCCGCACCCGTTGAGGCTGTTGATCTTTCTGTACTTGCCCAAGGCCATCTAACCTAAAAAACCGCCCAGCCCTCGCCACACAACCCCTGCTACCCGTGTAGCCGCTTGTTGCGTGTAGTGGACTCCTGACCTATCCAGCGAAACCCGAAACCCCACCACCCTATGGCGCAAGTCGAGGAATCTGCAGCCCACACGGTCGCAGAACCGTCTCAGCCTCTGATTCAGACCCTCCACTCGGCTCTGTACCAAAGGTCCGCAGTCAGTCCTGTCGACGATGCTGCAGATGGTGAGCTCAGCTTTCATCCCGCTAGCGAGACTGGCAGTCTTCACCAAATCAGATAGCCGCCGGAAGCCAGAGAGGATTTCCTCTGATCCATAGCGACACACATCATTGGTGCTGATATGAGCGACCACCTGCAGATGGGTGCACCCTGTACCCTTCATGGCATCCGGAAGGACCCTTTCCACATCTGGAATGACTCCCCCCGGTATGCACACGGAGTGCACATTGGTTTTCTTCCCCTCTCTTGCTGCCATATCCCAAAGGGGCCCCATTACGCGCCTGACGTTGGAGCTCCCAACTACCAGTAAGCCCACCCTCTGCGACTGCCCGGATCTTGCAGACTGAGGGGCAACCTCTGGAACAGGACAAGCAGCCATGTCAGGCCGAAGATCAGTATCAGCCTGAGACAGAGCCTGAAACTGGTTCGTCAGACAAACTGGAGAGGCCTTCCGTTCAGCCCTCCGGAATGTCTTTCGCCCCCTGCCACACCTTGAGACGACCTCCCACTCTACCACAGGTGAGGGATCAGCCTCAATGCGGGCAGTATCCTGGGCAACCACAGTCGTAGTCCGATCGGGGGATGCGTGGGACGAGCTGGCCGTCCCCGACAAACCCCCATCCGTCCATAAGGCGAATGCCTCGCCAATATGCTGCCGATATGGTTGCACTATCAGTCGGAGGATGGCATTCATGTATCGTACAGCCGTTATGGCGCCTTCCATGACCACCAGCGGCGTACGTCGGCCCCACATAATGGCACCCCAAAACATCAGGGAACCTCCTCCTTGCTGCACTCGGTGGACAGTGTGTCTAAGGCGTTCAGCCTGACCGAATTGCCTTCTAAAACGTCTTCGACGATTGTCTGGTTGAAGGCATATGCGACACTCATCGGTGAACAGAACGTGATGCCAATCCTGAACTGTCCATTCGGCATGTTTCTGGGCCCATCTGTACCGCGCTGCATGGTTTGTGGTTGCAAAGATGGACCTCGCCATGGGCTTCGGGAGTGAAGTTGCGCATCATGCAGCCTATTGCGCACAGTTTGAGTCGTGACACGACGTCCTGTGGCTGCACAGAAAGCATTATTCAACATGGTGGCGTTGCTGTCAGGATTCCTCCGAGCCATAATCCGTAGTTAGCGGTCAGCCACTGAAGTAGTATCCGTTGGGCGGCCTCAGCGAGGCATGTTATCGACAGTTCATGTCTCTCTCTATCTCCTCCATGTCCGAACAACATCGCTTTGGTTCACTGCGAGACGCCTGGACGCTTCCCTTGTTGAGAGCCCTTCCAGGCACAAAGCAACAATGCGGACGCGATCGAACCGCGGTATTGACCGTCTAGGCATGGTTGAACTATAGACAGCACGATCCGTGTACCTCCTTCCTGGTGGAATGACTGGAACTGGTCGGCTGTGCTGCTGCTGCTCTGATCTATTGCTTTCCCCTCTTTGGGGAAGTGTGAGGAGGAGTCTGTAGCCTTTAGGCTTTTACTCCCCTGTGAAAGTGTGTGTGTGATTTTTCTGTAGTTTTTGGTGTCTGTGATTTGTGATGATTGTTGTGAGTGTGTCTGGTACTTGCCTGAGGTGGGCGAGAAGTTTGTTGTTATATGGGAAGGAACAGGATGATGGATTTGGTGTAGGGATTTTCTCTTCGACTTAGTCGTCGAAGATCGTCATAGGGCGCTTGTGCTTATCGCGGGACATGTCATACCGACCTAGGGAGTGGATGAGTGCGTTTCTGGATCTGGAAGAACCCTCATAGAAGGCCCTTGCCAGATCCTGGAAACGCTCTCTCAGGAGTGGGATTTCGGCTGTGGCGTGCAAGTCGTCTGTAGGGAATCCAAGAGGTAAGCGCAGTGCCCTTCTGAGGGCGCGGTTCTGCAGCCTCTGGAGTTTGTCCAGGTGCTGCTTTGCCGCGTATCCCCAGACAGGGCACGCATACTCCATTACTGGCCGGATCAGGGCCTGATACACATTTAATGCTACTGGGCAGGGAAGGGAGCTGGTTGTGTTCAGGATAGGATATAGGATGGACATTCTGGCGCAGGCCTTCCTGTGGACCTCGTCTATGTGGGGTTTCCACGTAAGACGAGAGTCCAAGGTTACGCCAAGGTACTTGGCGGTTCTGCGCCAGGGGAGTTGGGTTCCATTTAGGTGAAGGTGGAGGGGGGGACGTTGAGGAGGATCGCGCCTTCCGAGCCTGCGGGTAATCAGCATTGCCTGCGTCTTCTCAGAGTTGATGGTGATGCGCCAGCGACGGGCCCAAGTTTCTGTGTCATCTAAAACCTTTTGTAGCCTACGGATGACCAGGTCCTTGTTCGCGTTTCTCGTGTAGAAGGCTGTATCGTCAGCGTACTGTGCAGTGTGCACCAGGGGGGCCGTTGGTGTGTCCGCAGTGTACAAACTGTACAATACGAGCCCCAGGACCGATCCCTGTGGCACCCCAGCACGAATACGCCTTCTGGTGGAGGTGGCAGTTTCTACTTTGACGGAGAAAGTCCTATTCGTGAGGTAGCTCTTGATCAGCTGAACTATGCTCCCGGGAAACCCTTGTGTGTACAACTTGTAGAGTAGCCCTCTATGCCATACTGAATCAAAGGCTTTGGCTACGTCTAGTAGCACTATCCCGCAGTAGCCTCTGTGGTTGAAGCCCTCTGTGGCTGCTTCAACCATTCTCATGACCTGTTGTGGGGCAGAGTGGTTCTGTCGGAAGCCAAATTGGAAATCCGGCAGAATTTGCTCTCTGGTAATATGTTCTTGTATGGGTCTTAGCAGGAGGCGCTCATAGATCTTGCTGAGAGTTGGCAAGAGGGTAATCGGCCTGTAGTGCTGCGGGAATAGAGGGTCTTTCCCTGGTTTGTGTATCGCGACCACTTCCGCATGTTTCCAGCAAGCTGGGAAAACACGGGATCGAGTAATCTCGTTGAGGACGTTCGCGAGGTGTGTGATCGCTGTGGATGGGAGTTTTTTGACTAACTGATTTGTGACACTGTCGTGCCCTGGCGCCTTTTTTGTAGGGAGGGACCTGATTACTCTTGCCACGTCCTCGGGGGCAAAAAGTATGGGTTCGTCCTCTGGGTCCTCCTCGGCATTGAGGAAGACAGCCAGTTGACGACGGACCACTCTTTCATGCTCGTCATCCTGGGGTTCTGCCGCTTGGAACTGCTTCTCGAAGGAGTCGGTGAGGGCGTTGGCCTTTCCAGCATGGCTGTAGACCAGTCCCCGCTCGCCATGCAGTAGCGGCATCCTAGCGCGTCGTTTTGTAAACTGTTTTGTCGCTTGCCATAGTGTATGATCGTCTACTTTGAGAGCTGTGAGGCGGTTTTGCCATTGCTGGTTTCTGTGCTCATTGAGCGCTACCTTCAGTTCTCTCTGTAGACGATTGAGCAGCCTCCTGGTGGCCTGATTTCTGGTGATCTTCCACTCTTTTGCTACTCTGTTCTTATGTCGAATTTGAGCTAGCAAGTGTTCCGGGAGCTGTATTTGCGGTGGTGGGCCATCCCTTTGTGGAGGGGTGGCTTCTTCCGCTGCCTGCAAGATGCTGCCTGTTAGGTCTTGTAGCGCTTGTTCTACTGTTTCAGCAGTAGGTGGCGGAGCGCGAGCGATATCAGAGGCGACAGTTTCTTGGTATCGCTCCCAGTCTGTACGTTTGTACGACATCTGGTACCGTGGGAGTGCTACCCATTCTCCCGCATCGACCTCCAGAATCATTGGGTTGTGGTCGGAGGACATTCTGTTGATTGTCCTTGCGGTCACAAACCCTGCGATCCTCCTAGTGAGAGCTATATCTATCACGTCGGGCCTGGCTCCATTTTTTGGAAAATGTGTGGGCTCGACTGGACCCCATGTTTCGAAGTGGTGGATGCGCGCTAGTTGTTGCAGTTTGGCGCCTGCTCTGGAAGTTACTCTAGAATCCCAATCAGGATGTTTGGCATTGAAGTCTCCCCCTATTATGAGTTTGCCTTCAATTTGCCCTAGAGCAGCTATGTCTCCCTCATCTATCTGGTCATGTGGGGGTCGGTAGACTGCAACAATTGTCAGGGGTCCAGTGGCAGTGGTTACTTCCACCGCCACTGCTTCGATTTTGTTGGTAGC
This sequence comes from Schistocerca cancellata, assembly GCF_023864275.1. Classification (NCBI taxonomy): domain Eukaryota; kingdom Metazoa; phylum Arthropoda; class Insecta; order Orthoptera; family Acrididae; genus Schistocerca; species Schistocerca cancellata. The sequence goes on from NC_064626.1 coordinate 614,061,264, forward strand.
TGGTAAGAATACCTGGTGGTGGGGGATCCCTCTTTTTATGTATATGGCCACTCCTCCGCCTTGGGTTGGCCTGTCTTTACGGTAGCTAACGTAGTTGGGAACTGTCGCTTTTATTCCCGGTTTTAGGTGGGTTTCCCCCATCATACATATGTCGATGGAGAACTCCTTCATGAGTTCTCTGAACTCGACCTCTTGATTAACGATGCCGTCTGCGTTAAAGACGCACATTGTCAGGCCTTGAATATTCGGTCGTCTATTCATGATGGGGTTTTGATACTACTGAGGAATTCGCAGAGGGGAGCGACTGCTTGACTGTTGCCTGAAGGGCGACGAGGATCTGTGTGTTCTGCTTCTGGGCTTCCCTAAATTCCTTCATCATTTCCATGACGAGGTTCATGGTCTGCACCATTACGCCTAACACCTGACCTGATCCATGGGGGGGGGGGGGGTTCCCTAGTGCTTCCTCCGTCTTGGTGGACCTGGTCGTTGTTGCTGTGTATTTCCCGGTGTTGTTCACGTGACAGTGTTTGGTGTTGTGATGATTGGGCCACGCTTTCATGGTTCCTCGGAGGAGAAACCACTTCCGCATAAGTCGCCCTTCCTGCACCTTACTGGCATGGTGCAGTAGGCGGCGATGTGATTCAGGCCCTGACACCTGAAGCACTGCACCGTCTTGCTCTTACGGCGCAGCGGTTCAGTGGTGACAGGCACAGCCAAAACCATTCTTATCTCCCTTTTGTTCTGAGGGATGTCTGGGAGTGTGGCCTGGTATAGTGGCCACTTACTGTTGATGTTGCCCATCTGTTGGACCGCCTTGACGACGTACCCTTGGGCAGTCAAATCTGATTTGATCGCCTGGGGGGACACTCGTCTTGGGAGGTCTCTTATCACTATGTTCCTGTTCCTTGTTTTAGTTGTGAGGAACGTGTAGTGTGGTATGTTTTTGTTTGTAAAAAGTGTTTTGACTGTTGTGTAGTTTTCAAGTGTGTGTAGTGTGATTTTGATCTTGTCTCCACCAGCAGGTTTTGCCTGGAAACTGCCTCCCCCGATTTCTGCCTTCAAAAGCTCGAAGAGATCCTCATAGCTTTGTGCAAACTCTGCTACGATCGGGGGGAGGTGGTGGGCGACTTGCTTCTGTGTTTGTGTTGTGTTTTCTGTTGCCTCTGGCTCATCAGCAACCGCCTGAAATCTGTTCGGGGTGGGTTCCACTCCCCGGGCCGGCGGGTGCCTCAGCTGGCGAAACGTTTTCCTCGCCAGCTCGAAACCATCCGCATCCTGCCCGGTTACGCGGTTCCCTTCCAGTACCGGTGTTTCCTGGTCCCCTCCCAGTGCGACGACAGGTCGGGGGCGCTGGCTCCTCAGAGGGTGTGGAGGCGGTTGGGGTGGGGGTGGTGGATTTCTTCTTCCCTTTGGAGTGTTTCTCCTTCCTGTCCTTCCTTACGCGCCGCTGGTTGGATGCGGTGGACTTGAGTGGGGGGGATTTAAGGTATTTGGAGCGGGTGGAGGACTGAGACGAGGGGGTGGGTTTGGGGAGGATTTTGGTCGGCAGACGGATCGTCTGCTTGCCTTTTTTCATGGATTCAATGAATTCAGGTAGTGTGCCGGTGGCGCTGGCAAGCAGGAGCGGAGGTAGGACAAGGTTAGGAGGGGTGGGACTGCAAGTACTGACGATGTATGAGGTTGTTGGTGTTCTGTGTAGGGTGGCATTATTAGCTGTGTTATTTGCCATGTCCGGAACGGAGAAGGGGGGCGCTGCCAGGGGGGTGCCAGTTACAGCCATCGTTGACACCGTTAGGTGGCCCGGCTGCATTGCTGGCCCTATTTTCCTAGTGGACGCGGAGGTCTGATCGGCGGCGGCGGAAACCTTCTCTGCGGTTCCGCGGCAGGCTGCCAGGTCCTGGCCCACAATTTCCCTACTCTCGGGAGGAGCAGAGCCTGGCTCTGCGGCAGCTGGGGCGCTCGAGACGGCCGACGACGCGGCCCGCGGCAAACACAAGACGCGCTTTTTGTCAACAGCAGTTGACTGCTTTGACCTCAAAGCACCACTGGAGCTCGACATCCCGCAAAACCAGAAGAAACACGACAATTCTGCTGCCGGGCGTCGCAAAGTAATGAATCCTGCCCGCCGTTGCTTGCTGTAGACCTGTGAGCGAGTTACCGCCAATGCTTTAATAAAAGCAGAGCCGAATAATCTCCTGTTTTGTCTCCCGTGCAAGCGGGGGCCTATGACTGACAGTAAGCGAGTGAGAGGAGCGATGCTCAACCCTCGACTGCTACTCAGCGAGTGGTCGCCTGTCGGACCCCCTCCGTCTAATAGGTGCTGCTCATGCATGGTTGTTTACACCTTCGGGCGGGTTTAGTGACATCTCTGAACAGTCAAAGGGACTGTGTCTGTGATACAGCATCCATAGTCAACGTCTGTCGTCAGGAGTTCTCGTTGACCTCGTTGGTCTGGCCTCGAGAAAATGCCAGTATATCTCATTTTTGTTGCTTTTGTAAAACATCAAAGACGCAGTAATCACATACAATGCCAAACTATTCCATTCGCTGATAGGGCATAAACGAGCCCCCTCCCTACACGACAGCTACTTCTAATTCAGTCGCACATCAGCGTATTCCAATATGTGACAAGCAAATTATGGAAATTATAACTGAAATACATGGGTCGTTGACACCCTACATACTGTCATAGTGTATGCCGCTTGTCGGCATGTGAAGAAATTCTTAACAATACCGTTACGGAGCAAAATGTAGCAATGTTGTTTGCAGATTTAAGATGTGATGTCTTGTAACCATACTAGTTCTATTCTCGCCCCAAAATCTGTATAGGTGTCTCAGTTGCAGACTCAGACATTTAAATTATTTGCGAACTGAATATCGCATATATTCACTTAATTGTCATCTTCAAATCTCTTAACATATACTTTGCATTAAAACAGTTCATAGTAAGTACTGCTAAATTGAGTGCGTTTCGTTACCAGTCTAATACCACTAAATTAAAATGTCCACCGTGACTGATTCGACATTCCCATTCAAGATTTTACGCGTCAGAGATAACCTTCGCGGCCTGACCACGAGAGATAAACCTGCTGAACTATTTATTGTTGTAAATGAACAGCAAGTTTTATTGCAGTTTCATTTTTGTCCGGAACGACAGTTATCTATCAGTGGCCCTAAAACTGTAGCAAAGGGAATATAGGAAATAAAGCACGGGAAGTTTATGAAACAGTGCTTTTTGTAAATTAAGCTGAATATTATAAATGCATATTTCATGTTTACAATGCTTTGAGTGAGGAAAGCAGAATGTGTAATTTATCGGCCAAACGACACTTAGCCTGGAGTCCATATGCAAAGAGCGTTAAAAAAGTAACGGGAATTTTGTAGTTTTTCTTGCTATATTAGTATGATTCGTGTTATATCTTCGTTACTGTGTCGGTAAACACGTATGAAAATCATCTGTACGGTGTTAGCAATATCCAGTATCTAGTGCTGTCAAAAAGGTTACATCCGTTTTTGTGGTTTCGACATTTCGAACGGTCGAAAAGGAATGCTAGTTACAAGTTCAAAACCGTTTGCGTGAATCAATGAGAAAAGAAGGCCGTATTTGCAGCAAAACAGTTCATGACTTTTGCACCACAATAATAGGCCTACACCTGCACAGACTTCGTTGCTTGCTCGTGAATTTTTGGCCAAAAACAATACTGTATTGTAGGGATGTACCAGTCTCAATATCTGTCACGTATATCCCATGATGGTCGTTTTCAAACATAGGTGAGATGAAGGACACACTGTCAGGAGAGAGAGTTAAAATCTATCCCAAAGATCGAGTTCCAGAAGTATTTCGGAGCTTGAAAAAAGAACTGGTAAAAATTCATAATACCCAATGCGGACTATTTTGAAGGTGATGAGATTGATGTAGCCGAGTAAACAAAACTGTTAAAAAATTCCATTTTTTTTAAATAACCTCGTAGAATAGCCGCCTGGCAGCAAAGCCGCAAACACCTGCACAGTTTTTACCCAGCGAAGGGCGCTACACGGCTTTCCCCCAGCCCCTTGTATGCCCGAATAGGTATTAGATCGGTCGTGGACCGAAACCCATATCGTCATTCTGGAGTGAAAACAGACGTTTGAAGATGTAAAGGACGCAGGATATGGAGCATCAACACTTAAAAGAATGAGACACCACTTGCCAATTGAGGAAACGCCTTCTAGGAAAAACATTCTTGGCGGTTGTGTGTCGCATTTCTACCATAACCACTGTAGGAGGTACGCAACAGTTAAGAAAATTGTTGCCAAAGAATGTGATGGACCAGAAAAGAAATGGGCTGCCAATTGGTTGCAGGACTGCGTGCAGAACGCGAAGAGCGAGATCGTCTTAGTGGAAGACTTCTCTTCGAGACAGCAAAGGATACACTTCAAGGCGAGACTCGATGCTAGAGACTTCACTTGGTGACGCCAAAGTAGAGACCTAATGATTGTCTAGCTGAGGCTCAGCTTGAATGAGCTCCTCCTCCTCCTCACGAGTATTCACTGACATTAGCAAGGAATGTGCACTCCCTGTCTTTATTAAGAAATCACGAAAATTCTGTAGCCCGATTTCTCCGTGATGGCGAAACGGCCGTTTTACAAACGCCATTCGAACGAAACAACTGGTGCTCAGAAAATAGACATTTGATTCGGCTGGCAAAATCGATTCAGCTCTAACACGTAAACAAGACAGCAAAAATCTGTGAGGGTAATTGGTTTTCGCGCTTCTCAAGTTGTGTTGCATGTGAACGTGGTGACTGGCGGTGAAACCCCGTGTGGCACGCCGCTGGGAAGCGATGACTCGTCACCCAGCCCGCAGGTAAGCTCCTGGGAAAGAGGCTGACCTCGGCACGAGGCAGCGCGAACCTTCCGAGAAATGCGTGTAGACAGCGTCTCAGAAGACTGCGGCGAAACCGGCCTCCACCGCCTCACTTGCAGGACTGGCAGGAGCGTGCTCTGTCTGTTCTGGGGGTGGGGGTGGTGTGGGAGGCGGGGAGGTGGGTCATAGCTTTTTGTTCTCTCTCGACTTCCCCTCCCCCCCTCCCGAAATGTTGCTTCCTGTCGTCTTCATATTAATCGTGGCACAAATGCCTAGCATTTTAATCCCAATAACAATAAAATCCCCCCATGAACCATGGACCTTGCCGTTGGTGGGGAGGCTTGCGTGCCTCAGCGATACAGATGGCCGTACCGTAGGTGCAACCACAACGGAGGGGTATCTGTTGAGAGGCCAGACAAACATGTGGTTCCTGAAGAGGGGCAGCAGCCTTTTCAGTAGTTCAGGGGCAACAGTCTGGATGATTGACTGATCTGGCCTTGTAACATTAACCAAAACGGCCTTGCTGTGCTGGTACTGCGAACGGCTGAAAGCAAGGTGAAACTACGGCCGTAATTTTTCCCGAGGACATGCAGCTCTACTGTATGATTAAATGATGATGGCGTCCTCTTGGGTAAAATATTCCGGAGGTAAAATAGTCCCCCATTCGGATCTCCGGGCGGGGACTACTCAGGAAGACGTCGTTATCAGGAGAAAGAAAACTGGCGTTCCACGGATCGGAGCGTGGAATGTCAGATCCCTTAATCGGGCAGGTAGGTTAGAAAATTTAAAAAGGGAAATGGATAGGTTAAAGTTAGATATAGTGGGATTTAGTGAAGTTCGGTGGCAGGAGGAACAAGACTTTTGGTCAGGTGATTACAGGGTTATAAATACAAAATCAAATAGGGGTAATGCAGGAGTAGGCTTAATAATGAATAAAAAAAATAGGAGTGCGGGTTAGCTACTACAAACAGCATAGTGAACGCATTATTGTAGCCAAGATAGACACAAAGCCCATGCCTACTACAGTAGTACAAGTTTATATGAAAACTACCTCTGCCGATGATGAAGAAATAGATGAAATGTATGACGAGATAAAAGAAATTATTCAGGTAGTGAAGGGAGACGAAAATTTAATAGTCATGGGTGACTGGAATTCGTCAGTAGGAAAAGGGAGAGAAGGAAACATAGTAGGTGAATATGGATTGGGGGGAAGGAATGAAAGAGGAAGCCGCCTTGTAGAATTTTGCACATAGCATAACTTAATCATAACCAACACCTGGTTCAAGAATCATAAAAGAAGGTTGTATACCTGGAAGAATCCCGGAGATACTAAAAGGTATCAGATAGATTATATAATGGTAAGACAGAGATTTAGGAACCAGGTTTTAAATAGTAAGACATTTCCTGGGGCAGATGTGGATTCTGACCACAATCTATTGGTTATGAATTGCAGATTGAAACTGAAGAAACTGCAAAAAGGTGGGAATTTAAGGAGATGGGACCTGGATAAACTGAAAGAACCAGAGGTTGTAGAGAGTTTCAGGGAGAGCATAAGGGAACAATTGACAGGAATGGGGGAAAGAAATACAGTAGAAGAAGAATGGGTAGCTCTGAGGGATGAAATAGTGAAGGCAGCAGAGGATCAAGTAGGTAAAAAGACGAGGGCTAATAGAAATCCTTGGGTAACAGAAGAAATATTGAATTTAATTGATGAAAGGAGAAAATATAAAAATGCAGTAAATGAAGCAGGCAAAAAGGAATACAAACGTCTCAAAAATGATATCGACAGGAAGTGCAAAATGGCTAAGCAGGGATGGCTAGAGGACAAATGTAAGGATGTAGAGGCTTGTCTCACTAGGGGTAAGATAGATACTGCCTACAGGAAAATTAAAGAGACCTTTGGAGAAAAGAGAACCACTTGTATGAATATCAAGATCTCAGATGGCAACCCAGTTCTAAGCAAAGAAGGGAAGGCAGAAAGGTGGAAGGAGTATATAGAGGGTTTATACAAGGGCGATGTACTTGAGGACAATATTATGGAAATGGAAGAGGATGTAGATGAAGACGAAATGGGAGATAAGATACTGCGTGAAGAGTTTGACAGAGCACTGAAAGACCTGAGTCGAAACAAGGCCCCGGGAGTAGACAACATTCCATTAGAACTACTGATGGCCTCGGGAGAGCCAGTCATGACAAAACTCTACCATCTGGTGAGCACGATGTATGAGACAGGCGAAATACCCTCAGACTTCAAGAAGAATATAATAATTCCAATCCCAAAGAAAGCAGGTGTTGACAGATGTGAAAATTACCGAACTATCAGTTTAATAAGTCACAGCTGCAAAATACTAACGCGAATTCTTTACAGACGAATGGAAAAACTGGTAGAAGCCGACCTCGGGGAAGATCAGTTTGGATTCCGTAGAAATGTTGGAACACGTGAGACAATACTCACCTTACGACTTATCTTAGAAGAACGATTAAGAAAAGGCAAACCTACGTTTCTAGCATTTGTAGACTTAGAGAAAGCTTTTGACAATGTTAACTGGAATACTCTCTTTCAAATTCTGAAGGTGGCAGGGGTAAAATACAGGGAGCGAAAGGCTACTTACAGTTTGTACAGAAACCAGATGGCAGTTATAAGAGTTGAGGGGCATGAAAGGGAAGCAGTGGTTGGGAAAGGAGTAAGACAGGGTTGTAGCCTCTCACCGATGTTATTCAATCTGTATATTGAGCAAGCAGTAAAGGAAACAAAAGAAAAATTCGGAGTAGGTATTAAAATTCATGGAGAAGAAATAAAAACTTTGAGGTTCGCCGATGACATTGTAATTCTGTCAGAGACAGCAAAGGACTTGGAAGAGCAGTTGAACGGAATGGACAGTGTCTTGAAAGGAGGATATAAGATGAACATCAACAAAAGCAAAACGAGGATAATGGAATGTAGTCAAATTAAGTCGGGTGATGCTGAGGGAATTGGATTGGGAAATGAGACACTTAAAGTAGTAAAGGAGTTTTGCTATTTAGGGAGTAAAATAACCGATGATGGTCGAAGTAGAGAGGATGTAAAATGTAGACTGGCAATGGCAAGGAAGGCGTTTCTCAAGAAGAGGAGTTTGTTAACATCCAGTATAGATTTAAGTGTCAGGAAGTCGTTTCTGAAAGTATTTGTATGGAGTGTAGCCATGTATGGAAGTGAAACATGGACGATAACTAGTTTGGACAAGAAGAGAATAGAAGCTTTCGAAATGTGGTGCTACAGAAGAATGCTGAAGATAAGGTGGGTAGATCACGTAACTAATGCGGAGGTATTGAATAGGATTGGGGAGAAGAGAAGTTTGTGGCACAACTTGACTAGAAGAAGGGATCGGTTGGTAGGACATGTTTTGAGGCATCAAGGGATCACAAATTTAGCATTGGAGGGCAGTGTGGAGGGTAAAAATCGTAGAGGGAGACCAAGAGATGAATACACTAAGCAGATTCAGAAGGATGTAGGTTGCAGTAGATACTGGGAGATGAAGAAGCTTGCACAGGATAGAGTAGCATGGAGAGCTGCATCAAACCAGTCTCAGGACTGAAGACCACAACAACAACAACAATAAAATGTATTAAATGTGATAATAATAATAAAATAACTTGCAGTTCAGAGTAATATAGCATTTGAAAAGCATTCGTTCAAAAATTTGAGAAGCGCACGTGTCATGCAAGTGATTTAAGAACTATAGTAGCTAGAATCTCTCACAACTTTGACCAAGTCACAACCTACACGATATACAACTGAAGTGTGCTCTCACCATTTTCAGTATTTCATTTAGCACTACGGCTGTTGTCACAAGTCTGTACAATATTGTTATGCGAACATGTAAACGGGAAATAACTGTTTCTTTCCTCCAACGTTCGGATAAGTTAGTCTATGTGTTATTTTGCCTTCCCTCAACCTCCTGACGTTTGTCGGTTCACAAACGGCGTCAGCTTTCTTCTCGTCAGCAGGTATGGTCAGCCTGTGAAGCGGCGCCTTTGCCTGTTCTGAATGTTTCCTGTGGCCGGTTCGACTGCAGGCCCATCCTAGTGGGTAATTTCTCAGACAATCAATTGAAAATCATTCTGATATGTTGGCAGAAGAGCCAACACCGTGTTGCTAGAGGAGGCCAAAATGCACGCGTTAAAGCTCACGCAGGCTGGCGTGAGGTCTGGAGCTGTTACGGGAATTATAGTAGCAAATAAAGTACGTAGTTGATGTAATACTTAACTTTAATCCATAATTGGAGAACATCGCTCTTGATGATACATTAATCATAATCTCAATATAAACTGGCAATGGCGCCTTGCTAGGTCGTAGCAAATGACGTAGCTGAAGGTTATGCTAACTATCGTCTCGGCAAATGAGAGCGTATTTGTCAGTGAACCATTCCTAGCAACGTCGGCTGTACTACTGGGGCGAGTGCTAGGAAGTGTCTCTAGACCTGCCGTGTGGCGGCGCTCGGTCTGCAATCACTGACAGTGGCGACACGCGGGTCCGTCGTATACTAGCGGACCGCGGCCGATTTAAAGGCTACCACGTAGCAAGTGTGGTGTCTGGCGGTGACACCACACATTCCATGTTAAACTTTGCTTGTAATGTCCCAGAATTCTTCGCCATTATCGAGATTCTCAGTTTTCTTGCTACTTTTTTTCCTGAAAGTTATCTGACAAGTATGGAAACTGATACATCTGTATCTACCTTTATATAAAAACTTAATGTCTGTTTGAACGTATGTCGCACATCTCTTAAACTACTGGATGGATTTCAAGCAAATTTGGCACACACACTACTTCTTGTCTGGGAAAAAAAAACTTGTGGCGGTAAGTACCACCTAGCTACCATACAGCTGCAGGTGATGGTGAAAAATGATCGGTAACATCTGATATCAGGCTGACTTGCACAAGTGGCATGTTGTGCAGATAGTATTGGAATGCATTCCAGGGGCTTGCATGTGGATGGACACCGCTCAGCAGGGAGAGAGATAGTAGGACATGAGTAGTGAGAGGGGGAAGTATGAGATAAATAGAGAAAGGAAGGTGAGGAGATGGACAGATAAAGGTGGATGTGGAGATGACAGATAGAGGTGGGAATAGACGAGAGAGAGAGGATGAGAGTCAGAGATGGACAGACAGTGAGTGGGAGGAGGAGATGAACAATTAGAGGTGAGAGGATGAGGCAGATAGAGAAAGAGAGAGTGGGAGAAGGAGATGTGCAGATGAGAGGGGGGTGAGGGGAGGAGAAGGCAGACAGAGGTGGCAGCATTAGGTGGACTAAGAGAAAGAGGGAGGTGGGGATGGACAGAGAGAAGCTGAAAGAGGAGGTGGACTGAGAGAGGGGGAAGAGGAGATGTATGGAGAGAGGAGGGAAGACAAGATGGATGCAGAGAAGGGGGAAGAGGAGATAAAATGCAGAGGAGGAGACGGCTGAGAGACGTGAGAAGAAGGAGATGGAGGGAGGGAGAGAGAGAGAGAGAGAGAGACAGAGACAGAGAAAGAGAGTAGGTGGAGATATGTGCAGTATACATTACATATGGGTACATGGGCAAAACAACTGGTAAAAGGCTGGAAATATTATTCCTGTACGTGAGGCCTGACTCAGGAACTACCAAATGGATTTTGATACTGTTTTGACTAATAGATAGACTGATTCACGAGGAAGGTTTGGGCATATAATTTATTATTGTAGTAATGATCAGTATCAAATACATGTGTTGTTATTTATTCCATATTTAATTGGCGGTTGGAGTGATACCTCGTGGCAGTTGTAGGAATTACGAGCTTATCAGATAAAGAGGAGGCGGTACATAAAAAGTTCTTCCTTCTTTAAATGATGAAAGGATAGAAATTACCTTAACGTCGAAGTTGAACATCAGACAAAGACGGCGAGGGAAAACGGTAGTATCTTTGGCCAAGGAATGATCCTGAGATTCAGCTAAACTGACGTGGGAAACAACAGGAACCTGACCGGAACTATTGGCTTGGATAGAAAAGGCTGCCTAATTAGTCCCAAAAGGCATAAAGGAAGGTACTATTATTTTAGCCACAATGGGAATTGAGCAATAGTGAGGGTTCGCATCAACCTCTGTAAACTTTTTTTGATTTTGTTATGGAGAATAAAAGTTGTTCTATTTTTTCTCAACTGAGTGTTTAGCGCTTTTTTTTATTTATTTGCTATCTATTTCAAAAAAGCTACAGCTTCATCATTAGGCACTTCACCATCGTGGATGATGTGATGTACCACCGGAAGTAAGTGTACCGCTCTACCTCATTAAAACACACAATGGTCGTTCCCGAGCGTTGTAAATGGTGTAGAGGTGGTACCAAACCGTTATGTGGATTTTCTACCTCCAACTACAGTCATGGCAGTGAAGTGGTTTATTTGTGACAATCGGTCGTAATGAACCAGCGCAGCCAGATGGGTCAACGTGAAGGTGACAAAATTTAGAAAACGAATTATCGTGTTAGAATATGCACATAATGTGAGTGGATTTGCCCAATTTTTTGATGAATCAACGCGCTGTGCAACATACGTACAAGTGATAGTGTACCACTGGTGGCCAAGTAAAAAGTCGTACAAATAGTGTTTGTGGAAAGATATCTTTGCTGCAAGTGTTTTTAAGCTCCTGATAAAGCAATTTATAAGAGAGTAGTAGCTCATTTCAGTACACATAATTTCCTAATTTCCTATTAGGCTCTGTTTGGCTTCGGGAAGGGGGTAATCACAGAAAATGCTATTGATACTTTTATGTGTGAATCAGTTCCAGGACTGAACCATAAGTTGATAGGTTGTCTCTTTAACGCAAGCATGTCATTATGTGGACCACACAGTGCTTCTGCATTAGTTGGAATATTGTGAGGTTAGCGAAAAAGGTGTAATAGCAGTTCACTTCATATCTGGAAAGTAGGAAGCACAGCTGCCTCCGCAGCTGAGGTCATTAACGCACAGTTGTATGGTGGCTCTCGGTTCGGAGATAATGTGCTTCGAATGCTGATGGTAGATGAAATTTTCACTGGTTGTATTTGTCCGGCAGGGAGAGGAGAGGTGGTGGGCTATAGTTTCTGGTCACCACTCCTCGAATCAGTGTCCTCAATTAAATTCCAGGCCTCTCATCAAGAGAAGCCACGCGATACTCTTGATCCGCGCGTTGGATGCAGACGTTAAGCCCGGCAGCCCCCTTAGTACTTTTCTAGGGGAGTGGGCTATGTACAGCACAGGGACTCAATTTCTCACATCATAATACAATACGAACCTAACACTAGACTATATATACAATCATTACCTTCACCTACACTCTACACACCGCACATGTAACTCAACTCTCACGTATTCCCAAGGAAACGAGCGAAAATTCGCGCAGGAAGAACGCCCTTTCTAACCCACACTGTGTGATCAAAAGAATCCGGACTCCTGGCTGAAAATGACTTACAAGTTCGTGCCACCCTCCGTCGGTAATGTTGGGATTCAATAGGGTGTTCAAAAATGGTTCAAATGGCTCTGAGCACTATGGGACTTAATATCTGAGGTCATCAGTCCCCTAGAACTTAGAACTACTTAAACCTAACTAACCTAAGGACATCACGCACATCCATGCCCGAGGCAGGATTCGAACCTGCGACCGTAGCGGTAGTGCGGTTCCAAACTGAAGCGCCTAGAACCGCTCGGCCACACCAGCCGGCTCAATAGGGTGTTGGCCCACCCTTAGCCTTGATGGCAGCTTCCACTCTCGCAGGCATACGTTCAACCATGTGCTGGAAGGTATCTTGGGGAATTGCAGCCCATTCTTCACAGAGTGCTGTACTGAGGAGAGGTATCGATGTCGGTCGGCGAGGACTGGCACGAAGTCGGCGTTCCAAAACATCCCAAAGGTGTTTTATAGGATTCAGGTCAGGACTCTGTGCAGGCCAGTCCATTACATTGATGTTATTGTCGTGTAACCACTCCACCACAGGCTGTACACAACGAACAGGTGCTCGATCGTTATTGTCGTCCGCCATAGGTCGTGCACTTTGAACAGGTGCTCTTCAACAGTGGGAAGTAAGAAGGTGCTTAAAACATCAAGATAGGCCTGTTCTGTGATGGTGTCACGCAAAACAACACGACCACACCATAACACCACCTCCCCCGAATTTTACTGTTGGCAGTACACACGCTGGCAGAAGACGTTCACCGGACATTCGCCACAGCCACACCCTGCCATCGCATCGCCACATTGTGTTCCGTGATTCGTCACTCCACACGTTTTCCCACTGTTGAATCGTCCAATGTTTACGCTGCTTGCACCGAGCGTGACGTCGTGATGTGTGACTTATGAGCAGCAGCTCGACCACGAATTCCAAGTTTTCTCATCTTTCGCCTAACTATCAAAGTACTTGCAGTGGATTCTGATGCAGTTTGGAACTCCCGCGTAATGGTCTGGATAGACGTCTGCCTATTAGACATTACGACCCTCTTCAAGTGTCGGCTGTCTCTGTCAGTCAACAGACGACGTCGACCTGTATGCTTTTGTGCTGTACGTCTCCATTCATATTTCCATTTCACTATCACATTGGAAACAGTGGGCCTAGGGATGTTTAGGAGTGTGGAAATATCGCGTACAGACGCATGACACAAGTGGCACCCAATCATTTGACCACGTTCGAAGTCCGTGAGTTCCGCAGAGCGCCCTATTCTACTCTCTCACGATGTCTAATGACTACTGGGGTCGCTGATATGGAGTACCTGGCAGTAGGTGGCAGCACAATACGCCCAATATGAAAAACGTACGTTTATGGGGGTGTCCGGATACTCTTTACCACATAGTGTCGATGGTCGACGTTTTAGTACTCGAATAGTGTTAAATCGCGTAGTCTCCTTCCGCCGCCGAGCAGTGTGTCAGCAGTGCACAAGTGGCAGCATTACTGCATTTACTAGGCAATCTTGTATTTTAATAACCGTTTCAATTTTGTGTCTTTTTGTTTGCGCTCTCTGTAGATTAGTTCAGACGTTCTTTGCACAACAGTTTTTAGCATGGATAGGGACTGCAACTGCTGTGTTCGGATGCAGGCTGAGTTGGCATCCCTTCGCTCCCAGCTTCAGGCAGTGTTGGCTTCGGTCACACAGCTTGAGGCTGTTGCCAATGGGCATCACTGTGGGGGTCCGGATGGGGGTTTGTCGGGAACGGCCAGCTCGTCCCACGCATCCCCCGATCGGACTACGACTGTGGTTGCCCGGGATACTGCCCGCATTGAGGCTGATCCCTCACCTGTGGTAGAGTGGGAGGTCGTCTCAAGGTGTGGCAGGGGGCGAAAGACATTCCGGAGGGCTGAACGGAAGGCCTCTCCAGTTTGTCTGACGAACCGGTTTCAGGCTCTGTCTCAGGCTGATACTGATCTTCAGCCTGACATGGCTGCTTGTCCTGTTCCAGAGGTTGCCCCTCAGTCTGCAAGATCCGGGCAGTCGCAGAGGGTGGGTTTACTGGTAGTTGGGAGCTCCAACGTCAGGCGCGTAATGGGGCCCCTTAGGAATATGGCAGCAAGGGAGGGGAAGAAAACCAAAGTGCACTCCGTGTGTATACCGGGGGGAGTCATTCCAGATGTGGAAAGGGTCCTTCCGGATGCCATGAAGGGTACAGGGTGCACCCATCTGCAGGTGGTCGCTCATGTCGGCACCAATGATGTGTGTCGCTATGGATCGGAGGAAATCCTCTCTGGCTTCCGGCGGCTATCTGATTTGGTGAAGACTGCCAGTCTCGCTAGCGGGATGAAAGCAGAGCTCACCATCTGCAGCATCGTCGACAGGACTGACTGCGGACCTTTGGTACAGAGCCGAGTGGAGGGTCTGAATCAGAGGCTGAGACGGTTCTGCGACCATGTGGGCTGCAGATTCCTCGACTTGCGCCTTAGGGTGGTGGGGTTTCGGGTTCCGCTGGATAGGTCAGGAGTCCACTACACGCAACAAGCGGCTACACGGGTAGCAGGGGTTGTGTGGCGTGGGCTGGGCGGTTTTTTAGGTTAGATGGCCTCGGGCAAGTGCAGAAAGGGCAACAGCCTCAACGGGTGTGGGGCAAAGTCAGGACATGCGGGGACCAAGCAGCAATCGGTATTGTAATTGTAAACTGTCGAAGCTGCGTTGGTAAAGTACCGGACCTTCAAGCGCTGATAGAAAGCACCGAAGCTGAAATCGTTATAGGTACAGAAAGCTGGCTGAAGCCAGAGATAAATTCTGCCGAAATTTTTACAAAGGCACAGACGGTGTTTAGAAAGGATAGATTGCATGCAACCGGTGGTGGAGTGTTCGTCGCTGTTAGTAGTAGTTTATCCTGTAGTGAAGTAGAAGTGGATAGTTCCTGTGAATTATTATGGGTGGAGGTTACACTCAACAACCGAGCTAGGTTAATAATTGGCTCCTTTTACCGACCCCCCGACTCAGCAGCATTAGTGGCAGAACAACTGAGAGAAAATTTGGAATACATTTCACATAAATTTTCTCAGCACGTTATGGTCTTAGGTGGAGATTTCAATTTACCAGATATAGACTGGGACACTCAGATGTTTAGGACGGGTGGTAGGGACAGAGCATCGAGTGACATTATACTGAGTGCACTATCCGAAAATTACCTCGAGCAATTAAACAGAGAACCGACTCGTGGAGATAACATCTTGGACCTACTGATAACAAACAGACCCGAACTTTTCGACTCTGTAAGTGCAGAACAGGGAATCAGTGATCATAAGGCCGTTGCAGCATCCCTGAATATGGAAGTTAATAGGAATATAAAAAAAGGGAGGAAGGTTTATCTGTTTAGCAAGAGTAATAGAAGGCAGATTTCAGACTACCTAACAGATCAAAACGAAAATTTCTGTTCCGACACTGACAATGTTGAGTGTTTATGGAAAAAGTTCAAGGCAATCGTAAAATGCGTTTTAGACAGGTACGTGCCGAGTAAAACTGTGAGGGACGGGAAAAACCCACCGTGGTACAACAACAAAGTTAGGAAACTACTGCGAAAGCAAAGAGAGCTTCACTCCAAGTTTAAACGCAGCCAAAACCTCTCAGACAAACAGAAGCTAAACGATGTCAAAGTTAGCGTAAGGAGGGCTATGCGTGAAGCGTTCAGTGAATTCGAAAGTAAAATACTAGGTACCGACTTGACAGAAAATCCTAGGAAGTTCTGGTCTTACGTTAAATCAGTAAGTGGCTCGAAACATCAAGTCCAGACACTCCGGGATGATGATGGCATTGAAACAGAGGATGACAAGCGTAAAGCTGAAATACTAAACACCTTTTTCCAAAGCTGTTTCACAGAGGAAGACCGCACTCCAGTTCCTTCTCTAAATCCTCGCACCAACGAAAAAATGGCTGACATTGAAATAAGTGTCCAAGGAATAGAAAAGCAACTGGAATCACTCAACAGAGGAAAGTCCACTGGACCTGACGGGATACCAATTCGATTCTACACAGAGTACGCGAAAGAACTTGCCCCCCTTCTAACAGCCGTGTACCGCAAGTCTCTAGAGGAACAGAAGGTTCCAAATGATTGGAAAAGAGCACAGGTAGTCCCAGTCTTCAAGAAGGGACGTCGAGCAGATGCGCAAAACTATAGACCTATATCTCTGACGTCGATCTGTTGTAGAATTTTAGAACATGTTTTTTGCTCGAGTATCATGTCGTTTTTGGAAACCCAGAATCTACTATGTAGGAATCAACATGGATTCCGGAAACAGCGATCGTGTGAAACCCAACTCGCTTTATTTGTTCATGAGACCCAGAAAATATTAGATACAGGCTCCCAGGTAGATGCTATTTTTCTTGACTTCCGGAAGGCGTTCGATACAGTTCCGCACTGTCGCCTGATAAACAAAGTAAGAGCCTACGGAATATCAGACCAGCTGTGTGGCTGGATTGAAGAGTTTTTAGCAAACAGAACACAGCATGTTGTTATCAACGGAGAGACGTCTACAGACATTAAAGTAACCTCTGGCGTGCCACAGGGGAGTGTTATGGGACCATTGCTTTTCACAATATATATAAATGACCTAGTAGATAGTGTCGGAAGTTCCATGCGGCTTTTCGCGGATGATGCTGTAGTATACAGAGAAGTTGCAGCATTAGAAAATTGTAGCGAAATGCAGGAAGATCTGCAGCGGATAGGCACTTGGTGCAGGGAGTGGCAACTGACCTTAACATAGACAAATGTAATGTATTGCGAATACATAGAAAGAAGGATCCTTTATTGTATGTTTATATGATAGCGGAACAACCACTGGTAGCAGTTACTTCTGTAAAATATCTGGGAGTATGCGTGCGGAACGATTTGAAGTGGAATGATCATATAAAATTAATTGTTGGTAAGGCGGGTACCAGGTTGAGATTCATTGGGAGAGTCCTTAGAAAATGTAGTCCATCAACAAAGGAGGTGGCTTACAAAACACTCGTTCGACCTACACTTGAGTATTGCTCATCAGTGTGGGATCCGTACCAGATCGGGTTGACGGAGGAGATAGAGAAGATCCAAAGAAGAGCGGCGCGTTTCGTCACAGGGTTATTTGGTAACCGTGATAGCGTTACGGAGATGTTTAACAAACTCAAGTGGCAGACTCTGCAAGATAGGCGCTCTGCATCGCGGTGTAGCTTGCTTGCCAGGTTTCGAGAGGGTGCGTTTCTGGATGAGGTATCGAATATATTGCTTCCCCCTACTTATACCTCCCGAGGAGATCACGAATGTAAAATTAGGGAGATTAGAGCGCGCACAGAGGCTTTCAGACAGTCGTTCTTCCCGCGAACCATACGCGACTGGAACAGGAAAAGGAGATAATGACAGTGGCACGTAAAGTGCCCTCCGCCACACACCGTTGGGTGGCTTGCGGAGTATAAATGTAGATGTAGATGTAGGTTGAATCCACCCCTTAAGGCTTCCCAGCCAACAATGCCATATAACATTCACTTTGATTTTAGTAGGAAATAGTGGCATGTGTGTGTGTGTGTGTGTGTGTGTGTGTGTGTGTGTGTGTGTGTGTGTGGGTGTGTGGGTGTTGTTTAGGGGCGCTCAATGACGAGGTAATCAGTTCCTGTGTCAAGAAACAGGGATGACGTTTGAATCTTATTAGAGTCACGAAAAATGTCAGGTGAAACGAGACTCCGTACTTTGTCCATTACTTTTCTTGATATACGGGGGTCCCTCCTAAGAATCATCTGTCGCATTTGCTCTGCTGTTTCGGCAGATCTTTGCAATTTTCTTTTTGCAGTGTATAGCTAGAGTCAGACTAAACAAATACTGTTTGTCGCGTCGTTCATGTGAAGCCCAGTAGGTTTGTTTCCCGTTACAAGAAGAACGATTTCTTAAAGTGGAATTTTAGTGTATATCCGATAAAGCCGTGTAGATTTAAGTCTACTGCGATATTTGTTTTAGCTATATGTATTAACAGGGACAGTAAAACACGAAGAATAACCAGAACTCTAACAGCGACACAACCGCCCTGACGAGTAGGGGCTGTTACGGTCATGCAGCGGCGCTGCTCAGTCTCTGCAGTTCTGGTAATTCTTCGTGTTTTCTGTCAACACTGGGCGACGCTTGAAAGATGTGATGGGCCATATTTCTTTAGACTGATTTCAGCTATTCATTCCAAAAACGAAGTTGTAATTATCTGCCCAACATCAGACAAAATGCGCCCGAAATTCTTAGAAGGGGCACCTGGTATATTTCAATGGTTTGACATAAAAAATGACACAAAAACTGTTCTCATTACAGATAAGGGTTATCGAGGAAGACGTGGCACGGAATATAAATGCTACAGCTAATAGAGTAATCGGTACCATTAGGACGTGGCTATCAGAAAACAGATTAAAGCTTAACTGTAACAAAACGCAATGCATACGCACTCTGACACAAAACATTTATAACATCGAAGTTTTACTCTCTCGAGGTGGGCGTTCTGTCAGCAAAGTCGAACATTTTAAAATTCGTAGGACTGAGGGTTGACAGGTGACTTTCTTGGAAGTATCAAGTTCAGGATGTCGTGCAGAAACTGAATGCTGCTATATGCACTACATGAATGTCTTCACTGTCTCCTTTGCGTACTTTCTCTCTTTTACCTGGTATGGTGTTATATTTTGGGGGAAGTCTGTGCACTCGGCAAGAATATTCTTAGTCTAGAAACGAGAGGTCAGACTGAGGTGAGATGTCAGTTAGCAAACTTCATGTTTTGTTCAAGTGCCTCGAAACTGTAATTTTAGGGTCCCTACGGAAATATTCCATCACGAGATATCTTGCTGACTGTATTAACTCTTTCAGAACATGCTAAAACATTCATTCTGTGAACACCAGACGGGAAATCAATAACCCTTCCTTAAGCATTGTGCACAAAGATGTGCCCTATTCAACAGATTCTATTTTCAATAAACTTCCAGGAGAACCGATTGATAAACCCTAAGTATTCAAATCCAATTTGAAATGTTTCCTTGTCGTACCCTCCCTCCCTTCTGTACAGGAATTCCTCGTAGTAGTTGACGACTTTTCTCTGTAATGTGTTATTTATTCGTGGCTCCTTTAGAACCAGATTAATAAACAAACAAAATAAAACATAACCGAGAGAGAATGGAGATGACTGTCTCATCTTGTCAACGACAATCTACATCTACATCATCACCTTGTAATTCACAATTAAGCGTCTGCCAGAGTGTTCATAGAACCACCTACATGCTGCTTCTCTACCGTTTCACTCTGGAACTGCGCGTGCGAAAAACAAACGCCTTTTACTGCGACCTCTGATTTCCCTTATTTTATGGCGATGAACGCTTCTCATTCTATAAGTGGGCGCCAACAAAATATTTTCACTCTCTGAGAAGAATGTGGTAATTGAAATCTCATGGGAAGGTACTGCCGCAGCGGAAAATGCCTTTATTTTAATGATTGTCACCCAGAATTTTAGAAGACGACTGTGCGAAAACTACAAAGTATGTGACTAAAGAGAATTGACTCAATCTATGGATAGAGCGTCTCTCCAAGTTTTTAACTCAAGTTATAGGTGCACAATATGGGCGCCGTTCGTGCTGTGACAACTTCATTCAGTACGTGCGTATTATTTAATTACCCCAGAAGGCGCAACAGCAGCCGGCTTCGGAAATGTGTTCACTGGGTTGCCTACGTACAGATGCGAACTAACTCGGTGCAACAACACGGATCGGATGATTTGTCTACGTGTTCTAATGCAACCATGCCACGGCATTTGCTACGAACTGAAACTCTTGTGAATCACTGGAGGTACTTATTCACAATCCTCTGGATGTGGGTGCAGGATTCAAATATTCCGACACTGTCCTCTGCGACAAAAACAGAAATAAATGCGGATTCAAAAGACATGCTGAGGTGACTGAACGACTGCATAGACGAAAGCCAAATGCGAAAAAGTGATTGTTATTGGACGTTTTTTACTCTCAGAAATAGATCTATGGACGTCAGAATTTTTGACTTCGCCATTCCCTTAAATTTTATTCTGTATAAATTAATGTAATTCGGTCACTGAACATATCCTCTCGAACTTCACGTGTCTACGAAACGAACGATGCGCAGCGTAATACAAATCTCCTCATTGAATGACGCATCATGTGGAATGAAAGCTGTATATTACTTTTGACCACTTCACGAACGCTTAAGCGAATTTCCATATATCTGTCAGGAACTCACATGTTTCCCCTAATATGATTAATTCCGAGAACTAATGTTATATACTAACGAAGTAAGCTGCTTCTGACGAATCTGAATGAGGGAAAACAAGATTGTAAAGTATTAACAACAGCAACTGGCAGCAGGAGGATCTCCGTCATTTCACCATCGTCTACACCTGTAACTTCACATCCCTGGCGCTCTAAATTACATGATTGCTTGCGACACCGCTCCTGCCAATTTCTACTGTCTCTCCAGAACGTTTAACGAGAAGAACTCCATTTTGGTTTACTTCTTCGCCTATAGCCAGCTCATAAAACGTTATGATTCTTGATGTTTTCCCGGCGTAATGACCGAAGGTTTTGGAATGGCAACCGGGTGACGACGATTTCTTGCCATTCACCTGAAGATGGCTGAATGGTTATCAGCCGAAACATCGTGGTAAGCTGTCGACGTCAACCCTCTGCAATCCTGGAACCTCGTGGCATATTCATAAGACATTTCCTACACGGTCTCCTCAACCATTTGCGCTCCCGATTAATCTTGTCTTAAACACACTCCACTCATCCAGTACTAGAGCCTTGGATAGCCTGTGGTGGCAATTCACCGCCATCCACGCAACTCCTAGTTGTTTCCTTTTTATCACCGGCCGCTGTGGCCGAGCGGTTCTAGGCACTTCAGTCCGGAACCGCGCTGCTGCTACGGTTGCAGGTTCGAATCCTGCCTCGGGCATGGGTATGTGTGATGGCCTTAGATTAGTTAGGATTAAGTAGTTCTAAGTCTAGGGGACTGATGACCTCAGATGTTAAGTCCCATAGTGCTTAGAGCCATTTGAATCATTTTTTTTTTTTTTTTTTCCTTTTCATCCCAACACAAGTTCATCGCTCTTCACGTGCAAGTCACTAATGCCGTTTTTACAGCTAGCCACCGAACCAACAATGTACTCTATCATCTCTTTCTTATTTTGGCAAGCCTCTGATGGTTCATAACCATCTTGACACCTGGTGATGTTGCGCCATTGTCTGATGCCTCGCATTCAGGAAAAGCAGAGTTCGAAGTACTGGGTAGTCATCCTTGGTGAAATTTTCTGCGACTATATTCTCATGGGCAGCGAGAAAGGTGCTTCGTCATAGCACCGAGAAACTTTCTGCCCGATTCATACGCAACTGAGCCAACGTTGCAGCTTAAGAGATTTCACTGTTGACCAGAAGTAAGTTTCTTCCTTCGGGATCATAACTATACGCTGGGTTTTATGTACGTAAATTAATCCAGGCACCATACTCAGAGCTCTGTTAAGGTATACTCACAAAACGTTTGAAGGAATCTTTCAAAATAACACTGAATTAGCTTCAGGAGTTGCGTGAACTATTCTCGGTGTTCTGACCATATTAATTGTGGGTTGCTCTTTAGAGGATTACTACCTTACACTTCGTCCGACGTAGAAACGACTACTCCTCTGCAGTGTGTTCTCTCTTCTCTTCTCTTCTCTTCTCTTCTCTTCTCTCTCTCTCTCTCTCTCTGTGTGTGTGTGTGTGTGTGTGTGTGTGTGTGTGTGTGTGTGTGTTCTTTAATGTAATTTTACTTCCCAATGCAGGGGCGGGCTGTTACAGGCGATGTAGCCACTCTGTTGCCTACAGTTTGTTAATATGAGAGTGGACGGTGAGCCAAATGTAGATAAAAATACTAGTATTGTACAGCATTAAATATGATAAAAAGATGATGATTTAGAGAAAGTGGATGATGCTGATTCGGTGGAGTTGACTTTTGCGTAATGAGCTGCTCGGAGTTGCTGAAGATGATTGCGGTGTCTGTTCTTGTTTGATTACCAGCTCCAGGTAATGGACATGTGTGACGAGATCATGGTAGAGACAGAGAGTAACCGGAGAGTAAGTACAGGGACCTGACATTGTAGTTATTAGTATGGAGAAGAGGATGTAAGGTATAGATGTGGTGAGTTATTTGCGTAAAGATGCGTGTCGACAGTACGGATTGCGACGGTCAGTTTAGGTTTCATTGGAGGTGACGTAGCTTTGCATTTTTAGGAGTAGGTGGGATAGGATCGGTTGCAGGTATTGCAGAGTGAAGGTTTGGTAAATGTTGCTACAGATGATATATACAGGGTTATTACAAATGATTGAAGCGATTTCACAGCTCTACAATAACTTTATTATTGCAGATATTTTCACAATGCTTTGCACACACATACAAAAACTCAAAAAGTTTTTTTAGGCATTCACAAATGTTCGATATGTGCCCCTTTAGTGATTCGGCAGACATCAAGCCGATAATCAAGTTCCTCTCACACTCAGCGCAGCATGTCCCCATCAATGAGTTCGAAAGCATTGTTGATGCGAGCTCGCAGTTCTGGCACGTTTCTTGGTAGAGGAGGTTTAAACACTGAATCTTTCACATCACTATGCGTGAAACTTGCCCGCACGCGTTCAACCGTTTCTTCGCTCACTGCAGGCCGACCCGTTGATTTCTCCTTACAGAGGCATCCAGAAGCTTTAAATTGCGCATACCATCGCCGAATGGAGTTAGCAGTTGGTGGATCTTTGTTGAACTTTGTCCTGAAGTGTCGTTGCACTGTTATGACTGACTGATGTGAGTGCATTTCAAGCACAACATACGCTTTCTCGGCTCCTGTCGCCATTTTGTCTCACTGCGCTCTCGAGCGTTCTGGCGGCAGAAACCTGAAGTGCGGCTTCAGTCGAACAAAACTTTATGAGTTTTTCTACGTATCTGTAGTGTGTCGTGACCATATGTCAATGAATGGAGCTACTGTGAATTTATGAAATCGCTTCAATAATTTGTAATAGCCATACATATATATATATATATATATATATATATATATATTTAAAAAGAAAGATGATGAGACTTACCCAACAAAAGCGCTGGCAGGTCGATAGACACACAAATAAACACAAACATACACACAAAACTCTAGCTTTCGCAACCAACGGTTGCCTCGTCAGGAAAGAGGGAAGGAGAAGGAAAGACAAAAGGATTGGGTTTTAAGGGAGAGGGTAAGGAGTCATTCCAATCCCGGGAGCGGAAAGACTTACCTTAGGGGGAAAAAAGGACAGGTTTACACTCGCACACACACACATATCCATCCACACATACACAGACACAAGCAGACATTGAATGGACACAGGCAGACAGTGTTTGTTGGTAATGAGGATCACCCTGTGGCTAAACATGCCTTGGTGCACGGCCAGCACATCTTGGCACAGTGTTACACCGTCCGGGTTATCTGGATACTTCCCACTAACACCAACCTGTCAGAACTCCGGAGATGGGAACTTGCCCTTCAGCATATCCTCTCTTCTCGCTATCCGCCAGGCCTCAATCTCCGCTAATTTCAATCTGCCGCTGCTCATACCTCACCTGTCTTTCAACATCATCTTTGCCTCTGTATTTCCGTCCCGACTGACATCTCTGCCCAAACTCTTTGCCTTTACAAATGTCTGCTTGTGTCTGTGTATGTGTGGATGGATATGTGTGTGTGTGCGAGTGTAAACCTGTCCTTTTTTCCCCCTAAGGTAAGTCTTTCCGCTCCCGGGATTGGAATGACTCCTTACCCTCTCCCTTAAAACCCAATCCTTTTGTCTTTCCTTCTCCTTCCCTCTTTCCTGACGAGGCAACCGTTGGTTGCGAAAGCTAGAGTTTTGTGTGTATGTTTGTGTTTATTTGTGTGTCTATCGACCTGCCAGCGCTTTTGTTGGGTAAGTCGCATCATCTTTCTTTTTAAAAATATTTTTCCCACGTGGAATGTTTCCCTCTATTATATATATATATATATATATATATATATGTGTGTGTGTGTGTGTGTGTGTGTTATTGGGTTTGTCGAGGCAGATTGAATGAAATAAATCTGGAACGACCTTGTGAGAGAAACTACTGCGGAGAGGCTATTGCATTGGCCGCGAGCATGAATTATGAAGTAGTCGGCCTTCTCGGAGAATGAACGAGGAAAGACGGGGCTTGGCAACGCACAGGCAGCCACAGCAGTTCGCGGAAGGCTCGCAGTCAGCCGGCTGCCGGGAAGAAAACTGACTCCGCCGCCCCCCCTCCCTCCCCCTTCCATCTCCCCCCCCTCCCCCCCCGGCCGGCCACCAGAGGTCGCGTGCTGGCTGCCCAAAACAAAACAAGTGCACGCCAGCGCTGCAGCCGGTTTCCCTTCCGCCAGCTGCATTATCTCCGCGCGCTCATGCGAATTTCACAATGGGAGAAGGAGTGGCGACCGTCATCACCTCCCCACAGGTGGAAACCGCGTCAGGGTTCTTACTGCTAATACGCACTCTACAGTGGCCTACGGAGTATTTATATTGGTATGCGAGAGCCAGGTGTAGAAGTCCTCCAAAACATAGGCAAGAATTATAGGACGAAGCATTCGTAGCTTCCGGTCACATAGCCTTTACCTAAAAATCTAGAACCATCTCATCCAGTTAACTAACACTCTAAAAATCTTGAACTAACGCTCGACCAGAAAATAACACGGAAACCTCATCTCTTAACTACCCAATAGGAAGCCCACAATAGTTAAAACTACTGACTGACAGAACATGGGGATCAGAACCCTCCGCTGTACTCCATTACTACAAAACGTTGATCCCCCTTATCCACTCCTACAACAGTTTTGCATGGATAACGGATCCATTCTAATTATATCACTCTTTCCTAATCCCTGAGCGCCATGAACACTGTCGTCCTTTTTACATCCCTTTAGCTTCCTCCCCAAATTGATTCTCTACCACATCTTCAAATTCTTAGTACGCACTGAACTCCACAATTCCTACGTTATCCGCAAACCAGATTCCAATAACCCTAGTGTTACTCCTGTGTTGACTAACTGAAAGGCTTGTTCAGTAGTGGTACAAGTCCATTTTTGTTCATTCGGAGATACAGAGTCCTAAAGTTAAATGAGCGCTGAAAATTTGCAGTTAAGATACCAGAAATATTCAAATAAATATACTTGAGTATTTCTGGTATCTCAAATGCAGATTTTTCAGCGCTCATTTAACTTTAGGACTCTGTATCTCAGAATGAACAAAAATGGACTTGTACCACTATTGAAATAAGGCCTTCAATTCTGGTTTGCTGCTGTGACTATACCACACGTCTCAACATCCTGATACATACAGACTGAGGTGACAAAAGTCATGCATAGCGACATGCGCATATACAGATGGTGGCAGTATCGCATACACAAGGTGTAAAAGGGCAGGGCATTTGTGGACCTGTCATTTGTACTCAGGTGATACATGTGAAATGGTTTCCGACGTGATTACACCCCCACGATGGGAATTAACAGACTTTGGAAATAAACACATGGAACATTCCATTTCGGAAATCGTTAGGGAATTCAATATTCCGGGATGCACAGTGTCCTGAGTGTGCAGAGACTATCAAATTTCAGGCCTTCACTTAACGACCAAGAGCAGCGGCACTTGTGTAGTGTTGTCGGTGCTAATAGACAAGCAACACTGCTTGAGGTAACCACAGATATCAATGTGGGACGTACGAAGAACGTTTCCATTGCGGTAGTGAAGCGAAATCTGGCGTTAATGGGACATGGCAGCAGACGACTGATGCGAGAGCCTTTCCTAACAGCACATCGCCTGCAGCGCCTCTTCTGCGCTCGTGGCCATATCGTTTGGACCCTTGATGACGTCAGCTCGTGCACAAAATAATGCACCGTAAACATCTTCGCAATTATGGAGACTACACAGGCAGTGTTGCTCAATAGTTCTGCAGGGGACTCGCAACGACTTGTTGAGTTTATGCCAGGTCGAGTTGCTGCACTACACCGGGCAAAACGAGGCCCGACACGATACTAGGTCACTTCAGTGCACATGCTGCATTTCCTAACCATACGCAATTTCAACCGACTCTACCTTCCGGATGATGAATCCGCCGCAATATTTATCCATCCTATGAACTGTAACTCTTCTCTGTCTACCCCACTCCACAACAGGTCTCTCCTTCTCTGTCTCTTTCGCCGTCCATTCTCCTCTTGGTACTAGAGCCCTGCCCACACGCCCACGTTCTCCTCCCTGTCTTCTCCGTAGCCATCTGAACGCATAGCTTCGTCTTCATAGGTATGACCCAGCGATATCGTATATTTACAACCGCACCTTTCAGTTCTACAGAGGACCAAACGTTCCTCTTCACAAAATCATCTTTCCGCACTGCAGCCCCTTCACCTTTTTAAAGAAAGTGCAGTGCTCCTTTGTAAAGGGCATTACTGTTTATGGAAAGTATTTTAAAGATCTATTTTTGTTTTTGTCTTCACCTTCTAGTCTGTCGATTTTCATTTAAAAACCAAAGTAAACTATCAGTTTAGTTTTGTTATATACCATTAGCAACCGTTCTTTTATATATTTCAAAAGCTTTTGTAAAACTTTTTACCTTTTAATCGTATTTGTTTCTTCTTAATACAGAGTGTTTCAGAAGTGATAGTCAATATTCAGGGATATGACAGGAACGACCATTTGAAACAAACGATTCAAGTAAACATGGGATCTAAAACACATACCTTAAGAGCTATTAACAATTCTTGATCTTTGATACTGTGAAACAAATATCTTCTACTACAAACTCTTTACTTTTCATATTTTGGGAAGTGGCAGTATGGACCAAAACAAAAAAATACAGTAAACAAATGCTCTAAAATGCATACCTTAAAAGTTATGAGCATTTGTTCATTAGAAGAGTTATGTTTCAAAGCAGCGAAGATGAAAAAGTGCTCATAGCTCTTAACGTATGCATTTTAGAGCACATGTTTATGGATGTTTCTTTCTTGTTTTGGTCCATACTGCCACTTCCCAAAATATGGAACGCAAAGAGCTTGCAGTAGAAGAGATTTGTTTCACAGTATGAAAGATCAAGAATTGCTAATAGCTCTTACGGTATGTGTTTTAGACCCCATGACTTTCTTGTTTCATATGATCATTCCTGTCATATCCCTGAATATTGACCATCACTTCTGAAACACCCCGTATAAATGTTGAAGATTTTGGCTGGAGAGTGAAATGCCGTCCCGCTGGCACCTCGCGTTACAGTCATCTGGGGAGGGTGGAACACGAAACTAAATGTATGGGTCATCACCTATGGCTAGCTGCTTGGAAACGCTCTACAATGCTGCAAACTCATCCACTTTCCATATGTTGCGATGTCTTCCACATTTTTGTCAATGAGGTTCATCGCCTCTGTGCTTTATTTCTATCACCCTACGTGTTGTGGGAGCAGCATAGTTTAGACCATGCGATGTTCAGCATTCTGTGAGAGACAATAGATCGAAATGTGTTAATGTCAGTTTAGCACCTGACACAGACCTCGAAGTTCAAATGGTTCAAATGGCTCTGAGCACTATGGGACTTAACTGCTGTGGTCATCAGTCCCCAAGAACTTAGAACTACTTTAACCTAATTAACCTAAGGACATCACACACATCCATGCCCGGGGCAGGATTCGAACCTGCGACCGTAGCGGTCGCGAGGTTCCAGACTGTAGAGCCGAGAACCGGTCGGCCACTCAGGCCGGCGACCTCGAAGTCAAGGTAGAAAAGCAAAGTGTATGGCAATGTACAAAGCTATAGTCACACACTGCTTTGATGTGTTGCAGCTAAAAAACAATGTATGAAACTGTTTGTAAAAGAACAGCACAGTATCCCTCTCTTGTGATTGATAGTCTGCTGGACATGGTTTTCCTCCAGTACAGTCGACAAACCTTTACACAGGTCAGTGTAAGCGCCTTCAATCTCTGGTCACCTGCTCCAATGGTGCGATACATATATATGTAGTATGCTCGATGTCAACATGCAGATGGTATTTGTTTTTCGGTATACTGGAAGAGAGAGATGCAGTAACATCTTATAGGAGGTTCTATTACAAGGAGTGGTATGACTGGTTAAAGTTTGGATGCAGATAGTTCTCTCAAAACTAAACCGATTTTGTTCCTAAAACTAATATAAATCGGCTGTATCTATTCTTGTGGAATCATTACTGTTTTTATTATAATCGTCACAATTTCACGTTTAAAAATAGGTGTTGGCGCAAGTCCTATGCTATTTCATAATTCATAACCACTAATTATAAAGTGGACACCACATGGATCATAGCTCACTGTGGGACCTAGAAATGATAGTGTTTTTCCTGACATGTGAGTAGATTCCGTGAAACAGGCTGTGGTGATCAAAGTGATTACAAAACTAGAACGCAATAATATGCTGCTATTGCAAATGACTGTCCGCTGGATGACAGAAACTTTGCAGGCAGGTCGGTCGAGGAGAGCTATGGACCAAAAATGCCAAATGCAAACATGCAGATGGTACTTGTTTTGGATGTATCGGAAAAGAGAGACATAGTAAAATCTTATAAAAGGTTCTTCTACAAGACAGGCTCCCACGATTTGTTTCGAAAACGCCAATGTGATATAGGATCACATTGCTAAAATGGGACCTGCCGTTCGCTGTTGGCAAGTGTGGTGCACTCAGCCCTTGTGAGGCAAACTGAGGAGCTACTTGATTGAGAAGTAGCAGCTCTAGTCTTGTAAACTGACATATGGCCGGGAGAGCGGTGTGCTGACCACATGCCCCTCCATATCCGCATCCAGTGACCCCTGTGGGCTGTGGATGACACGGGGGCCTGTTGCTCCAGTGGGGACTTCATGGCATGTTCGGGTGTTTAGTTTCTTTTTCCTTTTTTGTACATCGCTGTGCATCCTGTCTCAATGGATCTTTTGCAAACTCTTTATTGTGCTGATTCACGGCTTTAAGGCGCGTCTGTTTCTGCTCTGTTGAGTTTGATATTTTTGCCTATCGATGGCTGCTCTGAGATTGTACTTTGCAGTGTTTTCCATCTTTACTAGCTGTGCTCGACACCTTACTTTACTGAATTCTGGTACCTTCTTTTGTTGGTGCATTATTGAACAGTTTCTCAATGTGCAACGCACGTTACCATGTTTGGTGCCTATGGCCAGCACAGTTCCCTTCCAACGATTTATCCGTGGAGTCAGTACGGAATTTCAACATCGTTTCCGCAGAACGTATCACTCACGTGTCCCTATCAAGCTCTTGTGGCTGATCACATTATCAATCGTTAAGAAAAATTAGCGCTCATGTGTTCAATTGTGCTGTCGTTCTATGTCCGAGAAGTACATACAATAATAAAATACCACCAGATTGTTACCGCAAGCGCTACTGTAACCGTGCATTTCTGAAGAGGAAGTCTTACACAAACAACTCAATGACAGTCGCCAGGAAACGCTTTGTACAGCAAACGCTGGAATTGTGCTCCGTAGTTTGGAGTTTTATTTTCTCTAAGGAGTAAATCATGTGACGATGCTATCCTGAACTTCCCAGCCCTTGATTAATACAGAGATTTAATATGAAGCAGTCAGTGTCTTTAAGGTTTGTCACAAGTGACGAAACTGAAACAGTTTACCGTTATTTTACGTGGAAATCCATCTATGAGTACATTTCTGAAAGTTCAACACTCGAGCGATCATTCACATCCAGCGGTCAGACAGACGAATACTCCACAGTCCTCATTAATGTGCAACCTGCGAGGTGTAAGAAGTGACACAGGTGCAAGACCTGTAACGTCGTTACGTCGACATAGTCTTAAATGTCCACGCCCCTAAACGGCACTAACAACGAACGTAATGCGCCGCCTGACATAAGTGCCGACCTTCTGGCCACTATTACTTGTCATATCATTACGTAACGAGAACGAGAAAAGACATTATAACACGTGTCGACACGAGGACACCTTCCAACCCGTCAGCTGACACAAGTGGAACAGAAAACGACGTACTTTACGCGGCCAGGTACCGCATCTGTGTTAATGATTTGTCAACATATGCGTATGACGCGGCGATATCAGCTTCTGTCAGTTTGTTGACTACGACAGTTCACACGCACGTCTTCGTCTGATGGAACCATTTGCAGTTTTTTTAGATACCAGTCTGTAAGAAGCACCGGTAGGATGCTATTTTTGCAACTCCATAGCAGCACTTCTTTATCATCGCTGCGAGACATGAGCACATGTGAAAAATAAGCACTAGTCAGTTATCCCCCTCGCCCCCCATCCCGCCACACTCACGTATATGGATCAGAGGCCTGAATTTGAACATTTCATACTTTGTTGTAGCGATTTAAAAGGGGCAGGTTTCTCACTAGAAACAGAATACATTTCCACGGCTTGTTTCTTGTTGTGCGAAGCCTGTTAATATTTCCGTGAGCATGGAAGACATTGCGACGGTAACGTCTTATAGCTGCCGTCCAAGCAGATTTACCTTTAGTAACGTCTTGGATGGTAGGAACTGCAACAGACATAAGTTCACGTTCAAACGTGCAGGCTTTTCTTCGTTTCTCTACTTATGCGAGGTAATTTGTAGAAATACTTTAACCTCAATATGTCTGCGTGGTGGCTCCGTCTTTCACTAACAGTTTTTCGATTACCATTAGATGACATCCCGCCGGGTAGGATATCAAATATTGAAATTAGCACAAGCGTTGTTAGCGTTTGAAATTTATCAAAAGTTAATATCTCGTTACCCATCCTCTAGTGAAAGATTTACGCATGTAGCCACTGCTGTGATACAAAAAAGTGATTTCATACTTTTGAGGTACTTTTATGCTCTCGACTGCGCGACTGCTAAGCTAAGAACGACCCGCATTTCACGATGGTTCAAATGGTTCAAATGGCTCTGAGCACTATGGGACTCAACTGCTGTGGTCATCAGTCACCTAGAACTTAGAAATGCTTAAACCTAACTAACTTAAGGACATCACACATCCATGCCCGAGGCAGGATTCGAACCTGCGACCGTAGCAGCAGCGCGGCTCCGGACTGGAGCGCCTAGAACCGCATTTCACGACTCACAATTAGAGATATTGATATATTGTTTCTGCAGGCAGAAAATTTTATGAGCTCGTTGAATACCTTGCAAGACAAGTGACTGTGCCCTTATTGCGATCGGTAGCATTTGTAGATAACGATCACATGTTCCCTACTGTCGTCTTTCTTTTTGCAATGCATCAATTATTTCTGCATTTCATTACATATACAGCAGCTTAGCCCAATTGCGTCTGCCCGCATCTCGTGGTCGTGCGGTAGCGTTCTCGCTTCCAACGCCCGGGTACCCGGGTTCGATTCCCGGCGGGGTCAGGGATTTTCTCTGCCTCGTGATGGCTGGGTGTTGTGTGATGTCCTTAGGTTAGTTAGGTTTAAGTAGTTCTAAGTTCTAGGGGACTGATGACCATAGATGTTAAGTCCCATAGTGCTCAGAGCCATTTGAACCATTTGAACCAATTGCGTCTAAGTACAGGTACGTCATTAATGAAGACACGTTTGTCGGATGTCGCAGGCTTCTTAAGAGGCTACAGCGACTTCGTTTGCTATCTCTGCAAACAATAATTCTTGAGCTAGCATCTTTTCACCAAATAGGCGGCGTGATGGCAAGACATTGGACATGTGTGGTGAGCAGGATGGGGGGAGGGGAGGGTAGGGAAAGGGATACGGTTTAAATCCCCATTCCGCCGTTTTCTACGCATACTATAATTGGTCGAGCCGCTCAAGGTTAGAACTGTAACTGCAGACCAGCATTAAAGATACACAAGACACTACTATAGAGAGCTTTGACGGTGGATCAAATTTCTCTTTATAGCTCAAATAAGAGCACGCACACAGCGATGTAGTCCGACCTGCACAAGCGAAAACGATGGAAGATGCTTACAGAGCGATACCTAAAGAATGACAGAATTTACCTTGGCTCAAGAATTGCTAATTTTCTCCATCGCACGTACACGTGCGTGCAAATTGCAATGGTCAAGAACCTGACAGAAGCTGAGATAGACACGTCAAATGTTGACAAATCATTATCACAATTCTCGTAGATATGTGATACACCGTGATGTGCTCCACTCAGTGTCAGGAGGTCCTCGCCGAAAGGTGTGTCATAATGACGCATCTCATTCCACTACTTAACGGAACGACAGTCAGTAACACCACACAAACTTCCGAAACTGTATGCATCTATGGGATCGACAGCTCCGTAGATAAAGGCCTCGAGGTTAATACGTTGTTTCTTGACTTGCTTTCGATTCGGTGCCGCATTGTCGTCTAATAAATAAAATGCGAACTTATCGAGCATCGTGCAAGACTTTTTAATTTTTCTTCTTTGCATTTAGAACGTAACACGTCCTTCTTAATGGAACAAGAATGACAGACGTAGTTTCGTAAGTACCCCAAAGGAATGTCGCAGAACCGTGATTGTTTGCAGCTATACGTAGAGGATAGCTTTGTAAGTTAAGCGAAGCTCTTTGCGGACGATCCTATTGCGTACAGGAAGGTTGGACACCAGAAGACTGTTGCAAAATACAGGAACATCTGCAGGGGATAGAGATTGTTGCAGGAAATGGCAGTTTACCCTGAAAGTAAATACATATACATAAATAGTGAAAAGATCCACTGCTGTTCGATTGAACTATTGGCGTCAAGTCACTGGAAAAGGTAACTGCCTTAAAATACCAAGAAGTAACCATCTGGAGCAATCGAAAGTGGTACGACCACATAAAACCAATAGCGTGAAAACACTGTCACTGAGATTCATTGGAAGAATCTTAAGAAAACGTATTTCATCCACGAAAGAAGCGGCTTATGAAACACTTGTTCGACCGATTGTTGAGTATGTTTCTCAGCCTGGTTCCCTTACCGAGTAGGGTTAACAGAAGAAATAGAGAAGAGCGATGGAGAGCGGCGCGTACCGCCAAGGGATCATTTGCTGGACACGAGAGTTTTAATAGGATGTTTCAACAAACTCCAGTGACAGACGCTACTGGGGAGGCGTTTTGCACAACGGAGGGGTTTAGAGTCGGACAATATACGGGGTGGTCCATTGATAGTGACCGGGCCAAATATCTCACGAAATAAGCGTCAAACGAAAAAACTACAAAAAACGAAACTTGTCTAGATTGATGGCGCTATGGTTGGCCCGCTAGATGGCGCTGCCTTAGGTCAAACGGATATCGATTGTGTTTTTTTAAATAGGAACCCCTATTTTTTATTACATATTCGTGTAGTACGTAAAGAAATATGAATGTTTTAGTTGGACCACTTTTTTCGCTTTGTGATAGATGGCGCTGTAATAGTCACAAACATATGGTTCACAATTTTAGACGAGCAGTTGGTAACAGGTAAGGTTTTTAAGTTAAAATACAGAACTTAGATACGTTTGAACATTTTATTTCAGTTTTTCCAATATGATACATGTACCTTTGTGAACTTATCATTTCTGAGAACGCATGCTGTTACAGCGTGATTACCTGTAAATACCACATTAATGCAATAAATGCTCAAAATGATGTCCGTCAACCTCTATGCATTTGGCAATACGTGTAACGACATTCCTCTCAACAGCGAGTAGTTCGCCTTCCGTAATGTTCGCACATGCATTGACAATGCGCTGACGTATGTTGTCAGGCGTTGTCGGTGGATCACGATAGCAAATATCCTTCAACTTTCCCCACAGAAAGAAATCCGGGGACGTCAGATCCGGTGAACGTGCGGGCCATGGTATGGTGCTTCGACGACCAATCCACGTGTCATGAAATATGCTATTCAATACCGCTTCAACCGCACGCGAGCTATGTGGCGGACATCCATCATGTTGGAAGTACA
This sequence comes from Schistocerca cancellata, assembly GCF_023864275.1. NCBI lineage: Eukaryota > Metazoa > Arthropoda > Insecta > Orthoptera > Acrididae > Schistocerca > Schistocerca cancellata. The sequence goes on from NC_064626.1 coordinate 614,095,460, forward strand.
TCGCCATTCTGTTATGCAGTGAAACATCTTGTAGTAACATCGGTAGAACATTACGTAGGAAATCAGCATACATTGCACCATCGATAAAATGGGGACCAGTTATCCTTCCTCCCATAATGCCGCACCATACATTAACCCGCCAAGGTCGCTGATGTTCCACTTGTCGCAGCCCTCGTGGATTTTCCGTTGCCCATTAGTACATATTATGCCGGTTTACGTTACAGCTGTAACACGCTTCGTCGCTAAATAGAACGCGTGCAAAAGTCTGTCACCGTCCCGTAATATCCCATGTGCCCAGTGGCAGGACTGTAGTCGACGTTCAAAGTCGTCGCCATGCAATTCCTGGTGCATAGAAATATGGTACGGGTGCAATCGATGTTGGTGTAGCATTCTCCACACCGACGTTTTTGAGATTCCCGATTCTCGCGCAATTCGTCTGCTACTGATGTGCGGATTAGCCGCGACAGCAGCTAAAACACCTACTTTGGCATCATCATTTGTTGCAGGTCGTGGTTGACGTTTCACATGTGGCTGAAAACTTCCTGTTTCCTTAAATAACGTAACTATCTGGCGAACGGTCCGGACACTTGGATGATGTCGTCCAGGATACCGAGCAGTATACATAGCACGCTCGTTGGGCGTTTTGATGACAATAGCCATACATCAACATGATATCGACCTTTCCCGCCATTGCTAAACGGTCCATTTTAACACGGGTAATGTATCACGAAGCAAATACCGTCCGCTCGGGCGGAATGTTACGTGATACCACGTACTTATACGTTTGTGACTATTACAGCGCCATCTATCACAAAGCGAAGAAAATGGTCCAACTAAAACATTCATATTTCTTTATGTATTACACGAATATGTAATAAAAATGGGGGTTCCTATTTTAAAAAACGCGGTTGATATCCGTTTGACCTATGGCAGCGCCATCTGGTGGGCCAACGATAGCGCCATTTGGTTTCCCCCTTCAAGCTAGACGAGTTTCGTTCTTTTTAGTTTTTTCGTTTGATGCTTATTTCGTGAGATATTTGGCCCGGTCACTATCAATGGACCACCCTGTATTACTTCTACCTACAAACGCCTCGTAAAATGACCACGACGAGACAGTTGCAGAAAATGAGCTCTTACGGGCTCTTTATGTAGAACAAATCTTCCCACACGCCATTTGTGAACAGAACAGAAAGGGGGGAGGGGGGGGGGAGAAGTTGCGATACTAAAAGTCCGTCTGTCGCACACATGAAGTCATTAAAGATCACCTAACTCACGTTGAGCGAACAGTAGGGCTGAACAAAATGACTGACAAGGCACAATGCATCTTGTAGAGGGTATAGTATGGACATAGTGGAATAATTAATGTCGGGTGATGGTTTTAAAGTAATTCACACAACATGAAAACTTTGTGGAAACGAGTCGATTTACTGGACGCTAGTTTACCCCAGGGAAGTATTTAGAGTTGACCGTGGCCAGCTGGGGAACGGCGAAGGGAAGCGACAATAGGCAGCTTAGGGTGGCTCAAGCTCTGAGAAAGCGGTAACGCGGCGCGGCCTCCAGCCGCCTTAAGATGAGTGACAGCATGGGTGGTTGACCCCAACCCCATGCTGATGTACTGGGAAACAGACAGAGAACTTGTACGCCTGTTGATAAATGTCCGTCGTCCCATTTTCTGTGAAACATGCGAGAAAGCCGCGCAAAGCTATGGTGGAGCGGTCAACAGAGGCCAAAGTATGCGTATTTGTGACTATAGCAACTTCATGCTGAATTCACGGTCCGCAGAGTCTGAAGCAAATCAGATGAAGAGCGACAGAATGAAATACGCCGGCCTCCGGTGAGAACATAGGACCAAAGAATTTGAAGTACTCTCCTGGGAGTGAGATTTCCGGAAAACTTGGTATTGTGCAGATGCTAACCTTGATGGGTGGCCTGGGAGGAGCTAAATAACAGAAGTTGAGAGGAAGGGAAATTTTGTGGGAATTTGTTCACTTCACAGAGCAGGTATTGGTCGGCGCTGGGAAGCGATGCATAATTAACGCGACTTGCGCTGCAATTGGCGTAAGTGATTTTGCTGGAGGGGAAACCGAGGCGAAGAGCGGACTGTGAGAAGTCTCCGTAGAGGTCTTCCATTCCCAGCTTGCCTAGAGTGCGGACGTGGCGTTCTCGACTAAGCTTGCCTGAGAAAGAGTGAGCATCTCTGCAGTTTAGGACTTAGCAAAGGGAACGATTGAGCTTGTACTGGTTCAGCTATGTACTGAGCAAGATAGCTAGGTGGGAATAGACGAGTGCAGCCTTGCAGCACCACAAGGTTGGCCGACGTCCACACAACGACGCCGCTCCGCCACGCTGTATTCGGTGATTTGCGCCCGCTCCGGCCACTGACTAATTTGTTGGATCAAATCGGCAAAATTTCCACGAGGGTTTCATGGGCCACATATTGTAGAATTCTTCTTGCACTTCGCATTACGCCTGGGTCAGTCGATAGGAATTACTTTTGAGTATCGCGCTTTACTCCACGCGAACGCAATTTATTACCACTGCCTGATAGGAGAGTCTTGTAATGTCATGACTGAAGGTCTTGAGTTAAAATAAACATGTGCTAATCGACTGCATCTGTTTTCAATCAACTAGTTGAAATTCCAAGTCACTTTCTTAATTAATTTTATGTTCAACATTTGCATCTGAGCCCGCATCTCGTGGTCGTGCGGTAGCGTTCTCGCTTCCCACGCCCGGGTTCCCGGGTTCGATTCCCGGCGGGGTCAGGGATTTTCTCTGCCTCGTGATGGCTGGGTGTTGTGTGCTGTCCTTAAGTTAGTTAGGTTTAAGTCGTTCTAAGTTCTAGGGGACTGATGACCATAGATGTTAAGTCCCATAGTGTTCAGAGCCATTTGAACCATTTTTGAACCATTTGCATCTGATGTTCAATAGCTGAATAAAACATCAATGGGCACCCCTTTTTAATTAAAAGTTATCAATTCTTAATAAATTAATGTCAACACTGCCACTGCAGTTCAATCAGGAGTCAAAGGCCATATTACGTTTTTGCGTTATCCGATATTGCGGTAGTTTGCACTCTCTGTTGATCTGTTAGTCAATTAGTTGGGGTGAACACACGCCAAAACCAGCTAAGTGACGGGTGGGGTGTTACACACTATAGGGTGATTTGCGGAGTACCTGCAGGTATACCATCTGATCAGTAGTGTGCGGACACCGCCGTGTAATGAGGAATGGACCACTACATGTCACGAGAGGCGGACGCGCCAGCAGAAAGGGAGGCAGGGAACATACTATTGCGACACCTGGCTGAAAGTGACTTAGATGTTCGTGGCGCCCTCCATCGGTAATGCTGTAATTTACTATGGTGTTGGCTCACCCTTAGCCGTGATGACAGCTTCCACTTCGCAGGCATGCGTTCAGTCATGTGCTGGAAGGTTTTTAGGGCAATGGCAGCCCATTCGTCGCGGAGTTCTGCTCTGAGGAGAGGTATGGATGTCGGCCGGTGAGGCCTGGCACGAATTCGGCGTTCCAACACATCCCAAACGTGTTCTGTAGGATTCAGGTCAGGACTCTGTGCAGGCCAGTCCACTACAGGGATGTTCTTGTTGTGTAACTACTCTGCCACAGGCCGTGCGTTATGAACAGCTGCTCGATCGTGTTGAAAGGTGCAATCGCCATCCCCGAATTGCTGTTCAACAGTGGGAAGTAAGAAGGTGCTTAAAACATCAATGTTGGTCTGTGCTGTGATAATGCTGATAGTACCACGCAAAATAACATGAAAAACACGACTACACCATGACACAACCGCCTACGAATTTTGCTGTCTGGAATTCATATGTGATGCGCTGCCTATTACACATTACGACCCTCTTCAACTGTCAGCGGTCTCTGTCAGTCGACAGAAGAGGTCGGCCTGTACACTTTCGTGCTGTACGTGTCCCTTCATGTTTCCACTTCACTATCACATCGGAAACAGTGGACGTATGGATGTTTAAGAGTGTGGAAATCTCGCGTACAGACGCGTGACACCCAATCACCCAGACCACGTTCGAAGTCCGTGCGTTCCGCGAAGCGCCCCATTGTGCTCTCTCACCATGTCCAATGACTACTGAGGTCGCTGATGTGGAGTACCTTGCAACAGAATCCACCTAATATGAAGTATGGATGTTTTTGGGGGTGTCCGGATATATCTATTCACATAGTGTACGTAGCGTAGCAGTAACAGCAGGTTGGGTCGGTCAAGAGAGCTCAGTGACTTCTAACTATGCCTAGTTATTGGATGTCATCTGAATAACAGATCCATCAGGAATGTTGTACGTTGTAACCCTTCTAAAGCTGCACAAGTCAACTGTTGGTGATATGACTATGAAGTGGGAAGGCGAAGGGACAGCTAAACACAGATTATACAGATCTCAGGTATTGACGGACAGGCGTAATCGAGCAGTGCGGAGGATGGTTAAAAAAATTGCTTAAAATCAGCATCTACGAGTCACTCGTGAGTGCTGTTACCAGTCCAGGTAGGAATGTGTGTTAAAAATAAAGGCGTACAGTGGTCGAGCAGTTCCTCATAACACTCACATTTCTGTAGTCAATGGGAAGCGAAGCTTCAGGTGGTGTACAGAGCGATACGACTGGGCGGTGTGTGATTGGAAACCAACGGTTTGCAGCGATTAATCTCAAGTGGATGAGTTTAGGATTGGCGAGTTTCTGGAAAGCGTTACCTGCCATAATGTATAGTACCAAGAGTGAAGCACAGAGGAGGTAGTGTTGCAGTGTGGGGATGTTCTTCGTGGTTAGGCTGCGGTTTCCTTATTGCGCTTAAGTAAACATTAAATGCGGAAGCATGTGGTAACGTTTTACAGCACTGTGTGGTGCGTTCAGTAGAGTAATAGTAAGATAGTAAGGGGGAGATGACTGTTTGTATAAGATTGACAGCGCACCCTGTCATACAGCAGCATCTTTGAGACAATAGTTTGTGGGCGCATTAACCTTCCTGAAATGGACAGAATGGAGCACCACTGGGTTGATTTAGAACTCGACTTCGATTCTGACCCCAGCGTCCAACATCGCTACCTCGTCTGGTTTCGGTTCTTGAGGAAGAATGGGGTGCCATTCCTTCACGGACATTCAGACACCTCATTGCAAGTCTCCCAGAAGAGGTCATAGCCGTCATAGAGGCGAAGGGTGGGCACACCCCACATTAATGTCCATTAATAGGAGTCCGGATACTTTTGATCAGGCAGTGTATTTGTGTAAGATGAGTGACGACAAAGAAAATATAATCGAATGAATTACATACGTGGACAGGTTTTGAGAACTTTTACAACGATACTAGTACTGGAGGTTCTTACGTTTCCAGGTTTGTGGATGACGGTACGGCGGCTTGTTTCCTGCGGCCGAGACTCGTGTATAGTCGGCTAGTCACTGCAGGTCATCGCCCAGAAACCCCTCTTACGACTACCAAGGTCTAGGAGAAGGAGAAGAACTTTTGTACTTACCGTGCACAATATTTGACGTACGAGTTTATGTTAAAAATGTTTTCAGTTTTGTGGCAGTTGTTGTTCAGATTATTCAGTGAGAAATGGTTAATATGTAACAACTAGAAGCAGTTTCTTATGTAATAGAAGCAAGAAATATACTATTTTGTTAGAACATAAGTAATAATATGAAAAGATTAAGGCTCGAAACGAATTCGCACACTTCATGAACCTACTGGATACCATTATTAACAGCACCGTCGACAGTTACGTATCTATGCTCACATCTACAATACGAAGGCCACCTTACGGTGTGTGGCGGAGGTACTTTGTGTACCGGTGACACTTTCCAATTTCCTGTTCCAGTCGCGAACGGTGAGTAGGAAGAATGACTGCTGGTAAATCTCCGTGTGGGCTCGACTCTCTCTAATTTTACCTTCATGATCTTTTCGCGAGATATACGTGGGAGGTATGAATATACTCGTTGACTTTTCTAGGAAGATACGCTCACGTAACTGTAACAGCAAACCACATCTGCGATTAGCAAAGACTGTATTGTAGAGCCTGCCATTGGAGCTGGATGAACATTTTTCGTGATGCTTCGGCGATTATTAAACGAGTCCGCGATGAAACGTGATGATCACGAAGTTGAGGAGAAGTACTCAAATATCAGTTGAACGAGGGTTTTATAAGCTACCAGCTGCTTTGTTCGTGGATAGATCACACTTCTTGAAGATAATTTACTTGAATCTCAATACAGCATGTGCCCTTTATAAGAAGAGATTTATGTTGTCGTTCCACTTTAAATCGCTCCCGCACGCGTACTTCCAGACTCAAATGAATTTGAATATTTCCAGAGATAGATTGGACGGGACTCGTGTAATTAAGCAATAACAAGCTTTTGAGCTTATTTATGTGAAATCGTTACATTTTCAATTTTCATTTTCACCTATTCGCCTTAGTTTTGTGTGTACAAACATTCTTATTCAGTGGTCCAGAATACTGACATCCAGCACAAAGTTGGAACAGCCATCCTTAAGACATGAGTGCTGGACTGTATTTTAAGCATTGTAGTAGATAAACGAAGCTCACGAAAGCTGATCTCACAAAATCAAAATGAACTGAAAAAATTCCGTATTTTTATTTCGTCGGCCTCCTGACCTATTTGACAGCGCCAACAACAAATTCCTCTCCTATCCCAATCTCTCCATCTCGGAGTCCCCCTTGCACCCAACGTCTAAACTTGTCTGTTGGAAATATTCCTCCACAATTCTCACACTCTACTGTTCCCGTCTGCCGTCGTACACAGGAATTTTTACGCGAAGCTCGCACGTTGAACGTCAGCAACTTCAGGTGCAAAAGGCGGGGCTCTTAACGCAGTCGCACAGGTTAGCGCAGAGATGCGCGAGACAGGTTGTCGCTTATGTACATTGAGGGCAAGCTCGCTCCTTAACTGACCTCAAGGCTGTCTCTTTCTCCCTCTGCGCGATGCCGAACAACAGCCTCTGTCGTCACCAGCCACAGCAAGAGCGAGAGAGCATCACAACAAACCCCGCATTCGAGGGAATCGGGGTCCAAACACCGTCTGGCCTTTGAAATTTACGGTATCCGTGAATGTCACGATGAATCTTTAAAGCTGATTTCCTTCGCCCTCCCCGTCCGCCTCCCCCCTCCCCCGCCCCATCACACACACACACACACACACACACACACACATACCTTTTTTTCATTAGTCTTTTGACTGGTGAGATGCGGCACACACTTTGAAGTCTTAACACACATTCTTTAATCGTGCCCCTTCTTCTAGACGTTGTTTTCCACATATTCATCTCCCCGGCTCTGTGGCGGACCTCTTCCTTCCTTGTCTTATTAGTCCACCTAATCTTGAATGTTCTTTTATAGCACCGGCCTCAGAATCTTTGATTCTCTCCCTCTTCGGTCTTCCTACAGTTGATTACTCACTTCCACACAATGATGTGCTCTCGCAAATTTCTTCGTCAAAATTAGTAGACGTCGTTTGGGGAGGGATGCCCTCTTTGCCTGTGCTAGCCTACTTGTTACGTCCTCGTCGCTTCGTCGGTCGTGTGTTGCTTCAGTATGCCTACTGTGTGGTCTACAGTGTTGATATTATCGCATGTTCCATTTCTGCTGTTTCTCATTACTTTCGTCTTTCTTGTTCGGTTCACAGTCAATCCACAGTGTGGATAATTAGGCTGTTCATTCCATTCGACGGGTGCTAGAGTTCATCCTCACTTGCACTGAGGGTAGCAATGACAACAGCGAATCGTATCACTGATACTCTTTCACCACGAAAATTCACCTCATTTCCCATCTTTGCCCTATTCGAAATTGTGCACCATCACAAATAACGTCGGTTACGGAAGTTCTAGCGGATTGATTACCGCGACCTTGGTAATTTACTTCGTAAGCCAATCTCGCTTGAAAATGATGTTTGGTAAACACAGCTGAGGGAGGAACCATTGTCCAAAATTGGGGAAATTCTATTTTCACCGTGAAAAGTGTACTGCAAAAAGCACGATATGTATCACAGAGCACCGCTGTCAATCTTGCAGCTGTCAATTGGCCGACAACAGCGGATATCCGACGACAGAGCGAGAATGTAGCAGGCTTCAAGTACACATAATAGCAACGGCCGAAGACTGACCAAATATAACATATTAAAGGAAATAAAAAGAGCAGTGCTGTGATATATTAGTGTTGGTCACGTACTAATCTATACGGCGACAGTTAGGATTGTGGATATATTCTTAACTATTGTATTGCACTGAGAACTAGTTTGGGATTTTAAGTGGCACATTAATGTGTTCGTTCCATGGAAATATAACGATGTCGGATTTGAATTTTGATGGAAATGTTTAATAGTTTGGACGCGGAGTACTACTTCTGTTGAAGGTTTACGAAGTACGCTGTGGTGAATTGGACTTGAGCTTAGTTAGAAAATTTTCTTGAAATAAGACTGAGAGCAGTTTACGCGAGCGATAGTTTATTTACTCGATGGCAATGAGATCACTCTTCGACTTTGGTGAATTTTTCGCGTATTGTCGTAGTTATGAATTTTTTCCCTCCACTTCTTCTGATCAGTCACATTTCAATGGGACAAATCAGGGCTTACTAGCTATTAGTAGAATCGTATTAATTACGGGAATTTCTATTAAAGCCTAGTTTTGTGTGGCTTCTCCCTAAGTTGGTGACTACATATCGACACACCAAGGTTTTCTCAGGACAGTCGGTTCATCGAACATCTCCACCCGAAGAACATAAGAAGCTATAGGATATAGCAGCACCGTCACAAGGAGGTATCCTACCCAAATGATGAACTGTGGGAAAGATTGTAACCAATGGCCAGGCCAACAACGGCACTGTCTTCAAACGTGAAGAACATCGATGGCGACATTTGCATCCAGAAATTTTGTTTAGTCTAATAAACTACCGTATTTTATTCTCTGCTGAACTGGTCACTTCTTTAATGAACTAATAGACACATTTTAATCAAAATTTCAATCGCAATAAATAAAAATTATGACATCTGTATGCGGTAGTTAACATGTTTGCCAAAGATATGAACTTGTGGAGTCATCCGTCTTAAAGCTAAACTTTCCCGTGGTACCGCCGCGTTTCGTACCTACAGTCACTTGTAATTATAATCGACAGAGATTAAAAGTCAGTCTCAGTTAGCTGGCCATACTTTCTATCCATTGTGTAAGCGAATACTTGTTACGTGGCAAATTGTATATGTAAGTTCATTAACGGAATGACCAGAGCAGCAGGGCATACAATAATATTACTTTCTCACCCTGAAAAATCCCCTCTGGTAGCGAAGGTCCCCCCTTGTTATTTCCTACGCTCGTACCTCTGTCCGATAAGAAGCGTTTCACCCACATTTCACCTGTTGGGTACCACTTAGACACCACCTTTCTATCTGAATCCTTAGCTGAGGATGTTGACACATGTTTCGACGGTGAGGTTCGACTCGGAGGTACCTAGTGTATTCTAGCAGTAGCAGAAAATTCCATCACCAGTATTCCGTCGCTGATTGGATTTGATGTGGCGTGTACTGTTTTGTCCAATAAAAAAAAAGCTATGGATAGTTGCTGCTGTCTACTGTCAACATTCTACATGAAATGGCCTGGGTATCAATGCCTTTAGTTAAATAAACTGCTCAGAATGAGTTTTGTAGTGTTTTAGTTTTTCTTTTGTTCATCGTAAACATCTTTCTTAATTTGCCTGCTGCCTACAGCCTCCTGTGTGTTGGAGGAAAAAATAAATCTGCAGGTCAGTCGAGCGTGCTGTGTCTCCATTTGTGAACCGAGTGCTGTCTTTGTAAAAAAAGATGGGAGTACTGTGCCAACCCTGACAAAAAACGATCGTCTAAATACGATCTATTTGGCCTGCACGCGTCCATTGCTAGCAATGGTACAAAACCTCCTGTATCTTGTAGTAATGTTGGCTAGGGAAGACCATGAATGGAATCTGGCTTAGTAGCTTGAGGTTTTCTTCAGCAACATAGTATTTTTTATTGATTGTGTTTCACAACTTCGACAAACTTTAGAAATACCATTGTATGACACAGTAAGCAGGAAAGTAGATGAATGATATTTTGGTCCGGTATAATTTGTGGATAGCGGCTGAGTGTAACTTCAAGAGTTGTACAGAAGCGGATCATTTAGACGATGGGTTCAAGACGACAGTGCACGAGCCCACCGCACATATCTCGTGTACCACTCCCTCCTGTTCCAGGAATCAACGGAACAGAATGGCCTTCGGCAACTCCTAACTAGAACCCGATAGAGCTTACTTGGGACCAGTTGAAACCTGCAGCGTTTCGTCGCGAGAAACCTCGTTACACGCTGGAAGACCTTGGGAGAACCACCGTTGATCCGTTAGAAACAGATTAGCGCCTGACATCTGAAGGATTTTGTCGGAGAGAATCGACTGTGGACAGGAAAGTTTAAAAAAAAAAAAAAAACGGGGGAGGGGTGTCATCAGTTTTCTGACTCTTTGGATACGGCAGCCATGACTTCCTCTCCTGCGTCGACCTCTTTATCTCAGACTGGCACTTGCACGATCTTCGTCAGTTATTTGTACAATTTACTCAAGTCAGTTGCTGCCCCCTATGGCTCCCTCTAGTACCGTGGAATCTTCTGTGATGTCTTAGTACATATCACGTCATCCTATTCTCTTTCTTCTTCTTGCTAGCGTTTATCCTGTCTAATACGGGGTCCTCTTTCTCAGAATGCCTTTTTTTCTTTTTCTTTTTCAACTTTGTGTTTGGATGCCCTTCCTGAAGTCACAGTTGTCAAGGTAAGACAAGGGAGGGAAGTCGTGTGCGACACCTATCTGCGAATCGCAGGAACTTTTATTCTGTTTGTTGTAGTATGTTAACTGTTTGCGTATCGTATTCTCTGATATGGAAGTTGGGGACCAACCAAGCGTTTGCCTAAACAAGCATGAGTAAACGACTAAAAACCACACTCTTGGATGGCCTGTTGCCCAGTCCGCGATCCTTAACCCGCCGTGTGGATCAGATGTGGGTCTGGCCTACCTCCCTCTCCCACTACACACTATACGCTATATCCTGAAATACATGCTGATCCTCTTCCTAGTCAGTGTTCTCTACATATTTCTTCCACGCCGGTTCTGTGGAGAACTTCGTTTCTTATCTTATCAGTCCACTAAATTTTCAGCATCCTTACATATCATCACATCCCAAAAGCGCCGATTATGCTCTTTTCCTGTTTTCTCGTCCCCCTTGATTCTCAGAAATTTCTACGCTGAATTAAGACCTATGTGTGATGCTAGTACATTTGAGGAGGTAACACCCAAAGGCGAACATGCCCACAATATAAAGCAAATGAGATACGGAATAGAACGGTACATTTAGTATAGGCAGAAATCGAACATGTGCTCTGATCCAGTCTTGTGATTCTCATTCCAGTCCAGGCCAGACGCTGACATGCAGATGTTAGCATTAGTTTGTGCTTGTGTGCCCCCTCGTAATAATATTGCATAGTACTAATATTAATAATTATTACTATGAGGACACCGTTACTTACCTGCTGTCCACAGTTTCGGTAAAGTAGAGAAGCTTTTACGAAAAAGGCCACCAATTGTAACAAAAGAGGAATATAATAAGGACTATCAATCACAGTGTCAATTACGAGGCCTTGGTGAAGACTGGAGAGTGATAGATGTGAAATCCCTATCTAAAAGTCTACAAAATCAAGATAACACAATTGAAATAAAACAAATTTTCATTTACAAGTCTGAATCTGTGGGGAAGACCGTATTAGTGTGGAGGCAACTGCATTCCAGAGGTCCTAGCAAGACGTACAAGACCGGAAGTCTCTTTAGAAATGCGAATGGACCGTTATGGAACTCTTTCCTTAACCACGAGCTGAAATACATCTCATCCATCCAAACTCATACCACAAGAAGAAAGATGTTGATGATTTACCGTAAACTATTTTCGGAGAATACTTGCGAAACCAAGAGGACTTACGTTGGTATATATATATATATATCCATCATTGACGAGACATCCATATTGTTTAACACAGAGAGAGAGGAAATTTCTTCTAATTATTTATAAGGTGATTCTGGCTTATATGTTTAAGTGGAAAAGTTACCTCAAAGAATCTTTCTAATAACAATTCCATTGTTACGTCACTGCATGTTATGGAAATTTGAAATATTTTACATAATTGTAAAGCAACAGTAAAATCAAGCCTGTCGGTAAAACACGGAAAAAGGCTCATCAGTGATACAGTTGCCAATTTATAATTTTGCCCATGATATCAAATGGTTCAAATGGCTCTGAGCACTATGCGACTCAACTTCTGAGGTCATCAGTCGCCTAGAACTTAGAACTAATTAAACCTAACTAACCTAATGACATCACACACATCCATGCCCGAGGCAGGATTCGAATCTGAGACCGTAGCGGTCGCTCGGTTCCAGACTGTAGCGCCTAGAACCGCACGACCACTCTGGCCGGCGCCCATGATATCACATACTAAATTATTCCAAATAGTAATATGATATGCAGCCAACATTATACTATAAAATTTAACTTATTTCGAAAAAAAGATATTTACGTTTGAAAATAATTCTAAGCTGAACATGTTCGGCGTTTTACAGGAATACACGAGGGTTCAAACTTCAATAATGGCAACTATTTTTCACAACCGTTACAAAAGAGTTACATGTTTGCGCCTGTTACTGTCCTCCAAAGTAGTCACCAGTGTTGTGTAGAACCCGTTGCCAGCGACGCGGAAGGCGTAGTATACCATTAGCAGAGCCTATTCTGTTGATGGTGCGAATGGAGCGGTCTACTACCTGTCTAATCTCTGGAACAGTTCTGTAGCGAATACCACGAAGTGGTTCCTTCATCTTCGGAATCAAATAAAAGTCACAAGGACTTAAGTCCGGGGGGGTGTGGTGGATGGTGCAGTACTTTCCAGTCCCATCGACCGAACAGAGCAACCACAGCTTGCGCTGTATGCGCCCGCGCATTGTCGTGCAAAATGATGGGTGTGTTTCGCAGAAAGTTTCGCCGCTTCTTTCGCAAAGCTGGTCGCAGGTGATGCTCCAGAAACTAACAGTAATACTGTGCATTGACGGACTGCCTTGGAGGAACTCCATCACAGCCGTACACGAGAATCACCATAACTTTAGACAGCTGCATTCGCATCATCAACAGAACAGGCTCTGCTAAGAGTATACTACGCCTTCCACGTCGGTGGCAATGGGTTCTACACAACGCTGGTGACTACTTTGAAGGACAGTAACAGTGCAAACGTGTAACTCTTTTGTATTGGTTGTGAATAAATAGTTGCTACTATTTAAGTTCCAACCCTCGTATTCATTGTAAACTGCCTTTTGGCCCAAAAGTAAAGATGTTTGCGTAGAAATATGTTATTTTTATTCATGTATATGCTTGAAATAAATTTTGTGTTGATTATGAAAAACTGCATTCAGTGGAAATGTTCGTCTTTGTATGTCATTTCCTCATTTGCTTTAGCGAGGAATGCCCTCTTTGTCTGAGATACTTGTTTTGAGCTACAGCAATTAGCAAACATTTACATAGTTACTGTATTTACTGGTCATCAAACACAAATACATCTTAAATCGTAGGATCCTTGTATGTGGTAAAAATTAAATACTAAAGTAAACGAAGTAGAATCAATTGAAACAGTAAATTCGACGAGTTCAGCACCAGTTACTTACTAATAACGTAAGTTCAAACTATTCCACGCGACATAGTCCGCGATAACACAGGCAAAAATTTGGAAATTTGTGGTAAGGCCTTATGGGACCAAACTGCTGAAGTCATCGGCGCCTAAGCTTAGTCGCTACTTAATCTAACTTACGCTAAAGACAACACACACACACCCATGCCCGAGGGAGGACTCGAACCTCCGACGGGGGAGCCGCGCGGACCGTGACAAAGCGCCTAAACCGCGCGGACCGTGACAAAGCGACCTAGACCGCGCGGCTACAGGCAACCAGAGGAAATGTTTCAGAGTGTATCGCGTATAGTCGAGGCTGCTGACGGTGTCAAAATCGCGCGCCAGTACAGCAGGGCAAGACGACGAATTCGGCTAAGTCAAGAGGAGCGGAGCCATGTCATAATCACGAGTCCAGCGAGAGTAACACAGGAAAGACGGGGGCTTCGCGTAGCTGACCGTGATGTGCCGGAGGTGCCGGCCCCAAGAGGACTGACGCTCGCGCGCCCTGCGACCGGTGACGTCATATTCGTAGTTCTTCCTGCATGGTCGGCAGTCAGCTGCCTCTGCCGCACATTCTTCTTCGTCCTTCGACTAATTCTTATATCCTCCTTGCTTCGTACGTCGTACGTTATTTAGCTTCCGAGGCAGCAGAATTAATTCATTTCGTTTATCGCTTGGTTCCCAATTTTCGTGTTGTGTTCGTCGCTAACATCGTTTCCTTCACTGCTTTTTATATACAGGCGCTTAATAGCGACAAGAAGCGGTACGTCAAACTCGGGGAGCTGACCTCAGCAGTTAGCGCCATGTCGGACGAGCACTTGTGGGGGCGGGGGCCGTGAAAGCGGCGATGGCAGCCCGTGGGCGAGAGCGTCGACCCTAGCCAGCAATTGGCCTCGCCGCCTCTAATTGCGAATGCGTGGCCGGCCCGGCGGCAGTGTGTCCGCCGCCCTCCTATCCGCTGCTGGCCGCACTGCTGTTGGCGCCGAATAGCGCCCGCCGCCCCACCATGGGACTCCGGCACCGGCCGGACACCTCCCACTGCCAGCCTGTTTTAACCTACTCGTGCTTTTTAGGTGGTTTTCCACTCTCGTATAAACGAATGCTTGCGTGGTACATAGTAACCACCACTGAAAATACGATACACAAACAGTTGAAATACGATAGCATGGAGAAAAAAGTTTACACGATGTACAGACAGATGGGGAACATGACTTCCTTTCCTTAGGTTAACTGACTAGATTGATGAGGTCCCATACTCCTTGACAGAGCGTAGGGGAACGATGCAGGAGACCCGCACCGCCGTACTAGGCAAGGTCCTAGTGTAGGTCGTTTGCCATTGCCTTCCTCTGACCATAATGGGGATGAATGATGATGATGATGATGATGACGAAGAAACGACACAACAACACCCAGTCAGCTCGAGGACCCCGTGCTCGGGAAGCGAGAACGCTACCACAAGACCACTAGCTGCGGACTGACTAGATTACAGGAAGTTAAATAAAATAAATTTTCGAAGTCATGAAAGACAGCTGTAACCTAACGAGAGAGCCATTCCTCTGTTTTTATTCTGTATTCCATCTTTCCCTGTCTTGTGCTCAACTTCTCATCCTTACATAGGCATTAAAACATCCTATATAATCCGTTTTGCAAACTCTAATATTTTTCTGCCCCTAGTATTTTCTCCTCTGCTGCTTCTTCCAGTGCAAAGTTAACTGTTCTAGTTACCATGTAACCCACAGACTTAGCCCTTTCCTTCTGACAAGATTCTGTGACGATATGTGGTCTACTTCGACATGGTGCGGACTGTCCGGCCACTGCAGCCCAGCATCGAACCGTTACACGCGATTACACCGTAGTTAAACAACCGTATTTTCCGATTGCTCACATTGCGTTCCTGTATCACCTATCATTTTGATTACGGCGTTTTTTTCCGATGTGTCTAAAGATCACAGAAACCGAAGATTCATCCTCGTATGGGCAATACTTCAGTAGTTATTAGTGTTTTATCGGACTTAGATCGAAACCGACAGCGGCACCGGATTAAACCTACGAACACAACATTTCGAATGAAGATCTTGGTAGAGATGGGGTTAGTACTATTATGTGATCGGAGCAGCAGCTTTTGAGTTATCGTGTTTCTTTCGGTTTTTAATTGTGTCGTTGTACTTTATCCGATACCAATTTTGGTCTGGGTCAAAATTATTAATTTCATTGAGTAAGGCAGTTCAAATCAGGAAGCTGTGACAAGTTTGATGTCCTTCGTATCGATAACGCCGACCTTAGGAATATTTCAAGGATCTCATGTAACTCGTTAAATAGAATTCTGTCAGTTATAAAAATTCCTTCGGCCATACATTTATAGATACGAAGATAAGCTTTGCATTAACGTAAGAAGAAAGCAAGTAGTGCCCTTCTAAGAAAAAATTACGGAACTGGTACATGTCTGAAATGGGTAGCGGGAAGCGGTTGAATGCTTCATTAGGCAATTCTTTGACTTTAAGAAGTCTGTGCAAGTGTAAAAATACATAAGTGTTTTGCAGTCAGTTCACTCCCCTCATATTTATAAGGCGCAGGAATTTCAGCACAGGAGTTAATCGACAGTGAAGCTACCCCGAGATCACGTCGTTCGATTCTTTGACCTGCGGTTGTTACAAAGCTACGGGCTCAAGTGAGGACTTCAAAAATGAATTCCACATTTTCATGGCAACTCAAGTAACTTTTATTGAATGCTACTAAACTTCAAACTGACACAGATACATGACGCTATTTTAACATATTCAGCAAGTCTCTGTACACAACTGTCGCAACGTTCCAACACTTTACTTACTTTTTCGTGTCCGGAAACCAGGTCACAATCTTTGAGCCCAGTATACGGCCACATTCAAGGCTTCTTTCTTGTCCAGCCATAAATCGTCGGGGTTGCACCTATAGGGCCAGTTTCTGCAGGCGAGCAGATGCCTCATATCCTGCACAGCGCCACAATCACACTTATCATCCGTGGTTCCAAGACCCCACCTCATATTTGTCTTCACTGGGGCCACCACTGCCCTTATTTAGTTCGGTGTCCGCCATGTCTTCCAGTTCGTGCTGAATCCGCTGAGCACTTCCTGTGCACGTGGGTAATCAGCTTGTAGTTCTTCTGTTATCGTGGCTAGGAACCTTTTACGGGATTTCAATCGCCCGGGTTTACACTCACTGCCAAAATGGGGATACCGATCGTCAATAGTTTGAGCATCTGTGAATTCATGTTATGTTCTCCGACAGTTGGGACTCGCAATCCCGGCAGCTCTGTATAGTTTTGCTAGGGAAGTAGGTTTCATGCATCCCGTTGTTAATCGACATGTTTCATTAAGACTTATGTCGATCTTCTTTTCATGGGTTGATCTGGACCGTACTGGTCAGGCATATTCGGCTGTAGAGAAGCATAAGGCTTGTACGTTGGTTCTTAATATGTAAGGTTTAGCACCCCATTTGCTGTCAGCTAGTTTCCGCAGAATATTATTTCTAGCAGTTACCTTTTGTCACGTCTCTTCGCAATGGTACCTGTATGTCAGAGACAAGTGGGGGACAAGGAAGGAGCCTCCGCGAGAGCATTCTATAGCAACATCAGATTATAGTATGCCGGCGTCCCCTGGAAACGTTATCAGTAAAGATAACGGCCAATCCTTCCACAACCGGAAATCTTGGAAGAAGGTAACATATAGGCACTTCTCAGAGACAATCCCGACGATTGTAAGCCTAAACGTCGAGAGAATTACAAACAACAAACAAGACATCTTACCGGAACTCAGCCAGACGTTCCAACAATCGTTCAGTTCTACGACGACAGAACTCCACTCCTTGGTCACGGAGCTATTCGAGAACCGCTGCGTAAATGTCCTCATCGTTGTAAAATCTCTCCCCCCTCCCCCCTCCCCCCCCCCCCATACAGTGTTTCAGCTTGCCGAAAAGATGGAAATGGTGTCGTGAAAGATCTGGACTGTATGTGGAATCAGCCTTGCCCACGCCTTTGAGCTCTTGGTCAAATTGTTGACACTATTTCGCTAGGGCTGGACGCGACATTGCGTTTGGTCCATATTCCGCCAAAATTTCGCGGCGAATCTGCGTGCCTGTGGAAGTCGTACTGCCTCGCGTACTTCGACCACGTTTCCATGTGCATGGCCATTTCAGTCGTACACAGTGATGCACGTGTTGTCCGTCCCGCAGCAGGTCTGTATCTACAGGACGTCTGGAACATTTACTCGCTTCACAATGCGCCATTCCTGTTGCGTAAAGATCTTATGCGCGGAACAAAATGTGCAAGACCCCACGTAAGATATTTTTTGCCAGGCAGAATTTTGTTGAGAAAGTAAGGCAGTTTGAAATTTTTACGGCGAGTTTTGAAGTCTGTACCTACAGAGTAGCACGCGAGGAGGCGTAAAATAATTCTATCGTGTGCGTGCTGTAAGTTTCATATGTGTGCCTTTAATATGTGTGCTGAAGTTTGATTATGAACAGTTACATAGAGTGGAAACTTAAAATAATTTCGATCAGATGTAGGATTGGTAAGTAGATCCAAAACAGAATTAATCTTAAAAGCGCAAGAGTATGACAAAATCGCTGAGGAAACAGGATTACGTGTTCATGATGAAAAGGCAGAATACTTCGTCATAAGTAGAAAAATCAAGTGATGGACAGTTAGCTGTATATGGATTCACTCTCAAGATAGTTGACCGTTTCAAGTACTAAGGCCTTCTTGTTTGTTTGTTTTGTTTTAGGGCGCAAAAACAACTGGGGTCATTCGCGCCTAAGGGAGTCTTTTTTTAATACCGGCAGTAGAAGGAATGTGGTAATAGATGCCGTCTACCAACAACGAACAAGACACCTTTTATTTTCATCAAAATTCTAAACGTAAAATCACTTAGTAGTAACTTCAAAATCTGCTTGTATGAATCTACTGTCACACCGGTAGCATTATACGGACGTGGAGCATTAATATTCAGAAAGGAAGATGATGAAAACTGTTTATGTTGGAAAAAATACTCAGGAAAACGTTTGGATCGGTGTATGACGAAAATAACATGAAATTGAGGATAAAAGGGATGTACAAGATCCGTAACATTGTCGAAGTGCTAAAGAAGAGAATGTTGAACAGGGCGGGCAATATAGCAAGACTGATGGAGAATAACTACCTAATAGATGGAACAAGAGAAAGAGGAGATCCCAGAATGAGGTGGTGACATAACATCCAGGAGGACACAGCAATAATGAACATCAACACAAAATGAACAAACAGTGCTTTCGATATCCTCGACATAAGGAAAAGAAAGAAGCATGTAGAGCAGGCGCATTCGATAAGGCCCTTGTCACATGTGTAAATAATGTATTTAAGTGCGGCCTTTTCAACGTTTTCGCGTGTATTCCGTTCCGTGCTATAAAAACCGCGTAGCAGGAGAAATGCATTTCTGACATTTGGGAGCGCCCGTATTTTACGGCGAACAAATATTTTATGATCTTTTACTGTTTATCATCCTTGCACTGATGAGATGCTAGGATTTTGATAGATTTTATTGTGCGTCCTTCCAAGTAAGAACTGGTGCGTTTTATAATAGAATGTACGAGCTACCTGTGTTTACCACTGTGCCGTAGTGGACACGGCACTGCTCCCCGGCTGCCAGCAGTGCAGCTTTGAATGTGGCGGCGGCCGCGCTGAGCGCCGCCTGGCCTCGAGAGGGCGCACAACATCTCACGGTGGAGCAGCGAGGACCGGCGGGCAGACCGAAAGGATGGAGTCAATACTGGTGAGGCTGCCGGGCCGGTTATTACTGCTGTTACAGAGCGACAGACATGCCTCGGTTGAGTTTGGAAATCTTGCCGAGTTTGGTGGGCCCGTCCTACACAGCCATGTCAACAGGACTCCAAGAGTAACTGCCAGCTGTGCAAGGGGATACTTGAAGAGTTTCGTAGAATAATGTCCTGAAGGCAGGCTCTAAATGTGTGTTTATGTAAAACCACTGATCAAATTTGTATGTTAAAACGTTTCTCTGTTTTGTATTGGTGCTAACGGCAGTATTAGTGTGGGTTTTAAATCTCGAGCTTTTGTGACTAAGTTGTAAAAGTTTTTGTGAAAATTTAGGTAATCAGGGGCAACGCCTACGTTGTTTTCTTAGAGTAGCCATTGGAGCTAATTAC
Source organism: Schistocerca cancellata (assembly GCF_023864275.1). NCBI lineage: Eukaryota > Metazoa > Arthropoda > Insecta > Orthoptera > Acrididae > Schistocerca > Schistocerca cancellata. The sequence continues at coordinate 614,115,354 of NC_064626.1, forward strand.
TGAATTAAAACTGCTTCCTGCTACAGTGCCTGTTCAAATGAGGTCAGTGACGCCATAGCCATCACTGAGTCAGCTCTAACTGAAACAACATCGGTTGTGTATTTCTCCGCAGTAAAGCAACCCTTCTGTGCACAAGTAAGGGATTTGTATGCCCGAATAACGCGTTATTTGAATGTGTCAAGTAATCTGTATTGCATCAAAGGCAGCAAGCAGAGGGATAAGCAGAGAGACGAGATACAGGAACAAGCCTCTCTTGAAATGTATTGGGGAAACATATGCTCCAAATTTAGGAGAGAAATCAGAAGCGAAGTGTTCGCAAACTACTCAAGGGGAAACTGGATATCGTAGTCTGATCAATAGGTGAGCTGTTGATTCAAATTCAAATGGCTCTGAGCACTATGGGACGTAACATCTGTGGTCATAAGTCCCCTAGAACTTAGAACTACTTAAACCTAACTAACCTAAGGACATCACACACATCCATGCCCGAGGCAGGATTCGAACCTGCGACCGTAGCAGTAGCGCGGTTCCGGACTGAGCGCCTAGAACCGCTAGACCACCGCGGCCGGCGGTGAGCTGATGATAACCGAGGTGGCACAGCACATCTAGAGTGTACTGATTTGTTTGCTAAGTTACCTAATCCTTTATTTGGCTTGTTTAAAGAGAACGGCAAAGCGTCAGTCGATACTGTGGTTCCTAGTTGAGTTACAAGAACGAGACGAAAATTGTTGCTTGAAGAGACGTCACTTCTGTAACTGCTCTATCCAAAGTGTATAGGGCAGTTAATGAATTATGTTAATACAGCTAGGGTGGCGCGGTATAGCCTTAGCGATTTTTAAAAGTACACTCCTGGAAATGGAAAAAAGAACACATTGACACCGGTGTGTCAGACCCACCATACTTGCTCCGGACACTGCGAGAGGGCTGTACAAGCAATGATCACACGCACGGCACAGAGGACACACCAGGAACCGCGGTGTTGGCCGTCGAATGGCGCTAGCTGCGCAGCATTTGTGCACCGCCGCCGTCAGTGTCAGCCAGTTTGCCGTGGCATACGGAGCTCCATCGCAGTCTTTAACACTGGTAGCATGCCGCGACAGCGTGGACGTGAACCGTATGTGCAGTTGACGGACTTTGAGCGAGGGCGTATAGTGGGCATGCGGGAGGCCGGGTGGACGTACCGCCGAATTGCTCAACACGTGGGGCGTGAGGTCTCCACAGTACATCGATGTTGTCGCCAGTGGTCGGCGGAAGGTGCACGTGCCCGTCGACCTGGGACCGGACCGCAGCGACGCACGGATGCACGCCAAGACCGTAGGATCCTACGCAGTGCCGTAGGGGACCGCACCGCCACTTCCCAGCAAATTAGGGACACTGTTGCTCCTGGGGTATCGGCGAGGACCATTCGCAACCGTCTCCATGAAGCTGGGCTACGGTCCCGCACACCGTTAGGCCGTCTTCCGCTCACGCCCCAACATCGTGCAGCCCGCCTCCAGTGGTGTCGCGACAGGCGTGAATGGAGGGACGAATGGAGACGTGTCGTCTTCAGCGATGAGAGTCGCTTCTGCCTTGGTGCCAATGATGGTCGTATGCGTGTTTGGCGCCGTGCAGGTGAGCGCCACAATCAGGACTGCATACGACCGAGGCACACAGGACCAACACCCGGCATCATGGTGTGGGGAGCGATCTCCTACACTGGCCGTACACCACTGGTGATCGTCGAGGGGACACTGAATAGTGCACGGTACATCCAAACCGTCATCGAACCCATCGTTCTACCATTCCTAGACCGGCAAGAGAACTTGCTGTTCCAACAGGACAATGCACGTCCGCATGTATCCCGTGCCACCCAACGTGCTCTAGAATATGTAAGTCAACTACCCTGGCCAGCAAGATCTCCGGATCTGTCCCCCATTGAGCATGTTTGGGACTGGATGAAGCGTCATCTCACGCGGTCTGCACGTCCAGCACGAACGCTGGTCCAACTGAGGCGCCAGGTGGAATTGGCATGGCAAGCCGTTCCACAGGACTACATCCAGCATCTCTACGATCGTCTCCATGGGAGAATAGCAGCCTGCATTGCTGCGAAACGTGGATATACACTGTACTAGTGCCGACATTGTGCATGCTCTGTTGCCTGTGTCTATGTGCCTGTAGTTCTGTCAGTGTGATCATGTGATGTATCTGACCCCAGGAATGTGTCAATAAAGTTTCCCCTTCCTGGGACAATGCATTCACGGTGTTCTTATTTCAATTTCCGGGAGTGTATTTCTGTAAGCAGCTGATACCCTGCAGGCACTGAAGGAATTAGTACAAAGGCACTACTGCTGGGTGTTATGTTTGCCGCATAGCGAAGCGGAGGTTATAAACAATATTCTCAAAGGGATAAGTCTGGCGGATAGGTCTATGTTGCTGTTTGCGTCAAGAACACAATCACTTGCGGATTTAGAAGGTGTATTATGGCAAGCGGTTGCTGTCTATTATGTGGATGTGAGCCAAAGGCAGAGGATGGGATACGGGATTCGAAGGCACTTAAGAGAGGCGGAAAGGGCTCTCTTACAGATAATAGCACGCCGTTGGCCTACGTGTGTTTTAGAATGTGGGATTCCAAATCATCATAAACGACTGTCCAGCAATCCAGCCAAAAGATCCAATTAATCGGGGCAAGGTTAGGACAATTGAACCCCTAGTCTGTGTAATAGGATCCGGCATCGCCTATTGTCCTGTTCGATTTATTTGTCTTAGTGTGAGCGAAGAACCAATTTGGCCCTAGTTGACATGGGAAGCTAATTAACGTTAATTAGTGAAGAGTTGTATCGCAAGTGCCTACCATGTCAGTTTCCTCCACTGAGCACGGAAGTTGGTAACTGTACGGTGGCTAACTCTGGTAAACTGTATGTGTTGGGGGAACTCACCATTAAGATTAAACTTGGACGTTTAAGGTGAAGATTAGTGCGTCAGTTAGTCGTTCTGTGATTCTTGGTTCTGACTTTATACAGCACAGTAGCTTTATTATTAATTGGAGGATTTGAGAATGTTCATTCCTTTCATCTAGGGAGCGAACTTATAAATTTTGTAAACATTTTATTCAAATACTGGCGCAGGTTGTCACAGTCAAAGAGACAGAGGAACAATAAAGTAATAACTTTAGACATTTGCCATCCGAGCAGGCCGCACAATTATGGTGCGTATGTCAGGATATATGGATGTGCTTACTGATGTTTTGGGGGTTGCAAAATTTCGTGAATACAAGATTGAACTTCCTGGCAAAAATTCGTAAAAGACGTCCATCGTACAGCCTTTCTCCTCCAAGATGAAACAGCTCTAGTTGGTTAGTGAGGAAATGTTTAAGCACAGAAACATTATACCTTTCAACTCTCTGTACTCTTTACCCACTTTCTTGGTTCCAGAAGGAGATATGGGATTTCGACCTGTGGTTTATTATCGTGCTTTGTCCAAATGGCATCTATGTTGAATGCATTAAGAAAGAAAGAAAGGAACTTCGAATGGGGTGCTTCCCAACAGGCTGTCCTCAAGGTTCTTAAGATAACATTAGCAACAGTCCATTCAGTTGCCCGACCTCCATTCCTCTTGCTCCTGGCGTTGTACATCTACATCTACCTGGTGATCAAAAAGTCAGTATAAATTTGAAAACTTAATAAACCACGGAATAATGTAGACAGAGAGGTAAAAATTGACACACATGCTTGGAATGACGTGGGGTTTCATTAGAACCAAAAACAGAGTATTGCTAGACGCGTGAAAGATCTCTTGCGCGCGTCGTTTGGTGATGATCGTGTGCTCAGTCGCCACTTTCGTCATGCTTGGCCTCCCAGGTCCACAGACCTCAGTCCATGCGATTATTGGCTTTGGGGTTACCTGAAGTCGCAAGTGTATCGTGATCGACCGACGTCTCTAGGGATGCTGAAAGACAACATCCGACGCCAATGCCTCACCATAACTCCGGACATGCTTTACAGTGCTCTTCACAACATTGTTCCTCGACTACAGCTATTGTTGAGGAATGATGGTGGACATATTGAGCATTTCCTGTAAAGAACATCATCTTTGCTTTGTCTTACTATGTTATGATGATTATTGCTATTCTGATCAGATCGAATTTTTTGAACGTTTGTATTATTTTGGTTCTAATAAAACCCCATGTCATTCCAAGCATGAGTGTCAATTTGTACCTCTCTATCTACATTATTCAGTGATTTATTTAGTTTTCAAAGTTATACTGACTTTTTGATCACCCGACACATGATTACTATGCAATTCATAATTAAGTGGCTGGCAGAGTATTCATCGAACCATCTTCAAGCTATTTCTCTACTGTTCCATTCCCGAACGGCGCACAGGGAAAACCAGCACTTAAGTCTTTCTGTGCGAGCTGTTTCCTTATCATGATGATTATTTCTCCTTGTGTAGGTGGGCGCAATCGGAGGAGGAAGTTGGTGATTGAAATTTCACGAGAGGATCATTCTGCAACACAAAAAGCCTCTGTTTTAATGTCAGCCATCCCAATTCACGTGTCATGTCCGTGCCACCCTCTCCCCTCTTTCGCGGTAACACAAAACGAGCTGCGCTTCTTCACTGCTCTGGATCTCAACTGCTCCTATTATCAGGCTCCATAGAAGAATCTAAGTCGATCACAGTCTTTGCAGCCAATTAGAATTTCTGAAGGTTTAACTGCGTCCCACACTTAACTGGAGCAACACTATCTCCTGGATAGTATTTTTTCAGATATTAGATTTACATTTATCGCTGCCTGGTCTGGATGACTTGGTTATAATCAGAGAGAATTTTTCTGATCATATTAGACACACTGAGAAAGTCTTACGCCGGCTAAGGATGATGGGGGGTGGGAGGGGGGCAGAGCTCACAGTTAAGCTTTCTAAGGTAAAATTTGTGCAATCAAAGGTGTCGTTTTTGGGGAAAAAATTTGGAAATTTGTGATAGGTTCCTATGGGACTAAACTGCTGAGGTCGTCGGTTCCTACGCTTTAATCTAACTTAAACTAACTTACGCTAAGGACAACACACACACCCATACCCGAGGGAGGACTCGAACCTCCAACGGGGGGAGCCGTCGCTTTTGTAACATGTAGTTTCTCCGCAGGGTACTACGGCTGACCAATCGCAATGAGGTTATCGACAATCGTATGCCACCTAGGAGTCCCAAGGCTGTAGCGAGGTTCACTGGCAAGATTAATTTTTTTCTATCGAAAGTTCACACCTAATTTTGCTCAGTTGGCATTTGCGCTGAATGAATTAAGAAAGAAAGGAAGGAAATTCGAATGGGGTGGTTCCCAATAGGATGACTTCAAAGGATCTTAAGACAGCATTAACAACAGCCCCCGCATTACCAACCCCTGACTTTTCCAAACAATTTTGGTTCAAACGATCGCTTCCATGCCATGTCTGGTGGCTGTTCCTTTACGAGGATGCCCTTCAGGGAGACGACCGACAACGTGTGCCTCTTGGGGTTTGTTAAAATTAGAGAATAAAAATTCATTTTGTGAACTAGAAGCGTTGTCCGCTCGGTTTACCCTTCATAAATTCTGTATATACCTGGAGCACTGTCCATTCATCGTAGAAACCGATAATCTGGCCGCTGGGATCGCCACTGCGGACAGAGTGTATCACTAGATGGGTATTTCGGGTATATGTTGTCTAGTATAGAGTGTGTCATACGCGGAGAGGGTAACGTTGTTGCTGACAGCCTTAGTCGTGTGTTTGAAGAAGAAGATATCGAACCATCTACCTCTGCGCTGCATCTACATCTACATTTACATATACCTCAATAATCTGCAAGCCACCTGACGCTGTATGGGGGAAGGTACGTCTGGTACCACTGACTGATCTCCCCCCCTCCTCACCCCTTCCCTGTTCCACTCGTTAATGGTGCGTGAGAAGTATGACCATTGATAACCCTCTGCACTAGCTCTAATTTCTCGAATTTTTTCTTCGCGAGATGTACGTGGGGGGAAGTAATATGCTGTCCAACTCTTCTCCGAAAGTACTCTCTCGAAATTTCAATTGTCAGCCTCTACGTGATGCACAACGCCTCTCTTGTAGTGAATGCACTGCAGTTTGTTGAGCATTTCTATAGCTCTTTCGCGCCGCCTAAATGATCCCATGACGAAACGCGCCCCTCTTTGGTGGATCTTCTCTATCTCTTCTACCAGTCCTACCTGATAAGGCTCCAGATCGACGAACAATACTCAAGAATCTGTCGAACAAGCGCCTTGTAGGCCACTTCTTTCGTGGATAAGTTACATTTCCTTAAGATTCTTCCTATGAATCTGAGTCTGGCATCTACCTTTCCTACTATTTGTTATATGTGGTCATTCCACTTAAGGTCGCTGTTTCCAACAAGTTGTCCTCAATAGCCTAGTTGTACAGTAGTAGATTTATTTTCCTATTTATGCGTAATAAGTTACATTTATTTACGTCCAGGGGCAACTGCGAGAGACTGCACCGTTCCCTAATCCCCTGCAGGTCTTTCTGCAAATCAACACTGTCTTCTGGCGTTGCTTCTTTGTTGCAGACAATCGCATTATCAGAGAACAGTCTTAAAGAGCTTCCGGCGCTCTCCATTCCAGATAGGACTGATGGAGTATATCGACAATGTTCAAAGAAAGGCAGCACGTTTTGTATTATCGCGAAACAGGGGAGAGTGTCACTGAAATGACACAGGATTTTGCCTGGAAATCATCAGTAAAGCACGGCGTTTTTCGTTTCGTTCTCACGAAATTACTGTCACCAACTCTCTCCTCCGAATTCAAAAATATTTTGTTGACGCCGACCTACATAGAAAGAAACGATCATCATAATAAAATAACAGGAATCAGAGCTCGCATGGAAAGATACGTGTGTTCGTTTTTCCCGCTCGCTGTACGAGATTGGAATAATAGAGAAGTATTGTAAAGGTGATTCGATGAACCCTCGGCAAGGCACTTAGATGTGATTTACAGAGTATCTATGTAGATGTAAATCTACTAGATCCTTTGAACACATTGAAATAGTAAACGTCCTAACACACTTCATTGGGGTACTCCTGAAATAATCTTTACTTCTCCCGATTCTGTTCCATGAAGAGCGACGTCTAGAGTTCTGTCTGTAAGGAAGTCTTGAACCCAGTAGCAAACCTGGTCCAACACTCGGTACGCTCGTATTTTTTCACTAGTTGGCAGTGCGGGACGGTGTCAAATGACTTCCTGAAGTCAACCTGGGCGCCGTTGTCTACAGCGCTATGGATCTCATGGAGGAACAGAGCGAGCATTTTTGCATGAGCTCCGTTTGCGGAATCCATGTTGATTTTTATAGAGGAGATTTTCATTCTCCAAATAACCATAAATCTTATGCATTAAATATGTTCCATAAGTCTACAACAGGTTAACATAAACGATATAGACTTACTGTTGCTAGAAGGCGAGCTAATACTTTCGCATAATCTTTGACGAATCTTATGGGTATCTCATCCGGTGCTGATACCTTCCCACTACTAAGAGATTGTAGTTGCTTTTCTGTCCCGCCATTTCGACGTTTGTACGACGATTGAAAGGAGGGATCGAAACAATTACGGAAGACCGAAGGCACTATTCCGGCCTTGTCTCTGTTATCTTCCGTTTCGGTGCCTGTATGGTCAGAATGTGTTCTACCACCGCTTTAAGAATACTGCTTCTCTCCTGTAAGTTAACTGATTGGAAAAGTTCAGATCTGTTTGTTGTTAGGAGGCCTAAGACGGTTCTCTAATTCTCGAAGCGGTTTTCGGACAAGACATTGAGAACGCCGTAGGAATCCTTTCCTCTAGCACCAGTTTTCATAGCGTGACTTTCCCACTCTACGCCTGGCATGTTGAAGCCACACCCTGTCACAAAGGCATTATCAGGAAAGTTAGCAAAAATATTCTCTAAGTGCTCTATGAAGCGCTCTACGACTACAGCTCCTGATGCAGGCAGCCAATAAAAGTATTCGGTTACCATTTTTGACCGACCTTTGACGCTTAACTTCACCCAGATTCATTCACATTCGGAAACTGTGATTACCTCGCTAGATATAATCGAATTCTTTACTGCAATAAATACACCGCCACCATTAGTGACTAACCTATCCTTAAGAGAAATATTATAATCTAAACTTAGGATTTCGTCGCAGTTCAGCTCAGGTTTCAGCCAACTTTGTTCTTAATACTAACTGGGCCTTACAACCTTCAATAAGCGATACTAATTCCGGACCTTTCCATGGATGCTCTTGCAGTTTACTAATATCATATTAATGTTTTCTATATACAATCTCCGGGGACGAGCATTCTCTGAGAACATTGTGGCAGATCTATCTTCGATTTTGGGAGGCAATTCGCCTCTGATCCTAAGGAGTGGGGGAGGGAGGTCTCTTGAAAGTCGGACGTTCATATCCTTTTTTTTTTTTTTGGAAAGGTGGCTACTGATTCTGCTGTTGCACGTATACACAAGCTCTAAATCTGAGATATTATTGTCGCGCGTGGAAGCGAGCGAACAGTTGTTGGCGGCATTCGGAGGCAGCGTGCGGTGGATAGAAGCCGCACGTCAGGAGAGGTCTTAGCCTGCTCTGAGCATGCGAGTAGCGCCAGGGGAGAGTTGGGTATTAATCAAGAATTTTTGGTAATTTGCCTTTTTTGCTGCACGCGGTTGTTGCTTGCTTGCGCTCTGGGGAGATTTTGTCAGATTTGTGTACGCATACATTGAAAGTTATATTCATATATTTGTTGTGATCAGATACGTGATTATTGATTATAGACATTATGGAATAATTAAAGTTTTTACTATCAAACTGTTCAAGGAAAGGAAAGGCCTGGGTAAAGTTCGTCAGTGTAGGAACCTTCAGTTTTCAGAATATAGTAAATTAAATTTTTTTATTGATTCCTTTCGTTTTCTACACTGATTAAGACTTGTTGACTAAATCGCTCCTGATCATTTAATTTCTTTAAATATAAAATAAAGGAATAGTTGCATTAGTAGTTGTGAGCATGCATTGCACTCTGCATGAATCGTAGTATTTCTTTTGAATTATTTTAGCATGTTCCTGGTTACAATACATTTATGCAGTTGCAGTGGGAAGATGATGTGGGTTGTCTGTAGGGTGCAGGGGCATTGCAGTATAATTTTTAGGAGACGTTAGAGAATATTTAATGAAAATCGCAGTCAGCTAGTAGAGAATTGATTTTTCATGATTTATAGCAAGAGTAATCAATTTCTGTGATTCTTGAAGTTTTCCCAGCTTACTGAATATTCTATGATGTTTCGGGATAGCAGCCAGATCATGTCGACTTTTTGCCACAATATTTCAGCTGGCCACGTCCAGCCATCTTCAGTTGAGTGTCCGCACTGGAGACTGATGGTTCCTTTTCTTTTTTTTACGTTACTGTATTTCAATTCCCGATCTGGGGCGGGCTGGCAGCAGCAGAGGCGCTGCTCTTCAGCCAAGCGACATTAAGTATATGACAGGAAGACATTTAAAACAAGGAAAAAATATCGCAGAACATAGACATAAATGGGAGAACATAATGGAAGAGAGCATACAAAAGGGGGTGAGTGTAAAAATGGAGATAAAAATCTAAAAAGTAGTTAACACAAAAAAACCACACACAGCGAAATATGTCTGGAGCATAAAAGTTGCAGAGTGATTAAAACAGCCACATACGGCGTATCACAGGTCTCGGACAGCAAAACTATGTACAAGTCAAGCACATGATTAAAATCACAGCACTTCACGTCACTGGAGAATGGCAACCAACACAACACTGACGTAGCACACCGATGACGAAGAACAAACTGGGAGGATCTGCCAGGGTAGGGATACGTGGAGAAGGGAAGAAAGGGAGGAAGGGGCGGTGCTAGAGGGGGGAAGAGAAGGAGGGACGTGGTGGGGTGCGTGACAAAGAGGGCTGTGGAGGGAAGGACTGGGGAGGAAGCTAGCTGAAAAGGGAGTGCAGAGGCCCTTGGGGGGAGGAGGAAAAACCGCTCTGGGGGAAGGAGAGGAGGGGAAAGGGGGGCTCTGTGGAGGGGGGGACAAGTCCAGGCTACAGTTGGTAGTAGGAAGGGTAGACGTTATGGCAAAGTTCATCACTCGGGAGGAGGAGGTGCTGGAAGTTGCCCTCATGAAGGATATGAAGGGTGTGGAGGTGTAGAGAGGGGTGCAGCAATGAGCAGGGGGTAGAATGGAAGGAGGACACAAAGGGGTAGGGGGGATCAAGCCTGCAGACAGTGTATAGGATGTGAATATGTTGGAGGAAAAGGAGGAGGTGGGAGAAGGGGATGAGGTGGTACAGAAGCCTTGTGGGGGACAGAAGGCAGATATGGAATGCTAGTCAGAGTGCATGGTGTTCAAGGATTTGGTTGGCCTTATAAAAGTGGGGGAGGGGACGGAGATCCAGGCAATGCTGGCGTAACAGATGATAGGACACATGAGGGATTTGTAGGTGTGAAGGATGATGGAAGGATGTAATCCCCATGTCTGGGTGGACCGAGTTTCAGGATGTAGAGGTGGGTCTGGGCTTTCTGCTGGATGGTCAGGAGATGACGGGTCCAGGGGAGATGACGGTCGAGAACGAGGCCAAGGTATCTCAGGGTGGGGTGAGCTGGATGGGACGACCACAAATGGTAAGGTAGAAAACATAGAGACGGAAGGAGCAGGTGGTGCGGCCTGTGGTGATTGCCTGAGAGGGGTGGATACGAAGGATCAACTGGCTGCACCAAGTGGTGAACTGGTCATGGTGGGTTTGGAGGGTGCCTTGGGACCATTGGAGGGTAGGATAGAGAGCCAGGAAGGTGGTGTCATGAGCATAGACTGCTGGTTCACAGCGTCGGCTTTATAGCAAAAATTTGCGCAGAAACACATGCGCATTGGCGGCTGTCACAGGATCATCCTCTATCGGAATCCGGACCCTCTGCAAATACTGTCCCATCTGAGGCACGCAGGCGCATGCGTAAAGATGAAAGTAGATGTCCGCCCTCTGTCGGAATGTGCACTCGCGTCGCTAAAAACAAGTGTCAGATTTCGCCAGATGTGTCAGTATGAATACAATGTTTTCTATCAGAAGAAATTAAAGAGATCATCGGGTCGCAAGTCTTGTCCAGTTTGAAGCCACCCTCACGATTTATAAGATTTTGTGCTAAATGTATTTCCATTCATTAATTACTGAGTCCCAAAATGATCTCGTCGGGGCCAAGCTTTTTATGGCAGAATAATCCATAGTGTCCTGTGGTAATACAATGCTCAGCTACGGCCGACTTACTGCGCTGCGAAAGGCGTGTATGGCATTCATGTACAATGCGCCTTTCGTGTAATGTGCGTATCGTCTGACCTATGTACGCTTTGCCACACTGGCAAGGAATTTTGTAAATACTGGTCTTTTACTGTCCCAGATCGTCCTTTACCGCCGGCCGCTGTGGATGTGTGTGATGTCCTTAGGCTAGTTAGGTTTAATTAGTTCTAAGTCTACGGGACTGATGACCTTAGATGTTAAGTCCTAGAGCCATTTGAACCATTTCGTACTTTACCGCACCGTCAAGGGCACTACTCTATGCCGGAACTTGATGTTTCCTTAGCATCCTGCCTACTTTAGGTGAAAGGTTGCTGATGTCTGGAAGGAACGCCCTGGACTTGAACGGCTGCTAATCTTCTTGATGTTTTGGATGGTCACGTTTCTGCCTCCTTATCGCTGTACTAATCGGATTTGGAGAACAAACATTATCTTTGAACACCAACAGTAAGTGTTTCAGCTCCTCTGTAAGGCTGCCTCCATCAGAAACAACATGAGCCCGGTGTACCAATGTTCTCAGGACGCCAATAGTTTGTGAAGTGTGATGGCAGCTCGATGCTCGCAGGTAAAGGTCGGTAGACAGAATGGCCTGATGACACATCCTATCTCCTAGTAACCAAGACTTCCAGAAACGGTAAGCCGGTCATCAACCAACTGTTACCTGAGAAAACTGATGCGACGCAGATCTAAGACAGTCGTAAGAGCGCGAGGACTTGTTTGAAGCGTAGTCACGACAGAGAAGATGTATGACAAGCGGAGTAGTCCTGCTCCTCTCAAAGCCCGTGGCAGGTTTGGGTGCAGAGCTTCCAGGTAGTCATTAAAAAAATGGTTCAAATGGCTCTGAGCACTATGGGACTCAACATCTTAGGTCATAAGTCCCCTAGAACTTAGAACTACTTAAACCTAACTAACCTAAGGACATCACACACACCCATGCCCGAGGCAGGATTCGAACCTGCGACCGTAGCAGTCCCGCGGTTCCGGACTGCAGCGCCAGAACCGCTAGGGTAGTCATTAAAGCGAAAGATAAAATAATGGGAAATTGTCGCCAAGGTTCACAGGATCAGTACAAGTCCTCCGGTTTGTGACTTCAGTCACCCTGCTCATGAAAAACCACAGAGTCAAAGAATTTTTAGGGTAGACATCATAAATTAAACCCTACACTAATGATGTAAGAAAACGTAATAAGTGGTGTATATTAAGCTAAGCCTGTATAAAAAAGGGGAATTATTTGGTACCCTGTGTAAAATAATGGTGCCAAATGAACTTGTGTAATTAAGGACAAATCGTTGTCTCCTTATGTACATCATGCACGTATAACAAAATTTGTATTTTTTAAATCAAGGCATGGTAGATCCTCACTACCTCTACTCCTGATATCTTCCAAATTGTATTAAGTTAAGCCAATATGAAAGAGAGGGAATTATTAGATAACCTGTGTAAAACGAGGCTTTCCCACCAAACTTGTGCAGTTGTGGGCATACCGTTGTCTTCTTATGTGTATTATGTTTGTATATTAAAATTTCTATTTTTTAAGGAAAGCACAGTAGGTCTTCATCGTCTCTACTCATCAGTTTAATCCTGAATTGGAGACAGAGCTATGCTAAAGGGAAGGACATTGAGCAATTTGTTTGCATTGTAGTTCCCCGTGGAGTGGCGGCCTAACATTGTCTTTTTGAGTTCCCTAACTAAGAAGGTCCTATCGCTGAAGACGTTGTGGGGGTGAGAGGATGTGGCGCGACGGACACTGCAGCGCCCCACGGCTGCCGGCCGCGCAGCTTTGAATTCCACGACGGCGGCGACGCCGAGCAGCGAACGCCGGCGGCCAGAACGACCGCTGCGGCTCAGCTGATAGGTTCACAGAGGAAGTCTGCCTGCTTCGTTAATACAAGAGCGCCGAACAAACGCTAAAGAGGTCGAATCATACAAGAAGAAATACCTTAGTGTAAGATTGTTATGATTCTCGTCGTCAGTTGTTATGATGACAGGTGGCCAATGCTGAATAGAAACATACACTCCTGGAAAAGGAAAAAAGAACACATTGACACCGGTGTGTCAGACCCACCATACTTGCTCCGGACACTGCGAGAGGGCTGTACAAGCAATGATCACACGCACGGCACAGCGGACACACCAGGAACCGCGGTGTTGGCCGTCGAATGGCGCTAGCTGCGCAGCATTTGTGCACCGCCGCCGTCAGTGTCAGCCAGTTTGCCGTGGCATACGGAGCTCCATCGCAGTCTTTAACACTCGTAGCATGCCGCGACAGCGTGGACGTGAACCGTATGTGCAGTTGACGGACTTTGAGCGAGGGCGTATAGTGGGCATGCGGGAGGCCGGGTGGACGTACCGCCGAATTGCTCAACACGTGGGGCGTGAGGTCTCCACAGTACATCGATGTTGTCGCCAGTGGTCGGCGGAAGGTGCACGTGCCCGTCGACCTGGGACCGGACCGCAGCGACGCACGGATGTTTGGGACTGGATGAAGCGTCGTCTCACGCTGGTCCAACTGAAGCGCCAGGTGGAAATGGCATGGCCAGCCGTTCCACAGGACTACATCCAGCATCTCTACGATCGTCTCCATGGGAGAATAGCAGCCTGCATTGCTGCGAAAGGTGGATATACACTGTACTAGTGCCGACATTGTGCATGCTCTGTTGCCTGTGTCTATGTGCCTGTGGTTCTGTCAGTGTGATCATGTGATGTATCTGACCCCAGGAATGTGTCAATAAAGTTTCCCCTTCCTGGGACAATGAATTCACGGTGTTCTTATTTCAATTTCCAGGAGTGTATATTGCAGGTTTGGCAGTGAAGTCGGTAAGGAGCTGGCTGTATAGTCTGTATCTGCAACGAATATAATTACAAACAGATATCTAGAGAGGTATTACTTATGTCATGCTTGACTAAGCGGCTTGTTAGAGGTTGCTCCCTATCAGCTGGAGGCTATGCTACATTCCTAGTTGACGTCCCGAGCGAGAGTGGACGAGAGCTCGCTAGATACTTGTCACAAGCCACGGAGCGGCGCCCTCGGCGCTAGTCGCGACTCGCGGGTCCAGCGATATCTATTACGTACCGCGGTCGATATCTGCAGCCCCTAACAAGTGTGGTACCGAACGTTGATACCACAAAGATACTGAGCTGTCCTTATATAGGATGTACAAAATAGAACTGGCCCGTAAAACAATCTTGTTAATGACCAACGGCATCAGGATGCAGAACGCAATGGAAACCACTGCATTAAATGTGTATCTACAAGACATGTGGCCTATAATTCAAAAAGTGTCATGATGATCTCTCCATCGGTAAAAGATTCTGGACTAGTCCCACATTCGGTTCTCCGCGAGAGATTGCCTAGGGGGAGGTGAACGTGAGAAAAATATTGAATAATCAGTGAAAGAGTAACCTACGAATTGAGGCGTGTAATGTCAGAAACCTGAGCGTAGTAGTAAATCTAGAAAATCTGAAAAGGAAGTGCTAGTTGGGTGCGGGGGGTCATTGCAACGAAATGGAAGAAAAGGACTTTTGGTCATATGAGTATAGAGCAATACAACAACAGCAAAAAATTGTATAACGGGATTAGGATTCGTTATGAACAACAAGGTAGAGCACAGAGTGGGCTACTGTGAGCAGTTCAATAATACAATTGTTCTCATCATAATCAATAGAAAACCAATACTGACAAAGATAGCACACGTATACATGCAACATCGCAAGCAGAAGATTAAGAGACAGAGGAAGTGTATGAGGACACTGCACTGGTAATTCAGTATGTAGCCAAAGGGGTTGGAATGCGGTTGTGGGAGAAGCAGTAGAAGAAATGGTTAGAGGAGAATGTGGGCATGCTACTAAGAATGAGAGAGCAGAAATACTAATTGAGTTCTGCAATAAGTTGCAGCTAGTAATAGCGAATACTCTGTTCAAGAAACACGATAGGAGGAGGTATACTTCCAAAAGGCCTGGCGTTACGAGAAGATTCCAGTTGATTACATCATGGTCAGGTAGAGATTACGAAATCAGATATTGGATTGTAAGGTGGACCTAGGAATAGATATGGACTCAGATCACAATGTAGTAATGATGAAGAGTAGGCTGAAGTTTAAGAGTCTAGTCAGGAAGAAACAGGGGGCAAAGAAGTGGGATACGGAAGTACGCGCCGGCCGGCGTGGCCGTGCGGTTAAAGGCGCTTCAGTCTGGAACCGCGTGACCGCTACGGTCGCAGGTTCGAATCCTGCCTCGGGCATGGATGTGTGTGATGTCGTTAGGTTAGTTAGGTTTAATTAGTTCTAAGTTCTAGGCGACTGATGACCTCAGAAGTTGAGTCGCATAGTGCTCAGAGCCATTTGAACCATTTTTTTTAAGTTCGCTTGAAGTTCTCTGAGGCGATTATGAATAACTCAGCAGGCAGTTCAGTTGATATGGAATTGGCATCTCTAAAATGGGCAATCACAGAAGTTCAAAAGAAAAACATAGATACAAAAAAGGTAACTGCGAAGAAACCATGGGTAACAGAAGAAATACTTCAGTTCATCAACGAAAGAAGGATGTACAAAGATGTTCAGGGAAATGCAGGAATACAGAAATACAAGTCTCTTAGGAATGAAATAAATAGGAAGTGCAGGGAACCTAAGGCGAAACAGCTGAATGAAAAATCTGTAGATGCTGAAAAAGAAATGATTCTCGAAACGACTACATACAGAAAAGTCAAAACAATCTTCGATTAAATTCAGGCAAGGATGATAATATTAAGAGTCCAATGGGAATTTCACTGTTAAATGCAGGGGAGGGAGCGGACAGATGGAAAGAGTACACTGAAGGCATCAATGAGGGGGAAGGCTTGACCGATGTCGTGATAGAAGAAGAAACAGGAGTCAATATCAGGGTATCCAGTATTAGAATCAGAATTTAAAAGAGCTTTGGATGGATAACATTCCATCAGGATTTCAGAAATCATTGTTGAAAATGGCAGCAAAACAACTACTCTCATTGGTGTGTAGAATGTGTGAGACTGGCGAAATATACCACCAGATCTTCGGAAAAACATCATCCAGACAATTTCGAAGATATCAGGAGCCGACAAGAGCGAGAATTATCGCACAATCAGTTTACCAGCTCATGCATCTAAGTTGCTGAAACAATAATATACGGAAGAATGGAAAATAAAATTGAGGTTCTGTTAAATGACGATATGTTTGACTTTAGGAGAGGTAAAGGCGCCAGAGAGGCAGGCCTGATGCAGTTGGCAGTGGCAGCAATAATAAAGAAAAATAAAGACACGTTCATAGAATTGTCGGCCAGCAAAAAGCGTTCGACAATGTAAAATGGTGCAAGATTGTCTGAAAATAGGGGTAATCTGTAGGAAAGATAGGTAATACACAATATATACAAGAACAATAACTGGAAGACCGAGAACGAAGTGCTCGGAAAAAAGGGTTTAAGACAGGAATGTAGTCTTTCGCCCCTACTGTTCAATGTATACATCGAAGAAGAGTGCGCTTAAAATTCAAAGTGAAAGAATATCAGTGATAAGATTCACTGTGACATTACCATCCTCAGTGAAAGCGAAGACGAATAACAGATATTTTTGAATGGAATCAACAGGCCAATGAATACAGAATACAGACTGAGAGTAAATCGAAGCAAAACGAAAGCGAGAAACTTAATATCAGAATTTGCGATCAGAAAGTGGATGAAGTTAAGAAATGTTGCTACCTAGGCTTCTAAATAACCCATGAGAATTTCCGTTTGGAGCACAGCATTGTATGGTAATGAAACATGGACTATGGGAAAACCGGAACAAAAGAGAATCGAAGCATTTGACGTGTGCTACAGAAGATGTTGAAAATTACGTGGGGTAACAAGAAAAGGATGAGGAGGTTCTACGCAGAATCGGCGAGGAGAGGAATGTACGGAAAATACTGACAAAAAGAAGGGAAAGGACGACAGAAGAGCTTTTAAGACATCAGAGAATAACTTCCGTAGTATAAGAGGGAGCTATAGAGGGTAAAAACTGTAGAGGAAGGAGAAGATTGGGATACATCCAGCAAATAATAAATAATCGAGGACGTAAGTTGCAGTGGCTACTCTGAGATAAAAATGTTGGCACGGTAGAGGAATTTGTGTGTGTGTGGAGGGGGGGGGGGGGGGCAGGCAATCATCGATGTACTCTGTCCCGAGGACTTCTCTGTACCGTTACGTTTGAGTGAGATGAGCAGTTATATTTAGTCAGCAGTTGAATGCAGCACAAAATGGTGCTCGCGATAAAACAGCGCATGTTCACTGGAGTGTTGAGCGAAGCAAATTCGTGGAAAACGTGAGAGGAACTGGAACTGTTCGTGCAAGAGTTTCAAAATGAAAGTGTGTTGGCAAAACCAGCAGCAAAATCTGCAATGCAAAATTTAGTGGCAAAGTGGCGCCAAACGGGCTCTGTAGGGAATAAAAATTATAAGCATTCCAAAAGATTCCGAGTACAATAAAGCATCGTTCGAAAGAAGGAGAGTGTGTAACGAAGTCCGAAGAAATTTTTAAGAGGTCGTTGTCTCAAAAGGTTATCAAAAAGAAACTGCATCTGCATCCTTACAAAATGAATTCTGACTGTGTTTGTGAGTGAGGTTGAACCAAGACTTATTGGTCCTCAGTTTTTGACTTTCTTATATGGGGACTGGTTCAGCCTGTCACGGTACGTGAACTTTCAAAACATGGACCATTATGCGTCAGATAATACCCATCAGTACAGCCGTTGCATAATTTCAGGATTGGTGTTTGGTGCGCACTGTCTGATGTCTTTCACCAAACTGTTAATTCTAATCAGTACGTACAAAAAGTGTTTAATCCATATGTGGATCAACTCACAGAAGATGAACGACTGTGTGGACATTTTCAGCAAGACCGAGTAACATCACACAGCGCCTTCTCAATCTTGACACGAGTGTGTGAGGTGTCCGGCGAGGAGAGGACATCAGCAGAGGCAGTGCAATCTCCTGGTCACCACGATCGCCTCATCTCTCTTCCTGTGGGAACTAAGGTGAAACTTGAAGGAACAGGTATACTCAAATAATCCAGTTTCGTAAATCGAGCACTGCACTGCATCGATGTTAACGGTGCCCATTTCCAGCACCTTCTGTGGCTTTTATTAACAAGGGTCAGTTCCACGTCAGTCTTATTGGAAATATTGTTCGGGTCAGTTTTATTTTGTCACCCTTTATAATTAGAAAATGGTGCTTGACTTTCCTCTGGCAAACGAGGCATGATGGTTTAAGACATTGTATTCAGGAGTATGGTATTCCATGTTTCCTATCTGGTCACCCTGGTTTAGTATAAGGCTACCACACGTTAAAGATACACTCCTGGAAATGGAAAAAAGAACACATTGACACCGGTGTGTCAGACCCACCATACTTGCTCCGGACACTGCGAGAGGGCTGTACAAGCAATGATCACACGCACGGCACAGCGGACACACCAGGAACCGCGGTGTTGGCCGTCGAAAGGCGCTAGCTGCGCAGCATTTGTGCACCGCCGCCGTCAGTGTCAGCCAGTTTGCCGTGGCATACGGAGCTCCATCGCAGTCTTTAACACTGGTAGCATGCCGCGACAGCGTGGACGTGAACCGTATGTGCAGTTGACGGACTTTGAGCGAGGGCGTATAGTGGGCATGCGGGAGGCCGGGTGGACGTACCGCCGAATTGCTCAACACGTGGGGCGTGAGGTCTCCACAGTACATCGATGTTGTCGCCAGTGGTCGGCGGAAGGTGCACGTGCCCGTCGACCTGGGACCGGACCGCAGCGACGCACGGATGCACGCCAAGACCGTAGGATCCTACGCAGTGCCGTAGGGGACCGCACCGCCACTTCCCAGCAAATTAGGGACACTGTTGCTCCTGGGGTATCGGCGAGGACCATTCGCAACCGTCTCCATGAAGCTGGGCTACGGTCCCGCACACCGTTAGGCCGTCTTCCGCTCACGCCCCAACATCGTGCAGCCCGCCTCCAGTGGTGTCGCGACAGGCGTGAATGGAGGGACGAATGGAGACGTGTCGCCTTCAGCGATGAGAGTCGCTTCTGCCTTGGTGCCAATGATGGTCGTATGCGTGTTTGACGCCGTGCAGGTGAGCGCCACAATCAGGACTGCATACGACCGAGGCACACAGGGCCAACACCCGGCATCATGGTGTGGGGAGCGATCTCCTACACTGGCCGTACACCACTGATGATCGTCGAGGGGACACTGAATAGTGCACGGTACATCCAAACCGTCATCGAACCCATCGTTCTACCATTCCTAGACCGGCAAGGGAACTTGCTGTTCCAACAGGACAATGCACGTCCGCATGTATCCCGTGCCACCCAACGTGCTCTAGAAGGTGTAAGTCAACTACCCTGGCCAGCAAGATCTCCGGATCTGTCCCCCATTGAGCATGTTTGGGACTGGATGAAGCGTCGTCTCGCGCGGTCTGCACGTCCAGCACGAACGCTGGTCCAACTGAGGCGCCAGGTGGAAATGGCATGGCAAGCCGTTCCACAGGACTACATCCAGCATCTCTACGATCGTCTCCATGGGAGAATAGCAGCCTGCATTGCTGCGAAAGGTGGATATACACTGTACTAGTGCCGACATTGTGAATGCTCTGTTGCCTGTGTCTATGTGCCTGTGGTTCTGTCAGTGTGATCATGTGATGTATCTGACCCCAGGAATGTGTCAATAAAGTTTCCCCTTCCTGGGACAATGAATTCACGGTGTTCTTATTTCAATTTCCAGGAGTGTATTTGTGTCCCTATGATAATTTTTTTCTTCCAAATCTCTATTGTTAACTGGAAGAGACAGAGTTTCCAGTATTTAGAGAATGACTGCATGTAACTGCACAGTTAGTGGAAGCAAATAATCCGGAGATCACACGTGTACAGTAGTCTTGCCTGAGTTCGGAACTGTATTACCTTATGCTAGCGAACAAGTTTTGTACTTAATAACTACTAACTAGGATTTCTTTCTCCTGTTTCGCCGCCACTTCATTTTTTCTTACTCTTCTTCATTCTAGCGTTTTTCAACTCCAAAAAAGTAGTTGTTTAATGTGTATAGCGGACACTTAACGCATTAGCTTGTCTTCGAATGTAGACTTGATTTTTATCCCCCGTTATGGTAGCATGGGAACCTGGTTATACGACTAATTTTTGCCAACGGAGGGGCCTGATGACCGTGCAGTGCGTCACCGAAACCGATCGCTTTCGAATAAAGAGATTTAAACACGTAGCTGAAGGTGTTACCGTTATTTCTCGTTTACTGACCAGCTGTTGTCCCACACTCCATCCGAAATAGCAAATGGATGTACGAAAGATAAACAGCGGTCGCACTCGTGTTCTCCTACGTCTGGCGACCCGTCTGGTAGTTAAGATGTGCGGAGGGGCGGCAGTGATGGAGGAAGAGCGAATTAACGCAGGCTGACGAGTGCTGGCTGAGGGTCAGTGATCTGGCTCAGCGCTGGGCCCTCGTGTCGTCTCTCTCTGTTGAGAATGAAGGCTACCATTATAAAGTTACCCTAATGTTGTTGAAACGAGATGAAATATAACTAAACAGACTTACATTGGTGGGTGTCGGCCCCGTGTCTATCCTATTAGGCATTCCTTTTGGTAATCTAAAAGCTACGTTCCTAATGCGAATGTTCAGCTTGAACAGTCTTTGTCGTAGAGTGATTGCAGAGAGAGGATGCTCGAGTTTGTGGTTGACTTTTGACATCACATCAGCTGTACGGTTCTTTGAGACAACAACCAATGACTGAAGTATTCAGTGAGAGGTAAAACGTGAGGTTGTTAGCACTTCCTTCAGGTATGTCGCTGAATGCCGAGAGAACCGATAAATAGTCACGATGCAGTCCTCGTGTGGTGGGCACTTTCAGTGCTCCTGTCCTAAAGAAACACCGACTTCCACTGCGCACCTCATTTTGCAATATCGGAAGGTTCTCTGAAATACATGTATTCACCACAGACGTCAGTAAAATACTAAGCAACCGCACGTTACCTGACTACGTCTGCACGTATTTTGTTCTTTTCATAAACGATCGTTTCTCTTTGCTTCACATACCGTGCATCGAATTATAGAAACTAACGAAGCCAACTGGTGTACTTATTACACTTTGAGGAATGGGAGGTGTCACAGCGTGAAGCAACAGTCAGATATTTGTCAACTTTGTACAGATCTTCATCACATAGCGGGTATTAAATGATTAAACTTTAACCGCAATGGGAACTGATGTCCGTCATCATCAGTACGAGATGTGACCTCTAGCGGCACGCACTTCTGCATTCGTTAAGGAAAGGAAGCAAATGGCCTCCGGATGCGGTCCTGAGGAATGTCGTGGGACGCCTAAAATATATGCTGTGTCAGTTAAAGAGGATTGCTGATGCAGCTGGGTTCAAAAATGGTTCAAATGGCTCTGAGCACTATGCGACTTAACTTCTGAGGTCATCAGTCACCTAGAACTTAGAACTAATTAAACCTAACTAACCTAAGGACACCACACACATCCATGCCCGAGGCAGGATTCGAACCTGCGACCGTAGTGGTCACCCGGTTCCAGACTGTAGCGCCTAGAACCGCACGGCCACTCCGGCCGGCGATGCAGCAGGGCTGTCGGCTGTCACCGACCCTCTGTAAGTTACTTCTAGGAGACTTGGGGTAGAAAATGTCAAGCTTCTGGAGTGACAGCAAAGGAAAGCAAGTTATTCAGCCTGTATTTTGTAGATGACCACATTGTTCTAGTAGACGATGCAAATGATCTGAGCTATATGATAAGAAAAAAGGGTTCAAATGGCTTTGAGCACTATGGGACTCAACTGCTGTGGTCATAAGTCCCCTAGAATTAGAACTACTTAAACCTAACTAACCTAAGGACAGCACACAACACCCAGCCATCACGAGGCAGAGAAAATCCCTGACTCCGCCGGGAATCGAGCCCGGGAACCCGGGCGTGGGAAGCGAGAACGCTACCGCACGACCACGAGATGCGGGCTATGATAAGAAAGCTTAAAGAGGAATACAATGAGGCTGGCCTGAAGATGAACATGAAGAACCGCGAAAAGCCATTGAAACGGATAACGTAAATGATCTGGAGATTGATGTAGTAATTGTAGGTGTGGAAAAAATAAAACATCTTGGTGTGTTATTTAATAAACACGGCACGGCTGCTGATGACATCACTGGTAGGATTAATAAAGAATGAGGTGTAAAAAGGGCAATGAACTCTCTTGAGTGGAAAAAAGTTTTAAAGGACAACGAAGAAGTAGTCCAGACTGTAGTTTTGTACGGAGCAGAAACCTGGGACATTAGCCAAACAATAAGAATAAACTGCTGCCACTGAGACGAATTACTTAAGACGAAGTTCAAACTGTACCAGAATGGATAGGATAAGAAATGACGTAATCCGACAAAGGATGAAAATGGATGCTGATCTTCGTGACGACATCCAACAAAAACAGCTGATGTCGTTTGGCCATGTGAATAGGATGAATGAAGGCAGGATACCGAATAGGATACTACGATGGATACGACGCAACTGGCAAAATGATGTGGAGGGATATGAACACTGAGGGAGGTCAAGGCAGAGGAAGCTGGCGAACGGGAGCAGAGAAGCGGTGCCAGCAGTAGATAATCTGCAAGAAGAAGAAAAAGCTGATTGGAGGTTGACATCAAAGTTTTCGTCTTCCCATCGCATCTCAGACACGCTGTGTGAGTGATAAACAGAGGGAACCGGCAGTCGAGTCAGGTATTCATCTATTCCGCAAGGTGTTTGAGGCGTGAATTGCAGTGCGGTATCTTGAATTGTCGTGAAATGAGGTCGTCTGTACCTACGGAGGTGACCAATGAATTCTGTATAGCGATGGATTCTAAAAGTCAGTGTCTTGGTTACATAATATTGTATCAAAATTGATTATCGGTATTGGCTGTTCAAAAATATTGAAATATTATAAGACCAATACATTGACTCAAATTATCCCTGCTGGAATATGCCACTTGGTTCACTGTTCGTAAAGAATATGTGACCAGGCTTATACCATTCTTACTACATGACGGAGAGCTTTCAAACGCTATTCAACAACTGCCAAATTTGTCCTGTTGTCGAGAACCGCTGCTTCCTGTGACCTTTCACCGTATCGACTACGGACACTTTGGGGACAATCTTACGGTTCAAACAGTAGCGAGACGTCGCTGATCATTACAGAATGTCACTTGGTGTCCCAGTTGACTCTGGCTCTGTACCACGCAATTCTACGTTTTCTGTAGAATAGCGTTGGCTGTAAATAACACATGACAACTCGAGGTGTCAATCCAAGTTCCAGTAATCTGTTGCCGACTGTTCGTGGTGCAGCTCTGCCTGTAACCTCTGCTCAGATTTCGCCTGTTGTCGTCACAGTGGGTCGTTCTATAGCGGTTCCTACCGCTTCCTACCTAGTTAACTAACCAGGGTGAGATGTGGAATGTTCCTCCAGTGACACGTTACAACATCGAACATGCCAACAGCGCAAGTTATTCTTTGTGAATTGTTGCATGTGGAGGGGCTACGTTGCCTAACACATAAAGAGGAGGTCCAGCAAGCTTCTTGCAGCTAAACAGGAGGAGGTTTGCTTACCTGGTACCTTGTATAGCTGTCTCGTTGTCACCATTGGTTTTCTTCTGCACCAGTCGCAGATTCTACCATGCATGCAATCAACTATGACTAATGGAACGGCAAGTGGGAAAGTCTCAACGCCACTACAGTGGAAGCCTCGAAATAAAAGGACGCTGCCTTAGTTTATTCAAACTTGAGGAAAAATAGTCTTTAGGGTCAGCCTAACAGAAATACTTGAAAGTAAGTTCGCGGAGTCTAATTTTCACTTATCGAGCACCACTGCAAGTTGACAAAAAATTCTCTACACGACGTTCCATACGGGATCGCACACGTGGGAAATCGCATATAAACGTTATCGGTGGCCGAATAATACTTTCACGGAAGTTGAATAACACAGTTCATGCTCTCACAGTAAATACATGGCATCGGTGTGAAAGTTAATTCTACACTCCTGGAAATTGAAATAAGAACACCGTGAATTCATTGTCCCAGGAAGGGGAAACTTTATTGACACATTCCTGGGGTCAGATACATCACATGATCACACTGACAGAACCACAGGCACATAGACACAGGCAACAGAGCATGCACAATGTCGGCACTAGTACAGTGTATATCCACCTTTCGCAGCAATGCAGGCTGCTATTCTCCCATGGAGACGATCGTAGAGATGCTGGATGTAGTCCTGTGGAACGGCTTGCCATGCCATTTCCACCTGGCGCCTCAGTTGGACCAGCGTTCGTGCTGGACGTGCAGTCCGCGTGAGACGACGCTTCATCCAGTCCCAAACATGCTCAATGGGGGACAGATCCGGAGATCTTGCTGGCCAGGGTAGTTGACTTACACCTTCTAGAGCACGTTGGGTGGCACGGGATACATGCGGACGTGCATTGTCCTGTTGGAACAGCAAGTTCCCTTGCCGGTCTAGGAATGGTAGAACGATGGGTTCGATGACGGTTTGGATGTACCGTGCACTATTCAGTGTCTCCTCGACGATCACCAGTGGTGTACGGCCAGTGTAGGAGATCGCTCCCCACACCATGATGCCGGGTGTTGGCCCTGTGTGCCTCGGTCGTATGCAGTCCTGATTGTGGCGCTCACCTGCACGGCGCCAAACACGCATACGACCATCATTGGCACCAAGGCAGAAGCGACTCTCATCGCTGAAGACGACACGTCTCCATTCGTCCCTCCATTCACGCCTGTCGCGACACCACTGGAGGCGGGCTGCACGATGTTGGGGCGTGAGCGGAAGACGGCCTAACGGTGTGCGGGACCGTAGCCCAGCTTCATGGAGACGGTTGCGAATGGTCCTCGCCGATACCCCAGGAGCAACAGTGTCCCTAATTTGCTGGGAAGTGGCGGTGCGGTCCCCTACGGCACTGCGTAGGATCCTACGGTCTTGGCGTGCATCCGTGCGTCGCTGCGGTCCGGTCCCAGGTCGACGGGCACGTGCACCTTCCGCCGACCACTGGCGACAACATCGATGTACTGTGGAGACCTCACGCCCCACGTGTTGAGCAATTCGGCGGTACGTCCACCCGGCCTCCCGCATGCCCACTATACGCCCTCGCTCAAAGTCCGTCAACTGCACATACGGTTCACGTCCACGCTGTCGCGGCATGCTACCAGTGTTAAAGACTGCGATGGAGCTCCGTATGCCACGGCAAACTGGCTGACACTGACGGCGGCGGTGCACAAATGCTGCGCAGCTAGCGCCATTCGACGGCCAACACCGCGGTTCCTGGTGTGTCCGCTGTGCCGTGCGTGTGATCATTGCTTGTACAGCCCTCTCGCAGTGTCCGGAGCAAGTATGGTGGGTCTGACACACCGGTGTCAATGTGTTCTTTTTTCCATTTCCAGGAGTGTATAAGAGAACGCAGCGCTGCAGGTCTGAAGCTCGTTATAGTCGCGGAACTACAGCGGCGCCTTGATATGTTAAGTATGCAACACGAACATTAGAATCGTCTCGTTCCGTTTCTGATCTCTACTGTACATATGGTTTTAATGCACTGAAAACACTGAACATAAGCTCGCGTAAGGATGATATTTCAACCGACGTATAGCACAGGCGCGGAAATACTGGAGTATTAGTCTGGTAGCATTGGGTCAAAGTGTAAGACATTCCGTTTCGATCGGCGTAAATCTTACGCTGCAAAGCGCTTCGCTCAGGCCAGCCGTGCGCGATCAAGAGCGGCGCGCGGCGTGCCGTAAACACGCGGCGCTCTCCCGCGGGAACGCGGCTTAATTGCTGGTGACGGATTGGCCTGGCTTGCGCAACGCGCCGACACCGCATCGTGGGACCGCCCACCGACCGCCACGCACCGGCTCCTTCCGCGGGCCGCGGCCGGCCAAGTCGCGTCGCAGCCTGCGGGCAGCGCTCTCCCACGTCACCCACGCCCGGGCCAGCCTCTGCCATCCATCCAGTCCATCGAACAGTACAAGACTCTTAAGCTCCCCGCACAAGAAGAAAGTCACATTTTAGCTGACAGCTTCAAGTTACAGCAGCGACTCTCTGTAGCGTGTCCTGGACAAGCCCAAAAAAACCAGACCGGACAACAACAAAAAAATAGAAAAATCTGTCACCTCCAGAGAACATCACACTAATACCGTGTAACACCGCCTCCGGCCTTTAAAGTGGTCTCAGTTCACCAAGGAACCAGCTGAAACCATTCATTGTTGACTATATCCTGTAGAGATACCAAACTTCGGGCTTGATGATTCTAACATTTCACCGCTTCCTTAATAGTCCCATACATTTAGTGAGGTCAATGGAGGCGCGACAGGGTACCTGAACGTTCGTCAAACCAGGAAAGTAGCTGTGCAGCCCTATGAACACGGCTATCGTCGTCTTAGAAGAGAGAAGTGTTAACGGCAAACTGCCGGCCGGTGTGGCCGTGCGGTTCTAGGCGCTTCAGTCTGGAACCACGTGACCGCTACGGTCGCACGTTCGAATCCTGCCTCGGGCATGGATGTGTGTGATGTTCTTAGGTTAGTTAGCTTTAAGTAGTTCTAAGTTCTAGGGGACTGATGACCTCAGATGTTAAGTCCCATAGTCCTCAGAGCCATTTGAACCATTCATTCGTAGCGGTGCTCAGTAGTGCGAGCACACATGTGCATACATCGTAAAGAGCACAGCCAAAACATCTGCATTTGACCAGTCCGAAGTCGTAGAACGAAAAAACAACCGCAAAACATCATAGAACCACCTCCAGTCTCCACCACACACTCTGAACTTTGTGGGTTAAATGTAATGTCTCTTGATACATACGTCGAAGCCGTCTGCCCTCTTATTTTTATAGCACAAACGTAACTATTGCAAGTAGGAGCTAAAGTTGAAGCGTAGTGAGTAACGGCATGATCTCGTTAAGAGATGAGTAAACGGCTTGCTCTTCATGAACAGTAAAGTTTCTTCCAAACTTTTTTGAAAGACATGTTTACGGCAGCGACTGTTAAACTTTTTATTTCCACTATTGCAATTCCGGCCTTAGGCCATTATCAAGTGCAGATGTTTTGGCTTTAAGATGTCAACTTTATACAGGCTGACACATTTATATGTCGTTGTCATTTGCTGTTATATTCATTCGTAACGCTGCTAAGTAGTGCGAGCACACATATCCATATACCGTAAACAGCACAGCCAAAACATCTGCATTTGATAAAGGCCTAAGGCCGAAACTGCAACAGTGGAAATAAAAAGCTTAACAGTCACTGGCGTAAACATGTAAACATGATGTCTTTAAAAAAATCACATGACTGTGAATCCTTAAAAAAAAAAAAATTCACATGACTATGAATCCTAGTTGTGAAAAGTTAATTAATCTCTTCCAAACGGTTGCAATCACGCTGGGGGATGTTATGTATATTCTCTATCTGGAAAATTTGGATGAATCCAGATATATTATGCAAACAGATGTGTGTATCTGTGTATGTGTGTTTCACATTTCCTCCTAAATCACTGGTTAGATTTCAACCAAAATTGGTACACATATACCTTACTGTCAGGCAACAACGGCTGAAGGGGTAATGACCACCTCCCTATCACACTTCAGGCTGTGACGTCATAAACAATGAGATATGTGAGAAACTGCCGCCTCATGCGTGACGTTTAAATGTATTACTGCTGTGCTATTAACTGTATTCGCAACAAGTTCTGTTGGTGGTATCCACGTATGTCGCTAAATACATGTACAGAAACATCGTGGTACCACACATAGTCCAGGAGATATGACGTCATTAACACTGAGGTACGTGAAAAACGCTGCATAATGCATGAAGTTTTAATACATTTATTCTTTGCTGTAAGGCACTCCCACAGTCGAGTCAGCTTAGACAAAACCCCTGACTTTCGACAGCTTTAAACTGCGAAGCGCAAACTGCTGTAGGCGAGAACGATAGCCGTCTGTAGAGCAATGAAGAAGCGTTGCCGTAGAGACGTTTACGAAACCGCCTGGCAGACACGAGAAGCAGCTGCCCTCAGAGTACAGAAACTGACGAGGATCATGTTGCTCAGTTTAGATACCGTACTTAAACGTTTCTGCATTATATATTTCTTTGTACGACTGTTTAATAATTTCAAAGGAGATTTCACGAATATATGTAAATGAAAATTTTTTCCTGTACTTAATTACAAACACAGTTAATGTTTTATTTTCGTTTCTAATAGAAAATTAACAAAATTAATAACTGGGCTGTAGTGGGTTTCTCAGCTAGTAGTTAAATAAATATTATTGGCATTCGACTTAGTGTGTCGTGTCTTGGATATCGACATATAATCGTGCCAAGGCGGTTCCGGGAGGCATGATGGGACATGTGAACGTTATGCGCTCGTATGAAATATTCGGTGCAAGAAAAGTTCTACGCTAAATGGCAATATTTCGCCATTGGCTGAACAGTTGGTTTGTCATAGCGGTGTAGAAACTACGAGTGCATTCAAACTACGAGTAGTAGCGACAGTTGTACGTGCCGCGCGGGATTAGCCGAGCGGTCTAGGGCGCTGCAGTCATGGACTGTGCGGCTGGTCCTGGCGGAGGTTCGAGTCCCCCCTCGGGCGTGGGTGTGTGTGTTTGTCCTTAGGATAATTTAGGTTAGGTAGTGTGTAAGCTTAGGGACTGATGACCTTAGCAATTAAGTCCCATAAGATTTCACGCACATTTGAACATTTTTTTGACAGTTGCGCGCGACCTCGTGGAAAGCAACTTAGTGTCACGCAGTTGTTGTGGCTTGTGCGTATCAGAATGGAATTTATCTGTGTGCTGCAAAACTGCATCCAACAGGCAAAGCGATAAGAATACGGCAACCGTAAAAGCTAGCTAACGAATGGCACGCCGTATTTACTTTTCGTTTCTCTGGTCTCAATAGACGAACAGTTTTACCAGAGCTTCGTGTGATTGGGTTCAAAGTGTACTTCTTCCCCCTGCCCAGCAGATGTTTGCCAATTACAGGAACGCATGCTGTTGGTGATGATGATGATGATGATGATGATGATGATGTCTGGTTCGTGGGCCGCTCAACTGCGCGGGTCATCAGCGCCCGTACAAATTCCCAATTTTTAACTCTCCAATTTTTTTACGCAGTCCAATCTAGGCACTACTACGAATGATGATGAATTATGACGACAACCCAAACACCCAGTCCTCGGACGGAGAAAATCCCCAACCGGGTCCGGGTCGGGAATCGAAACCGGGACCCCGTGATCCACAGACAACAACGCTAGCCACTAGACCACGAGCTGCGGACCATGCTGTTGGTGGAACAAAAGTACATGTACAAGCTTGATGCTGCACGACAGGTGCGTTGACATAACAAACCCCGGTCAGCATCAGTCATTACAGTGAACGTATGCGAATAGTCATCAATATTTATTACTGCGTTGAGTGTAAACGAGTAGTCATCAATATTTCTGCCTGGACCACTTACGGGATGCAGAGCTGGACTCATTTTCACTCTGTTAGTTTTCCCTCCTTGCCATAGCTATTGACAATGTTGCAGAAGTGTTCCTGATGCTCCTTTCTTACTCTTGACTTCGGTTTCGCAGATTTCTTAGGCGAATCGCCTTAAAAAATTAATAAAACTCAGATTCGTCTTCTGCTTTTTATATACAGTTTTTTTTTCATTTTCATTGCGTAGAGTTTGTTTAGGGTAGGTACATGCCTGCAAATTAATTGATATTAGCTCCATTCAGAAAGGAAGACCCACTGTTGGCGAGATAATAAGTTTTCCGTCCTAAGATTGAAGAAATGACCGCTATATACTTAGGACAAATACACAATGAAACTGACCAATCGATCAGGGTGCTCCTACTACTGTTTTCACTAAGTGCGATCACTAAGTGCGAAGAGAAAGAAGACCGTTGTTTCAGGTTTTTACCACAGCCCGAATCACCAGCATGCAACATTAAAATTTGTCAGCCACTGCAAGTGCTGAATTGCGTAGACTGTCTCTATTATAAATTACTGCAGCTTATAAACCAAGGTGGCTTGTGTGGGCAATGCTTTAGAACGTATGTATCTCGATTGGCCCCTGCAAGCAACGGCAGACACGCAACGTGAGCGCGTCGGCTGAAAATATGGCAATTACACTACAATTCGTATTCCGGCTGGGTCGCTAGGAACTTGGGCACTCAAAAAATTACGGAAATTAAAGTTCATTACATTCACGTTACTAACGACTTTATAAAATCGTCAGCATAGCGTAGTAAATTTCAACACGTCTAATACGCTGCTGGCTTGAACACAGGGCTCGTACTAATTCTCTTCACAAAAATCTCATACTTGCAATCTTTTGCATATATCATAAAATGTACGAGGGGCGTTTGAAAAGTCCGTGCAAAGTCCGAGAGATTGCACCACCGGCGCGTATCGAGGTCATGTTTAGTTAGTAGCATCTTTGGAAAGAACGCACACCAATTTTCAGCCATATTGGTCTATTTCTTTGTGTTTGGCATTCGTGTGAATCTAGGAATGGACGTAAAAGAATTTCGTGTGGTGATTAAACATTACTTTATGAAAGGCGAAACGCCTCAGGAGACTAATGAGAAGTTTGATAAACATTACGGTGACTCTGCACCTTCGATTAGAACAGTTTATAATGGGTTTCAAAAGTTTCGGAGTGGCTGTGTGGTCACAAGTGATGCTGAACATTCTGGACGCCCAATAGAGGTTACGACTCCAGAAATCATTGATAAAATCCATGATATGGTGATGGATGACAGTAGACATAAGGTGCGTGAGATTGCTAGTGCTGTGGGTTTCTCGAATGAACGGGTACATAATATTTTGCATAAACATTTGGGCATGAGAAAGCTATACGCAAGATGGGTTCCGCGACTGACCAAAAACGGAATCGTGTGAAGTGTTGCAAATCTGGTTTGCAGCTGTTCAGGAAGAATCTGCAGGACTTTAAGCGTCGTTTCGTCACTGTGGATGAAACATGGATACATTACTATATTCCTGAGACCTAATAACAACCCAAACAATGAGTCACCAAGGGAGAATTTGCACCAAAAAAGGCGAAGACCATTCCTTAGGCTGGAAAGGTTATGGCGACTGTCTTTTGGGATTCGCAAGGCCTAATACTCATCGACTATCTGGAAAAGGGTAAAAATATTACAGGTGCATATTATTCATCGTCATTGGACCGTTTGAAAACCAAGTTACAAGAAAAACGCCGGCGATTTGACCGCAAAAAAGTCATTTTCCATCACGACAGTGCACCAGTACACACCTCAGCAGTTATGGTCGCAAAATTAATGGAAATAGGATTCCAACTCGTTTCACATCCCCCCTATTCTCCAGACTTGGCTCCCTCGCACTACTATTTGTTCCCCAATTTGAAGAAATGGCTGGCGGGACAAAGATTTTATTCAAATGAGGCGGCGATTGCAGCAACTAATAGCTATTTTACAAACTTGGACAATTCCTATTATTCGAAAGGAATCAACAAATTAGAACAGCGTTCGAAGAAGTGTATAAGTCTAAAAGGATACTATTTCGAAAAATAAAAAAAATGTTTAGCCCAAACTCGTAAGTAGTTTTTATTTTTGCACGGACTTTTCAGACGCCCCTCGTATGCACTGTTCGCGTAAACTAGGTTTACACTGGGCGCAGCGGCATAACGGAGTGACTGTAAATGGGAAATGCCTTAATGGTCGCTCCCATCAACCACCGCGCCGAGTGTCAAATACGTTAGTGCGAAGAGAATGTATGTATGTATGTATGTATGTACGCACATACGTACGTATCTATGTAGCACATCTCCTCCTGAATCACTGCATAGATTTCAACAAAACTTCGTACACACATTTTTACTACCTGGAACGAAGCACTGTGTAAGAACCACCTACCTTGCGTGGGTGTCGAGGTGAAAACTGAGTGACACTGAAGCATAACTCAGGAATTTCTCGAGAAATTTCCAGCAGATTTTGTATATACATGACTCAGCGTTTGCATTATTTGAATAAAAATATTGTCTGGGCAATACACGGCTACCAACCACGCGGCCCGTTAGCATGTGCTACATGTGCTGTATAGATGAACTGCCTCGCCAGAAATACACGAGTCGAATGTGCGTAGCGTAACATGTAATACTGTGGTTGCGAGGCTACAAAAACAGAATCTTGGTAGTTTATGCAGCGAGACATATGCGTGACAGATTGCAATGATCGGTCCGTCAGACTGTGCTGACGTTTGTGCAGTGATCAAAGTGAACGTGGGCGTTTACGCAGTCGTACCAGCAGCAGTCCTCGTGACAGGCAGCGTGAAGCTGGAGTACGTATTCCAGCCGCGTAGCTGGACGGGCTCGCCTGCGTGGCGAACGGTTTTTGCAGCGGTGTGCCGATATGGTTAATGGCTGTGCGGCGGCGCTCCGGCCACGTAATAACGACGTAATCGGCGTTACTGCAGCTGAATGACGCAGCAGATGCACGCAGAACGGCCTGCCTGCCCCACATTGCTGGCCTGATGTGACCTCTACTCGAGGCTTAATCTGTTTTAGCATGACGACGAAGATATGCCGTGTAAATTAAGTTATGATCTAGACAGTAAACCTGCTCAAAAACGGACAATATTTTCTGCAGCTTTCCTGTTCTGGTTGTTAACTGCCTAAAAAGCCTAAATGACTGAAAAAAAAAATTTTCTTTGGTCTCGCTATATCATTCCGATGGAGACTCATTGTCGGCGTAATTGAAGTGGTACCGCCGTCGTTTGATTACTTACACGTAATTAGAACTGCGTCCGTAAAGCTTGCTCTCGATGGTAGTGTCTACCGTCTCAGTTGGAAGATGTTAATCGTCAATTTACTTGTGCTACTCACTGACTGACTGATGTATTCAACTCGGAGTTATGTACTCAGAAAAAAATTCAAAGACTTGTTACAGTTCACAGATAAAAATAATTGTCTGGAATCACTCTTTCGTTAGTAATTTGCGGTGGAATTTACAACACCAAAGTGACATCCCGACTAGGACAGGATTCACCGCTCAGGTTTCACTGCTACGTACCACGGTAAGACTTACAGCTTACTTAAAGACCCATGTTTGCAGAAAGTTTCTTAAGATGTCCTTGTCTCCCCAGTAGAGTCTCATACTTACATAGTCTTCTGAATTTGTAGCAGTGTACAGCTCTAGATCGAACAAAATGTTGAAATTTAAGCATAATGTTAATAAGTGTCGGCGCAGCGGAAGGGCACAAGAAATGATGTCAAGCTGTTGAAACATAATGTGTCGTCCACTCTTGGACAGCAGGCGCAGTATGAAATAGTGGCATTAATGGACAATGAACATGCGTCGGAGAGAGTAAGCGAACGAATGTCAGTGATCATGACGAAATGGAAACTTGCAATGAACTAATTACCGCGTATCACGATTTACTTTACACACAGTTACCGAATTATATTATACACATGGAGAAATGGAATTACTGGTAAAAGTTGACATCGGAAATGATCAGGCTGGATTCAGGAAAAATGTAGGAACACGCGAGGCCGTAAAACTCATCTTAGAGGATAGAATGAGTAAAGGTAAATCTACATACACTCCTGGAAATGGAAAAAAGAACACATTGACACCGGTGTGTCAGACCCACCATACTTGCTCCGGACACTGCGAGAGGGCTGTACAAGCAATGATCACACGCACGGCACAGCGGATACACCAGGAACCGCGGTGTTGGCCGTCGAATGGCGCTAGCTGCGCAGCATTTGTGCACCGCCGCCGTCAGTGTCAGCCAGTTTGCCGTGGCATACGGAGCTCCATCGCAGTCTTTAACACTGGTAGCATGCCGCGACAGCGTGGACGTGAACCGTATGTGCAGTTGACGGACTTTGAGCGAGGGCGTATAGTGGGCATGCGGGAGACCGGGTGGACGTACCGCCGAATTGCTCAACACGTGGGGCGTGAGGTCTCCACAGTACATCGATGTTGTCGCCAGTGGTCAGCGGAAGGTGCACGTGCCCGTCGACCTGGGACCGGACCGCAGCGACGCACGGATGCACGCCAAGACCGTAGGATCCTACGCAGTGCCGTAGGGGACCGCACCGCCACTTCCCAGCAAATTAGGGACACTGTTGCTCCTGGGGTATCGGCGAGGACCATTCGCAACCGTCTCCATGAAGCTGGGCTACGGTCCCGCACACCGTTAGGCCGTCTTCCGCTCACGCCCCAACATCGTGCAGCCCGCCTCCAGTGGTGTCGCGACAGGTGTGAATGGAGGGACGAATGGAGACGTGTCGTCTTCAGCGATGAGAGTCGCTTCTGCCTTGGTGCCAATGATGGTCGTATGCGTGTTTGGCGCCGTGCAGGTGAGCGCCACAATCAGGACTGCATACGACCGAGGCACACAGGGCCAACACCCGGCATCATGGTGTGGGGAGCGATCTCCTACACTGGCCGTACACCACTGGTGATCGTCGAGGGGACACTGAATAGTGCACGGTACATCCAAACCGTCATCGAACCCATCGTTCTTCCATTCCTAGACTGGCAAGGGAACTTGCTGTTCCAACAGGACAATGCACGTCCGCATGTATCCCGTGCCACCCAACGTGCTCTAGAAGGTGTAAGTCAACTACCCTGGCCAGCAAGATCTCCGGATCTGTCCCCCATTGAGCATGTTTGGGACTGGATGAAGCGTCGTCTCACGCGGTCTGCACGTCCAGCACGAACGCTGGTCCAACTGAGGCGCCACGTGGAAATGGCATGGCAAGCCGTTCCACAGGACTACATCCAGCATCTCTACGATCGTCTCCATGGGAGAATAGCAGCCTGCATTGCTGCGAAAGGTGGATATACACTGTACTAGTGCCGACATTGTGCATGCTCTGTTGCCTGTGTCTATGTGCCTGTGGTTCTGTCAGTGTGATCATGTGATGTATCTGACCCCAGGAATGTGTCAATAAAGTTTCCCCTTCCTGGGACAATGAATTCACGGTGTTCTTATTTCAATTTCCAGGAGTGTATATAGTGTTTATAGATTCAGAGAAAGCTTTTGACAATGTAGACTTGAATTACACTCTTAGTAATTCCGAAGACAGAGGAGATAAAATACGGGAGGTGTAACGTTATTTACAACTTGTACAGATCCCATACAGCTCTTACAAGAGTCTTGGCCCATGAAATGGAGGCAACAGTTGGAAAGGGAGCGAGACAGCCTATCTCCCATGTTATTCAATCTGTACATTGAGCAAACGATTAAGGTATCTTAAAAGAAATCTGGAATTGGAATCATACACTGACAGAAAAAAATTGCAAAAACAAAAAATAATTTATGTAGAGTAATGCAGTTTCGAGAAGACATTTTTCTAGGTAACATATTTGAGTGATTAACATTGCAATATAACAGGTCAATTTAAGTTTTGCCATTCCAAATGTGAATTACTGGTATATTAATAACCTGTGTAACTGTCAGAATGTTGAATGCAAGCATGCAAACGTGCATGCATTGTATTGTACAGGTGCCGGATGTCAATTTTTGGGATGGATTTCCATGCCTGTTCCACTTGTTTGGTCAATACAGGAACGGTTAATGCTATCTGTGGGTGAGGCTGGAGTTGTCGTCCGATGATGCCCCGTATGTGCTCGATTGTAGATAGATCTGGTGATCGAGCAGGTCAAAGCAACATGGCGACACTCTGTAGAGCATGCGGCTACCGCAGCGGTATGTGGGCCAGCGTTATACTGTAAGAATGCTGTTCATGAATGGCACCACAATAGGTCGAATCACCAGATTGACGTATCAGTTTGCAATCAGTGTGAGTGGGACCATCACGCGAGTACTCCTGCTCTTATACGAAATCACACCAGGTGTAGGTCCAGTGTGTCTAGCACGCAGACAAGTTGGTTGCAGGCTCTCAACTGAATCCTTCTAACCAATACAAGGCGATCACTG
Organism: Schistocerca cancellata; assembly: GCF_023864275.1. Lineage (NCBI taxonomy): Eukaryota > Metazoa > Arthropoda > Insecta > Orthoptera > Acrididae > Schistocerca > Schistocerca cancellata. The sequence goes on from NC_064626.1 coordinate 614,151,640, forward strand.
GCAAAGAGGGCCGGCCGCGGTGGTCGTGCGGTTCTAGACGCTCCAGTCCGGAGCCGCGCCGCTGCTACGGTCGCAGGTTCGAATCCTGCCTCGGGCATGGATGTGTGTGATGTCCTTAGGTTAGTTAGGTTTAAGTAGTTCTAAGTTCTAGGGGACTGATGACCACAGCAGTTGAGTCCCATAGTGCTCAGAGCCATTTGGACCATTTTTTGAACTGGAAAAGAGACAGAACCATCTTTCATCAGAAAACACAGCAGAACCTCCACCTTGCCCTCCTATGAGCTCTCGCTTGACACTGCTGAAGTAACAAATGGCCGTCGTTTGGGGTCGGTGGAATGCACGCTACTGGGCCTCTGGCTCAGACCTGTCCTTGAAGCAACCGATTTGCAACGGTTCTTTGTGTCACTGTAGTGTCAGCTGCTGCTCAGACTCTTGCTGCAGGTGCAGTACGATGCGCCAGAGCCATATGCGGAACACCATGGTCTCCCCTCTCGATAGTGCCACGTGGCCTTTGGCAGTCCGGTCTTCTTGCGACTGCACATTCTCGTGGCCAACGCTGGCAGAAATCATGTACAGTGGCTACATTCCTGCCAAGTCTTCCTGCAACATCGCAAAGGAACATTTAGCCTATCACAGCCCTGTTACATGACATCGTTCAAACTCAGTGAGGTGTTGATAATGGTGTCTTCGTGGCCTTAAAGGCATTCTTCACTACCGTCAACTCACCACATCCAATCTCAAAGATAACTGAGGCTCACGACCGTGCAGCGTGCATTTAAAGAAAACCTAATTTGCATCCTCGTAGTGGCACTACTAGCGCATTCTTATGCGACTGGCACAAAATTTCAGTAGACATCATCTTTCACATGTAGAAACAAGCCTACCAACCTTCGTTTATGTCACACAACTCGTACTTGGTTGTGACTTTTTTCTGTCAGTGTATTTGAAGGACAAAGAATAAAAACTTCGAGTTTTGCTTACAGCATTGTATTTCTTTCAGAGACAGCAAAGGTTCTGGAAGATTACTTCAATGGAATCGGCACTGCCCTGAAAACAAGTTATGAGATCAATAGCAACAAAAATAACACAAGAGTAACGGAGAGAATTAAATCAGGCGATGCTGAGGGAATTATATTAGGAAATGAGACGCTGAAAGTAATATACGAGTTTTGATACTGGGTTCAAAATGGTTCAAATGGCTCTGAGCACTATGGGACTTAACATCTGAGGTCATCAGTCCCCTAGGACTTAGAACTACTTAAACCTAACTAACCTAAGGACATCACACACATCCATGCCCGAGGCAGGATTCGAACCTGCGACCGTAGCAGTCGCGCGGTTCCGGACTGAGCGCCTAGAACCGCATGGCCACCGCGGCCGGCTTTGATACTGGGGCAGCAAACTAATTGCCAATGGCACAAGTAGAGGTCGCATTAAATTATACCGACAATAGCAAGAAAAGCGCATTTGAAAACTAAAATTATTTTGACATCTAATCTCAATTGTAGTGTTAGGAAGTCTTTTCTAAAAGTTTTTTTCTGGAGTTTAGCCATGTATGCAAGTGAAACGCAGAATATAAACGCTGGAGAATAGATGCTTTAGGAATGGGATGCTACAGAAGGATTGTGAAGATTAGGTTGGTTGATTGTATAATTAATGAAGAGGTACTGAGCCGAATCGGGAATTTTTGACACATCTTGAGTAACAGAATGAGTCGATTGATAGTGCACATACTGAGGCATCAAGTAATAAACAATTTGGTAACGTGGGTGAAAGTGCAGATGGTAAAATTTGTAGAGGGAGATCAACACTTGACTGCAGTAAGTAGTTTGAAACGGTTGTAGGTTGCAGTACATACACACGGATGAGGAGAGTTTCATGGCATTAAAAACTAAGTAAAAACAGTCTTCAGACTGAAGACCACTACAACTACATCGTTGCTTTGCTCAGTGAACTGAGTTACGCTTACAATCACTTCTTGCCTATTTTCAATCGTCGATCGTTTGAATCTGATTGTTACGAGCTATTTTTCGTAGTTGTAATTATCTAAGTCTTCGTAGATAGTCGTGATGAGTGCTTGTTTAACTTGCTAATGCGTCTGTAGCGTCATGAATGATTACGGAGACAAAAGGAAACGAGATATCCGGTGTCGACATACAGTATTGTCCCCTCAACGAGCCCTCAGCCGCTCAGCAGATAAGCAACAGTGTCATATAAAATGAGAGATGATCTACATTTATTCCAGAAGAACATTGCACAATCTGAGGGTCAAGAACCGTATGTCATCCCCTCTTCCTCCTTGCTGCCCAAATGTAAGCGGTGAAAACTTCTACCATCACCTCAAGCTCGATCGATCCCACTTTAGACTGAGTTAGCCAACTTGGACACAAAAAGTCTTTAAAATCAGCTGCAAAGTGTAGTCTTGGCACCGTTTGCTCGAAAGCCTTTATCACATCGCTCAATCATCCCTCCACGCCCAAGACCAACCTCTGCACTTGCGGCGAGATACGCCATCTTGTGGCGTCACATGTTCAGCATTTCTCATCCACTTTTGCTGTATTTCCGAACATTTGCGACCCCATGTGTCTCACATTAAATCACTTGTCTCGGCTTCATCTACGTTGCTTAGAGGTTTTTTAAACGTTAATAAGAATCATCTTGTATTGCGGATAAAAATAGAATCAGTAACTCTGCTGAACACTTGAGAGCTTATTATTAATCAATTACACTGGAAAAACTTGAGACATCATTGGACTTATATATTAATTAATCAGACTGAGTACATACAACCTTTCCCTCATCTGCTCCTTTTCCTCGAACATATCCGAGTCCTCTAAACCTCCCATAGACTTGATCCCCGCCCCTCCCTCTCCCATCCCCTGGTTGCCCCACTCCTCTCCAATCCCAACCCGCTGCCATGCCTTCAACGTTTTGTTCCACCTACTCTCCACCTCTACACCCTTCATCTCCTTTCCCAAGGTGGTTTCCATCAACTCCCTCTCTTTGACTCCCTTCTCTCCCCTGAGTCCTTTTGCATTACCATCCTCTTCATTTCCCCACTCCCTCTCGTGTCTGGCTTTACCCCCCATCCCCCTATGAGTCCTCTCTCTCCATTGGCTCCCTCCCCCCTTGCTTTTTCCTCTCCTCCCCCTTTTTTATCCTGGTTTGTCTGACTCAAACCCCCTGCCCCCATCTGCCCTAGGCTGTGGTGCGTCATCTCTGTGCCACCTTTTTGGTGCAGTATTTTAAGTGAATGTTAAGTGTTATGCATCTTTTCTGAAGTGTAGCGAACAGAAACCATACTGTCTCTGGATGTGACTTTTTATCTCTTGTGAACAGAAACCAGATGGTCACTGTGTTTTTAATTGTCTGTCTACTATTGTACCTGTCTGCTCACTGTGTGCTTTACTTATCATAGCCAACTCTTGTTTTATATTTTGCCTTCCACAAATTTCCGCCATTTTTAAAATTTAAATGTCACCGTTTTTATCGCCTGCTTTTATTATTATTATTTCTGTCTATTCTCAGACGTTATGTCTGGTCAAAAATGGACAGTGACGCGGACCTTGATCAAGCGTGACTTCCTTTTAACTGTACGGTATATGTTATATTGCATTTAGGAACTTTCGGGTCATTGAACATGTATCAATAATTACAGATTTTTGTAGTTGTATATATATGTTTGGATGTAGCTGTATTGCATTGATGTACTGGTGGATATTGTGAGGTATGACTCCTGTAGTTGATAGTATAATTGGTATAATGTCAACTTTATCCTGATGCCACATGTCCTTGACTTCCTCAGCCAGTTGGATGTATTTTTCAATTTTTTCTCCCGGTTTTGCATTACCATCCTCTTCATTTCCCCACTCCCTCTCGCGTCTGGCTTTACCCCCCATCCCCCTATGAGTCCTCTCTCTCCATTGGCTCCCTCCCCCCTTGCTTTTTCCTCTCCTCCCCCTTTTTTATCCTGATCTGTCTGACTCAAACTCAATTTATTATTGTTATTATTATTATTATTATTATTATTATTATTATCTAGGAGATGTGACCTGGATAAACTGAAAGAACCAGAGGCTGTACAGAGTTTCAGCGAGAGCATAAGGGAACAATTGACAGGAATAGGGGAAAGAAATACAGTAGAAGAAGAATGGGTAGCTTTGAGGAATGAAATAGTGAAGGCAGCAGAGGATCAAGTAGGTAAAAAGACGAGGGCTAATAGAAATCCTTGGGTAACAGAAGAGATACTGAATTTAATTGATGAAAGGAGAAACTACAAAAATGCAGTAAGTGAAGCAGGCAAAAAGGAATACAAACAATTCAAAAATGCGATTGACAGGAAGTGCAAAATGGCTAAGCAGGGATAAATAGAGGACAAATGTAAGGATGTAGAGGCTTATCTCACGAGAGGTAAGATAGATACTGCCTACAGGAAAATTAAAGAGACCTTTGGAGGAAAGAGAGCCACTTGTATGAATATCAAGAGCTCACATGGAAACCCAGTTCTAAGCAAAGAAGGAAAAGCAGAAATGTGGAAGGAGTATATAGAGGGTCTATACAGGGGCGATGTTCTTGAGGACAATATTATGGAAATGGAAGAGGAGGTAGATGAACATGAAATGGGAGATATGATACAGCGTGAAGAGTTTGACAGAGCACTGAAAGACCTAAGTCGAAACAAGGCCCCGGGAGTAGACAACATTCCATTAGAACTACTGACAGCCTTGGGAGAGCCAGTCCTGACAAAACTCTACCATCTGGTGAGCAAGATGTATGAGACAGGCGAAATTCCCTCAGACTTCAAGAAGAATATAATAATTCCAATCCCAAAGAAATCAGGTGTTGACAGATGTGAAAATTACCGAACTATCAGTTTAATAAGTCACAGCTGCAAAATACTACCGCGAATTCTTTACAGACGAATGGAAAAAGTGGTAGAAGCCGACCTTGGGGAAGATCGGTTTGGATTCCATAGAAATGTTGGAACACGTGAGGCAATACTGACTTATCTTAGAAGAAAGATTAAGGAAAGGCAAACCTACGTTTCTAGTATTTGTAGACTTAGAGAAAGCTTTTGACAATGCTGACTGGAATACTCTCCTTCAAATTCTGAAGGTGGCAGGGATAAAATACAGGGAGCGAGAGGCTATTTACAATTTCTACAGAAAGCAGATGGCAGTTATGAGTCGAGGGACATGAAAGGGAAGCAGTGGTTGGGAAGGGAGTGAGACAGGGTTGTAGCCTCTCCCCGATGCTATCCAATCTGTATATTAAACAAGCAGTAGAGGAAACAAAAGAAAAATTTGGAGTAGGTATTAAAATCCATTGAAAAGAAATAAAAACTTTGAGGTTCGCCGATGACATTGTAATTCTGTCAGAGACAGCAAAGGAATTGGAAGAGCAGTTGAACGGAATGAACAGTGTCTTGAAAGGAGGGTATAAGATGAACATCAACAAAAGCAAAACGAGGATAATGGAATGTAGTCGAATTAAGTCGGGTGATGCTGAGGGAATTAGATTAGGGAATGAGACACTTAAAGCGGTAAAAGAGTTTTGCTTTTGGGGAGCAAAATAACTGATGATGGTCGAAGTAGAGAGGATAAAAAATGTAGACTGGCAATAGCAAGGAAAGTGTTTCTGAAGAGGAGAAATTTGTTAACATCGGGTATTGATTTAAGTGTCAGGAAGTCGTTTCTGAAAATAGTTGTATGGAGTGTAGCCATGTATGGAAGTGAAACATGGACGATAAATAGTTTAGAGAAGAAGAGAATAGAAGCTTTCGAAATGTGGTGCTACAGAAGAATGCTGAAGATTAGATGGGTAGATCACGTAACTAATGAGGAGGTATTGAATAGAATTGGGGAGAAGAGGAGTTTGTGGCACAACTTGACTAGAAGAAGGGATCGGTTGGTAGGACATGTTCTGAGGCATCAAGGGATCACCAATTTAGTACTGGAGGGCAGCGTGGAGAGTAAAAATCGTAGAGAAAGACCAAGAGATGAATACACTAAGCAGATTCAGAAGTATGTAGGCTGCAGTAGGTACTGGGAGATGAAGAAGCTCGCACAGTATAGAGTAGCATGGATAGCTGCATCAAACCAGTCTCAAGACTGAAGACGACAACAACAACAACAACAACATCTTCTTATTGTGTTTTTAAAATTCTGTAGGCTGAAGAGCGCCATACTAAGCTGCTGCCAGCCCACTGCCTTTGGGTGGGGGGAATTGGAAAACCAATAAAGGAAAACAAAGCACATACATCCAACGTTGGTAGTTTCAGTTAAATATATAAAATAGGGTAAACGTGTCATATAATGGAATAGTATACAAATGTATTGTTATTACTTTTCCTCATTAACTAGGGCACTTAGATCATAGCTAAATTTTATTATGGGTACCTACTGCAGAACAAGACAGTCCAGGACATACTATTTTAAAAGTTTTTAAAAATTTGAAATTTTCTCATAATTATTATTTATAAAATTATTGCCATTCTATTTATAATCTCAGGATTACTACTCGAATTTGTTAAATATTTACGTCTTTGAGAGAAATATCGAATATTGGCGGACAGGCTTCCACTAGAGTGCGCCAGTTAATTTAAGAAAGATTTAAGTGCTCGTTTCGCCCGCATGGTGCTCGAGAGTGGACCTGTAGAAAAATAGCTTGAAGGTGGCTGAATGAACCGTCTGCCAGGCACTTAATTGTGAATTGCATAGTAATCATGCAGAGGTAGATTTAGTGGGCGGCAGCTGGTGATAATTTTGCTGGTGTGAGATACACAGTTTCCGCGAAGCGTGGAGTCTTGTGTCTACACTGATCGGTCAAAAGCACAAGTGAAATTAGTTTTCCCCAGAGCAGCACGCTTCGGCACGGACGCTGGTCTTGAGGGTAACAAGCCTATAGTGGAGGCTTTTACAGTGTCTAACTAAAAATGTGAAACGGAATTAAAATTCACGGAGGTGTGTGATCGTTATTTTAGAGACTACAAAATCGAGTCTAATTTACAAAAAACTGGGGTGTAATAGACAACTTAGCAATGTGACATTGCAGCCCTTCTGGCCTAGATCCATGCGCACTGATTTGGTTGGAAGGGGTGTCATAAAAGCGTTGGAACCTCACCGGACGAAAGTTGGTCAACAACTAACCCTTGATATTCCGGATGCTGGGACTGGGATAGAGATGACGTCCGAGTTCGTATCACACATGTTCTATTGGGCAAAGATCTGTGTGTCCTGCTGGCCATGAGAGTATTTCAAGTAGACTGTTCACAGAGACACGTGTCAAGTATGAACGAGCACTGCCCTGTTGGAAAAATTGAAACTTCCCCTTTTTAATGTAAAGAATGACTGAGCTGGTAAAGCTTCTACGTTACTTGATTTTCAAACTCCAGACTGAAACTGAACGTACTGAGACAGTTTTCTCTTTACTTATTCTGATCATTACTAAACTGACACACAATATTTTAGCTCAACGCAATCTGAGTTTTAATAATCCCTACAAAAGAATACCCCTGACTAACAATAACCTATATCCTTCACGAATCACTTTCCTCAAAAAATTCTTAGTTACTCGAATAACTGCAATACAGCGAGCGCCAATACTGCCAGTTAAATAAAAGATTCTAACTACTGAAGGCACTAACTACTGATAGGCATATAGTTAACAAATGAAAGATTTTGGTAGAGAACAAACAATCTATTTACCTTAATAGTGTTCAAAAGTCATAATATATATAGATTCTTGACGTCCAGTTTAACAAATTTCCTTTTTCTGGCGGACACAGGTCCAGATAGTCCGCCCATATTAACATCTCAGAACTCTGGCATATCTCTCCCCGCATCCACCATTGCTGGCGGCTCACCTCCAACTGCCCAACCCAACGGGCTGTTGACATCCAACTGCCCAACACTACACTGGCGAATAACTTCCAACAACGAGTCCAACCGGCCACAGACTGCGATTTTAATACAGAGCGCTATGTGGCGTTGCCAACATAAAAACCTAAATAGCCTACTTACAAAATGACTCCTGTCGTTTGAGAGTTAAGACATGAAGACACAGGGTTTCCGTGACGTACCGTTATCCGTCAGAGTTCACTTCACAACAACCAGCCGCGACTTGAAGTCATACGCGATGGCTCCCAGCAACATGACGCTGGGGGTAAGACCGCTATGCTTCTCCGAAACATTGGTAGTATGGGACCTCTCCTCACCAGTCAAAAACCAGCAGTGCATGCTTCCCGGCCACGGCACCACTCGAAACGCAGACGTTCGTACTTATTTCGCTAAACACAGTCATGATCGCATTGAAGTTGTTTATTTTTATTTTTGGGTGACCGGTTTCGATCTTCTAAGAGATCATCTTTAGGTCTTACATTCCTCGGTGACAGTAGGAATCGTTGGCGTGGAGCAGGTCTGTCTGTGCACTTGAATACTAATAGATCGCTGGGTTTTCCGTGCAACAGTTGTGGTGTTAGCGGCAGCCTACTCAGGCTGCTGCTAGTCTGCGACCAATGGTTCTGGCTGACGCAGACTGGTGCACAGCGTCCGTTACCCGTTGCGAGCCCAGATGTGACGGGGTTACGGTGTGCTTGGTGCACAGTACGGTGATCCTCCCTTGTGGTGGGCAGAACCCTGACGACCAGTACGCCTGTCCTCACGCTCCCACGCGGTTCAACATGAGGACGCTGTCACACCCGAATGCCCCACAAATCTGGATATTGCACGGTCAGATCTAACGGCCAAATGGAGACACACAATGAGACCATTTTCAAACTGCTGACAACGCTATGTCACACAAGTATATGGCACTTCCACAACGTCGATCACTAAACAATGGAGCTGCTCACGCCCCTTACATAACCCACCAGGCTTGATAACAAGACTGGTGACCGATGTACGTGTTACAGAGGATCGCAGCTCTAATCATTTACACAACCACCGATGGAGTGTACGTGTACGAAGTTACATTGATAACCGATCATGTTTTCTGAATGCTTCACTTTTTGTCATCACCGAGTGTAATTTTCACTCGGCTTTTGTGGGGCGATTTTTGTCTTCTGTTTCGTCTTTTCATTATTGACAATAGCTGTCCACTAATTTACATTAGGTACTCCGGCAGTTATTAGAACACATTAACTATCCTTTTGTGTAGCGAGGCAGATCTATTCGATGTTTATTCTGAGCCACCCTCAGGACAGGGGCATTATGTATTCATCATCATTTGAGCCAGAACTTCATTTTATGAAGGTGACGAATACCTTAGCCCTAGCGTCTTTAGGTAACAAAAACATTAAGATACACTCCTGGAAATTGAAATAAGAACACCGTGAATTCATTGTCCCAGGAAGGGGAAACTTTATTGACACATTCCTGGGGTCAGATACATCACATGATCACACTGACAGAACCACAGGCACATAGACACAGGCAACAGAGCATGCACAATGTCGGCACTAGTACAGTGTATATCCACCTTTCGCAGCAATGCAGGCTGCTATTCTCCCATGGAGACGATCGTAGAGATGCTGGATGTAGTCCTGTGGAACGGCTTGCCATGCCATTTCCACCTGGCGCCTCAGTTGAACCAGCGTTCGTGCTGGACGTGCAGACCGCGTGAGACGACGCTTCATCCAGTCCCAAACATGCTCAATGGGGGACAGATCCGGAGATCTTGCTGGCCAGGGTAGTTGACTTACACCTTCTAGAGCACGTTGGGTGGCACGGGATACATGCGGACGGTCTAGGAATGGTAGAACGATGGGTTCGATGACGGTTTGGATGTACCGTGCACTAATCAGTGTCCCCTCGACGATCACCAGTGGTGTACGGCCAGTGTAGGAGATCGCTCCCCACACCATGATGCCGGGTGTTGGCCCTGTGTGCCTCGGTCGTATGCAGTCCTGATTGTGGCGCTCACCTGCACGGCGCCAAACACGCATACGACCATCATTGGCACCAAGGCAGAAGCGACTCTCATCGCTGAAGACGACACGTCTCCATTCGTCCCTCCATTCACGCCTGTCGCGACACCACTGGAGGCGGGCTGCACGATGTTGGGGCGTCACCGGAAGACGGCCTAACGGTGTGCGGGACCGTAGCCCAGCTTCATGGAGACGGTTGCGAATGGTCCTCGCCGATACCCCAGGAGCAACAGTGTCCCTAATTTGCTGGGAAGTGGCGGTGCGGTCCCCTACGGCACTGCGTAGGATCCTACGGTCTTGGCGTGCATCCATGCGTCGCTGCGGTCCGGTCCCAGGTCGACGGGTACGTGCACCTTCCGCCGACCACTGGCGACCACATCGATGTACTGTGGAGACCTCACGCCCCACGTGTTGAGCAATTCGGCTGTACGTCCACCCGGCCTCCCGCATGCCCACTATACGCCCTCGCTCAAAGTCCGTCAACTGCACATACGGTTCACGTCCACGCTGTCGCGGCATGCTACCAGTGTTAAAGACTGCGATGGAGCTCCGTATGCCACGGCAAACTGGCTGACACTGACGGCGGCGGTGCACAAATGCTGCGCAGCTAGCGCCATTCGACGGCCAACACCGCGGTTCCTGGTGTGTCCGCTGTGCCGTGCGTGTGATCATTGCTTGTACAGCCCTCTCGCATTGTCCGGAGCAAGTATGGTGGGTCTGACACACCGGTGTCAATGTGTTCTTTTTTCCATTTCCAGGAGTGTAAAAAAAACTCAATCATCACTAGTGTTATTGGGTACATCGTTGCACTATTCACAAGCAAAGAAACACTCTCACTATAAAGCTTACCTCAGAGCTTCTGCATCCACATCTATACACCGCAAGCAAACTACGGTGTGCAGCAGTGGGTACTTCTGGTACCATTATTATTTCCCCTATTCCCTGTTCCATTCGTGAATAATGCGTGGGAAGAACGATTGTCGGTAAAACACCGTATGACCTCTATTTTCTCTCATTTTCTCGCTGTGGTCAATCGCGAGGCGTATATGGGAGTAAGTAATACAGGGTGGCAAAACCCAAAAAAAAATGGTTCAAATGGCTCTGAGCACTATGCGACTTAACTTCTGAGGTCATCAGTCGCCTAGAACTTAGAACTAATTAAACCTAACTAACCTAAGGACATCACACACATCCATACCCGAGGCAGGATTAGAACCTGCGACCGTAGCGGTCGCTCGGCTCCAGACTGTAGCGCCTAGAACCGCACGGTCACTCCGGCCGGCGGCAAAACCCACCTGGGTTGCCTATCTTAAGGTTCACGAAACGTTTTCTGGGCCAGATTTATTTTGTCCACGCCGCCGCCCTTCTTGAAATATACACCCTTGGAATATGCAGAGTAAGCCCCTCTGTGATATACAACGTGCCTCTCACAGAGCCTGCCACTGGGGTTTGATGATCATCTATGTAAAGCCCGTGATGAAATGCGGCACTTTTCATTGAAGCTTCTCGTTCCTTCTCTCTTTCTTTCTCTCTTCCACTGCTCCAACCTAATAAGGTCACAGACTGATGATCCCAGCTGTAACAGAAGGCACATTGAAGGCACCATCGGACCTTCATAGGAAACATGAGTCCTGAGACCAAAGACGTGCGTCCAATCCTCAAGTCAATTATCGCGTTTCAGCCAGCCGAATCCCATCGCCAGCCAGCAGCCTCGGCCGTCCGCTGTCTCGGCGCTCGTCTCCAGCTGCCAAAGTCGTTTTGGGGCTTCATGAAACTACACCATTCCTGGCGTGATGCCGTCCTTGAACTCTAACTAAACCAACTGATGGTCTTTATTCCAAACTGTATGCACGTATTTCTTATTTTCATCTTTAAACTAGACGTGCACCTGGATGGTGGCTCGATTCGTTGTTTTCATTTACACTTCTAATCCTAGACAACGTCAGATCTGTCTGGTACTTTCTTAATGTCACCGCGCCAGGAGAAGTCGCGGCAGCTTGTAGACATACCAGTTGGCGCCGACGCTTCAGACTGATCAACCAACTTAGGCCCAGTTTCTACACTACTACGATTAACGATGAGATGGCTAATATCTGCCACAAGGACTTGACTACTCGTGTTGCGCATGCGCAATAGACGCTCTCCATCCTCACGGTCATCTTGCGGCTCAATCACAGTATGCTGACCAATCAAACACTTGCGTTTACTGGTGTACAAAACTTAAGCACAGAAGTAGCTTTCGCATGGTGTCACTGCCAAGTAACATAGTTCGGTGCAATTTGGATCATACACAAAAAGAACTACTATAGAGTAGTACAAAAGGTAACTGAGAGAAGCACACAATGATACGAACAAAAATGATGCTATTATTCAAGGATAATAATTACACTGTGGTCGTCGCGATTTATGACGGGCCCCTGGACATAACAAAAGGCGCGACGTGGTTCTTAACAGTCTGTGTGATCAAAGCGGACGGCAGAAGATTATCATAATAAAATAAAATAAATCAGAGCTCGCACGGATTGATTTAAGTGTTCAATTTTCCCGCGCCCTGTTCGAGAGTGCAGTGGTAGAGAAATGGCTTGAAGGTAGATTTACTTTTACATTTTAGAGTCGTTTTACTTTTCCATCGATGGTCTTCAAATATTCTTTGTTTGAGAGGCGAATATTTCTTTGTTTAAATTGCTTAAGTATTTTAATAAAAATGTTGTTTTGTGGGATCAATCAGGCAGTTAATTGTGATTTACAGACTAATCGTGTCAATGTAGAGGTAGATTAATGCATACTCTGCAATGTGTTCTCACGCTGGCCGCACTGTTGGTAAGTTCTTGTGACAGGGCGATCCATTCCTCCTGCAGCACGGTTGAAAACTTGTGAATCGTCGATGGTGCATGTCGACGCGCTGCAGTACGTCTTTCCAACGCTCCCGCTCATACTTGATTGGACTTAAGTGTGGAGAATAAGCAGGCCAGTCCATTCGCTGAATATGCTCTCGTTCCAAAAACTCCTGCACCTGCGTGGTTCGATGGAGTCACGCATTGTCATCCATAAAAGTGAAGTCAGGGTCGAATGCACCCCTGAAACGAAGGGAGTAGATTGTTGACTGGAGTACACCTTGTTCAAAGATTTGGAGGCCAATACTCCCATGCTACATTATGTCTCCCCACAGCATAACACATGGATCACCAACACAATCATGCTCGACAATGTTCCTGGGGTTTTATGTATTCCCACCTTTCCCTTTCGCTAAATGAAAGTACGTCATGCACCCATAATTCACGCGAAAGCTACTTTCGTTATTAAGTTTTGCAGACAGCTCTGTTGAAGGCTACTTGTAACAGTATGCTCTGGTGGTCAAAGCTTGCACTCACATATGTCGCCAGTTGTCGGGAGGATACAACACAAGAATGTAGATCAAGTTCTTTTCTCGAAAAATTCGTACTAAGCAAGACAACTGCTCATCGCCTTGAGGACGTAATGTGTTTGTTGACTCTTCTAGGAACATACCTCTCGGAACTAGAAGAATTAACCACATAGTGATGCAGAACGCTTCTCTCGCAGCGTTTGCCATTGGAATTGGTTGATCATTTCGGCGACGCTTTCGTTCTTTCTAAATGATCCTATAACGAAACGCGTCGCTCTACTTTGGATCTTCTCTATTTCCTCTATCAGTCCTGTCCGATACGGAACCCATACCGACAACAGCATTCAAGTATTGGTTGAACTCGAGTGGTCGTCATTGACGGACTACTTTGACTGAGAATTCTTCTAAAGAATCGGTCTGGCATCTGCCGTACACGCGATTAATTTTATGTGATCCTCCCATTTGACATCGCTCTGTACACGTACTCCTCGTTATTTTGCGGAAGTAACTGCTTCTAGTGATTCTTCTGTGTGCCGGTCGTTGTGACCGAGCGGTTCTAGGCGCTTCAGTCTGGAACCGCGCTGCTGCTCCGATCGCAGGTGCGAATCCTGCCTTGGGTATGGATGTGTGTGATGTCCTTTTAAGTAGTTCTAAGTCTAGGGGACTGATGACCTCAGATGTTAAGTCCCATAGTGCTTAGAGCCATTTGAATCATTTGATTCTTCTGTAATTGTGTAATCGTACCATAAAGGCTCTTTCTGTCTATGTATTCGCAATACATTGCATTTAGTTACGTTGAGGGTCAATTGCCACTCGCTGCACGAAGTGTTGATCCTCTGCAGAGCTTCCTAAATTTCGCTACTTCTCTGTATATAACAGCATTATCCGCTGAAAGCCTCATGGAACTTCCGACGTCATATATATATATATATATATATATATATATATATATATATATATATATATATATATATATATATATATATATATATACAATGTCAAAATTGATGGTCCTATAGAACGCCCATGGGACACTTTTCAAGTTTTTTTTTTTGTCTGAAGACTTCTCTCCGTTCAGAATGATATGCTGTGTTGTTTCCTAGAAACTCTTCAGTCCAGTCACATAGTTGGTATGAGCACCATACGCTAGTACTTTGTTCATTGGATTTTGGACAAAAGACTTCGACGATCATTGATTTAGAAGATACGGTCTCGAGAAACAGGATGCATCTTTTTGAAATATCCAGTATACTGCCTGCATGTAACCTAAGCCTTTCGAAGGGCACCAACATAACCTCTGGGCTTAACGTCTCCAAGTGATGGGGATGACGGATCATTAGTAATGCATGATGAAGATATGGAGTGGGGTCTGAGAACCGTATCCTTCCAATTTTCATTTTCTCACTAGCCAAACTCTGAGGCTGAAATTTTTGAAACAATGAGGGCTCAAAGCAACTGCAACCCCTTATTACTTTGTTGTAAGAGATTCTACAGATTCATAAATATTTTAAATAATGTCATCGCGTTTTCAACAATTAGGATTTTATTATTTTTGATGTGCATATTAAGTTGTTATCCCTACATAACATGAACCTAAATGTCAAATTATTGTAAGGTATGAAGGTCAACAAAGTACAAAATTGATTATACCTACTGTTAATATAATCTTCGGATTTAGGTTATGATATGTTTGATATGCCTGCCATCATTGGCGACGATGTGTTGCAGATAAATAGCGAAATTCTGCATGACCCGCTAAAGTGTCGGAACCTCGATGCTGTCGATGACCTCCTGAATGGCTGTTTTCAGCTTACAATGGTTTTGGGGTTATTGCTGTACACTTTGTCTTTAATGTAGCCCCAAAAAAAGAAGTCGCATGTGTTCAGATCGGGAAAATATGGCGGCCAATCGAGGCAGATGCCAGTGGCCTCTAGGTACCCCGGAGCCAGAGTGTGGTCCCCAAAGTGCTCCTCCAGGACAGCAAACACTCTCCTGCTTCGATGGGTCGAGCTCCGTCGTGCAAGAACCACATCTTGTTGAAATCAGGGTCACTTTGGATAAAACGGATGAAATCATCTTCCAAAACTTTCACGTACCGTTCAGTAGTCACCGTGCTATCAAGAAATATCGCACCGATTATTGCACACTATACAGTCACCCGTTGAGGGTGAAGAGACTTCACGATCTCGAAACACGGATCCTCAGTCCCCCAAGTGCTCCAATTTTGCTTACTAACGAACCCATCCAAATTAAACGGGGCTTCGTCACTAAACCAAACCATGTATGCGCATACTTGCCCCGCGGGCAACCGTGCAGTTTGAACGTCCTAACGCAACCCGTTCGGAAGTTATGGTGATTTTATTTCATATAGTTCAATGATTGTCACCCAGTGAGTTTAGATTTCTTTTGTAAAAAGGATTATTCATCCTAGCTTCACACTGATCAGGTGCAAACTGCACCGCAGGCAGCTCTCGCAACAAGGGCAATTTAAAAGCGCCGACGTGTAAACGAAAACGACAACTCGTGACGGGTGAGGCTCGGTACAGGAACGAAACGACAGAGTCCATGCAGTAGACTCAGTTGCCACCAGTAGCCGCTGGAGGTAAGACAGTCGCTCCTGTAGAGTGGTCATACGGCACGCTCCGCGGCGCACACAAGTTGAAGGACAACGGCAGGCGGCCTGGTTTACACAGACGCCCGGGCGCAGTACGTCACATCTCTCAGCGCAGAGGCGGCGAAAAAACGGAGCGCCCGGGGCTGCTCTCGACGCATATGTGTGCTGTGTATGCGCCCGCTGGCCCGTCCGTGTACAAAATGACCACGAGGTACAGGATTACACTGAATGCGCTACACGTCTACGCCAATACTCCGCGGATCGCCTCGCGATTTGTGGCGCGAGGCACTTCTGGTGACACGGTCATTTTCCATTTTTCCAGTTCCATTCGTGAATGGAGCGTCAGAAGAACAACTGTTCATAGATCTTCACATGAGCTCTAATTTCTTTGATTTTCTGGTCGTGATCGTTTCACATGACGTATTCTTTTGGAACGTACGCTCTCAGATGTACAACGCCTCGGTTATAGCGCCCATCAGTGGTATTTGTTGATGTTTGTTGAGCACCTTCGCTACGCTCTGAAGAAACGCGCCGTTCCTCGTTGGATCCTCTGCGTATGTTCAAGACCGAAGAACACCACTCGAGAACCAACAGAACGAGTATTTCGTAAGCTACTTCTCTCATGGATGGACTAGTATTTCTTAAGGTCCTTCCAATGAATTTCAGGGTTACAACTCCTTTACCTACTACAGGCTTTATGTGGTCACTCCAGTCCACGTTTAGTTGTAGGTATCTTGCAGTTGATACGGCGATCTACCGTCAATAGATTGACCCAACAGCAATGGATCTCTTCGTGTAAAAACTACTGTGATGATCAAACAGTGAAGGATTTCTTCGCATGTTTACCCGCAACGTGCATTTATTTACCCAGAGTGCACCTGCCAGTCTATGCGTACCTTCCTCCAACTCGCTGCAGTCTGCTGGTGCTGCAACCTTGCTATAGGCAGTAGCACACTCCGCAAATATTCTCAAAGAGCTTATCAACTAGACATTTCTAAAAACAGTAAACGCTCACTAATTCTGACTCACCTAACTCGGAGATTCACTAAATCGGACTGGTGGTTGCTTATCACGAAATGACACCCACGTTACTCATTTAGGCTCATTCATTGTAAAGTGTTACACGCATCTTCTCCATTGCCATTCGTTTCAACCGTGGCCGATGATGAGTAACGTATCTATCATTGTGGGTCACCACTGCGCAACGAAGTGAAACATCTTTATTTCTCGTGTAGGTAGCTTCATGTTTAAAATATGTTTGTTTCTTAAGGAACAGATTTTAAACATGAAAAACATCCGGAAAATTTTCATTGACACTACAAAAAAAAAAGGGTAAACAAACCCAAAAAGAGAGAACATCAGTTACATACGTAAAATCGCAAAATCCTATATTCCACGCCCCTCCCCCTCCCCTCTCCCTTCCCCACCTCCTCCCCATGCCCTCTCCCTCCCCCATCTACCCTTTTGGCGGGAATTTTGATTTTTGGCGTGAATTTTGAGTTTTGGCGGGAAATTCGAATTCTGGAGAAAATTTCTTTGTCCCAGGGCTGTGCAGATGTCCCAGCCCACTCCCACCTACGAATTGGCAGGAAATCAAAAGTGGTGGCGCCCTTTCTGGGACTCGAACCCCGGTCCTTCTGGATGGAAAGCCCAAGTGCAGCACCCTAACACATGGAAAATATCTAGATGCAGTATAGGGTGTTAGATTAGTATACTTTACTTATTTTGGTTGGGAAACTGAAGTAAAAATCGGTGCTAATTACACAACTATATGCATAGCGCTACACACAGGATGCTAAAATCGCAATACATCTCAAAATTTGACGATTTCATACAACTGATGTTATCCTGCTGGAAAAAAAAATTGCACAGTACCACTTGAAACTTGCGGCAGACATACTCAATCACTATCCTTCACCTACAAATTAACGGAAAAAAGGTTGGAGTGGAAGGTAATACCTTTACTTTTGGCAGGAAACATTTTCAACCGACGAGATGCTGGTGTTGGATAGAGAGGAGTCTAATAAGTGCTTGACTATCGCCGCGAAGCCCAGGGAATCGAAATTCTGGAAAGCCAATACACGCTACCACAACTGATGGAAAATACTTCTCTGTTCCAATTACACGTCGAAATTGTCGTGAAAAAAACCAGCACTAGTAATCAATGGGTCATAATGCAACACATGTACTGCTGATTGGGGAAAATCATCCCCCAGGGGAGAGAGGCGACAGTCGCACGTGTACTCTTGTCTCTGCGTGGTCACGAACTGACCAACTTAGAGTCGCTCATACCTCACCTCATCGCTCACCCGCTCTCCCTCTCCCACCGTAGGTAGGGGTGCAGGCGTGTTCTATCTTATCGCCAGTGGTTCACAAAGATATCTATATGATGGGAGTGATATACTGTCTCCAGTCTGTGGAAATCCGTCACAGATGGACGCTTCCTGCAATCTGTTAAACGAATTTCTCAGAAAGACTGGAGCAACGACGAAATCCCGGAGAACTCTACAGAGCACTTTTTCAAATCGACAGTTGCTGTTGCTTCTGCGTTCTGCCAGCACCCGCCCAGCAGGCAGACAGCACATTCGACGAGGGAGCAGGTGGCTGGGTGATCCACACAGTCGATCTGCACTAACGTTGCCGGCATACATAATAGGCCACAATTGACCGGAAGTAGGACGATACTACACCGATTACATTCGACGCTTCATTAAGGAACAGAGGGAGCCGTGTCCGTAACTACCGTTCCACGAAGACTATCCCACGCCAATCTTACTCATGGCACCCATCCAAGTGCACAAGATCTCTCCAGATAAGTCCATGTCGAGGAGGTTAGCACACCTTATCGGAGTACAGCAGACAGGACTGTTGTGGTGATAGCCGGCCGGAGTGGCCAAGCGGTTCTAGGCGCTACAGTCTTGGACCGCGCGTCCGCTTCGGTCGCAGGTTCGAATCCTGCCTCGGAAATGGATGTGTCTGATGTCCTTAGGTTAGTTAGGTTTAAGTAGTTCTAAGTTCTAGGCGACTGATGACCTCAGACGTTAAGTCCCATAGTGCTCAGAGCCATTTGAACCATTTTGTTGTGGTGATATAATAGACGGCTAAGAAGAAACATGTGGTTTATACGTGATGGAGCCCCAGCTGGATGGAGTTTGAAACATTTTAAGTAAATAAACTGTGCCATCAATTCTGGAGTACTATTCCGGTGTCTGTAGTCAAAACCAAGAAGGTACTGGCACGAGACAAATGATGTTAGAGCACACACTCACATGACTGCACGGTTCTGCACCTAAAAATTCTATACTTACAGTCATAGGGTTTCCAAATTATTAGTCGTGCGGAATGCAACGCTCTTAATACTCTACTGCAGGACATAATATGTCCAACATCTGACACACAACCACTACGGCGACAAAGTTCAAGATGATAAAACTGCATCCTTCTACACTATTCAGATGTTCTACGGAGGGACTGTTCCTCACTACGAAGGTATCGTCGGTGCACATCCGCCGTTCGACCTGCTTACAAACAAACTAGAATGACGTCGGGAATCCAATGCTCCTAATACTCTAATATAGGACGTATATATCCAACACCACACGTACAACCACCCTGCGAGTTTCCTACCCCAAACACAATGACGACGAACTATAAAATGATAAAACTACTTCCTTCTACACTATTTGGGTATCCTAGGAAGTGAGCAAGCTGTTCCTCTCTAGGAAGGCATCGTCGGTGTACATCTGCCACTCGAGTTGCTTATAAACTAACAAGAACGAAGTCGGGCACTGCTATTCTGTCTCTTAGGAAATTGATGGATTTTATACGTCTTTTTTTAAGTCAGAAACGTACGTACCCTCAATCACACTTCCCACGTCAGTCATGCTTATTATTAGTAGTGGCGGTTAGGAAGAATGTGGGTATACCTCACTAGGAAATAGAGCGAGAAAAAAACGACATTAATACTTTCGGTAGTTGATACATTGAGTTACCACGCACGCCTGCTGCACGCAAATGCACATGAAGAAGCATCAATTTATTACGAGGACGTAAGCACCAAGATCCGTAGCCAAAGGAGATGTAACAGTCTTACTGGTGTTAAAAGTAGCATCACGACGTCCCTGGTAGCACACAGAAGTCCTGGCCTGATGTTAGGTAGTTTTGCTCATGCGTAGGATAATATAGAAATTTCGTCGTAACACCACGTCTCTCGAGTGCACCCTCCTCACACTATTAAGGCTGATATATGTGGCATCAGTTCACTCTCCTACAGAACATTCTACGAAATCGCTTAAGTCCGATAAACGCATTGATTCTTGTCCTTAATATTTAGGGAATAACATTGCTTGTGAGAACCAACAATAATTAGTACCTACATTCGACTGCACGCGTGAGAACACAGTTCTGGATTGGGATACACATGTTTCGCCTGCTTTAATATAACACCTCTGTGTGACACTTATATCACCTTTGATGAAGTATGTGTTACAAAAACTCACGTAGTTTACAGGGGGAGGGGGATGGTTAAAACTGAATTCAGACAGAGCAAAATTTTTAAGCTTTTCGCGACCTTGAGTGTCTAGGTACGAGTGTCTGGGTACGCACAACCCACCTCAGTTCCCAGCCCTTCATAGTACGTTTTCTCTAATTTTATGTATCATCAGACAATTTACCTAATTTTGCATGTTTTTCGAGACTTTACGTATTTCGTCTTATTTCCCTCAATTTTACGTATTTCCCATCAATTTGTCATAACTATAACAGGTTTTTCTCTATTTTTACCGATTTTATGTCTTTTTCATATTTTTTCGATAGTTTTCCTTGTGTATATAGTCATTTGCTGGCATAGCATGCGTTGTTTGATTTTATACGAGGATATTTGCGTGTCCCATACACTAGCCTATTAAAAAATCCTAAGAATCCCTCCTCCCCCCGATGATCTACAAGCATGCAGTGTGGATAGGACGATCATGAAAAGTATAGTAATACTCGCCTCATACCTAGATGAGGCTCAACGAGAGGTGCAGATTGAAACTCGAAGTCTCGAAACAATTATGTGTGCTGGTATGACACGTCAGAGAGCTTGTCTGCAGATTCACGTAGCGATTCACGTGATGGAAAATTAAAGTCGGGCACACTTCACCATGTTCATTTGACTTCCACTCTATCGCATAGGGATCGGCAACATGGGGTTGACTTGTGTACAGAGTTTATTTCTTCTGCTGCTCTGATATTCTTCCCGTAAGTACATGCTCTTATTGCTTACCAGTTGAGCATCGCTACTTTTGTTTATACCTTCCTAATCTGATACGTTCCCACAACCCTACCAGGACATCTACAAACTGTAGATGTAGGGTATTTGTTTGTCCAAGTAATAAGTTATTCGTTAGTTGACAGTATGTCGACTGCACTTAGCATCCTGGAACGTGGGAGTTTCCCTTCTCCGTACCTGCAGAGTGCGCCTCCCTGGCAGCGTAATTTACAGACGAGCAGTTAAGTTAGCAAGTTATGCATTCGGACCGCAACCATCCACCGCTGACAGCTCTACACATATACAGATAGAGACTATGTATGCATATTACTATTCGCGAAGTCTCGATTTTAACCATTTTTGTACATTATTTTCGACAGTGCTACAGCCTTGCAAATAGCGAAAAACGTTTCGTTAAACAATTGTGTATGGAACGTAAGCGCATTTAAATTCATCCACCTAAAGAGCATAACATCTTCGATAAAACTTATTTTACTAATATTTCGTAACAATACTGTCTAGATTCCCCAATAATAACAACAAACAAGGCATCCTCCTTTTATACTCTTATAGATCCAATATGACAGCACGTGATCATCCCAACTCCGCTGTTTTGTGTGTTAGATATCCGTTGGGTGGAGGGAGACAGTCCTTGGTAAATATTATTCTTATGAGAATAGCACATTGGTCGGATGGTATAGTATAGCACTGTACTCGAATGCACCCAATCACTCACAACCATATATTCTCCAGATGCAGTGCATATGCTCTTTTTTCTTTATGTCTATGTCTATGCGAGTGTCGTAGATGGATCTAAGTCCAAACGTTGGTACACACAACTGTCTTTGGAATTTACCTTCTGCACATGGTGACACAATTACATGAACATGCGAGAGGTGGGTTATTTAAATCCTTGAGCTTCCATAGTTTTCAAAAATAGTTTGAAGCACATTCTGGGTTGATTCTTGGACCAGAACATCCTAACCATATCAACTGTAAGCTTACGTTACGTCTCTATTGATCTCGATAAGTAGACAGGCTGTTAAAATCTAAACGTCCTCTACTGTCCTGCCTTCGGCAAACTTGCTTGTTTAGTAATAAGACGTGTTGGTGATACGTCTTAGACTGATGACGGAGAGAATAATATGCACACAGTAGAAATAAGACGATTGTAATGAAACTTTATTTGAACGCATGAATGACTGGCACTAGATTAAAACTAAGTAATCGCTTGCCTTATTGTTCTTAACGCGTGGACGTTATCCCAACCAACTCCCAGGGTGTTAGCTGTGAACCAGCAGTGGTATCTGTGGGACGGACAGGCGCCAGCTGTTGTCAGACGGAGCAACTTCTCCCTCGGCGCCGTGGTAGTCCGAGATAGCGCTGTGCTCCCCAAGTTGCGCTCTCGGACAAGTGTCCCGCTTCTATCTACTCTGAGAGGCACTAGTTTGATACGTCTCACGCTGCTAAGCGTTGGGGTTTCATCTACACGTACTTTACACCAGCGTCAACAACGAGGCGAACAGAAAGTTCCATCAAACACTATTATTCTTCTGGTAAATGTCACGAAATATGTTGTTCTCCATATACAGATGATTTTTCAGGTCTTGTTCATTCGCCGATTTTTTTCTGCCACCACTGAAACTTCAACGCTAGAAAGTACCTTCTGCTTAACATGGACGGCAGGAAGGAGAAATTTAATTAAGAAAAAAAGTGAAATGCGGCTTTTGGAACACGTTAACGTTGGATATGTTAGAAAAAATTATTCAATGGCTGCAATGGGGTTCATTTGGACATTACACGACCTACTTCTGTTAATCCCGAGATCTTTCGCTACATACACAAAGCCCAAGTCTCGATACGCCCTTACGTGTTTTCACCAAGGTTAATCAGCATCACGAGTTATTGCATCGGACAACGCAACGTGCAGTCTTGCGACAGCTTTTCTCCAGAAACATTTAGCATGTACATTCCTTTGAACTGTTATAATAAGGTCACTGTTAAGAAAATTGACCTGTACTAACGAACATCCTATTTTAGCAATTCATGAAATGTATTCGTAGTTGCGAATACGGACAACCATCAGCTGTATAACGGAATGAAAATCTGTGCCGGACCGGAAATCGAACACGGATTTCCCGAGCGGTCGCCTCACCATCCATGTTATGTCCAAGAACTTTTCATTCCATCTCGAAATAACACAGGCACTGCAGTGTCGTATTCTATTTTAGTAAGTTCACAACATGCCATAAAACGAAGTTCAAAAGAAAAGAGGTATCCTATCTTGAATTCTGTTTTTGAAGTTTACTTTCCTGATATGAGACATTAAGTTCTAAGGAAAAGAGAAAGGATAAACACAAGTATATTCGGTGCACCGATATGAGAACAGTTTTTTCCTCGCGCACATACTGCGTGCGTTTCCTAGCGTCCGGGGCCAGAAAAACTGGACATCTGAATACGTTAAATTAAGAAAATATCAACTACTTATCGAATATTTTAACCAGTTGTCAATGTGAACTACTATTGTCGGTTATAACTCACTGTAGAGGTAAGCATGAATGAATCAAAATTGTAAAATGGTTCTGGATTGAGGTCTGTTGTGAATAACTAGTCGCAATAATGATAGTGAAATGTTTTTCTTTAACACACCGCAGACTGCATTATTTGTGAGTGAAAAACATCAGTGGGGTGAGATAGCGCTATTAACGTAAACGTTCTAAAGTTTACTGGCAATTCTCGTTCGCATGTAACCCCTTCACTACAAACTAACCACTTGAAAAAAATACATACGTATCCAGCTCGTTGGAACAAAGTATCTAGTATAGTAATATTCCGAAATCATCAAGAAAATGGCTCAAATGGCTCTGAGCACTGTGGGAGTTAACATCTGAGGTCATCAGTCCCCTAGAACTTAGAACTACTTAAACCTAACTAACCTAAGGACATCACACACGTCCATGCCCGAGGCAGGATTCGAACCTGCGATCGTAGCAGTCGCGCGGTTCCAGACTGAAGCGCCTAGAACAGCTCGGCCACACCGTCCGGCAAGATCATCAAAACACGCATGGTATGGATAAACTCCTTGACTTCCTTACACATCTAAACTCCATACACCCCAACATCACATTCACTATGGAGACTGAAACGGAGGGTAAATTACCTTTCTTTGACATCTTGGTCAAGAGAAGGGCTGACCGCACCCTAGGTCATGGGCTGTATCGGAAGACAACGCACACTGATCTGTATTTGCACGCAGACAGCTGCCACCACCCTTCACAGAGAAATGGGGTACTTAAAACTCTAGTACATAGGGCGCGCACTATCTCTGACGCAGAGAATCTACCCCAGGAATTGGAACACCTGAGAACTGTATTTCGAAAAAATGGGTAGTCAGAGTGGCAGA
The DNA here is from genome assembly GCF_023864275.1 of Schistocerca cancellata. NCBI lineage: Eukaryota > Metazoa > Arthropoda > Insecta > Orthoptera > Acrididae > Schistocerca > Schistocerca cancellata. The sequence goes on from NC_064626.1 coordinate 614,176,197, forward strand.
TTCAACGTGTGCTCCGCCCAATCACTACAGTACAACCTGTGGAGATAGATGGAATCACGAGGGAGGAGGTAGGCACTGCGTTTATTCCATACACAGGCGCACTCTCGGGGAAAATCGCCCACATTTTGAAGAAACACCGGATCGGAACTGTGTTTTGTCCTCCGAATAAAACTCGGGCACTGATGGGGAGCGCCAAAGATGACTGCGGTTTGAGGAAGGCTGGCGTGTACCAGATTCCGTGTCAATGTGGCAAGTCTTATATTGGCCAGACGATGCGTACCGTCGAGGATCGATGCCGTGAACACCAGAGGCACACTCGACTGATGTATCCGAGCAAGTCGGCGGTCGCTGAACATTGTTTGTCGGAAAATCACGCTATGGAGTATGAACGCACGAGGATTCTGGTTCAGACGTCGAGATACTGGGACAGTCGCACCAATGACGACCTCATAAACCGTGACTGTGGCTATAATCTTAGCAAGGCTTGGGAACCAGCGATTGGGTTGATCAAGAGTAAATCGAGCAAACGTATGGTTGTGACGATCACGGCGGACAGAGCCATCACTCCGACGTCATCTCAGACTTAAACCTAACTAACCTAACGACATCACAAGCATCCATGCCCGAAGCAGGATTCGAACCTGCGACCGTAGCAGCAGCGTGGTTCCGGACTGAAGCACCTAGAACCACTGGGCCACAGGGGCCAGCTTTAATGGTGTAACTTACAGATTAAGATACACTTGGTGCCAAAACGCGATTGCTGTTCGATCTTTGTACCCACTTGGTGCAAGTGGCAAAGTGACAATGGACCCTCAAATTTAGTGCCAAAAAATTATTTCCACATCTGAAAGAGGTTAGAAGTGAGGCATGCGATGCTTTCAACTACCTACTGTCGACTACCTTTGATTTAAGTGCTTAATGGGTCAAGTAATGCTTTCAACTACCCACTTTCACTGCTTTCCAGAAATCGTGGTTGCTATGCATTCAACTAACTACAATGGTGTCCAAAATTAAAGCAACAAACCGCTATTTTCCCGTGTTGTGTCTAATTCACGGTGTACTCACACAAAATGTCGACAGACATCTGTACAATCGTGTTCTGCACGGAAGATGGCATTATGGTCAATGGACAACAACGTCAACGATGACGTCAGAGCACCTATCACACTGGGTGATGTTTGCCGGGTGTACACAGTCACAGACGGTGCAGTATGGCATAAAGAAGATACCTACCAGACACTCTGCAGTGGAGAGCCATAAGAAGAAGCAGGACATTCGCAAACTGATGTGGCCCGAAGGCTTAATGTGAATCGTTTGGAAGTTCCTCGGATGTGGCAACAATTTGTAGAAACGGAAACAGTATCCCGAGGACCAGGGCAGGGTCGACCATGTGTGATACAAAAAGAAAAGACCGTTATTTGGCCGTAAGGGCACGACGGTACCGCCTTAGAAATGCACAGCATCTGGCATCTGACCTCGCTGCATCCAGTGGACGTGTTGTATCGACATAAATGACGTATAGAAGGCTTTGGTACACTAGCCTTTTATTTTCGGAGATCTGTATGCGTACCTCTGATGCGTGTTCACAGAAGGGAAATTCTATAGTAGAGTCGTCAACATGCCACCTGGACGGTCGAACAATGGTCCATGTTCTTTTCGCAGATGAGTCCCGATTTGATCTGCAGAGAGATTCTCAACGATTTCGCATTTCGAGGGAACGTAGAACACGATTTCGGAATCTAAACATTGTGCAAAGAGACCGATATCGAGGAAGATTCTTAATGGTTTGGGCAGGGATTATGCTGACCACGGGAATCATGAAATTGTATGGGTGAATTGACAAGGTGAAACTGCTGTCGCGACCTTACGTGCCGATGTTGCGAGGTGGCCCAGACTTCGTACTGATGGACGATAATGCTCGACCTCATACAGCACTGGTAATTAATGTTTTCTTGGAAACGGAAGATAGTGCATGCCTTGCATGGCCTGCTCGTCTCCCGATTTGAATCCCATAGAGCATGTCTGGGATGCACTATGGAGACAGGTTGCATCACGTCAGCATCCACCAACCACTCTATAAGACTTGCGAGCAGCTCTGCAGGAAGAATGAACATCATTGCTTCAACATGAGACCGATGACATCACTCAAAGCATGCCCCGCCTTTGTTAGGCCTGTACTGCTGCCTGACGTGGTAACGCCCCACGCTGAGCACATTAACCAGTTGCCGGAATGCGTATACAAATCCGTTAAGTTGGAAAAAACTAAGAACTTTTTTGTCTACGTTAAGCATGTTGCATTTGTTTACGTCCTGTGTTACTTAGATTGTTTCTACTTTGCTATCATCTGTTTATAGTGTTTTGTGGCAAAATAAACGCGACCTTGAAAAATGTCCGTTTGTTGCCTTAATTTTGGACACGTGGTGCTGACTACTTTTCAGCGTCACCAAAACTGACAGAGTAAACAGATTTAAAGGTAATGTGTGTGCGAAAGTTGTAAACTTAAAGTTCTACATGGATATTCTACAAAAATGTGCAGGAACAAAAAAATGCTTCAAATGGCTCTGAGCACTATGGGACTTAACTTCTGACGTCATCAGTCCCCTAGAACTTAGAACTACTTCAACCTAACTAACCTAAGGACGTCACTCACATCCATGCCGGAGGCAGGATTCGAGCCTGCGACCGTAGCGGTCGCGCGGTTCCAGACTGTGGCGCCTAGAACCGCTCGGCCACCCCGGCCGGCTGCAGGAACAGACACAAAACATTTACATATTGAGATCTAAACTTATTTTGAGATTATTATTCTACAGTTTGTTACTAATTGACAAATATGTGGCAACAATCAATAAAATTATAATAATTTATGTTATTTTAGACAAACATTCAGTAAGACATTTAATTATTAAGCGAGAGAAGTCGTGCGTATTAAACGTCCTGAACTCAAAAGCATCTTTTAAAGTCTTACATTCTTACCTTCAGTTACTGTTAAAAAAAGAACATGGATTGTAGATTGTTCATCTTTTGCACCAAAGTTGGTTTTCCAAGCAGTCTTCAGCATTCAGAAACAAATTATCCCAGAGGATGTCAAAATGGTGCAGCTGGAAGACTATGGATTCAACGGCGCTAATCAAATGGAAGAAGTTGCTACAGATTCTACTAGTTCATATTTATTGTTTAAATGGGCTAAATAAAAAATTATAGGTTGATTACTTTCTACAGTTTATTAGAAATTTAGAGAATGTGGTAATTTGAATGCAACTGACTACTATGTGAATCCAAAACAATTAATACAGTGCCGGCCGCGGTAGCCCAGCGGTTCTAGGCGCTTAAGTCCGGAAGCGCGCGGCTGCTACGGTCACAGGTTTTCGAATCCTGCCTTGGAGATGGATGCGTGTGATGTGCTAAGGTTAGTAAGGTTTAAGTAATTCTAAGTCTTGGGGTCTGATGACCTCAGATGTTAAGTCCCATAGTGCTTAGAGCCATTTGAACCATCTGAATTACTACAGTATTTATGCGACGTCTTACGTAGCTTTTACATGTTGCCATTAGTCTTTCAGACTGGTAACTTTATCTCTCAATATCAGTATTGTTATGACCATTACAATGTGAATGCGAAGCGTCAGATTGATGGTCTACTTCCTATTAAATAGAATTTTACAGTAAAGAACAACCGCCTTCAGTCACACTCGTGTTTTTATTTCAATGCACGATGCATTTCGAGCCCAGAGGGCTCATCTTCAAATAGTTTGACAGCCAACATTGATTTTTTCCGGATTTCGTTTAGTTATGGTCTTGGTAAAATTACAATGGAATTTTACAAAGTGGCAGATCATGAATATAAGTTTTCAAAAGTAAAACGAATCGAAAAGTGACTTAACTGTTTCCAGTAGTGGATAGTGGTTTTGAAGCACAGTATGTGTAAACATATTTATGTACACATATACACTTCTCATTCTGCAGCACATTTGTGTACACTAATCAAAACAATCCAAAGAATTTCAGATGTAAAATTACTTCATTTCTACAAATACACAGCTGTTATTATTTTAAAGAAGATACAAAGCTATTAAATATTATTTATACTCGAAATTATTTACAAAACAAAAGAATTGTGAACATGTGGATGTACGTTATCAAATGGTTCCACTATTAAGTATTTGTTTCCTTAGGGAAAAATAAACTTTTAAAATTCTTCAAAAAGCTGTGGTCGCTAAACTCTGTTTGTTCACTCAACATTTTTTCAGAAGATTTTTCTTTGTACAACATTATTTCTACTTGTTCTCGCAGATCAAGTTTTTACCCTAGTTTTCTGTGTAGAGTACAATTAGGCTGTTGCGGATGTCACTTAATCTGTGACTGCTAACATACATCTGGTTGACTACTGTTGATTTGTCAAAGTGGTCCAGTCTAAAAGCATAAGTGTGTTCTTTGTAAGGCTCGTGGGAAGTTATTTCTGTTTTGCGTATGTAAAATGCATAGTAGTTTGTAAATTCCACTATGTTCTGCTATTGGGGTGTTTATGTTTACCGTGTAAGGTAAGTGATGTCCAAGTTCGTTGTTTGTGCAGAATGATACTTTAATATTGGTGTTTCTAAATAACTTAGCATTTTTTTGTTATGCTCTGCCTGTTCTCCTTGCAGTATGCGGCCGACAACTATCATGACGAAAGACACTTGTAACAGCTATGTTATGTGGATTCCATGAATTCAGGCGAAACGCCTGAACAGGATTGTACACTTTGCGGAAGACACTATTTTCTAGGCATTCAGGTGCTCACTATGTGCTCAGAACTCAAAAGTGCGACGCGAGACAATAGTCAGACACACTAGGACACTGCGTTACACATCTCCACAAAACTTCAACGGATTTTCACTGTGGTTTTTATTTCGCAACTAAACAGAGATTGAAAAAAAGCCCTCGAATTTTTATTCCCCTTAAATGGTGCTTAGTGAGGTACAGCATTACTGAAAAACTTCTAAAAACTTTAGGTGATGAAAGTTGCATTCCTGTACCACCAGTAGCATAACGTCAAGTAAGCAAAAGATAGAAAATGCTAAAAAGCTATATTAACCAGACAATAGCTTCACTTATATCTTTTTAATGTAGAGCATAATGCGTTATATTTTCCTCCCTAGAATGGTGCTTGGCAAAATGAAGTACTACTGTTTTCGTAACTGTACTTCCGTGCTGCGCCGACCGCTGTGACCGAGCAGTTCTAGGCGCTTCAGTCTGGAACCGCGCGACCGCTACGGTCGCAGGTTCGAATCCTGCCTCGGGCTTGGATGTGTGTGATGTCTTGGGTTAGTTAGGTTTAAGTAGTTCTAAGTCTAGGGAACTGATGGCCTCAGATGTTAAGTCCCATAGCGCTCAGAGCCATTTTTACTTACGTATTGCGAAAATATGCAGTTTAGGTTGCGCCACAACACCTAAACTGATTGACACAGTGCTTGTATCAAAAGGGGCGTAAATGAAAAGAGCTTGCCGCTTTCTAGCGGACGAGATAAATACACTCCTGGAAATGGAAAAAAGAACACATTGAAACCGGTGTGTCAGACCCACCATACTTGCTCCGGACACTGCGAGAGGGCTGTACAAGCAATGATCACACGCACGGCACAGCGGACACACCAGGAACCGCGGTGTTGGCCGTCGAATGGCGCTAGCCGCGCAGCATTTGTGCACCGCCGCCGTCAGTGTCAGCCAGTTTGCCGTGGCATACGGAGCTCTATCGCAGCCTTTAACACTGGTAGCATGCCGCGACAGCGTGGACGTGAACCGTATGTGCAGTTGACGGACGTTGAGCGAGGGCGTATAGTGGGCATGCGGGAGGCCGGGTGGACGTACCGCCGAATTGCTCAACACGTGGGGCGTGAGGTCTCCACAGTACATCGATGTTGTCGCCAGTGGTCGGCGGAAGGTGCACGTGCCCGTCGACCTGGGACCGGACCGCAGCGACGCACGGATGCACGCCAAGACCGTAGGATCCTACGCAGTGCCGTAGGGGACCGCACCGCCACTTCCCAGCAAATTAGGGACACTGTTGCTCCTGGGGTATCGGCGAGGACCATTCGCAACCGTCTCCATGAACCTGGGCTACGGTCCCGCACACCGTTAGGCCGTCTTCCGCTCACGCCCCAACATCGTGCAGCCCGCCTCCAGTGGTGTCGCGACAGGCGTGAATGGAGGGACGAATGGAGACGTGTCGTCTTCAGCGATGAGAGTCGCTTCTGCCTTGGTGCCAATGATGGTCGTATGCGTGTTTGGCGCCGTGCAGGTGAGCGCCACAATCAGGACTGCATACGACCGAGGCACACAGGGCCAACACCCGGCATCATGGTGTGGGGAGCGATCTCCTACACTGGCCGTACACCACTAGTGATCGTCGAGGGGACACTGAATAGTGCACGGTACATCCAAACCGTCATCGAACCCATCGTTCTACCATTCCTAGACCGGCAAGGGATCTTGCTGTTCCAACAGGACAATGCACGTCCGCATATATCCCGTGCCACCCAACGTGCTCTAGAAGGTGTAAGTCAACTACCCTGGCCAGCAAGATCTCCGGATCTGTCCCCCATTGAGCATGTTTGGGACTGGATGAAGCGTCGTCTCACGCGGTCTGCACGTCCAGCACGAACGCTGGTCCAACTGAGGCGCCAGGTGGAAATGGCTTGGCAAGCCGTTCCACAGGACTACATCCAGCATCTCTACGATCGTCTCCATGGGAGAATAGCAGCCTGCATTGCTGCGAAAGGTGGATATACACTGTACTAGTGCCGACATTGTGCATGCTCTGTTGCCTGTGTCTATGTGCCTGTGGTTCTGTCAGTGTGACCATGTGATGTATCTGACCCCAGGAATGTGTCAATAAAGTTTCCCCTTCCTGGGACAATGAATTCACGGTGTTCTTATTTCAATTTCCAGGAGTGTATTAATAGGTCATCGGGATCTCAGATTATCCTAGCCAGTATCAGACCGTGGGGAAGGCTTTGACAATCTCCCTACTTGCAGGGGACCACTGATTTGTGCGGATACTTTGGAGTTGTGGTAGAAATCGCATTACTAATAAATAAAAAAATTGTAAAATACAACAGAGCTGCATTTTGAAATCAGAACAGAACCAGATACTCTTAACTGAGGGCAGTACCTCCATTGGCATAAATACATCCATTGAACTAGAACCACACAAGCTTAACTGAGAATACATCGGAGAGAGAATGTTGAACGATGAGATCTGGGTTTAGGCAACAAACGGCCGGTGGCAGACTCTGGTGGACCTCAGCGCCTGGCTGGTCCTGCTGCTCTGTCGCTGTATCACGAAATGCTCGTGATTATCAAACGACCGAAACGGCGACCGAACCCAACGGTCAGTACTACATTCTGTTCAAAATAATGAACAGTCAATCTTCATTGCAGCATGGCGGTACCAAGATGTGGTCGCGGGCATGATAGCAGCTGGTTGTTCCTCTAAGAAAATGTTTTTAGAATGGGCCAGTGCAGCAGTGGGTAGGGGTTTGTTACTGGGCCGGTGCTTCACTCTGGTGTACCTACGCCTTCAAAAAAAATAGTGAAGATAGCAACTTGTTGGGCGCACCAATTTCTAACCCCCGCATGCTGGGCCACGGAACTGACCACTTCTTTTTTGGCCCAGAGCCTCACTGCCCTATTACCGCTACAGCCGTCAGAGCGGCGGGCTTCCCTGTATTCTTGCGCGTCTCGTGGACGAGGTGCGCTCCGTTCAAATTTGAATCTTTTTAACAGTTGCCAATATAGTGAACAAATTTCTTAATTTCTTTCGGTTCCGCTATATGTGAGGAACAATTGTTATAAAGTTTCTTTCTTCTCTGTAATTACATTTATGTTTTAACTCGCGGTTGAATTTTTAGATGCTCCGAAATAAAGTTGATACGAAAATTATGGAGACAGCCGTAGTTTATTCCTCATCGAAAGGTCCTTATCTGTCACCTGATAGCCGGCCGAAGTGGCCGTGCGGTTAAAGGCGCTGCAGTCTGGAACCGCAAGACCGCTACGGTCGCAGGTTCGAATCCTGCCTCGGGCATGGATGTTTGTGATGTTCTTAGGTTAGTTAAGTTTAACTAGTTCTAAGTTCTAGGGGACTAATGACCTCAGCAGTTGAGTCCCATAGTGCTCAGAGCCATTTTTTTTTGTCACCTGATATAGTATTCATTGTTTATTTCTCAACTCATCCTTTATTTCTGGCCTTGCACGGCTAAATAAGTGCTCGTCACGGCTCTTAGCATTTTTTGTTATAAATTGACACACCATGCTAAAGATCTCTCCACTCTTGGAGGTAATGAGTGACGCTGTGTCTGTGGCTGAGAATTTGAAATAATATTGTGGCACTTAATTTGAGGGTCCATTTTGCTTTGCACCAAGTGGGTACAAAGAGCAAAATTTAGGTTTTGACGCCAAGTGTACCTTAACCCGTTTTGTTCTGTTTTGCAGTGTTATAGAGCAGATATTTATGTACATTGACAAATAATACAGACACTTTTTGGTTTGTTTAAAGTGCTTCTTTGAGTTTGGTGCAAAGATTGAATTTTCAGATTCCAAATTTCATGCGTGGTGCAGAGGAATCTTGGAACTATGTTCAAACACATTACCAATCCAGTAGCTGTTACAAGTACAGCAAGTGTTTTATCTGCTGACTGCAATTCTTTTACTGTAATCTGTCTTGGGGATTGTGAGTGAAGGTGTTTTTGTGACTGAGACGTGCAAATAAGATTGCGCCTTGCTCCAAGCAGGTACAAATATCGAACATCAGAAGGATTTTGTTTCGTACTTTAACCTGTACTGTTGGTACTTTTTGGTAATTTAACCTGTAACTTACGCCAGTAGTACTAATAAGTGAGCCACTGTTGACAAATAATACGGACAGCGTTTGATTTGTTTAAAGTGCTATTTTATTTTTGCTGCAAATTTTCGTCCGCTCATCAGAAATCGGACATCGCGATTTCGGCGCCGAGATCAAAGTATGGCGCCGAGATTAAAGTATGAGATGGAGATGATAGCTCTGGCATGCAAAGATTGTACTACAAGAACAAAATGGCTGCTCTGGGGTACATACTGACTGGCTATTTTGCATTTTTTACGGCATTGAAATACTGAGGTGGGATCGAGAGAGCAAAACGCGTTTGTGTTTAGGAAGGCGGCGGGAGGAAGGGGGGGGGGGGGGGAGGAGGCGTATGTGCCGACTTCCATTCCGCTGCTCTCATCGCTGCAGGCCTGCCCCTGCATGTAGGCAACCCAACCGCGTGACGTCACAAGAACAGTACTAAGGCCAGTATTGCACCAAACTTATGATCCGTGGGCCCGAAGCCCCACCGCCTATACTACTATTTAGCAATATGTGAAAACAACTCCTCCAGCACACTGGGCCCCTTAAACAAGTAAACCTGTACTCCCAAACGGCTTTAAATGAAGAGGAACAAACCTTGTGTGTCGTTAAGCTGTCTAAGAAGTGGGTATGTGTAGTTAATATTCTAGAACTATGAGGTCAAAATCTGGCAGTCGTGATACGAACTAATATATCTATATATGTTAACACAAGACTTACGCATAAAATCATAAAAACTTCGAAAACCCTCTCGTACTTTACATCGGATAACGCTAGATACAGGCAGGCGGTACACACAAAATGAGTTCCGCTGGAGAGAGAGGGGGGAGGGGGGGGGGCAGTCCACAGGAAGGGGATCCGGTGATCCTCTGCTACTAACATTCCCAAATCCAGAACAACATGCCGACCCCGCGAAGATAAGACAGGAAACATAAGAAGATGAAAGAAAAACACAAAACTTGCGTAGAATCATAAAACCTTTAAATATCCTCAGAAGAGGCACACTGTCTGTACAGACAAGCTGGGCAAAATACTTGAGCGGACAACATGAAATATACATATCTAGGATCGAAAATGTGATGCACCAACGGACAAAATGCAGAAGTAATGAACAATATTCTTTAGATGGATACGTGCTGAGCAAAGCTGTGACGTCCGCCATGTTAGAAAGTTGCTACGAAATCAAAAACAGCTTCGCTGCGAATTAAAACGTAGCCAGAGACTCACTGACAACGAGACTAAAATTAGTGTAGAGAGAGCCATGCATGAAGCGTTTAACGAACTTGAAAGTAATATTCTATCTGCCGACTTCACAGAAAACTCGCTGAAGCTTGAGCGGTCTTGTGTTAAATAAGCAAACGGATCGAAGCCACCAGTTCAGACGTTCTGTGACCATATGACATCGTAACGGAGGATGACAGGAGGAATTCCGAAATACTGGACGCCTTTTATAGCACAGTAAGTGGACTACCGGATAGAAAAACAACTGAAATCGCTGAGTAGAGGAAAGACCATTGGATACTAATACAGGTACACAAGAGAACGTGTTCCTCTTCCAACCGCGATATAACGTAGTTCGTTGGAGGAACAAAGAGTTCCCAGTGCTTGAGAAGAGTGCAGTTCATTCCAGTTTCCAAGAAGGGTCGTCGAACAGGCGTACAAAACTATAGACCTAGATCTCTGACGTTGATCTGTTGTAAAATTTTTGAAATGTTTTATGCTCGCGCATTAATGTCATTTATAGAGATCTAAAATCTCTGTAGGAACCAAAATGAATTCCGAAAACAACGATCGCGTGATACCCAGTTCGCTCAGAAAGCAGAAATATAGGCACCGAGTTTGAAGTCATGTTCCTTTCTGGAAGACGTTCGATAGACTTCCGAATTAGTGTTCTTGCTGTTGTTTCAGAACTACCATACGAAGGTCGTACTACCAAACCTGTATGCCAAGAACGCAAAATCGCCGTGAGCACTGATGCACCATTCTCACTGATGCACCAAGCTGAAGATATCAGCTTGGTAAATCGCTGTGTCCTGTTGCGTGAAGATTCCGTAACTGAGCACAGCTGCAGGTGTGAAGACAAGTCTACGACGGAAGCACTTGAGAATTCACGACATCCAGAAACATTTGGCCCCAGTATGCCAGTACTGATTTTTTTTTTTTTTTTTTTTTTTTTTTTTTTGATAGTTCATATGGGGCCTGAAGATTGCATAATGAATTGCCGAGACTGGTATGGAAAATAAAATAAAAGAACTTTTGAATTTCCACGGCTGTTTGGCGAATTTCTTTGTTAAATATTTGACCAGCCGCTGACCCAGTCGAAAATCGATCAACAGAGACTTCATAGTTTTTGGCCGCGCTTTATATATGACCTGCTCGATCTATCCATCTTGGACCAGGGAGATATCGACTTACAACCACAACGAAATGTGCTGATGCCTCTTTATGCACGCATCATATTTCACAACCGTGGGCCATGGCTGAAATTTAAGCAGAAATGGAGACTTAATTGACTTCAGAATGAGATTTTCACTCTGCAGCGGAGTGTGCGCTGATATGAAAATTGCTGGCAGATTAAAACTGTGTGCCGGACCGAGGCTCGAACTCGGGACCTTTGCCTTTCGCGGGCAAGTGCTCTAACGACTGAGCTACCCAAGCACGAATCGCCACCCGTCCTCACATCTTCAACTCTGTCAGTGCCTCGTCTGCTCCTTCTACACTTCACAGAAGCTGTGCGCAGAAGCTTGGATAGCTCAGTCGGTAGAGCACTTGCTCACGAAAGGCAAAGGTCCCGAGTTCGAGTCTCGGTCCGGCACACATGTTATAACCTGCCAGGAAGTTTCATACTTAATTGCCTTGTTTACATTTCAAAAACATTAGTACTTATCAAATCAGTGGCGGTTTATAGCCACGCAGTGACAATTATTTTGCAAACGATTTGTTGGCAGACACGTTTACTGGAATGATTTTCCTTGTATTGAACATTGTCCCAAGTACTCATTATTGCTGATTATTGACACACCCTGTCTAGAGGGTGGTCAGAAACAGTCTAAAAAGTTTGTAAGAGTGCTGCAGGGTAGGTTGTGCCGAGAAATGATAGTTAAGAAATAAATTCGATACGTTACAACGTTTCCGACTTAATTGGCGTTGAAATTAGCCAACCACGCCGTTGCGATCGCAAATCCAAGAGGTTCGCCAGAAATGGTGGCACCAAACGTGTCCTTCGTTTGATTTCGATACGAAAATTGGACATGGGATGACAGTAAAGATCTAACCCGTCCAAAGGCTGGGCAGTCTCGTGCGCTATCATCTGCGCTATGAGAACATCTCACAGGGGGCGGGTCGCTTGAATTTGGCTCTTAATGGCCTGATTGCCTAACTTAAGTGCTAATTATTTCGGTACTGTATTGTTTTTTTCTTAATAATTATTTCTCAGCACTGCCTATCCTGCAACACCCTTACAAGCTTTTCACAGTGTTTTCGATCACTCTGAATAACCTAGTGGATGTCGTTGAAAGCTGCACCAGATTGCCCGCAGATGGCGTTATTATTCACGGCAAGGTTGCAACGGGAGGATCGTAGCGAAGTGCAAGAAGACCTGCAGAGGAGTGATGATTAACGCAAGAGCTGACAGTTGATTCAGAACGTACACAAATGCAACTTACAATGTGTAAATAGGGGAAGAGGTTCATTACGATCGGTTACACTTTTGGCAATAAACCACTGAAAACAGTGAAGGTCTAAGACACCTAGTCTGGTGCGACGTAAGGTGAAACGATCACATGCCACAGGTTGTAGAAAGTGCAGCTGCCGAGCTGACATTCGTTCGTAGAACCTTAAGGATGCATAATACACTGTCTGAACAAAACTATTCAGACACCTATTAGTGGACATTAAAATACGGAGCGACCATCTTTCGCCTTCATGACGGCTTGAACTCTGCTGGGGACGCTTTCAGTGTGGTGCGTGAGTTTCTGTGGAAAAATGTCAGCCCATTCTTCAAGAGCCAGAACCAGAGAAGATAGATATGTTAGATGTTGGGATCAGGAGCGAAGACGACGTTCTAACTAGAGATGGGGGATCCGCTCTTGAACTGATTCATAGAGTTGAATCTTTCAAAGGAGTGAACAATCAGTGATTCAGAAAAAAAGAACGGTAGCTCCAAACGTTTCCCACGGAAGAGAGAGAGAGAGAGAGAGAGAGAGAGAGAGAGAGAGATGGAACATATCAGCAGCGCCTCTGCTGGTCACAGCACAGTGCACGCCACACAACACAGCCAGCGCCGGCCTCTGCCCTGCTTCTACCTTGGCTGCCTGCATTGTGCAGTGCCCCATTGGATTTTGTGTTTCACATATGCCGTGCCGTCTCTGTGCGTCGTCTGCCGCGTGCAGTGTCTGGCACAGCTTAACTTCGCATCACACTCTGTCGGCGATCGTTTCAGTCGCACGTCCTGCCCTCTGGGCAGTTGATGCGAGCAACAGGCCAGAGCCACCTATCGGATAACATAGGAACTACTTGCAACAACCTGCTTGCAAGGGAACGGACGATTTGTCTCGGAGCGGGTGAGTTCACCGCTCCACCCACACTCGGAACTCGCCCGCTCAACGCTCACCCCACCGTTCTCGACTCTAGCCAGAGCATTGAGCAAAGCAACTCAGGTGTCACTCTGGTCTCTGCGGTCTCAGCTCACGCAGTAATACAGCTCGCGGCTCGACCTGCTCGACTCAGTGCTTCTGCATCGGAGTTCGTCTCTACTGGATATTGTTCTTCGTAGTAATACCGCTATGTATATTACATTATTATGTTATGTATACATCATTTGTTTTTATTTTATTTTTATTTGTTTAAACTGATCAGATTAGGTTCCTGACGACTCCTCTTACTATAGGATTTTTATTATGGACACTCGAATTTACGCTTTAATTACGAGCGAACCGATAAACGTATCGCAAAATGTGATACACCAATATTTTCCTTGTTTTATTCTGCGTAAGGCTATATGCAGCACTTTCGTTTTACAGTCAAATTTATATTTTTTTTCTTATTCTGGTACGGATTTTGCGATTTTAGGCGTCTTCGCAAGGAAACGTTCACTTTAAAAATATATGGCTTGCAATGTATTTGTATGAGGTTAATGAAATTTTAATACATTATAGCCAAATATATTGTTAATGTAAGTCTCAAGTTACAACATTTTCCGATCACCCAAAAAACCACGATAGTGCAAAATAAATCAATAATCAAAAACTTTGTCATATCATGGAAATTTCAATAAACAATACAAAATTCTTACTCATTATCTGTGTTACTTCAAAATAGGATCAAATAAGATCAAAATACAGGTATAGTACTGGAATAAACCAAGTTTAAAGGGCAATGTGCCTTCCATTTATTTTCTATTGTAAATGAGTGGTGAGTCATGAAAAAGAGCTAATTCATTTCAGGGAGTGAACAGTTCTGATCTGATCTCTGAAAAGAACAGTTTTGCCCATCTCTAGTTCTAAGAAAGAAAAGCGTTCCATCGGTTGCAGATCCGGACTCGGGACGGGCCAGTCCCTTTCATGAATGTCACTGTCCGCAAACCGTTTTGCCACTGATGCTCCTCTACGACAGGATGCATTTTCATGCTGATGTAAACACTGATCGTCTCTGAACTGTTGCTCTGCTGTACGCAGCATACAGTACTATAAAATTTGTTCATATCCCTCCGCACTCAGAATTTTCTTAAGCGCAATACTCGGACCACACTCTTAAGCACGAAAAACACCCACATGCAGTGATACCCTTTCCTCCATTCTTCGTTGTCCGCACTACGGATGAGGACAGGTAACCTCCTCCAGGCATTCGTCAAAATCGGACACATCTATCGGGCTGCCACAATGTATAAACTAATTCATCTCTCCAAATTACTGGTTTCAGTCATCCACTGTCCAGTGGCATCGCCGCTTACACCATCTCAAGTGCCTCTTAGTACTGACTCAAGAAATGTGTGGCTTATGAAGAGCTGCTCGACCACTGTACCCCATTCTGCTCGACCACTGTACCCCATTCTTGTTAATTCCCTTTGCACAGTCACTGTGATAACGGGACTCCTGGTAGCACTTTGGAACAATAGAGTGATTCCTCCCGCCATTTCATTCTATATACGACAATCAACTTCCACAGTGCTCGACGACGCAGTCTGCCAATACATGTAGTCCGCCTGATCCGCACTTAACAACGGCTATTCCTTCTTTCACGTTTCCACTTCACAATAACAACAGTTTTTAAAGGTTTGAAATGTCCGTGATGGGTTTGTTAGTCCATATTGTTCCTGCTTCTCTACTGACAACAGAGTACTGCCCGCCACCTTTTATACTGACGCGTCCGAGTATCGTGACATCTAGTGGCCAATTCCACATTAAATGGGGGTGTCCGGTTACTTTTTATCAGATATTGTATACAATAACTGACATAAAAAGTGAGATATCCATAAGTGGCGCAAGAAACAAAAGAAAACTTTTTTTTATTAAAAATGAAACTCCTCCAGCTGTACTTAAGATTTTATATTTACTTGGCTACTAGTTTCGACGTTGCATCAACGCCATCTTCAGGCCCGTACACTTTGATGAAATCAATTAAGTGTGGCTCAGTACTAGACGTCCGCGGTGAGGCCAACACGTGCTCCACATGGATGGCGGGCAGTAACGAGTGTGAAGTTTAAACCACTGGGTTTACTATCTTTATATATATCTTACTATATCCCACTGGTTTAAACTTCACACTAGTTACTGCCCGCCGTCCATGTCGAGCACTTAGTTTACTATCTTTGACCCACTGGTTTAAACTTCACACTAGTTACTGCCCGCCATCCATGTGGAGCACGTGTTGGCCTCACCGCTTACGTCTAATACTGAGCCACACATAATTGATTTCATCAAAGTGTACGGGCCTGAAGATGGCGTCGATGCAACTTCGAAACTAGTAGTCAGGATATAAAATGTAGACTGGCAATGGCAAGGAAAGCGTATCTGAAGAAGAAAAATTTGTTAACATCGAGTATAGATTTAAGTGTCACAAAGTCGTTTATGAAAGTATTTCTATGGAGTGTAGCCATGTATGGAAGTGAAACATGGACGATAAATAGTTTGGACAGGAAGATAATAGAAGCTTTCAAAATGTGGTGCTACAGAAGAATGCTGAAGATTAGATGGGTAGATCACATAACTAATGAGGAGGTATTGAACAGAATTGGGAAGAAGAGGAGTTTGTAGCACAACTTGGTAAGAAGAAGGGACCGGTTGGTAGGACATGTTCTGAGGCATCAAGGGATCACCAATTTAGTATTGGTGGGCAGTGTGGAGGGTAAAAATGGTAGAGGGAGACCAAGAAATGAATACAGTAATCAGATTCAGAAGGATGTAGGTTGCAGTAAGTACTGGGAGATGAAGAAGATTGCACAGGATAGAGTAGCATGGAGAGGTGCATCAAACCAGTCTCAGTACTGAAGACCACAACAACAACAACAACAAGTACAGCTGGAGGAGTTTCATTTTCAATAAAAGAAATTATATCAGCTGTGTCCCACCTTCATACAATTTAAATATACATGTACGAAGATCAAAAGAAAACTTTATGGCTTGAGGGAGCGCATGTTATGTTATTTCAGTGATTACAAAATCGAGTCAAATTTACAAAGGAATTGGCACTTATCAGCATGACGTTGCACCCCCTCTGGGCTGGACGTATGCACCGAAGGGTGTCATAATGCCGTTGTATCCACTCCTGAAGTAAGGTGGCCCGCAACAAGCGTAACTGGTCCTTGATATCCCGGATACTAGGACTTGGTCGGAGTTGACGTCTTACCTGGTCTTACACATTTTCTCTTTGGGACACACCTGGGGAGCTTGCTGGCCGCGAGTGTACCTCAACCACGTGGACGAGCATCGACCTTTTGAACAACGGCACCATGATACTGTCACTTGACAGCTAACACGTGAAGACCAAGGAAGTCCGTTACATACCGTTGCGTCCTCAGAGTTCCCTCAGTCACTGCCAGCCGTGACCTGAAGTCTTTCCCGACGGCTCCCCGCAACATCACGCCTTTGTGCCTCTCCAAAACATTGGAATGATTGGACGTCACTCCAGGTCGCCGCCATACACGTCTACGGTAGTCATCCAGTGTAGTGCAGGACCGCGATTCATCGCTGCACAGTACGAGGCCAATCATCAGCAGTCCAAGCTTCCCTGTCATAGCACAACTCCAAACTCATCCATTTGTGCTGTGGTGTTAGTGGTAGCCTATTCATGGGACGATAATTCCAGGTCTGGCTGCTGCCCGTCTCCATATGTTCAAATGTGAGTGAATTCCTAAGGGACCAAACTGCTGGAGTCATCTGTGCCTAGACTTACGCACTACTTAAACTAACTTATGCTAAGAGCAACGCATACACCCATGCCCGAGGGAGGACTCAAACCAACGGTGAGAGGGGCCGCGCAATCCGTGACATGGCGCCTCAAATCTCGCGGCCGAGTCCCCGAGTCTCCGAGCAATGATGCAGGGTGGTATAGAATACTGCAGGGAGTCCATTACTTGTCCTCAGATGGCAGATGCAGATGTGAAGCTGTTACTATGTGGATAATAAAACGATCCTCCCTTGTGGTGGTCAGACACGATCAACTGGAAACTGTTCTGAAGTTCCCATGCAGTCAGCAAAACATCGAGCCATTGTCACATCTGAATGTTCCACTAAACTGGACATTGCACGACTCGACCAGCCGGTCGAATCTAGGTCCAGAATGAGGCCCCCTTTCAAACCATGTCAAGTGCTGATAACTTTGTATCAGCCGATTACGTGGCATCGCTCCGTCCTTCATAGTGATCACTCAACATCTGACGTTGTTCAGACGCCTTATATTCCTTACCAGGACTGATAAGAACGCCAAACACAAACAACACTAATTTATTCTGATGGTCGTTCCATCTGTCACAGAGAACTGCAACTCTAATCATTTACATACCCACCGATGGTGTGTACGTCATCGAAGTTACATTGACACTGGACCGTGTCTTCTGGGAGTTTTTCCTTTTTCAGACGGCGCATCTACGAAAAACGCTACAATAGAGTTGTGCATAATGGTGAGCTTTACTGTTACTGTTACCAGAGCGACGTTGCAAGATCAGTGGGCAACACATTACTAAAGCGTCCATTTTGTTGTTGTTGTTGTTGTTGTTGTCCTCTTGAATCCGAAGACTGGCCTCGTGTAGCTCTCAACGCTAGCCTACACTGTACAAGCTTCTTCATCTCTGCATGTCTACAACAGCTTACACCTCCCTACTCTAGTCACGCCTTGGTTCCGCTACAATTTTTGCCTTTTACATCTCCCTCAATTACCAAAGTAGGCGATCCCTAGATAACTCACCCTGTTCCTTTGCAGGTATTTCTACATTTCGCTATTGTCCCCTGCGGCTGCTACCCTTCTGTGGACAACGCCATCCGCGAGCAGCCTGACGAAACTTCCGACGAGGTCCACTAGATCATTTACACACAGGGAGCGTCGCCATTATCAGCCAGTAGACAAGGGCCCGCAAGCGAGCCGTTTGGGCGATAACTAGGAATGCGTGGTTACCAGCCGCCACTGACTTCACTATGAAGATTGTCCTCATAAGTATGAATGTATTTGAAATGTAGATTAAGTCTCCAGTTCGGCTCAGATTTGACACATATCCTACCTCGACAAGAAATACAGTACTACTTCAGCATGTTAAATTTCACAGTTCGCTGCACACTCGTGCCTGTTGAAGGAGATCTTTTTTATGCATTTTCCTCGCATCTGTATGCGATACTGCACTCGCTTGTGCATTCTTTGAAACAGCCACCACGGATCGCTTTGTAAGTCTTGACAAGACTGAATAGTTCACTGCTCTAGTTCTTCGGCCTAATCAAAGGGAGTGGTGAAGATATCCGTTTTCAAACGACCATGGGCAAAAACATCCAGCTAGAGGTGAAGATAAGAAAAACGACCTACTCGACCTACCCATCTTAAAATCACAGCAAAACGTGCTGATGCCTCTTAGAAAAACTCAGATAGTTTGAACCATACTTAAGAAACAGGTAGCAAAACGCTGTGCTGATTAATTCAGACCATTGCATAAAGGCAGAAAATTTTAGTACTTGAGGAGATTCACGGAGTCCCTCAGGCTTCAATTTTGGGTTCACTCCTATTTTTTACACATGTGAATGACCTTCCACAGTAGAAATTAGTACTTTTTGTAGACAATAGTAGTATTATAATAAATCTCCTTAGGGAGAAAGCAACAGAAGAGTTGGTAAAAGACATTTTTCAAAGACTCATTAAGTCGTTTTCTCCCTAAATTATGAAAAAGACACGCTACATTCAGTTCTGTAGAACAAATAGCCACACCAACAATTGATGTAGCACATGAAGAGACGTCAGTAAATAGGGTCGAGTGCTCCAAACTTTTGAGTATACATACTGATCAAGATTTGAAATGGAAGAACCATATTACTGAGCATTTCAAAAAATTAAGTTCAGCTACTTTTGCTATTCGTTAATTGCTCATCTTGGGAACAAACAATCTCCTGTCATATTTTTTTTCATATTTCTACTCAATACCCTCTTACGTATCAATTTTCTGGGGTAATTAATCACTGAAAAATAAAGTATTGATTGCACAAAAGCAAGCAGTAATAATAATATGTGCTATTTGTCTATGGACATCATTATAAATCTCTTCAAAGAGCTACACAGTCACAATACATATACTTGCTAATGAAAGTCATAAATAATCCATCACAATTTGAGAAAATCAATGACGTCCATGTCGAGGGAAGGCAACGGCAAACCACCTCCATTAGGACCTTGCCTAGTACGGCGGTGCGGGTCTCCCGCATCGTTCCACAACGCTCTGTCAAGAAGCATGGGAATTCGTTTCCAATTATGTCCATACTCATAACAATAAAGGGAAAAATGGCCTTTATTACCCATAGTTAAAGCTATCAGTCGCTCAGAAAAGAGTTCAATGTGCAGAAACAAAAAATTTGGATATTTTGTCCAATAACAAAAATTACGACAGGCAGTGAAGTAAGTTTTAAATTTAATTTAAATTTTTCTCCGGGATAACTCCTTCGTAGTCCATTAAACAATTTCTGCTTAAAAATTCGTAGTTTAAAAAAAGGTATGGTTGCATGATTTGACTGAAAATAATGTGTTCTTTAATGTTAACACTAGTCATATATACATATCCTATAAACTGTCTCGTTCCACATCATTTCGATAAAAGAATCGTTCAAGTGATCCACGGAACATGTAACTAACGTATGTACTACATTCGACATCCAAGGGCCGTGGCTGTAATCTGAATCAAACTGGATGGAGACTTAATCGACATGTTTGCAATGGAGTCACATTTGCACTTATTAGGAGAATACTTCACAGTGAAGTCAGTGGCGGCACGCAACCACACTTTCACAGTTATCTCCCAGACCGCTCACTGAAGGACCCATGTTTACTGAAACGTTCTTCATCCTACTGTCGTACACTGACGCTCATATGAGCTCTCGCTGATAATTGTGATACACCCCGTATACAGGGTGTTACAAAAAGGTACGGCCAAACTTTCGGGAAACATTCCTCACACACAAATAAAGAAAAGATGTTATGTGGGCATGTGTCCGGAAACGCTTAATTTCCATGTTAGAGTTCATTTTAGTTTCGTCAGTATGTACTGTACTTCCTCGATTCACCGCCAGTTGGCCCAGTTGAAGGAAGGTAATGTTGACATCGATGCCTGTGTTGACATGCGACTCATTGCTCTACAGTACTAGCATCAAGCACATCAGTACGTAGCATCAACAGGTTAGTGTTCATCACGAACGTCTTTTTGCAGTCAGTGCAATGTTTACAAATGCGGAGTTGGCAGATGCCTATTTGATGTATGGATTAGCATGGGGCAATAGCCGTGGCGCGGTACGTGTGTATCGAGACAGATTTCCAGAACGAAGGTGTCCCGACAGGAAGACGTTCGAAGCAATAGATCGGCGTCTTAGGGAGCACGGAACATTCCAGCTATGACATGCGACTGGGGAAGACCTAGAACGACGAGGACACCTGCAATGGACGAGGCAATTCATCGTGCAGTTGACGATAACCCTAATGTCAGCGTCAGAGAAGTTGCTGCTGTACAAGGTAACGTTACCACGTCACTGTATGGAGAATGCTACGGGAGAACCAGTTGTTTCCGTACCATGTACAGCGTGTGCAGGCACTATCAGCAGCTGATTGGCCTCCACGGGTACACTTCTTTCTGCGAATGGTTCATCCAACAATGTGTCAATCCCCATTTCAGTGCAAATGTTCTCTTTAGGACGAGGTGGGCTGACGAGAATCCGCACGCAATTGTGCAATCACGTCATCAACACAGATTTTCTGTGAACGTTTGGGCAGGCATTGTTGGTGATGTCTTGATTGGGCTCCATGTTCTTCCACCTACGCTCAATGAAGCACGTTCTCATGATTTTATACGGGATACTCTACCTGTGCTTCTAGAACATGTGGCTTTACAAGTACGACACAACATGTGGTTCATGCACGATGGAGCTCCTGCACATTTTAGTGGAACTGTTCGTACGCTTCTCAACAACAGATTCGGTGACCGATGGATTGGTAGAGGCGGACCAATTCCATGGCCTCCACGCTCTCCTGACCTCAACCCTCTTGACTTTCATTTATGGGGGCATTTGAAAGCTCTTGTCTACGAAACCCCGGTACCAAACGTAGAGACTCTTCGTGCTCGTATTGTGGACGGCTGTGATACAATACACCATTCTCCAGGGCTGCATCAGCGCATCAGGGATTCCATGCGACGGAGGGTGGATGCATGTATCCTCGCTAACGGAGGACATTTTGAACATTTCCTGTAACAAAGTGTTTGAAGTCACGCTGGTACGTTCTGTTGTTGTGTGTTTCCATTCCATGATTAATGTGATTTGAAGAGAAGTAATAAATGAGCTCTAACATGGAAAGTAAGCGTTTCCGGACACAAGTCCACATAACATATTTTCTTTCTTTGTGCGTGAGGAATGTTTCCTGAAAGTTTGGCCGTACCTTTTTGTAACACCCTGTATAAGTGATCAATTGCAGTGGCCGTCAGCGTCGTCCCTACCGCCCGGTACTGGGCGTTCCAGTTTCCATGGTGGGCGGCGGACGCTAGAGATTTAAAAAAATTCGTTAGGTCTCCACAACAAATTGACTTAAAGTATTTGATAAGTAATTGTTATTATATGTTTTAACTTACTGCAACCCTTCTTAATAAATTTTACATAATAAAGTTACTTTCCTTCTTTATAAATCTCCGTTATCATAAAACTCTTGGACGGTTAGAAAATTTTGTTACTAACAGAGATACAAAAATAGGAGGTAGGTAAATAAGTTAACTTCCCTGATCTAATGGATACCGTCGGAAGCTCCTAGACAAATAGCTTTGTATTCGATATTAAAGCATTTCTTTTTTTGGGAAACGCGTTTCTTGCTATTGCCAGTCTTCATTTTACATCCTCCCTACTTCGGTCATGGTCAGTTTTTTGCTGCCCGAATAACAAAAATCATCTATCGGCTGATTTAAATCGACTGCATTCCTTTAACCTTCAATCACTTTTGTTGGAATTCGTAATTTTCTTCCCAGTCAGGACAAGTTTTCCGTCTCACACAGGCCTACAATGTCATCGGTAAAACTCAGTTTTTATTTCTTCTCCATGACCTTTGATTCCCTTTCCAAATTTTTCTTTGGTTTGGTTTACTACTTGCTCATTGCAGAGATAGAAAACTGCGTAAGTTTTCTGGTTTGCTTTTGGTATTCAAGGTAAGTGATGTAATTTCTGTTTTCATTCGATGTGTCATATTACACATGTTTATACTGGATATTTCTCAAAGAATAATTTCCAGTCGTCGATATGTTACGCCACGGAGGTTCTGAATACAAGCAGCGTGATGTCAGGTCGCTGGTAATATTGTCTTGGCAGTAGGCATCCTAAGAGCAGCTAGTGAGAGAGTGGGATGTTGGCTAGGCAGCTGAGCGGATGGGGAGCACAGAGGTAAAGACACGGAGAGGGATGAAATGTGGATTAGGAGTTTGTAAAGATTAAAGGGACAGTCAAGATTTTTAAGGTAAAGTGTTGCTCCACTGCTTCCTTGCGTGTAATTATGTGTATGAATAACGGAAGGTTTTAGTGGACTCTCTCTTTCCTGGTTTGAGTTAGTTAGTTCATTGTCCAGACGGGATAAGTCGAGTTTTCTACTCACTTGGCTTGAACTCAGAACTTCCATATGTTACCATTTCTGTACCATTTTCATAAAGTGTTCCTTGGCAGACAGATACTTGTCATTAAGGAGAAATTTTGTAAAAATTTTGCAATACAGTTTTTTAAATATCAGTTTCCCTTAGTCATTTAGCAAGTTCAAATTCCAGTACCGTATCTTCCCGAAAGAATTAAACACTGAAGCGCCACAGAAACTGGTAAAGGCATGAGTATTCAACTACCGAGATATGTCAGCAGGCAGAATACGCCGTTGCGGTCGGCAGCGTCCATATAACAAATTGTCTGACGCAGTTGTTAGATTGCTTACTGCTGCTACAATGGCAGGTTATCAAGATTTAAGTGAGTTTGAACGTGGTGTTGCAGTCGGCGCATGAGCGATGGGACACAGCATCTCCGAGATAGCGAAGAAGTGGAGATTTTCCCGTACGACCATTTCACGAGTGTACCGTGAATATTAGGAATCTAGTAAAACATAAAATCTCCGACATCGCTCTGGCAGGAAAAAGATCCTGCAAGAACTAGGCGAGCGACAACGGAAGAGAATCGTTCAACGTGACAGAAGTGCAACCCTTCCCCAAATTGCTGCAGATTTCAATGCTGAGCAATCAACAAGTGTCACCGTGCGAAACATTCAACGAAATATCGTCGATGTGGGCTTTCGGAGCCGAAGGCCCACTAGTGTACCCTTGATGACTGCACGACACAAAGCTTTACGCCTCGCCTGGGCCCGTCATCACCGACATTGACTGTTCGTGACTGGAAACTTGTTGCCTGGTTGGACGAGTCTCGTTTCAAATTGTATCGAGAGGATGGACGTGTACGGGTATGAACAAAATCTCATGACTCCATGGAACCTGCATGTCAGCAGGGAACTGTTCAAGCTGGTGGAGGCTCTGTAACAGTGTGGGTCGTGTGCAGTTGGAGTGATGCGTCTAGACTCGGACAGGTGATCCGTACGTAATCATCCTTCATGATTACCGGCATCCATTCATGTTCATTGTCCATTCCGACAGACTTGGGAAATTCCAGGAGGACAATGTGACATCTCACACGTCCAGAATTGCTACAGACTTACTCCAAAACCACTCTTCTGAGTTTAAGCACTACCAAACTCCCAAGACATGAACATTATTGAGCTTATCTGGAACGCTTTGCAACGTGCTGTTCAGAAGAGATCTCCACCCCCTCGTACTCTTACGGATTTATGGATAGTCCTGAAGGATTCATGGTGTCATTTCCCTCCAGCACTACTTCAGACATTAGTCGAGTCGATGCCACGTCGTGTTGCGACACTTCTGCGTGCTCCCGGGGGTCCTACAGGATATTAGGCAGGTGTGCAAGTTTCTTTGGCTCTTCGGTGTATTTTCTCATTATGTGTGTCGCCGCGTTGCACTCTGCGTAACACAATGCCTAAAAGTGAGGCATGATCTGTTTAGAATAGTTGCAATTCCTTGCATTGCACTCCACAAGGTTTCCTTTCCTATTTAGCTTGCTTGCTACTGCTGCATATTTTATATTCATAACTTCGAGCAGTACCAAGTTTCCGTTACCACAGGTAAGCCATACGAAATTTGTTAGGGCCAGTTTTACAATGCAGTTAGATTAGTTAGGGCATTCAGTTACCTTGCTTTTCAAAATTCATTATAAGATGAGTTTAGGTAAAGTTTATTTCAGATTCTGTTTCATATCTAGATAGTTATTCTCACAGTGCAGTGTTACATTTGCGTGTGCATCATTCAGTGTTTATAAATTTTTTTGTCAGTTTTGACTACGTAAATTTACAGGACATTTTTGTAGAAACGTTTTGGTTCATTATTCCTTAAAAATTCGATTGGTATTTTTATATAGCTTTTCATTCTGTTACCTTTGTGTTGGATTTGAAAGTGACGTATTGTGAAGTCACGTATTATGACACTTAACTGTGCTGCACAACAGAATTTCACAGAACAGCTTATTTAATACACATTTAAGTTTTCCTATCACTCTGGTAAAGTTAATTAAAAATATAGTTATACAGATAGTTTTGGTGCCTCATTTTTATCGTATAGCGTTTTCTGTAGTTAAAGCACTTGTGTTGTTCAAGGTAATAACACAGATACACCAGTACAAAGAATAGCAGACCAGTCCAGTCCACGTTCAGTTCACAACAGTATCTCCTAAGACAAATCGTATGTTCACTATCGCCTCGCTTGTCCCAAAAACTTCTTGTGAAACCAAATTGACTTTTCCCGAGATCAATCTTTCAATTCTTCTGCATTAATTTGTATATTTTGCCACCGTGTCTCATTAAACTAATAGCTCGGTAAAATTCATTACGAAATTGAACGGCGAGAGAATCAGTAATGTTAGAGGTCATATAGAGGCTAATCGAATGACGTAGAACAAACTGTACCAATACCAAGGGTATGTTATAAGATCATTAATGTGTACAACACACTAGTAGATAAATGATCGAAATATTATCGAAAGCTCCGTGGGCCCCCCATCTTGTTTTCCTTTCGTCTGACTAGGTGGCTCCTATAGTTGGCGTTTTCCTTGCCGTGACTATACGTTAACCTTGCTGATTATCGCGAGCTTAGACTGTGGGGCTCGGGATTGTCGTAGTTACTTGAATTTCGATCGAGGTAGAGAGCTTTCTTTTTTTTTTAAAAAAAAGGCATCTTTCTGTTTCGTGAACATACAAATGAACTTTGCAAGAATTGGTTCTGCCTATATGGTATATGGTTTCCTAATTTCTCATTTGTCACGGTCGATTGCTTTGGCAGGATATACTCAAATCATCATTTTGGTGTTTTATGTGCCGTGTGATACATGTCACACATTCCGTATCTTTCAGTATTAGTATTTATCTTTTGTCTCGCCTTCTCTCCTTTCTTTCGGATGCGCTGTATGACACATGTAACATATTCTCGTTTTATTCTGTCATTGCAGAACGCAGTACGTTATGGTCGTTGGTAATTTCTCGTCACGGCTTGACGCTGCTGTACCCTCTTATGATCCTCTGCGGATTGACGTTACACTAGCGTATTACGAACGGCCTTTAGTTTATTCTGCGCTGTATGTGTGTTGTCATCGACTTTTAGTTCTTACGGTATTTCGGCTTTTCTTTTGCATTTTGACACTATCTCATCATTACTCTGTTATTACTACTGTGTTGAATTTATTTTATGTTTTCTTGATTTTACGGATGACACGATTTGTATGTAATTTTATGGCCGTATGATTTTACTGATTATATTTGGCCTCGACACAAAATATTTCCTGTTCTGTATATGGGGTTCAGCATAGCTCCAGATTTACATTTTTAGAAAGAACTGTTTGTGAACTTTTTAATAAGTTATATTAATAATTTATTGTGTGTCATTTTACATTTTAACGTTGATACGTCACCTGCCGTCAGGGTATGTACATATTTGTTTCCCTTTTTACTATTGTACGTCCTTGGGTAAATAAATGTTACTATGACACGTTCCATATCTACACTGTAATCGTTTCTAAAATTATATCTTAATGTTTCTGCATTTATATCTTGCACTTTGTTCTACTTTACATTTCATTAATAATTCCTCTCGTTTTTTAAATTTGTAACAGCTAACATCCTGTGTTAAGTATGTGTGCTTTATTTTGCTATTTTTACGAGTATTTATTTTCAGTCTGTAGGTTACATAATTCGTGTTTTTAGTTTTATGTCTGCACAGTTCATCCAGGGCTTTCACATAATCGATATAATTTTGTAGTGGTTACGTTCTTTGAAAACCATCTGTTGGTCTGCGTGGTTGTTAACGCAATCTGTTGACGGCCATTGTTTTCCTTACCACTTCGTTTCTCGATGAGCGGTCAGTTTGGCTGTACGTGTATGAAAGTTATATTTTCTGTACCTCGACTGCCCACTTTTGTGTGGGTTGTTTTATTACTTCATTGTAAGTATTGATTGAATTTGCTGTCCACAGTGCATATATTTTTGCTGAGGTAAATTTCTTAGTTTTGCATCTCTTTGTTTTTACCACAGCTATATCTGACGATGATGACGCATCGAAAAGCGTCCATTAAATAATCTGCGACCAGGGCCTTTTGAAGGTTCATTTTGTGTATACGGAGAAGTTGCGACGCTAGAAATTTGAAGCGAAATGCGGGAAAACATGCAGGGATTGGCAGTCGACCCTCGAAACAAAATTGTAACGTCTTGCGAATAAACGGCAGAAAGAACCATTATTGTATGATTACACCGTTGCATCACTGGATTCGATCCATTCACTATCTCGCAGTACGCCTAAGGGGCGATTTAGAGTGGAACGGGCATCTGCAATTAATCGCTAGATTCATTGTAAGAATTCTAAGGAAGTGTAGCCCACCGAAGAAGGTGGAAGTTTGCAACACCATCGTTCGACCAATGCTTGAATATTGATCTTTAGTCTGAGATCCATACCACAGCGGACTAACAGAGAAAATAGAGAAGATCCATAGGAGAACAACACGTTTCCGCGAGGAAGCGTTGCAGAGATGCTCATAAGGGGACTGTACGAACTACCCCTCACCGATCTGAGCTGTACTGACAGGATGTGTAGGCCACGACTACGACTTCAACATATGTAAATAGGAAGACGCAACTCTCCGTCGTTTTCGAGAAAATCAAGTTTGAACGTTTTACGCGTGCTCACATATTTCGTATGGTCGGCAACAATCAGGGATCCCGCAGCCATAAGAGTAAGCGCTTAGTTTGCTAAGCGCGAGCTCTGTGGATCGAATCTCGCTTCTGGGATTTCTTTTTTAAATTTCATTCTCACGTAATTCTAACAGTAAATATGCTTGGTACGCCACGAAATTGTGTGACGACCGAGCAACGCTTAGGAATGTCATCCGAGTTTGTTTTGCAATAGATACACTGAAAAAACCACACACATCCAAAAATTCGGCGTTCACTACAAGTGCTGTACGTCGCAATAATTATTGTTGCCCTTGTTTGTCTGATCAGTAGCCTCCTGATTGGTACAGTGCTCCATAGGCTACACATCATGTTTGCGTCGCATGTAGATGAAATGATATAAATAAAATGACTATAATGATTTGATTGAAAGTTCTTGTGCATCTATTTTCGCAATCTCATTCCGACGATTTTTTTGTATTTTGTTCAGGATAAAGCGTATAAAATCATTCAGTAATGACTGTTTGCACGGTCATAGTGCAACAAGTGGAGGCGGGGATATTCGATCCCTGGACCTCGCGCTTCTTAACTAACCGCTTAAGACGGACCTTTTTTTTTTTGCGGCAGAAAAGAACAGACACAAGTAGCCTTAGGCGGGGTAGAGACAAGGTGGGCAGGGTTCGAATCCCGAGACCTGGCTACAGTGCCTCATCCGGCTTGTTACTACTGGTTCTCTTGGTACTGGCCTCTTTCTTTTATTTATTTATTTACTTATATTTTGAAACGTCAAACTAACGACTCAAAAAAAGGAACAAAATCTGTGTTAATCGTACATGGCTGACTTCAATAATTTTTTCTTTATTTTTTATTAGTTGAAAGAAAAAATCAGACAAACAGAGCCACAAAAATGAAATAAACTGTTTAACAATACGCCGGAAAAGAGACCATGATGAAAATAATACGAGTTTGTTGTTTCTTTTTTGTCAGTTTTACGAAAATCAAGTTAACAGGAATGAAACATTCCAACAAAAAATGGATTCTGCACATCATCCAATTCCTTGACGATTAAGTACGAGGTACAGCATATTTGCAAAAACCGCACGATAGTGTGGCATTCTTTCCCATGTTCAATGGGCCGTAACCATGTACTGGTAAAAGGCACAGTGGTCCGGACAGGGTCGCTCTTCATCACGTAACGAACATAATGCCCGACAAGCAACGCAATTATATTGTTCTTCGTCGTGGGGAGCACATTCGATCGCTCACTCCTTGAGTACTAGCGACCACATAAAGTATATAAATAAGTGTGAAATTTTCGAACTCGATTATCTCGAAAACAGTTGAGAGCGGTGTGTTTCGGCTTAACTTAGTTGAAGTCATTGTCGTGTCTTACACGTACTGTAAATATGAATGAAGGGACGTTCGTGCAATCCCCTTGTCCGCAAAACTCCAGTGGCAGACGTTGCAACAGAGGCTTTGCGCATCACGTTGTGGTCTACGTACGTTCCTTAAAGAGGCGACCGTATCTTGCTTCCTCCAGCGTATATCCCGCGAAAAAGTGAAATTCTGGAGACTGGAGATAGGCAGAGGCTTACCAGATTCGTTCTTGCTACAGACAGTCGCGACTGGAACAGAAATGGAGAGGAAGTGGCAGCGCTACACGATATACCCTCTACCATACACAAGGGATGGGGAAAACCGAGCTCTTGAAACCGACAGCGGTATGTCAGTTCTGAATAACCGGTATTTTTCGGTGTTTGTTTGTCCTCGGTTATAACACGCGCTATTTTTATTTTTTATTAATAAAATGGTAAAAAGACGAAATATCAGTTAACCGCAGCTGTAGTGCTAAGCTTATTGGTTTTTATACTATTTTTTAAAAAAAGATTAGGTTTTATTCGTAAAATTTATAGTAGGAAATTTACAATAGGAAATAAGAAAAGTGATAAGTGCTATTTGAATAATAACGCCGAAGAAACGTGCAACAGACAGATGGCATATCAACGTACACCGTTGCTGAGACAATAGTGTACGAGTGCCTGTTACCGTGTGGTGGTTGTGGCGTATTAGCCTGTACGCGTGTGCAGGCAGTGTGCTAAACTCGTCCCATCTGGTCTTTATGGTCGTTTCTCGCTGTCGTCGTTGGACATCAGTCGTATTGCAGAATGGCACCATCGCTAGTGTGGAAATATTTTACGAAGTGCTGTATCGATGAAGGACAGTGCTCCATTTGCTTTAAAAGATTAAAAACGGATGGAGCTAAAGCAAACTTGTGAGATCACATGAGAAGAAAACTTAAAACTTAACAATTCATTCACCGTTTGCGGTAGAAACAAAAAGTAGCTGGTCCGCTGCCTGTGTCTGCATAATACGCCTTTATCTGCTTGTAGCTCTTGAAAAAGTACAAAGTAACTATTCGTAATGCTCAAATAATGGCAGTGTGAACCTCGACTACAACCTTATTGCTAAGCATAGTTTCAAAATATTGGAATCAATAGGAGATATTGGTGATTTTTTATAGTTCTGACGCGCATATCACCTGGATATAAGCAGCGAACGGTAGACGACGTAAGTCTTCTTTTATTTGCGGACTTAATTTAATATTTTGATTCTATGTATCGTTAAATTGTTCTGAGCACTATGGGAGTTAACATCTAAGGTCATCAGTCCCGTAGAACATAGAACTACTTAAACCTAACTAACCTAAGGACATCACACACATCCACGCCCGAGGCAGGATTCGAACCTGCGACCGTAGCGGTCGCGCGGTTCCAGACTGAAGCGCCAAGAACCGCTCGGCCACTCCGGCCGGCAACGCCAGTTTCACCTGGCTCTTAAATCCGCTCAAAATAACCTGTTTCTGAAACAACCGATTTTCGGTTTTTTTATTCCTAACGTTTCCTGCAGTAAACGCAGAAATCAGATAAAGAATGACACATTTTGAGTCTCTCAGAATCACGAGACATGGTGCCGCCGGTGTGACCGAGCGGTTCTAGGCGCTAGAGTCTGGAACCGCGCGACCGCTACGGACGCAGGTTCGAATCCTGCCTCGGGCACGGATGTGTGTGATATCCTTAGGTTAGTTAGGTTTAAGTAGTTGTAAGTTCTATGGGACTGATGACCTCAGCAGTTAAGTCCCATAGTGCTCAGAGCCATTTGAACCATTTTGAAACTGGCGTTGAAAAATATCGACATAGCCTAAAACCGGTCGTTTCAGCGATAAACGGCATTCCCACCGTACACTGTAAGGTGCCTCGCGGAGTACAAGTTAAGAGAAGTATGCATTTTTCACACGCACTTTGCCGCGCGGGATTAGCCGAGCGGTGTAAGGCGCTGCAGTCGTGGACTGTGCGGCTGATCCCGGCGGAGGTTCGAGGCCTCCCTCGGGCATGGGTGAATGTGTTTGTCCTTAGGATAAAAAAATGGCTCTGAGCACTATGGGACTCAACTGCTGTGGTCATAAGTCACCTAGAACTTAGAACTACTTAAACCTAACTAACCTAAGGACAGCACACAACACCCAGCCATCACGAGGCAGAGAAAATCCCTGACCCCGCCGGGAATCGAACCCGGGAACCCGGGCGTGGGAAGCGAGAACGCTACCGCACGACCACGAGATGCGGGCTGTCCTTAGGATAATTTAGGTTAAGTAGGTCTACGGCGCTGCAGTCATGGACTGTGCGGCTGATCCCGGCGGAGGTTCGAGGCCTCCCTCGGGCATGGGTGAATGTGTTTGTCCTTAGGATAATGTAGGTTAAGTAGTGTGTAAGCTTAGGGAGTGATGATGATGGCAGTTAAGTCCCGTAAGATTTCACACACATTTGAACATTTTTTTGAACACACGCACCAAATGCGAGTAGGTTAGGGTGGAGGTAAATGTGGATGACACCAGAACGACCTTCCGCCGCTCACACGCACATGGAGACGAGTACAGACGGAGGCAGTGGGGCGGCTGTACCTGTAGGAGGTCCGCACGGCGGGCGGCGGGCGCAGGGCGCGGCAGAGCAGCAGCAGCAGCGCCGAGAGGGAGGCGGCGCCGGCCACCGACAGGTCCGCGATGCACGCCGCGGACTCGCAGGGCCACGCAGGGCCGGAGGCTGGGGCAGGGCTGGGGGCCGCGTCCATCGCTCGCGCCGGCGGCACGCGCACTGCGGCCGCGCCGCTCCAGTCGCGGCCAGCCGCCACGAGCCGCGCCGCGCTCCGCGGGCCCCCACCTCGGTGCCGGCCGCAGCGGCGGCGCTCCTGCGGCCGGCGCTCGTTAGCTCTCATCTGCCAAACCCTTAACGCCACTCAAACGCACACGCATTGCAATCTTTCCGAGCCCTGGTCGCCTCAGCTAAACCTGTCTACATCCACATTTATACTCCGCAAGCCACCCAACGGTGTGTGACAGAGGGCACTTTACGTGCCACTGTCATTACTTCCCTTTCCTGTTCCAGTCGCGTGTTTTTCGCGGGAAGAACGACTGCCGGTGTTGTGTTGGCAGAAGAGCCAACACCGTGTTACTAGAGGAGGCCGAAATGCACGCGTTTTAGCTCACGCAGGCTGGCGTCAGGAGGAATGAACTATACTGACGTGAGGTCTGGAACAGGACAAGGAATGAGAATTCAGAAAGCGGACGTAGCTAGTCTGATACTTAACTTTAATCCATTAATGATGAACGTCGCTCTTGACGGTACATGATTCACAATATTATCTCTTCAGAATAGTAACTGAATATGGCACCCTGCTAGGTCGTAGCAAATGACGTAGCTGAAGGTTATGCTACATTGTCGTCTCTGCAAATGAGGGCGTAAGTAGTCAGTGAACCATCGCTAGCAAAGTCGGATGTACAACTGGTGCGAGTGCTAGGGAGTCTCCCTAGACTAGTCCTGCCGTGTGGCGGCGCTCGGTCTGCAATCACTGATAGTGGCGACACGCGGGTCCGACGTATACTAACGGACCGCGGCCGATTTAAAGGCTACCACCTAGCAAGTGTGGTGTCTGGCGGTGATACCGCAGCCGGAAAGCCTCCGTGCGCGCTCGAATCTCTCTAATTTTACATTCGTGATCTCCTCAGGAGGTATAAGTAGGGTGAAGCAATACATTCGATACCCCATCCAAAAACACACCCTCTCGAAACCTGGACAGCAATCTACACCGCGATGCAGAGCGCCTCTCTTGCAGAGTCTGCCACGTGTGTTTGCTAAACATCTCCGTAATGCTATCACGCTTACCAAATAACTCTGTGACGAAACGCGCCGCTCTTCTTTGGATCTTCTCTATCTCCTCTGTCAACCCG
This sequence comes from Schistocerca cancellata, assembly GCF_023864275.1. NCBI lineage: Eukaryota > Metazoa > Arthropoda > Insecta > Orthoptera > Acrididae > Schistocerca > Schistocerca cancellata. Next base: position 614,209,295 of record NC_064626.1, read on the forward strand.
ACCTGGTACGGATCCCACACTGATGAGCAACACTCAAGTATAGGTCGAATGACTGTTTTGTAAGCCACCTCCTTTGTTGATGGACTACATTTTCTGGGGACTCTCCCAGTGAATCTCAACCTGGCACCCCCCTTAGCAACAACTAATTTTATATGATCATTCCACTTCAAATTGTTCCATACTGTAATGCACCTCTTTCTCTGGGGGACAAATATTAATTATTATCAGTAGTAATATATTAAGCTACAAGTTATCGTTTTTGTGGTGTCACCGCCACACACCACACTTGCTAGGTGGTGGCCTTTAAATCGGCCGCGGTCCGTTAGTATACGTCGGACCCGCGTGTCGCCACTATCAGTGATTGCAGACCGAGCGCCGCCACGCGGCATGTCTAGTCTAGAGAGATTCCCTAGCAGAAGATTACTGATATTCATATTGTTCAAGCTCTTAGTGGTTTAGAAAGGTTGTAGATAGGCACCAACAAAATTTTTTGACCATTTCGCCAATACCGTAAGAGAGGGCCGGCCACGGTGTGCCAAACGGCACTCGGGCACGATGTGCGGGCCGCGGGCGGGCACAAGCTCGGCCTGTCTCGGCTTTGCTCGGCTCTTCCCGGAAGCACCAGGTGCAGCGGCGCTGCATTTCATTTAGTATTACTGTGCGGCATCTTTCGTTGGCACGAGTGTCTTCAGTTCGACAGAATCGTTGTGTCAGCGCTGTTTATCCTTCCCTGTTTGTTTGTGATATGACAGACGTTCACAGCTCTAGCGGCTGTTAGCACAAAAAGAGGCAGCCTAGCTATCTATCGTCACAAGCCTCCGAAAATGAATATGAACTACAGAAGAAACGGGTGAGAATTCTAAGTTACTATTATGCAGTTGCATAATTACGTGTAGAGCAAATCTGCTATGAAACGACATTACAACACCATGCAGAAAGAATTTAAAGACTCATAGTTTTAGATAACATTATTGGCAACAGCTGTCTGTCAGTGAAGTAAGATTAGTTAAAAGAGTTTTTATCCCACAGTCACAACACTGCACAAAACCAGTTTTGCAACTGGGGTCAGCATAGCTGTTATCATCGTCAGCCGGATGGTGTATCATCTGAAGATGGCCTACTACTAGAGGCCGAACCCGGTCATATTTTTAATAAATGACTGTACGATCAAGACTGTTTTTAATAAATTTAATTAAAAGAATTATTTCACAATAGAAGAGCAAGAAATTACAACGGTCAACAAAATTGGTTCAAATGGTTCTAAGCACTATGGGACTTAACATCTGAGGTCATCAGTCCCATAGACTTAGAACTACCTAAATCTAACTAACCTAAGGACAGCACACACATCCATGCCCGAGGCAGGATTCGAACCTGCGACCGTAGCAGCAGCACGGTTCCGGGCTGAAGCGCCTAGAACCGCTCGGTCACAATGGCCGGCCAACGGTCAACAGATGAGGTTCATTTTTCTGTATCTTTTACTAAATTTGCAGGCATGGAGCCGTGTGAAGAAATTTAAATTCTGAAGTCCGCATGCATTATTCCACTGTCTGTTGCACAAGTTTTCGATGGAATTGGGTAGAGAGTATGGAGACATCGTTTACTACCGCAAAGTACATTGGTTAAGTCAAGGGGCGTGCCTGGAACGATTTCTAGATTTAAAGCCCCCTATTGTCGAATTTATGAAGGAAAAAGGAGCGCAGGAACAAAAATTAGAATGTCAAGAATGGACTGCACACCTCCGTCTGTCTGTATACCGACAGTCTGTAGCACACAAAAATTATTTTTTTGCCTTAAATGCGCCAAAAGTAATTAACTAATACTGTACATTTCTTTCATTTGCGATCTAAGTTGTTGAGAAATATGAAATAAGAAACCAAGTCGTACGCAGTACGAGCGCGTTGTCATTTAAATACGGCGCATTCGCCGTTTATCCGTCTTCCCCCTCTTGCCGCTCAGACAGCGTGGCGTGGCGGTGGGGATGATGTGCAGTCTGACACAGCGCTCGTGAACAGAATTCTTGACCACCCATGCCATAAAATGTCTGACAGGTTTAAACCTAAATCGCTTCTCTTGGATAACTATGGACGAATTTCTGTTTAAATGTTGGCAGGCTGAAAAAAACGAGAGGGGGCATATGTAAGACTAAAAAATAATGTCGTCATCAATGCTTACATTAATCACGTATACCTGCAAACTGACTCGTTCCACATCATTTCAATAAAATAATCGTTCAAATGATCCACGGTACAATGCAGTTAACTAATCGAGTGTTCGGTGTCCCTACCGGGTCGTTTTACAGGAAAACATCGAAGCAACTCAGAGGAGGGCTTATAGGTTTATTGCTGGTAAGTTCGATCAACGCCGCGCGTATTACGGAAATGTTCCGTTAATCCAAATCGGAATATCTGAAGCGAAGACGACGTTCTTTTCGGGAAACACTATTGAGAAAGTTTAGAGATCCCCATCAGCTGAACGATCCTACTGCCACTAACTCGCGCAACGACAGCGATGGCAAGATAAGTGAAATCGGGGCTCGTGCAGAAAGATACAGACAGCCGTTCTTCCGTCGCCTCATTTACGACTGTAAAAATAAAGGGAATGACTAGCAGTGAAAATGGCTCTGAGCACTATGGGACTTAACATCTATGGTCATCAGTCCCTTAGAACTTAGAACTACTTAAACCTAACTAACCTAAGGACAGCACACAACACCCAGCCATCACGAGGCAGATAAAATCCCTGACCGCGCCGGGAATCGAACCCGGGAACCCGGGCGTGGGAAGCGAGAACGCTACCGCACGACCACGAGATGCGGGCTGACTAGCAGTGATACAAGGCACCCTCCACCAAGCACCATGTCATGGCCTGCGGATTATGTATGCAGATGTACATGCAGACATCTTCCAGTTGCTTGCCCAAGCGGTTGAGCTTACTTTCTGTTCGCCTGTGGATATCATATTAGCGAGGTAAAGGCACCCATTCACTAGCCGACTATACCTGTTGCCGACAGTTAAGTCCGGCACGGTTCATGGGTGTCCAAAGGTAGGAACGTCAAACCACAGGAAGATGAGTAACTCAAAACAGCAGGAGAAAGGCAAAACCCCTAGCCACACCCCAACCCTCCAATAAAAAGTACAGTAAAGATCGTGCTCTGAGAGTTAAGTACAAACTTAATTATGTATAGAGATGATTGTAATAGTAATTTCGTGTGGCCTTCTGCAAGCCTTTCTGCTCCTCGCCACTTCGGCGGCTTGCGTGTGCCTAACCTATCCCAGCTATCCAGCTGGGGAAACGAGACCTACAAGTTTAACGTGGAATCCGAAATAAGAGTTGTTTCTGTCGACGCCTCACATCGTTGATATGTGAAAGCTATGTTAAAACGAAGACTGAAAAATCCGTAGTTCAACCGACATTCGATCCCACGATCTCTCGGTTTCCAGACACGCGATTTACCGCTAGATCACCATGGTCGAAATCTATAGTTTATCTATAGGTTTTGATGACAGAGTTTGCGAATATCAAAATATGAGACATATACGATGGCATCTTTCGTCTGCGTTGACTTAGAAGCTTAAATGAAGTGCACCGCTACGGGGCTGTAGACCTTAGTATTTGACATACATTTCAAGTTGATTACTCGTGTATTGGGGAGAAGAGAAGTTTGTGGCACAACTTGACTAGAAGAAGGGATCGGTTGGTAGGACATGTTCTGAGGCATCAAGGGATGGTTCAGATGGCTCTGAGCACTATGGGACTTAACTTCTGAGGTCATCAGTCCCCTAGAACTTAGAACTACTTAAACCTAAGTAACCTAAAGACATCACACACATGCATGCCCGAGGCAGGATTCGAACCTGCGACGGTAGCGGTCGCGCGGTTCCAGACTGAAGCGCCTAGAACCGCTCGGCCACTCTGGCCGGTTGATGGGTGAAATACAGATACTGGTGAATGCTCACTTCAGTTTTCCATCGTGTAAATTTTGATGTCAAATTCGTTAGAGTAAATCAGTTGCACGACGCAGGCTAGCTAATTCTTCTTCTTCTTCTTCAAATGCAGTATTTCTCTAAATTACTAATGTAAAGAAATTATCACTGTTTTAATACGTACTTTATTGCTATTATTATTACTCTGGTAGGTATCTGGGCATTAAAATAACTGTGGGAACAGTGTGAACAGGGGCCCTGTCGTCTCAGAACACAGCTTCACCACTGGGAAACAAATACTGTGCCACGGGCTGGGCCTTATCAACGAAAATGGTCACATAATCCTTGGAAGTAATGCGGTCTTGGAGAGTAACTGTGGGACCAATTGGTTACCATGATATGCCATTACCGAATCCCGCCATGTTTCACTCATGCGACGTAAGCTCCGGCAGAAACTGGAAACAGCATAAAAAGAGGCTCATGTGAACGACTTTCTTCCATTGCCGCTCAGTCCAGGTTTTGTGGCTTCGGCACCACGTTTTCATGTTACGGACATTTTCATTACTGATGCTTGGTTTTGGAATTCCAGTTCGCCCTCAAATTCCCCGCTTCTGGAGCTCCTTTCGTTTTGCTTTGGCTCTGAAACGTTCGCGAGGGCGACATTTATTTCTGCAGTGACTTTTGCAGCCGTCGTCTTCCTGTTTTACCGAGCGAGGAGGCGCATTGGTTAGCACACTGGACTCGCATTCGGGAGGACGACGGTTCAATCCCGCGTCCGACCATCCTGATTTAGGTTTTCCGTGATTTCCCTAAATCGTTTCAGGCAAACGCCAGGGTAGTACCTTTGACAGGGCACAGCCGACTTCCTTCGCCATCCTTCCCTAGTCCGATGAGACCGATGACCTCACTGTTTGGTCTCTTCTCCCCAAACCAACCCAACCCAACCCAACCCAGCGTCACAATCCTCTTGAGTTATCGTCTGTCGCGATCACTCAACAGCACTTTCATCTGCGCTATGGCTTAGTGGACGATTATTTATTTGTAATTTCTGCTACCAGTCACATTTTTATTTTTTGTTTTATGTTTAATCTAACATAATACAACGCGTTTCGAACATATTCTGTTCATCTTCTGGCGTTTATACATACAGAGAAATGTTATTTAAAAATAAATTGCCTTAACCTAGATTAATCTAGAACTTTTTGTCCACTGTTTGTTACTGTAGTGTCTGGTGTGGCATTTGGGGGAGGGAGACGGGGAGCGGGGGGGGAGGGGGGAGGAGGGCAGTGGAGGGCCGGAAATCGATGTCAGTAATGTCCTCTGCTGGTTTTTTCTTGTGGTTGATTATGTTTGATATCACAGCCCGTATAGGATCCAGATAGTTTTGCATCAGTTGTGTGTTGCGAAACTAGCGTGAAAGGCTTTTATGTGACATTTGATCACTTGCATCACACCAGTGATGCAAGTGAAGCTATAAGGCGATGATATCGTAAGTGATCAACTGTCACATAAAAGCCTTTCACGCTAGTTTCGCAACACTCAACTGATGCTAAACTATCTGCATGCTATACAGGCTGTGATATCATACATAATCAACCACAATAAAAAAAACAGCAGAAAACATCACTGACATCTACTTTTGGCACATACACTGCCCCCCCCCCCCCCGCCCTCCAAATGCCACACCAGCCACTACAGTAAAAAATAATGGACAAAAAGTTCTAGGTTAATCTAGGTTAAGACAATTTATTTTTAAGTAACATTTCTCTGTATGTATGTACGTATAAACGCCTGAAGATGAACAGAACATGTTCGAAACACGTTGTATTATGTTAGATTAAACAAAAAATATAAAGTGACTGGTAGCAGAAATTGCAAATAAATAATTATCCCACAGAGTCACGATTCACGAAGGAAGCCATTATGATCGAAAATGATTAGTAGATGATGTTTTTCCGCTTTCCATATATGCAGTATAAATCTTCCAAACGGTGCCTCTTGAAACAGCAAATTCTTTGGCCACCTTACTTACGAAAACACCCACCATACGAGCCCCAATAATTTGCCCACTTCAAATTCATGAAGTTCCGACATAATGCACTCACTGTTCGGACCACGACTGACAGAGGGCGTACTGTGAACTAATGCCTCCGAATTTTTACGTGAAAATTCTTAAGATTTATAAAATAAAACAAACGTTGTTAACATTCTACATCTTTACTCTTAGTGTCTACATATTTGCTGCCTTCTGCTGCTAGAGGGAACCGAATTGTAGCGTCCCACTCGACGGTAAGTTACGTAACTATTCAGGCGCGCGAGAAACAGCGTGTTGTAATCGAGTTCCTAACAGAAAAGTTCGTCCACACATGGAGCACCTTCTTCTTCAGCATGACAACCCAGACCACATACGACCGCTGCGACATCTGCAACAATCCGGCGCCCTCGGTTCACTGTCATCGATCATCCTCCATGTAGTCCCGACCCGGGCCTATCCGATTTTCAACTGTCTCCAGAACTTAAAGAACACCTTGGAGGACTTCACTGTGTTTGTGATGAAGCGCTGCAAGCAGAGGTGTAATTGTGGTTCCTCCAACAAAGTCACACATTCTACAGTGACGATATCATCAGACTGGTCTCTCGTTGGGAGAAATTTGTTCGTCGCCAGGGTGACTATGTTGAGAAATAAATGCGTAAACAGGAATAAAAGAGACGTGGAATGTTTACAACGTTTGTTTTTATTTAACAAGCTTGAAGAGAGTTCACATAAAAACTGGGAGGCATTACTTTTCAGCACGCCCTTGTACAACAGCACAATCGACAGGCTTGGACAGTTTCCCCATCGATGATCAGGCATGCATTTCTCACGGTGTTCCCATACTATTGTCCAATCCCTGCATTTAAGGACTTCAGAAAGTAAACTAAACATTCCCCGCACTAAGAGCAGCGCACAACAAGAGTGGAACATTGTCAGAAGAGAGTGTACGTTCCAAGATTCCTGCAGAGACTGTTCTGCTGCGGTACGGGTAACAGGTACAGTCGCTGAAAGATCCCTCGCCTCGTCATTATGCTTAACCGCACAGCTGCACTGCCTCTCTCATGGCATAACAGGCAAGGAGACGAAGTGCTACTAACATACCGTCTGCAGGCATGAAGTAGAAAACCTGTTCGAGCGTTTTCAGAGACTATACTGTCGCTTATTAATTTGTCTTTTATGTTTATCTTTGTTCAAGAAACTAACGAAAAAACGCTACTATATTTAGCATGCACTGTACTAATAATATGTATTACACCTTACCAGGAAAAAGAGTCTTTCTTGATAAAACAAAGCATCTCAAATTTTCACGAATTACCAGGACAATGCGTACTATCGGCTTTGAAACGGCCTGTGACTACGTTCAGTCAACAGTCATACTGAAGTAGAGTACAGGAAGACTGCCACGAAAGTATACAGATGTAGCAATAGTGCTAGATACATAAAGAAATCCAGTTAAAAAATTATTCAGCGCCACAATTAAGTCAATACAGCTGACAGAAGCAGAAGAAGCAGACATTAAACAGTGTGCAATTCTGCAAGTTTTTCACCTTCATAATAACAGTGTACAGAATCAATGCAGCGACAAAACTTATGGGAGAGAAGTTTTCTTAAGATTTCTTTACTTACTGTCGATCTGCCTGTTAGTGGCTCTTTCACAGGAGAGATAAAATATCCTGCCTCTAGCGGAATTAGGACTGAAAACTAATGCAGGCTTCCCTTGAAAGCCAAATGCCTGACCTCTCTTTTCCCGTTAAGCTAACATGCAGCTGTAGCAAACAGTGACCCCTTGGTGTTCCGGTGATAGCTAAGACGGAGCATTCACAATGTATATGACGAACTAAGCTACAGTATCTATTGGAACGAGCACCCTGGACTCAAAAACATAACGTTGCTACCTCTATTCATCTTTTAACTGAGAGTCATTCAGAATATTTTATCTACGTGACAAGAAAATGTCCAGTGATTTTACCAGGATGATTCTGCACTCCAGGAGGTAAATCGATGGTTACATAGTTGCGAAATGTATTCTGCAACGTTGCCAATTCTCCATTAGACTTGTGACAGAATAGATTAGCTCAGCCGGTGTGTTTCTTGGGCTGGCTAGCATTGTGGAAGCTCGCACTTCCAAAATGCGGCAGCAGTCTCTATATTGACAGGGAGCAGAAATGCCCAGTATGAGCCAATGAGTCTTGTTCGCATTTCTGTAACTATGATTTGGGTCTAAAGGATAGTTAGAATAATACCCAGATGCACCGACTGCAACTCGAACACGATACATAAAGAGCAGGGGAAATTATTTTGCAGCTTTCCTATTCAGTAGCTGTCGTAGCTACTTTCGTTTTTCTGCCTTTAGCTGACTGTAAAATAAAAAACTCTTTCATAGTAAACGATTCATTTCTTCAGCATCATCAAACGCTATTAACACTGTGAATAAATAACAATCATTTTTAATACTCTATACTTGAAATCAGTTTTCACTGGCGCCACCTCTGACACATAACGCAAATGAAAAGACAAGATAATGTTGATTACAGAACCCAGACATCCACAAAGAATTTCGTAAGGTGCGAATAACAAATAGTTTCAAATCGGAAAAGCGAATCGTGCAAGGAAATCTTCCAGTGTCCAAAAATCACGACTCGAAACCCAGAACGAAAATTGAACAAGTAAATGATTGTAGTGCGATTCCAGCTTCTGATAACGCGAGAGGAGAAGTTGCGACAAGAACGCGAAACAAGAAACAAAAAGTTCCGACAATAATGTCTTGAATATTTCATTATTAAGCAAAACTGTCTTTCGTTCTATTAAAACCAAAGGAACGCAAATTATCGTTACTCATTCTATTACAATATAACTGCTGCTGATATCTTGTCAATTAAAGACAAAAGCGCCTGACTGAATGAGCCTTCCAATTTTCAGACAATTTTAGACAAAGAGGAACCAAAGTAACAAGAAGAGGTAACGCTAGATGGGCGTGGGACGCAATTTCTATACAGCACCTCGCAACTGACGAATTTGTTCGTAGTTTATTTCCCGATTGCTTCACACTGACGCTGCCTCTAGGCTATCGCATCATTCATATGAGAATTACCGATGTGTAAGTGTAAAGAAAGGGTGTTATGATAAACATTATGGAACTTGGGATCGAACCTGCCTCAGCAGGCAACATTAATTGTAATTTCATTTCATTCTGGAGACTATTGGAAAGGCGTAATAATGCTTTTAAGATAGATACATAAGACGTCAACAAAAAAATCGGAACGACAATTAGACTTGGTTACCTCACTCTTTACTTCACTGAGGAATAACCTGAAAATGTTCAATATTAATCAGGCTACGACTTAAGATGAAATGAAGCCGCTGAGTATCTTAAACATTTCGAGATCTAACCTAAATCGTCACCTCCATTGGCATTTCTACACTCCTGGAAATTGAAATAAGAACACCGTGAATTCATTGTCCCAGGAAGGGGAAACTTTATTGACACATTCCTGGGGTCAGATACATCACATGATCACACTGACAGAACCACAGGCACATAGACACAGGCAACAGAGCATGCACAATGTCGGCACTAGTACAGTGTATATCCACCTTTCGCAGCAATGCAGGCTGCTATTCTCCCATGGAGACGATCGTAGAGATGCTGGATGTAGTCCTGTGGAACGGCTTGCCATGCCATTTCCACCTGGCGCCTCAGTTGGACCAGCGTTCGTGCTGGACGTGCAGACCGCGTGAGACGACGCTTCATCCAGTCCCAAACATGCTCAATGGGGGACAGATCCGGAGATCTTGCTGGCCAGGGTAGTTGACTTACACCTTCTAGAGCACGTTGGGTGGCACGGGATACATGCGGACGTGCATTGTCCTGTTGGAACAGCAAGTTCCCTTGCCGGTCTAGGAATGGTAGAACGATGGGTTCGATGACGGTTTGGATGTACCGTGCACTATTCAGTGTCCCCTCGACGATCACCAGTGGTGTACGGCCAGTGTAGGAGATCGCTCCCCACACCATGATGCCGGGTGTTGGCCCTGTGTGCCTCGGTCGTATGCAGTCCTGATTGTGGCGCTCACCTGCACGGCGCCAAACACGCATACGACCATCATTGGCACCAAGGCAGAAGCGTCTCTCATCGCTGAAGACGACACGTCTCCATTCGTCCCTCCATTCACGCCTGTCGCGACACCACTGGAGGCGGGCTGCACGATGTTGGGGCGTGAGCGGAAGACGGCCTAACGGTGTGCGGGACCGTAGCCCAGCTTCATGGAGACGGTTGCGAATGGTCCTCGCCGATACCCCAGGAGCAACAGTGTCCCTAATTTGCTGGGAAGTGGCGGTGCGGTCCCCTACGGCACTGCGTAGGATCCTACGGTCTTGGCGTGCATCCGTGCGTCGCTGCGGTCTGGTCCCAGGTCGACGGGCACGTGCACCTTCCGCCGACCACTGGCGACAACATCGATGTACTGTGGAGACCTCACGCCCCACGTGTTGAGCAATTCGGCGGTACGTCCACCCGGCCTCCCGCATGCCCACTATACGCCCTCGCTCAAAGTCCGTCAACTGCACATACGGTTCACGTCCACGCTGTCGCGGCATGCTACTAGTGTTAAAGACTGCGATGGAGCTCCGTATGCCACGGCAAACTGGCTGACACTGACGGCGGCGGTGCACAAATGCTGCGCAGCTAGCGCCATTCGACGGCCAACACCGCGGTTCCTGGTGTGTCGGCTGTGCCGTGCGTGTGATCATTGCTTGTACAGCCCTCTCGCAGTGTCCGGAGCAAGTATGGTGGGTCTGACACACCGGTGTCAATGTGTTCTTTTTTCCATTTCCAGGAGTGTATTTTGAAACTGCCCCTACATAACTAACAAACGCGAAGCACTGCAGGAGAAAAAATAGTTCACCTGGAAAGATGACGTCGGTTTTCATCCCACGACGGCACATACTACCAGGGGGTACCGATAATGGTTTCAGCGTCGCCCGCTAACAGATAGCATAGTGGCATAGCTACCAGAGTGCCATCTGCATCTACCCTTTAATAGGGAATGTTCACAGGCAGTAGCAAAAGTTTGAAGCAAACGGGTAAACATGCCACAGAGACACACTCGTGCTCCCTACATCCAACTGAGAGAGTTTGAAAGCGATCAAATTGTGGGCTTCCGAGTGGCGGGATGGTCCTTTCAGAAAACTGTCGCACAGGTTGGACGTGTGTCGTCATTTGTGCAGCGATGCTAGTAACAACGATCTCGTGAACGTTCTCACACCCGTAGAGGATGTTCTGGACGTCCACGTAGCACAGATGCCCGCCAGGGTCATCGTACTGTGAGGGCAGCAGTGGCAGATGGTACACCTACGACACCACACATAAGATGGCTTGTGAGCCCAGACGTGTCAGCACGAACTGTTGACAAAAGGTTGTTAGCATTGGGATTACTGGCACTCACAACTCACACCTCTAGCCCGTCTTCCACTCACATCACAACATCGAAATGCATGGTTCAACGGGTGCCGCCAGAGGATCACTTGAAAGATGGTCTAGTTGCAGGCAGGTGATGGTCGTTTGGGCGAACGACATAGATCCGGCGAACACTGTCTCGTAGAGTGGATTCGTCCAAGGCACACTGGCTCTGCTGATGTTCCGACAAGATAATGCTCGTCCACACACTGCCTGTAAGACATGCGACAACTTTCCTGGCCAGCACAATCTCCGGACTTGTCTCCAATCGAGCATGTGCGGGATATGATGGGACGAAAAGTGACTCGTCAACAAACAACTCAAACAGAGCTACGTAAACAGGTCTAGCAGACGTCGCATAACCAATCCCAGGACAGTATTCGTCATCTGTACAATCGATCGGACCCCAGAGTCAACGCCTGCATTGCAGCCCGTGGAGGCTACAGCACCCGTGGAGGCTACAGCACGCACTACGCTGAACATCCAAAGAAACTGATACACCTGCCTAATATCGTGCAGGGCCCCCGCGACCACGCAGAAGGGGTGCAACACGACGTGGCGTGGACTCGACTAATGTCTGAAGTAGTGCTGGAGGGAACTGACACCATCAATCCTGTAGGGCTGTCCATATATTCGTAAGAATGCGAGGGGTTGGAGATCTCTTCTGAAGAGCACGTTGCAAGGAATCCCAGATATGCTCAATAACGTTCATGTCTGTGAAGTTTGGTGGCCAGCGGAAGTGTTTAAACTCAAAAGAGTATTGCTGGAGCCAGTCTGTGTGGGGTGTCGCATTGTCCTGTTGTAATTGCCAAGTCCGTCGGAATGCACAATCGACATGAATGGATGCAGGTGATCAGACAGGATGCTTTCGTACGTGTCACCTGTCAGAGTCGTATCTAGACGCATTAGGCGTCCAATATCACTTCAATTGCACACGTCCCACACCATTACAGAGCCTCCACCAGCTTGAACAGTCCCCCCCCCCCCCCCCCCTGCTGATATCCAGGGTCCATGAATTCATAAGGTTGTCTCCATATCCGTACACACCCATCCGCTCGATACAATTTGAAAAGAGACTCGTCCGACCAGACAACATGTTTCCATTCATCAACAGTCCAATATCGGTGTTGACGGGCCAGGCGAGGCGTAAAGTTTTGTGTTGTGCAGTCATCAAGGGTACACGAGTGGGTGCCAAAAGCCCATATCGATGATGTTTCGTTGAATGGTTCGCACGCTGAAGTCTACAGCAATCTGCGGAGGGGTCGCACTTCTGTCACCTTTATCGATCCTCTTCACTCGTCATTGCTCCCGTTCCTGCAGCATTTTTTTCCGGCCGCAGCGATGTCGGAGATTTGATGTTTTACCGGATTCCTGATGGTCACGGTACACTCGTGAAATGGTCGTACGGGAAAATCCCCACTTCATCGGTACCTCGGAGATGTTGTACGGGAAAATCCCCACTTCATCGGTACCTCGGAGATGTTGTGTCCCATCGCTCGTGCGCCAACTTTGTATGACACCATGTTCAAACCCACTTAAATCTTGATAACCTGTCATTGTAGCAGCAGTAACTGATCTATCAACTGCGACAGACATTTGTTGTCATATATAGGCGTTGCCGACTGCAGCGCCGTGTTCTGCCTCTTTACATATCTCTGCCCATACCAGGCTCTTTGGCGCTTCAGTGTAATATGGGTGTTTCAGCCTGGGTCGATTCCTGGTGCCTCAGAACCGCTTATCCAATTGATCTGTGGCACTGGGTAAAAGACGTGTGAAAGTAAAGAGACGTCTATTTTGTGTTATGTGCCAACACTCAGTGGTTTCTGAGAAATATACGGATGCCAGAACTACTTGTGGACGTTGGCTGGCAACTGGCGTCAGCACAGTCGGCCTCTACGCAGCGTAGCTCCATAACCACAGCACACAGTTTTGTCAATCAGTGGGATGTCTGAGTTGGCTACTGGGTTTTCTTGTTGCTTTTCCTGTTTTACGTGTAGACGGCAAGGAGTCACAGAGTGAGCTACAGGAGTTTGAGTGTTACGTTTGTACAGCTGGGGAACCGTCTGATCTTTCGCAATTCCGTGGTAATACAAAGGAGTGTTATTCACGACATGTGAGATGTGGTCGTTGTAACTTGACAGGGCGTACTCTAACTTGTACATACTCAGTCCCAGTAAATTGTATTAATTATCATTAGTACGGGCATATGACTATTCAGTGCACAGAGTCAAGACGGTTGAGGATAAGACGAAAGATGTAAGTGTGCATTGTGTCATACGGCCTGTTGCGAGTGGAGATTAAAGTTACGCAATGGCAGAGTCTGAAGCACAGGGTGTCAATAGTGAGGAGGCAGTTTGAGAACTGGTTAATGAAATGGGGGTAATTGAAAGCGGACAACGCAGACTTGCGTAACAGGATTACATCTAGGAAGGAAGAATCGGAATTAACCGACCAGCCTTCTCCATTATTAGATCCAGCCTCAGCCAGTTTCATCAGGCTCTTCTCTGGAAAGTCGACTGACGACGTAATATCTTTTTTGGGTGACCTACAAATAGAAGCTAGTATTTGGGGGAGGGGCACAGGATCAATAATTACATATGAAAAGTTAGCAAGGGTGGCCAAGATCTATGTCAGATGTATAAAGGGACTAAGAGGCGTGAATACATTTGATGAATTAAAGAAAGGCATGCTACTAAGGAACAAGAAGCAAAACAGAGCGAGACTTCTTCGCGAGCCGTTGGGTAGTATGTCAAAGAAGCATTATGAGGCGGTAGAAAATTTTGCTGACAGAAAACAGAAAAAAAATGCGCAGTCATATGGACTGGGGGAAAGTGACAAGCACAAAAATTCGAATCTGTGCTCTTAGCCACTACGCCGTTGACTCGGATAGTTTTACATCACGCACGTGAACTGATGAAATAGTGTTAAAACTAGCCTATATCATTTCTCAGCAACTGTTTAGTGTTGAAACGTCCCCTTAGAAAAATTAATGAATTACTGTCCTGATAAACCTCTTACATTATTTGATTTTCAAACAGCTGAACAAAACTGAACGTACTCAGACATTTCTCTCTTTACTTATTCTGATCATCATTAAACTGACACACAATATTCTTAGCGCAACGCAGTCTGACTTTCAATAATCCCTACAAAAGAATGGCCCTGACTAACTTTAACCTATACCTTTCACAAATCACTTACCTCACAAAAATCTTCGTTACTCGAACTACTGCAACACAGCGAGCGCCACTACCGCCAGCTAAATAAAAGATTCAAACTACTGAAGGCACTAACTACTGATAGGCATAGTTAGCAAATGGAAGATTTTGATAGAGAACAAACAATATATTTACTTTAATAGTGTTCAAAAGTCATAATATATATAGCAGTTCATGACATCCAGTCTTACTAATTTACTGTCTCTGATGGACACATGTCCAGATCATCCGTTCTCAAAACTCCGCCATTTCTCTCCCCACATCCACCACTGCTGACGGCTCACCTCCAAATGCGTAACGCTACGCGCTGTTAACAGCCAACTGACCAACACTACACTGGCGAATAACTTCCAACAACGAGTCCAACCGGCCACAGACTACAATAGCAAATTCCAACAATGCAAACCAGCCACAGATTGCACACAGCACAGTCAATGATTTTCATATAGAGCGCTACATGGCGTTACCAACATAAAAATCTAAACAGCCTACTTACAGTGTTGACAACTAAGACAAGATAGGTGTTTCTTTGTTTTCACACTTCTTTCGACTAGAGAACACTCTATGGGGGGGCGGGGGGGGGGGGAGTTCTCCTTTCAGGAAACTGCTGGTGTAACACCACGCCTATGCAGGGAACATCGAGTTCTTGCAGTATTTCCGCAGCAGAAATACAGCTCAACCAATCCCTACGGATTCCAAATGTCTCTCATGAGAAACTAACACACTGTCGAAGTTGATCACCACGTCCTGCGGTTCTCGACCCTGCTATGATGATATTAGGCTTTTTAAAGTGATGTCTTTCGTTTCCTGGGATATGTAAACTTTTTTATTCTCTCTTTTTGATTCACTTTCTGAAAGTATATCATTGTTAAACTTTTAGAGGAAACTAAAAGGTGTTAGTTGGGGTTGCATGGCACCGGGCCAGGATGACGATAGTACTGGGTGGCAGACACATCCACTGCGCCGTAGAGCTACCCAATTGTTTTTTAAAATGACTCGAAAAGAAGTTCAATGACACATTTTGGCGATTGTTAGCTATATAGGGATGATTTCAAAACAGAAATACTTACGAAACTAACGATTTAGCTTTGCTCTCGAAATGTTTAATTCTTTTCAACAACCTCATTTCATCTAAATTCGTGTCCGCCTCGATAGCTGAGTGGTATAGCCGGCACGGTAACTCAGCGTGTTCGGTCAGAGGGTTAGCTGCTTTCTATAATAAAAAAACTGAGTTAATGGATCAACGACTAACCCGAACAAGCCCGCCGGTTGGCCGTGCGGCCTAACGTACGACTTTCCGGGCGGGAAGGAGCGCCTGATCCCCGGGACGAATCCGCCCGGTGGATTTGTGTCGAGGTCCGGTGAACCGGCCAGTCTGTGGATGTTTTTAGGTGGTTTTCCATCTGCCTCGGCTAATGCGGGCTGGTTCCCCTTATTCCGCCTCAGTTACACTATGTCGGCGATTGCTGTGCTAACAAGTTCTCCACGTACGCGTACACCACCATTACTCTACCACGCAAACATAGGGGTTACACTCGTCTGGTGTGAGACGTTCCCTGGGGGGTCCACAGGGGGCCGAACCGCGCAATAACCCTGGGTTCGGTGTGGGGCGGCGGAGGGGTGAAGTGGACTGCGGTAGTCGTCGTGGGGTTGTGGACCACTGCGGCTGCGGCGGGGACGGAGCCTCTCCGTCGTTTCTAGGTCCACGGTTAACATACAATGCAAACAATACAACCTGAACAAGCGTCATGAGACGTCCGCCACAAACAAATACAACAACCAATAACGAACAAAATGAGATCAAAAAAAATGTGGTTGGCGCGGAAGAATGCAGTGCAAAGGGGCCCGGGTTCGACTCCCGGCTGGGTCGGAGATTTTCTCCGCTCAGGGACTGGGTGTTGTCTTCATCATCATATCATCGCCATCGACACGCAAGTCGCCGAATTGGCATCACCGAAAAACACTTGCTCCAGGCGACCGGTCTACCCGACGGGAGGCTCTAGCCACACGACACTTCATTTCATCTAAATTCGTTGCCTGACCAATTTTCAGGTTATTGTACAGTGATGTAAAGAGAGAGGTTTCTAATACAAGTGTCTATTTTTTCTTCTGGTTTTGGCCCATTTACGTGACTATTAAATTTCCAGTTAAGCAAGAGGTAATGGGCAATAGTACTAGGGTACAAGTTGATGCGTGCAGTATCTATCTTAGGAGTTCTGTTATGCCTTTCCAGTAGCCTCCAAAATGAAATTAAATTACAATTAGCTTTGTCCGCTGAGTCAGGTTCGGCAGCAGGTTCTGTTATATTTAACATAACTCCCTGTTTTAACAATTCCACTTTGATAATTCTCGTATGAATGTTGTGATAACCTAAAGGCGTCTTTAGCTGAAACAACCTGGAAATAAACTATGAGCAAACTCGACAACTGCGAGGAACTGCATAGAAATTCCGTACCACACTCATCTAGCGTGACCTCCTCTTTTTACTTTGGTTCCTCTCTGTCTTAATTAGTATGAAAGCTATAAAACTCATTGGTACTTTGTGTTTCTTGTTTCACAATGAACAGAAAAACATAAGAGATAAATTAATCAGCAGCAATATAGTCTCTCACATTACGTAAAACAGTCTGACAATTCTCGGACAATTTTTCGACTTAACTTCAGTGTTTCCGATGGGAGGTATGGAAGCGTCAGCCGTACACCGCAGAGCTTGTAGCATGCGATTTCCAGTCTTCGGGAAGTCTGAAAGAACATTTGGTAGGAAGGCTTTCTACGGTCGAGGAAGTGACAATTGGTAGTGATTCTAACTGTTGTTTGCAGAGACTTGGTGGCTATGTTGAAAAATAGTGTAATATGTCTGTGTCACTTCGAAGTGTAATGCAGCATACAATAAATATTACTTAGTCTAAAGTAATAATGTGTATCTTACTTTTTGAAGTTCCCTAGTATTACTTCAGAAATACAAACTGATTTAGGATGGCTGCTGTACAAATGTTGTACATTTTTTTAGCTGTTAGGATTACTTGTTGTGTGATTTGACCAAGTGTAACAAATGAGCAGTTGCTGTAGAAAAGTTAGCCGGCCGGTGTGGCCGTGCGGTACTAGGCACTTCAGTCTGGAACCGCGTGTCCGCTACGGTCGCAGGTTCGAATCCTGCCTCGGGCATGGATGTGTGTGATGTCCTTAGGTTAGTTAGTTTTAAGTAGTTCTAAGTTCTAGGGGACTAATGACCACAGATGTTAAGTCCCATAGTGCTCAGAGCCATTTGAACCATTTTTGTAGGAAAGTTAGGCAATAAACCTTCTGTTACCGAAATTCTTTTTTGCAAAATGCTAATAGTATTTCAATAAAATAGACAATATATGAAATGAAAATTGTGGAGTGACAATTAGCATCACAGATTTACTTCATGCCAGATGTAACGACAATGTGTACCCTCCCAAAAGCAACTCACTCGATCCTGGTGGTGCACACTCAGTAGACAGCAGCAGAGCAACGACTAACATACGCGAGAACTATACGCGAGAACTTTCCTTGCGGTGTAGCGCTACCGTAAGGACCGGCTGTGGTATGTCGGAGCTCGTATCCCCCTAGAATTTACAGTGCTGCACCACTGGTGGCCTACGCCAAAAGCCGCAGGGGCTGCAACAGGGAACACCACTACCGTAGTCGGAGTGCACGCCTCGCCGACAGGCAGCAGCAGCAGCGCTCCAACAGCGTCAAATCAGCTTTCGCACGATCGCGTGCTCAGTAAGAGGTCTTAGGTATCCTGGCGCCTCAACAGTATTTAGGCACATGGCTGCAACTCAGCAATTTTTCAAGGACGAGCTCTCTGTGGTTTACGACAACCACTGCCACAGTTCCTTAATCAGAAACTCTTCTGGAATCATAAGGCAGCCTGGTGTCCAACGTAGGTCTGCCTGCCTGGGACCTTCACCACCGATGCTATGTCGAGCCACCAGCTATCATCCTCGAGTTATGCAAAGATTTGTTCTCTGCAGTGTGAGCCTTTGAGATTTTGGTATTTTGGCGCGCCGCAGCGTCAGTGTAGTTGAAGACAATCAATTCCTTGTGAACCAGTTCAATGACTAGTAACTGTGATCCAGTTTTCCATGGCTGACAGTCCACCTGACGTGCATCTCGCTCACTTCGAAGAGTGTGAACTGTTTCTTGTGTTGTGTAATTGCGCTCAGAAGAAGAAGGATTAAAGTTTTGTGTTCATTTCAGTGTTTCAGTGAATTTGCTTCTTATTGTCTGCCTGGGCTCTGGCTTGTCTGTGTCGGAACCAGCGTGGGCCACTTCAGTTAGTGATGAAATTTTCTGTGGACTCACTCCGCTTGCTTATGCTCTGCCCATGATAGGATGTGCTTCTTTGTGTCTTTTCCAAGTTTCTGGAAAAGTAACATTTTCTCTTCATACCTGTATATCTACATCTACAGTTTTACGGCTTCTGCACATTACGCAATGTGCTTAAGAAGTGATGTTAGAGAAGATGGCTGCCATCACCATCACATTACCAGAAATCTCCACATATTTGTCTCGCTTCGACTTGTTGGTACAGGGATTCTTCATGGCAACCCCACAGTTCCAGGCATTTGACAGAAAGACAGAGCCGTGGGCCAACTACATCGTCCACCTCCAACATCATTTCATTACCCACGGGATCCCAGGTAGTATCCAGTGGAACACATTTCTTACACCCATGCCGGAGAAGAACTCTGTCACCTCTTGCAACAGCTCAATCCTGAGATGCTTCGCCTTATGAACTTTTAAAATCCTTTCTGTTGGAATATTTTGATGACCAATTGCACGTGGCAGCCGTCCACCACATTTTTTAATGCCTTAAACAAAACAATCGTACAGGAAGTGGATAGCCCATATCCAAGGCCTTTCTGGAGACTGGCCTTTCCAGTATTCTAATTCTCAGTGCAGACAGTCTTAGGGAGAACCGATGGTTAGGGATATCATCCTGGTCCACACTCCAGATGAGGGACTCCAGAGTGATCTCTTAAAGCTCAATGACCCATTTGTAGCTACATATCTTCCTCTTTTTCAGACATTTTAACGCTCCATCAGGTCCACAGCATCTCTGCAAACCCTAACGAAGGTATTTGGCGCCTGCTCAGCTAGCCAGACCTAGACTCAGTCCTGTCCCAAAAGCTGGCCTGATCCGCTGGCCAGGACTTCCTCCAGCAAAGTCGCAGTGAGTGGACAGCGCTTCCAGCAATTATCTTCATGCTGTAATTAATCTTTAACACATTAGCACCAGCAGTGCTACTTCCGTAGGGCAAAGTGCATATACTGTGAGAAGAATGGACACAAAGCTGAAGTCTGCAGATCGTCCATGAAGATGACTGATTGTACCTATTTGACTGCAGGGATTCTAATGCAGGCGAAGTTGACTGCATCTACTTTCCTACGCCATCTATGTCATTTCCAGGTTGTCCTCCGTATCTCAGAGAGGTTATTAACACTATAAGTAGTCACCAATGCTATCCAAGTTGTTTTTCTAAATCCTGGATCTTTAACCACAATTGTCGACTGGCAGAGGTACCGGCGACTGGGTTCATCTACATTACAACTATTTCCTAAGCAGATGAAATGTTATAGTTAAGTAGACGGTTAGTTCAGCACTCAGGTCCACTGCCAAGCGGAGTCTCTGTCAACCCGTATCCTCGAGGACGACATAATGGAGGCCATAACATTCTGGGTTTGGATCTGTTCAGTTATTCAACAAACTGCTTCCAGCCAATCACTCCAAGTTCCTACATTCAGTACCTTTGTTCAGCATATGTCTCGGTTTTCTCACATCCATAAAACGGCCTCAGCGAGGGAAAAACTGAATCGATCATTGAATTTTGTGGAGATTTTAAATCAACTACCAATGCCCAATCTGTCATAGATGCTTACCAGATTCCTAAAATAGAGGAGATAATTGAGTTCCTTGCTGGAGGCAAAGTTTTTGCAAAAAAAGTTGACCTTACAGCTGCCCTTGGATGAAGGCTCCAAAGGCATCCTGCTCATCAACACGCCATTTGGTCTTTTACAGTATAATTGCCTCCCCTTGGCATCACCAACACATTGGACGATGTCACTATCACTGACCAAAATGCTCTGTTTCCAGCAGCCAGTTCGGACACCTTGTTCAACGAACTCAAATGGGCTAATTCGAAATTCATAAAGGGAAAAATGTTGTTTCTTTGTGGCACAAGTGGAACATCTGGGATCAGCAATAGGCCCACTCTGCGTCATATGCAGGCCATACAAAACCTACCGGCTGCCAGAGATGCCAAATAACTCAACTCCATGTTATTTCAACTCAACTATTACAGAAACTATCACCAAACCACTACGTCAGTTTCTTCACAAGAATATTAGATGATCTTTCGGTACAGAAAGATAAACTAAGCGAATGTAGTTTTTTTAAAGTTTTTCCCAGCCAGTGCTGAGCCACAGCAAGGCAGACTCGAACACAGTACTGCAACAGGAATGACAAACGGGTAAGAGAGCCAATACTACAGTATCATGGCACACAACAGAGACCATTGCCACACATCGCTTGAGAGATAGCTATGAATTGCAGATTCAGCAAGACGACGTCAGTGTGGAAGTAACGTAATGTCATTTTGACAGTGCTCAATGTGCCATCACTAAACATAAATCTAACACATGAACCATCTCAGCCTGTTGATATTGCTGAAAGGCACCAAGCTGGACAGCTGTAAACAACAGATGGGACACGAGGTCTGATGATGATTGATCACGAACCTAGAAAGCGAGGCTACATTCAGTCATCTTTTCCAAAACATAACGTCATTACATCCGATAGACAAGTATAAATACTCTGGCTCCCAAGTCCCTTTGTCTTCCAGTTGCAGTGAGACAGCCTTGAGGCAGGACCTGTGGTGTGCTGCCTACCTTTCACCAGATGACTACTACTTTCGAGACCACAACCCGTCTGGTCTGCTGGGCTGAGCCACTATGAGCCGCCAGCCTCTCCTCCACTAATGTGAACTCTTGAAGGCGTCTACCACCAACAGACTGGGACTAAATTGATGGTGCTTGACACACTATTACACTGTTGCACTCGGGAGCTGTGCTAGCTGTGGAGAAGACAATTCATTTGTAAACTACAGCTACTAAATGCATATCTTGCGAATGCTGTTTCATTAGCGACCACGGCGCTTTACGTACCGTCACCACCATGCTCCACACTTTATCATCTTCCGGCAATGGTCCTCTGCTTGCACCAGGGATTTTTGAGACAAACAGGCTTTTCTCCATCCAACATACTATGGCCAAGCGCATAATAATGGTGGCAGCTGCATCGGACAACAGCTTGGGGGCTATACTTCTTCACAAAACTAACAAGAGTTGAATGCAATCGACTGAGTTCAATGCACAACTGAGATGTTAATGCAGGCACACTCAAATCGAAAAGAAAGCCTTAGCTATCGTTGATTGATGTTCTTTGTTCGTTTCACTAAACTTCCTTCTCATTGTCTACCTGGGCTATAATTTCTCTATGCCAAACCACAATTCAGGCTTCATTCCATATACCTTTATTACTCTTAATGCATGGACACCCTTAAGATATGGTTCATACTAGCATGATATTGTTAAAAGAACTGCGTGGGTTATTGTATAGATACACTTTAGGTACAGTTGCTTCTAGCATGTTGTTGTTGTTGTGGTCTTCAGTCCTGAGACTGGTTTGATGAAGCTCTCCATGCTACTCTATCCTGTGCAAGCTTCTTCATCTCCCAGTACCTACTGCAACCAACATCCATCTGAATCTGCTTAGTGTATTAATCTCTTGGTCCCCCTCTACGATTTTTACCCTCCACGCTGCCCTCCAATACTAAATTGGTGATCCCTTGATGCCTCAACACATGTCCTACCAACCGATCCCTTCTTCTAGTCAAGTTGTGCCACAAACTTCTCTTCTCCTCAATCCTATTCAATACTTCCTCATTAGTTATGTGATCTACCCATCTAATCTTCAACATTCTTCTGTAGCACCACATTTCAAAAGCTTCTATACTCTTCTTGTCCAAACTATTTATCGTCCATGTTTCACTTCCATACATGGCTACACTCCATACAAATACTTTCAGAAATGACTTCCTGGCACTTAAATCTATACTCGATGTTAACAAGTTTCTCTTCTTCAGAAACGCTTTCCTTACCATTGCCAGTCTACATTTTGTATCCTCTCTACTTCGACCATCATCAGTTATTTTGCTCCCCAAATAGCAAAACTCCTTTACTTTTTAAGTGTCTCATTTCCTAATCTAATTCCCTCAGAATCACCCGAGTTCATTCGACTACATTCCATTATCTTCGTTTTGCTTTTGTTTAGGTTCATCTTATATCCTCCTTTCAAGACACTGTCCATTCCGTTCAACTGCTCTTCCAAGTCCTTTGCTGTCTCTGACAGAATTACAATGTCATCGGCGAACCTCAAAGTTTTTATTTCTTCTCCCTGGATTTTAATAGCCACTCCGAATTTTTCTTTTGTTTCCTTTACTGCTTGCTCAATATACAGATTGAATAACATCGGGGATAGGCTACAACCCTGTCTCACTCCCTTCCCAACCACTGCTTCCCTTTCATACCCCTCGACTTTTACAACTGCCATCTTCTTTCTGTACAAATTGTAAATAGCCTTTCGCTCCCTGTATTTTACCCCTGCCACCTTTAGAATTTGAAAGAGAGTATTCCAGTCAACATTGTCAAAAGCTTTCTCTAAGTCTACAAATGCTAGAAATGTAGGTTTGCCTTCCCTTAATCTAGCTTCTAAGAAAAGTCGTAGGGTCAGTATTGCCTCACGTGTTCCAACATTTCTACGGAATCCAAACTGATCTTCCCCGAGGTCGGCTTCTACTAGTTTTTCCATTCGTCTGTAAAGAATTCTCATTAGTATTTTGCAGCTGTGACTTATTAAACTGATAGTTCGGTAATTTTCACATTTGTCAACACCTGCTATCTTTGGGATTGGAATTATTATATTCTTCTTGAAGTCTGAGGGTATTTCGCCTGTTTCATACATCTTGCTCACCAGATGGTAGAGTTTTGTCAGGGCTGGCTCTCCCAAGGCTGTCAGTAGTTCTAATGGAATGTTGTCTACTCCCTGGGCCTTGTTTCGACTCAGGTCTTTCAGTGCTCTGTCAAACTCTTCACGCAGTATTATATCTCCCATTTCATCTTCATCTACATCCTCTTCCATTTCCATAATATTATCCTCAAGTACATTGCCCTTGTATAGACCCTCTATATACTCCTTCCACCTTTCTGCTTTCCCTTCTTTGCTTAGAACTGGTTTATGCTTCTAGCATACTACAGTCAAAATAATGCATGGGGCAGGAACGGCATGGCAGTGTTTTACTTCTAAAATTACTGTGACACTGAGAGGAGGCATGTCACTCTCTCACGTCAACGACATTGTCAGTTAGAATAATGTTCATGTTTCAGGTCATGATCTCAGTGTTCCCCAGTACTATATTTGCTATATGTGGTTGAAGCGTTTTAACATGAGAAAATTATGGGTAGAATGTTCTTACAACTAACTGTGTAATCTACAGAGAACTTGTACTCTAGGGGCTATAGTGGAGGAGATGGAGAACAGGGAGAGAGACAGACTGGGGGCCATACATAAATACTGTGTGCAGCGACCAGGCTGTGTGAGTGATTCTGGGAAGCAGCGCCCAGTGGATCATACATGCAGAGGGACTTCTGGCCGAAGTGCTCTCCTCCTTCAGCTTAGGGTCAGACAGGAGGGCATCAGATTGCAAAACATTTTACTTGGCCCAGGCAGCAGCCTATCGCAAAGATGGCCAGTTGGTGAAGTGTGGGTGAAGGAAGCCATTAAAGATGCTGTTGTTGTTGCGGTCTTCAGTCCTGAGACTGGTTTGATGCTGCTCTCCATGCTACTCTCTCCTGTGCAAGCTTCTTCACCTCCCAGTACCTATTGCAGCCTACATCCTTCTGAATCTGCTTAGTGTATGCATCTCTTGGTCTCCCTTTACGATTTTTACCCTCCACACTGCCCTCCAATACTAAATTGGTGATCCCTCGATGTCTCAGAACATGTCCTACCAACCGATCCCTTCTTATAGTCAAGTTGTGCCACAAGCTCCTCTTCTCCCCAATTCTAATCAATACCTCCTCATTAGTTATGTGATCTACCCATCTGATCTTCAGCATTCTTCTGTAGCACCACATTTCGAAAGCTTCTATTCTCTTCTTGTCTAAACTATTTATCGTCCATGTTTCACTTCCATACATGGCTACACTCCATACAAATACCTTCAGAAACGACTTCCTGACATTTAAAATGTGTACTGGATGTTAACAAATGTTTCTTCTTTAGAAACGCTTTCCTTTCCATTGCTATTTGCCATTTAAGATAGTATGATGTAAACTGAGCCTTTGTGCAAACGGTGGAATGGTCATAAAACTCTGAGCATTCTCATGTTAGAAGCTGGGGTGATACGGACAGGGTGGCTGGCGCAGGTTTTTAGTGGAGGCAAACCCGCCTGAGGCCAGGAAGTCGCCAGGTTCTTTTAGCACATGGCAAAAACATGTATTTGATGAACAAGAGTTTCTGGCAAGCTTAACATAACAGCCTTCTTTCAGTAATTTGAAATGGTCAGCCCAGAAAAATTAGATCGCTTTGTAAATGAGGGACTGTGGTTCCATCTAGATAGATGTCTTTTGCGAAATCGAGGCCATGCTTGCCGTGAGAACCATGTCTCCCTAGCTTAAAATCTTCTTTTTTCAGACAAGAGAGATTTAGAGTCTCTGAGTGGCTCCTCTTAGGACACGCAAAATGGAGGCTCGCTTCCCCAGTGTTGGAACCCCAGTTGTCTGGATTGGCTACCAGACCAGTTTAGAGGGGAGATTCAATGAGTAGAGGATAGTTTGATTGGTTTGTTCAATGTGGCAGCTGTTTCGTTTTTGCTAATACTGCCCCCGTACCGGCGTTTGGTGGAAAGTGGTTGTGATTCTTTGCCTTCTTTGTCTTCTAGTCTTCCCCTGGTGGAAAACTTCAGATTTTTCCATATGGGTGAGACTTGTGGTCTGCATCTTTTGGTGGACCAAGAGCCAGTGGCAGTTTGCAACTGTACCAACAGTGGAACTGTGTATCATCTCAGAGATATCGTGTATCATGAGAGTGATTTCGTCCTGAGTCGGCCGTCTGAGATTTGACAATTCCAGAACGCACCGTTGTGCCTGTGAGTCAAGTTGATCAGGTCATACAAGCGAATGCGTGCACCTCTCAGTGGCATCTGCCGGGATTTCAGGACTGTAATAGGGAAATTTCCCACGTTCTGACAATCAGAACGCCAGACCGCACGGTTCGCAAACGTTTGTGAATGCATCAGAAAATTACATATGCTCCACGCTCACAGAGCGCCGTCTTCTGCTGCCACCTGAAACAAGGTGAAAGTGTAAAGTATTGCTGCACCTGCCAGAATTGTTAAATGATATTCACGGCTCGCTGTTCTCAGGTGAATCATAGTTTGTGGTATATTCATTCAGTTTTAATGGAGTTGCTCCTCACAGTAGATTCATGTAAAAAAAAGGCAGATTGCATTGTGAAAGAGATAAATTCCGAGAAGAATTTGTATAACTTCCACCTCAATATACACTTTGCCAATCAATAACCATTCCTTTTCGGATTTGTGTGGGTCAGTTTAGTGTAAGCTTTGAAGGACGTAAGGAATATGAATACAAGACAGTTCAATCTGGATTTTGCTACAAGAAGTGCAGTAAAAAGGTTCAAAATGTATCAAAGAAGAAACATTGTTGCTAAGGCAAAGCATATGAACATGCATTTTTGGCATACTAGACAAACTGTGGGAAAGATAACCCCTCAAGTACAATTTCATGCCCGTGATTTCCTGCATGAATCTAGAAGTGACATTAAACCATGAAGTAACTGAAAAAATATTGACAGTACGTCTTGAAATTTTCGAATCAAACGGTACAATGTCGCGTTCAAAGGCAGACCGTGCAAGAGTTGAATTCGTGGAGATTTGCAGAGAAAATAGAATTGAAGACAAGATGAAATTTTACCAGCGCAGTGAAAATCGTTTCGATAAAGTGTGGATTGATGTAATCAAATTATTTTCAAAGGTATGCCCAAATTTCCCGGATACAGTGCGAACTGTTCTAATAATCCACACGCAAACCCTTCTGTTAAGCGAGGCTTTTGTGTAAACTCTGAAATTATAGTTGAAAATGAAACAGAAAAAGACGTATTGTGCGAAGATACAATACGATGCAGACCAGGAGGCTAATGTCGTTGACAGTTTCATCGACAGAAGTCTCATACACTGTTTTCACAATGCACGTTCTTCCTACACGGGCGATATGAAAAATAAGGAGAAGAAAACTGAAAGAAAAAAGGAGGAACGATTATTGAACAACGGAAAGTAAGCTGGAATCAAGCAATTAAAAAAAAGAGCAAATATGTTGAGTGAAGCCTCGAATATGTTGGCAGAGACATAAAATTCAAAGAAATGATTTACTCATTTTTAAGATTCCATCCCTGTCACATAACTCTTCATCAAGAGCTGCATGGAAAATACTATGAGGATCTTCTGTACATGGGCATTAAGACAGAACACTCTAGATGTATCATGTATTTTGTTTAGTGATGAAGCTATATTTACCATTTATGTACTATTGGTGTGTAGACAATCCACATTGTCTTCACCAGGTGAAACGTTAGCTAATGCTCATGGAGTGTACATTCGTGGTGTGGGATACTGAACCATAAAGTCGTAGATCCATTCTTCATACACAGAACAATGAACACACACTAGTATTGCAGCCTCCTAACAGATCATCTTCCGAGGATGCCTAAGTCGTTCCTATGCAGTCTACGAGGAACCTGTGGTACCAACACGATAGCTGTCCAATCTACAGTGAGTGAAGTTTACACTTTATAAGTATTATTTCAATCTGTTGATTGGCTAAAAATACGAGTCCTAACTACCAATCCATTCTGTGTAAACAGCACATCAACAGTAATTTCCATTTCCACAACATTTGCAGTGCCAGTTTTAGGAGATTAACCCGGTATACTTTTGAAGAAAATATTTTTTAGTGTCTGATTTGATAACAAAGTAACCTGAAAAAACCTGGAAAAGACCCTGAATTTGAAAATTAGTAATCGCTGAATCCATTCTACGTGTTTCGTGCCCCTCCGTCGAACGTAATTTGACTGTTCACAAGAAGTGCTTGTTTGTCCATGAACCCAGTTATGTACCTGACAATGAGCTATGCATAAACATTAATACATGTTCAGATGCATTACCTGAAGAATGATTAACTAGGCTAGGAGTATCTGAATCTGGAATAGGAATGGCTAAATGAGATGAGCCTAGGTTCTCCTTCACAGCATCTGAATGCTTATGCAGGTCTATGCTACCTGCTCTTAGTTGAGCTACGTGATATAACAAAGACTGAGCCACTTACTGAGTGGCAACCACTTATGCATTTCAGTCATTCATAGTGAAGGCTCTATCTGGCACACAAGAACAAACGAAGTGGGAAAAACACTAATTGATCAACAAAAGGACACTTATTTCTACCACAACCGTAACGCAAATCAATCTTTCTGCCTAGTAATTAACATCCCCAGTCATCGCACAGCCCAGCATAAAATCCATTTCTTCTATGACTAAAGCATGTCACCGAGGATGACACCATACAGGAGGTCATAAAAACGGAGTGCATATAATGAGACGCTTTGTAACCTCCCCCTCACTTATCGACCTTAATGACAGTGAAAAATTAAACCGAGTGTACCTAATGGAAATTTGGGAAAAGCAATCGTCACCGAAGTTAATCTGTCGGTACAGAGGGAGGAAAGGGTTACATCTAAATGAAAGGAAAAATGCTAATGAAACTGGTGGAAATTAATTTTGAAAAGGGGTAAAGTTAATAAAGAAAGTAAATGTGCGGCCGTTACGTTAACAATTAACTAGCGGTAATTAGATATTTGAGATCTGGGGGGAATTACGGTCGCCAGTCCTAAGGACAATTACTACACTCCTGGAAATTGAAATAAGAACACCGTGAATTCATTGTCCCAGGAAGGGGAAACTTTATTGACACATTTCTGGGGTCAGATACATCACATGATCACACTGACAGAACCACAGGCACATAGTCACAGGCAACAGAGCATGCACAATGTCGGCACTAGTACAGTGTATATCCACCTTTCGCAGCAATGCAGGCTGCTATTCTCCCATAGAGACGGTCGTAGAGATGCTGGATGTAGTCCTGTGGAACGGCTTGCCATGCCATTTCCACCTGGCGCCTCAGTTGGACCAGCGTTCGTGCTGGACGTGCAGACCGCGTGAGACGACGCTTCATCCAGTCCCAAACATGCTCAATGGGGGACAGATCCGGAGATCTTGCTGGCCAGGGTAGTTGACTTACACCTTCTAGAGCACGTTGGGTGGCACGGGATACATGCGGACGTGCATTGTCCTGTTGGAACAGCAAGTTCCCTTGCCGGTCTAGGAATGGTAGAACGATGGGTTCGATGACGGTTTGGATGTACCGTGCACTATTCAGTGTCCCCTCGACGATCACCAGTGGTGTACGGCCAGTGTAGGAGATCGCTCCCCACACCATGATGCCGAGTGTTGGCCCTGTGTGCCTCGGTCGTATGCAGTCCTGATTGTGGCGCTAACCTGCACGGCGCCAAACACGCATACGACCATCATTGGCACCAAGGCAGAAGCGACTCTCATCGCTGAAGACGACACGTCTCCATTCGTCCCTCCATTCACGCCTGTCGCGACACCACTGGAGGCGGACTGCACGATGTTGGGGCGTGAGCGGAAGACGGCCTAACGGTGTGCGGAGCCGTAGCCCAGCATCATGGAGACGGTTGCGAATGGTCCTCGCCGATACCCCAGGAGCAACAGTGTCCCTAATTTGCTGGGAAGTGGCGGTGCGGTCCCCTACGGCACTGCGTAGGATCCTACGGTCTTGGCGTGCATCCGTGCGTCGCTGCGGTCCGCTCCCAGGTCGACGGCACGTGCACCTTCCGCCGACCACTGGCGACAACATCGATGTACTGTGGAGACCTCACGCCCCACGTGTTGAGCAATTCGGCGGTACGTCCACCCGGCCTCCCGCATGCCCACTATACGCCCTCGCTCAAAGTCCGTCAACTGCACATACGGTTCACGTCCACGCTGTCGCGGCATGCTACCAGTGTTAAAGACTGCGATGGAGCTCCGTATGCCACGGCAAACTGGCTGACACTGACGGCGGCGGTGCACAAATGCTGCGCAGCTAGCGCCATTCGACGGCCAACACCGCGGTTCCTGGTGTGTCCGCTGTGCCGTGAGTGTGATCATTGCTTGTACAGCCCTCTCGCAGTGTCCGGAGCAAGTATGGTGGGTTTGACACACTGGTGTCAATGTGTTCTTTTTTTCATTTCCAGGAGTGTATATTAACTGAAAAAGAAAGGTTATTACACATATCATTAGCACTAGAAGCGTGGCAACTGAAGGTTGACATGTGTAGTGTGAAAACTGAAAGTTTGTCAGAAGTAATAAATTTCGCTACACTCTGACTTAATTTAGCAAAAGAATTAATAAAACCGGAAAATCGAAAGTTAATTTAGTGACTGAAGTTAATAGTGAGCTTTCTTTCTGAAGCACATCGAAATTCAGTAAAATACGGTTAGTCTTGGACTACCTCAACAATCATTTCAAAAGCTACTTGAATCTACGCAATTTAGAAATAAGAGATTTAACTTTGAACTTGAAATAAATGATTCTGAACAATTAACAATAGTAAAATTTAGTACATACCAAGCTGAGCTGCAGTCACAGGTAAGCTAAAATACGGTAACAAAACTCGCACTCTTAATTCGTGCTTGTGTAATCTAAATATTGTAGCCAGCTATGAATACTTTAACTGAACTTTGAAATTAAAGCAGTGAAATGCTATAATATTATTTTAATGCTGGCATTTGAATTTCAACGACACTCGGGTTCATTTCGGAAAAGGAAGGGACCCTGCTTGGCAATGCAATTGGGACAATGAGCAACAAAGGTTCATGCTAAGTTGCTGTAATTATAGTTACGAAAATGGTACAGTTTGAAAAGCTGAGGTCTGCCATGCAGTTCTAAAACTTTACGTGCTTCCAGTCTTCCTTGTTGGTTGATTGAAGGTTTGAAGCCGTCGATCGAGGAGGTGGCGTCACTCATTGTCGGCCGTCGCTGTTGCAGAAGCTGGATGTTGGCGCGCCTTCTTCTCGACACGGTCACCAGGCGAAACGGGCTCTTGATGTGAGCCAGCTAATGCTTCCCGTCCACGACACCATGTCAGAAACTATCATCGCAAGTCGAGCGCAATTACATGCTGCCAAACCCCGAAAGCGCGGCAACTCGCGGGAGCTTTACACAACACACCTGCTCCACTCGCTACTCCAGCCAGACTCCCTCTGCCCGCGCTCCACGCGGCAGAGTTAACACTACCAAAGATCCTACACACTTTGATTCTTCACACAACCTATCGATGTAATCGTTTGATAGCAGTTTTCCTTAGGCAAGACCCAGCGTAAAAATACAAATAATATTTACGAAACAAACCAATTATACATCGACATAAATGCATAAATATATATATATATATATATATATATATATATATATATATATATATATATATATATATACAAATAGTAAAACAATTACAATATACGAAGACACAGAACAGAAATGTTATATATTCAGGTAACAAAAATAAGGAAAACAAATTTATAGTACAATAAATGGAAATAGGAGGATATGCATTTCCGGCGTTACACGTGCCCCACATTGTCTGAGGATGTTCGTGTAACCTAAACAGACTCATAAAATGTCCCAAAAAAGAAACAGCGGAAATGCATATGCTCAAAACATCAACAAAATTTAGCATTCGCCTAATTAACCATAAACCAATTTTTAGACGATAATAATTGAGTGGAGACACTCCTAATCTTATTCCACTCTGTCATCTTGATCAAAATAAAACAGGTTCACAACATATTAAAATTCATAGAAAATATAGAAAATGGTTTAACTATTCCAAAATCGTCAAAATCCGTAACACTATCAAGAAATGGAATACTATTTACAAAATTAATCAGAGTACATGGTCATAAAAACAGGTAGATCAAAATACGCAAATTAATTATTGATTACATAGAATACACATTTTATATAACCTTTTCGTAATTAATACTCTCGCGATGAGAGTCCACTTAATGCTAAACAAGAAAATAATATTCAGCAGATCGAAAAAACCATAAATATTGACAGTAGAATTCTTTCAGCTGTCCAGGAAGAAAAACAATTCCGCCTTCCGTACCCACAAGTACAAAGAATGCCGACAGCGGCACAAGAGCCGACAGCGGCTTCGCCTCGCAAGTATTGTTGCGCCCGCCTGTGCGGCACGCTTGATCTCACTCGCCTGTGTAACGGCATTTCCAGAACGTCCGTTTCACTGAATTCTTTAGGAAAAACTCACTCCCGAGTAATCTCAAGGAGTCCCTTAATACTATCACAGTGGATAACTCAACACTGTCCATCATCACACGCATGTACTAGCCTGAAACTTAAAACAGCGTCTAAGTACATCGGCAATGACTAATAAAACACACATTCATGAAATCTTTAATCTACTGTGACTCAGCTGAAAACTTAAACTAGCAGCTTGGATTTTTAAATTGATTGATATTCAGTAACTCTTAAATCATTTAATCAACATTAATTACTTATTTATTACAACTTCTTTAATGACCTCTTGGTCAGGCAAAAGCATCGCAACATGACACATCCTTAAATCTTACACTCTATGTCTACATACTGTACAAATTACCCTTTCTGTGGTACTAATCAATCCTTGGTTGGAACAATTTCAGGTCTACAACGTTCCGTATACCTAATAGTTTTCCAGAGCTTGGATACTCTAAGCAATAAGCATTTGTGTGAGGTATACCAATGACTTTATATGGTCCATTATAAACAAACTTAAATTTAGTGATTTCATTGTCTATCTCGCTCGATTTCTCATGCGATTTTACAAGTACTAAGTCTCCGATCGCAAACTTAGCAAAACGCGCTTTAGCGTCATGACGACGTATGCGAGCATCGGCTTTTAGCTTCATTACTTCTCGAAAACGATCTTTTTTCACACCAATACTAATGTCAATCCGTGGAGGGAATTTGATTATCTCTTCCAATTCACTTTCTACACTTTTGTCAATGCCGAAATTCCTCACGTTACGGCAGTTCAAATTCATGCCTACATCAATAGCATCCGGCCAGTTAACAATGTGTATAGGCTGGTATTGCCTATGCATACCGTCTCCTGCCTCGTCAAAACTAACTACTATCGTTTTATCTTGTGACATACATGTCAAAGTTTTGCTTTCACAATTAATCACTGCACGGTACTTTAATAGCCAATCTAACCCGATAATTACTTCCGTAGTCAAGTCTGGCACGACGACAAACTCTTGTTCAAATCGTGCCCCACATATCTCGAAGTTGACAAAAATCTGTTTTGTGACCGGTTTACTGGCCTTCCCAGTAGCACCGATAATTTTCACTCCTGTTACTGGCATAACTACGATGCCAGGTCTGTCTTTCAGTAACTCAAATATTTTCCCAGATACAGCACTCAATTCTGCACCGGTGTCAATCAACACGTTTAGTTGTAGGTCGTACATATTAACAGACACTACTATCTGTCTACACTTGTCCTCGACTGTTTCTTTATTTTCCCACAGTAAATCCTCGTCTATATCCAGGTCATTCCAGAAAAAACCATCCGGCTTTGATCCTAAATCCGGCTTATCTGGCGGCTTTTTCAGCCTCTGTTCACATACAGTGTTAATTTCAACACGTTTGTCCTGAGGCTTAGTCTGTAGCTTCGCCTCCAATACCGAAACCTTTTCCTGTAACTCGTCACCTAGTGAGTGTTGCCCTGCTATCATTTCACTAATTGTCACCTTCGTTGATTCCTCTTTGGCCAGATTGATCTCATCCGCCAATATACCTGGAGGAATGTGCCCAGTAGTTTCTGCAATTACTTCCGCTAGATCTGCGCAACCCACACTGCTATCGTCTGACCGTATAATGTCAGCTCTAACCTCATACACGCTGTAATCTATGTGCTTTTCTATCAATCGTGTCCGGCTATCACTAAAATTTTCGCAATCTTTCTCCTTAATACTCTCGCAATGTTTAAACTGGAGGAAATAGGAGGATATGCATTTCCGGCGTTACAGCTTGCCAACATTATCTTCCATCGTGTGCCCCATGAACTCATCCGCGTTTATTTCCTCATTATCTTTCTCAGACTTCACTTTCAACTGACTTCGAAAGGTTCTGTATGCCTGTCACTGCGCAATACTTGAAGAAATCGCAATCAAGAAGAATACTTTTTCTTCTTTTGCTTTTAGTTTTTCTGTCATAATTTTGCTGCATTTAATTAAAGAGTATTTTGCACAGATGGATTTCACTTACGTATACAAAGCATCTTTTGTG
The DNA here is from genome assembly GCF_023864275.1 of Schistocerca cancellata. Classification (NCBI taxonomy): domain Eukaryota; kingdom Metazoa; phylum Arthropoda; class Insecta; order Orthoptera; family Acrididae; genus Schistocerca; species Schistocerca cancellata. The sequence continues at coordinate 614,243,507 of NC_064626.1, forward strand.
CTTTTTATGGAAATATGATTACACAATATATCGGAACAGTTTAGTGTTCATTGATTAAAAACAGCATTTCTTAATTATCTTTTTTTCAGTTTCAGTTGTACCAGCTCTTGCGTCTTGTATGTTTGTTTGTATGGGATTTTGTTCTTGTGTCTGTGAATTCTGGATGTTCGTCCTTTTCTGTTTCCTGATTTTATTGTTCAGGTTTGTTGCTAAGTTTGTAGCTGTCTGTGTCTAATCGTACTCTTTGTAGTCCATGAGGGGTGTACCTAAGTGCTGTTTGATTGTGAGAGTTTGGGTGGTTTGATGTCTGATGTGTTATTGCAGCTGTTGTTGTCAGTTTTCGGTATATGTCAAATGTGTGTTGGTTGTTCTGAATCTTTATGGCAAAGTTCAAGAAATGTACCTGTCAATTTTTCTCTTTTTCTGTAATAAAATTTATTGTACTATGATTAGAATTTATGTCTGTATGGAACTGGTCAATTTTACTGCTTGGTTCTTCTTTCCAACTCAAGACGTCCTCCGTATATGTAGACATACAGATGGCGCCCTTTCTATGGGTTGTCAGCTGTATTTTCTTCGGTGTTTCGGCAGATTTTTGCGATGCGTTGCTAGAATCATTGCAAACAAATAGTGCTATCACATCTTTGACGCGACGTGCAGTTTCGATGGAAAGTGTAACCGTTTCGCTTTAGACACGAAGTGATTTTTAAGGCAGAATTTTATGTATTCATTCAATTGAGTGGTCCATATTTAGTCTAGTGCGCTATTCATTTTATTGATCTGTATTAACAGTGACAAGAAAACACAAAAAATAACCACTATTTCAACAGCGAGAAAACTGCTCAGGCCCACACTGATTGTTACTGCCATGCAACAGCACTGTTCCGTCACTGCTAGAGAACCAGCTGTTCTTCTCGTATTACTGTCTCCATTAGTACGTATCTATCCAGGAAATGTTGCACTAGGCTAATTCTGGACTGTTCCATCAAATGACCATGTATAACTGCACTTTCAAAATCATTTTATTAATATCTTAAGAAAGAGTTAATATCTTAAGAAAGAGTTCATGAGAACTATTTGTTTAGCTGACTCCAGCTACACACTGAAAACCCGAATTTGCTAATATTTCCCGAAACTCTAGAGAAAATATGCCTGACGATTTTGGACAAAGTCAATGTTACGCCACTTGTGATATCAAATTGATATGCACATTAATTAAATTTTGACTGCTGATTCATTTATGACCTTATCCTATTGTTCTGCTAAGTGGTTCATGACCCCCTGCGAATTGTCCACTCTCCTGAGAAACCCCTCACCCTATCCCCCTCTCCCTGCTTCCCTCTCACCATCTGGAAATTGGAGGGGAAAGGCCCAGCCTGTACTGGAGAGGAAGGATCTCATGACATGGAACTAAAATCAAAGTCAATAATATATCGATGCATATTCTTTATTTAATCAGTCTGCGGGAGACAAATCTCCCAATTGGTGGGAAATAGTTCAACTGTGGTACCTCCATTCTTATGATGTCACCTCACATCCTGTTGGTGGATACTGGTGCAGTTAGCTCAAAATCCTTATTACATCAGTCCCACAATATTGCAATTTCTGGGAATAACATTCATTGTGTATCAGAGGTTGCCTATGCACTAATGCATGATTGCACAAGCACCCTCCTTCACCACCACAATCCATGTCCGCCGAAAAAACCTTCCAATCGCGTCTTGGCACCGACTGTACACACGTGCTGGACTGCCGAAAACACTTTGAGTCCAGAGCGCTGGGCTGGGAGTCCCTGGTCACGTGCGGAGAAATGCGTCATACTGAACGTCAGCTTCCTTTGAAATTTGCTACCAGACTCACTTCTTGTTTTGTTTCCAAACGCACACATTCCACATCAGGTCAGTGGAAGCAGCTGCTCTGTGTGCTCGCCCTGCTGTGCAGATATTGACTGAGTTAGTTCACAATCCCACCAGCAGACGATGCTGGTTAAAGCAACCTGTCCAACCCCTCCTCCATCCAACCCCTCCTCCCGTTGTAAAGAAACAGGTGCTCTACTTCTGAAGAAAAACCCTTTTAAATAATAAAACATGACCTATACAAGGAATCTGACTACCCCTGTTAGTCATGGACAAAAAAAAATTGGCATAGTCTTTGTAAGAACGTGCAGAATCTTATGTGGGGCCAATAAGACGTCAATTTTAATCTAAATATGGTATGCCAATGTTTACGTAATAAAAATAAATAAATTAGGTACTTCAGTACAATTATTATATACACTCCTGGAAATTGAAATAAGAACACCGTGAATTCATTGTCCCAGGAAGGGGAAACTTTATTGACACATTCCTGGGGTCAGATACATCACATGATCACACTGACAGAACCACAGGCACATAGACACAGGCAACAGAGCATGCACAATGTCGGCACTAGTACAGTGTATATCCACCTTTCGCAGCAATGCAGGCTGCTATTCTCCCATGGAGACGATCGTAGAGATGCTGGATGTAGTCCTGTGGAACGGCTTGCCATGCCATTTCCACCAGGCGCCTCAGTTGGACCAGCGTTCGTGCTGGACGTGCAGACCGCGTGAGACGACGCTTCATCCAGTCCCAAACATGCTCAATGGGGGACAGATCCGGAGATCTTGCTGGCCAGGGTAGTTGACTTACACCTTCTAGAGCACGTTGGGTGGCACGGGATACATGCGGACAAGCATTGTCCTGTTAGAGCAGCAAGTTCCCTTGCCGGTCTAGGAATGGTAGAACGATGGGTTCGATGACGGTTTGGATGTACCGTGCACTATTCAGTGTCCCCTCGACGATCACCAGTGGTGTACGGCCAGTGTAGGAGATCGCTCCCCACACCATGATGCCGGGTGTTGGCCCTGTGTGCCTCGGTCGTATGCAGTCCTGATTGTGGCGCTCACCTGCACGGCGCCAAACACGCATACGACCATCATTGGCACCAAGGCAGAAGCGACTCTCATCGCTGAAGACGACACGTCTCCATTCGTCCCTCCATTCACGCCTGTCGCGACACCACTGGAGGCGGGCTGCACGATGTTGGGGCGTGAGCGGAAGACGGCCTAACGGTGTGCGGGACCGTAGCCCAGCTTCATGGAGACGGTTGCGAATGGTCCTCGCCGATACCCCAGGAGCAACAGTGTCCCTAATGTGTTGGGAAGTGGCGGTGCGGTCCCCTACGGCACTGCGTAGGATCCTACGGTCTTGGCGTGCATCAATGCGTCGCTGCGGTCCGGTCCCAGGTCGACGGGCACGTGCACCTTCCGCCGACCACTGGCGACAACATCGATGTACTGTGGAGACCTCACGCCCCACGTGTTGAGCAATTCGGCGGTACGTCCACCCGGCCTCCCGCATGCCCACTATACGCCCTCGCTCAAAGTCCGTCAACTGCACATACGGTTCACGTCCACGCTGTCGCGGCATGCTACCAGTGTTAAAGACTGCGATGGAGCTCCGTATGCCACGGCAAACTGGCTGACACTGACGGCGGCGGTGCACAAATGCTGCGCAGCTAGCGCCATTCGACGGCCAAAACCGCGGTTCCTGGTGTGTCCGCTGTGCCGTGCGTGTGATCATTGTTTGTACAGCCCTCTCGCAGTGCCCGGAGCAAGTATGGTGGATCTGACACACCGGTGTCAATGTGTTCTTTTTTCCATTTCCAGGAGTGTAATTGTGGCAGCTGCATCGGACAACAGCTTGGGGGCTATACTTCTTCACAAAACTGACAAGAGTTGAATGCAATCGACTGAGTTCAATGCACAACTGAGATGTTAATGCACGCACACTGAAATTGCACTCAAATCGAAAAGGAAGCCTTAGCTATCGTTGGTTGATGTTCTTTGTTCGTTTCACTAAACTTCCTTCTCATTGTCTACCTGGGCTATAATTTCTCTATGCCAAACCACAATTCAGGCTTCATTCCATATACCTTTATTACTCTTAATGCATGGTCACCCTTAAGATATGGTTCATACTAGCATGATATTGTTAAAAGAACTGCGTGGGTTATTGTATAGATACACTTTAGGTACAGTTGCTTCTAGCATGTTGTTGTTGTTGTTGTGGTCTTCAGTCCTGAGACTGGTTTGATGAAGCTCTCCATGCTACTCTATCCTGTGCAAGCTTCTTCATCTCCCAGTACCTACTGCAACCAACATCCATCTGAATCTGCTTGGTGTATTAATCTCTTGGTCCCCCTCTACGATTTTTACCCTCCACGCTGCCCTCCTATACTAAATTGGTGATCCCTTGATGCCTCAACACATGTCCTACCAACCGATCCCTTCTTCTAGTCAAGTTGTGCCACAAACTTCTCTTCTCCTCAATCCTATTCAATACCTCCTCATTAGTTATGTGATCTACCCATCTAATCTTCAGCATTCTTCTGTAGCACCACATTTCAAAAGCTTCTATTCTCTTCTTGTCCATGTTTCACTTCCATACATGGCTACACTCCATACAAATACTTTCAGAAATGACTTCCTGGCACTTAAATCTATACTCGATGTTAACAAGTTTCTCTTCTTCAGAAACGCTTTCCTTGCCATTGCCAGTCTACATTTTATATCCTCTCTACTTCGACCATCATCAGTTATTTTGCTCCCCAAATAGCAAAACTTCTTTACTTCTTTAAGTGTCTCATTTCCTAATCTAATTCCCTCGGCATCGCTCGACTTAATTCGACTACATTCCATTACCCTCGTTTTGCTTTTGTTGATGTTCATCTTATATCCTCCTTTCAAGACATTGTCCATTCCGTTCAACTGCTCTTCCAAGTCTTTTGCTGTTTCAGACAGAATTACAATGTCATCGGCGAACCTCAAAGTCTTTATTTCTTCTCTATGGATTTTAATACCTACTCCGAACTTTTCTTTTGTTTCCTTTATAGCTTGCTCAATATACAGATTGAATAACATCGGGGATCCGGTAAAACCCTGTCTCACTCCCTTCCCAAACACTGCTTCCCTTTCATACCCCTCGACTCTTACAACTGCCATCTGCTTTCTGTACAAATTGTAAATAGCCTTTCGCTCCCTGTATTTTACCCCTGCCACCTTCAGAACTTGAAAGAGCATATTCGAGTCAACATTGTCAAAGGCTTTCTCTAAGTCTACAAATGCTAGAAATGTAGGTTTGCCTTCCCTTAATCTAGCTTCTAAGATAAATCGAAGGGTCAGTATTTCCGCACGTGTTCCAACATTTCTACGAAATCCAAACTGATCTTCCCCGAGGTCGGCTTCTACTAGTTTTTCCATTCGTCTGTAAAGAATTCGCATTAGTATTTTGCAGCTGTGACTTATTAAACTGATAGTTCGGTAATTTTCACATTTGTCAACACCTGCTTTCTTTGGGATTGGAATTATTATATTCTTCTTGAAGTCTGAGGGTATTTCGCCTGTTTCATACATCTTGCTCACCAGATGGTAGAGTTTTGTCAGGGCTGGCTCTCCCAAGGCTGTCAGTAGTTCTAATGGAATGTTGTCTACTCCCTGGGCCTTTTTTCGACTCAAGTCTTTCAGTGCTCTGTCAAACTCTTCACGCAGTATTATATCTCCCATTTCATCTTCATCTGCATCCTCTTCCATTTCCATAATATTATCCTCAAGTACATTGCCCTTGTATAGACCCTCTATATACTCCTTCCACCTTTCTGCTTTCTCTTCTTTGCTTAGAACTGGTTTATGCTTCTAGCATACTACAGTCAAAATAATGCATGGGGCAGGAACGGCATGGCAGTGTTTTACTTCTAAAATTACTGTGACACTGAGAGGTGGCATGTCACTCTCTCACGTCAACAACATTGTCAGTTAGAATAATGTTCATGTTTCAGGTCATGATCTCAGTGTTTCCCAGTACTATATTTGCTATATGTGGTTGAAGCGTTTTAACATGAGAAAATTATGGGTAGAATGTTCTTACAACTAACTGTGTAATCTACAGAGAACTTGTACTCTAGGGGCTAAAGTGGAGGAGATGGAGAACAGGGAGAGAGACAGACTGGGGGCCATACATAAATGCTGTGTGCAGCGACCAGGCTGTGTGAGTGATTCTGGGAAGCAGCGCCCAGTGGATCATACAGGGTGTTTCAAAAATGACCGGTATATTTGAAACGGTAATAAAAACTAAACGAGCAGCGATAGAAATACACCGTTTGTTGCAATATGCTTGGGACAACAGTACATTTTCAGGCAGACAAACTTTCGAAATTACAGTAGTTACAATTGTCAACAACAGATGTCGCTGCGGTCTGGGAAACTCTATAGTACAATATTTTCCACATATCCGCCATGCGTAGCAATAATATGGCGTAGTCTCTGAATGAAATTACCCGAAACCTTTGACAACGTGTCTGGCGGAATGGCTTCACATGCAGATGAGATGTACTGCTTCAGCTGTTCAATTGTTTCTGGATTCTGGCGGTACACCTGGTCTTTCAAGTGTCCCCACAGAAAGAAGTCACAGGGGTTCATGTCTGGCGAATAGGGAGGCCAATCCACGCCGCCTCCTGTATGTTTCGGATAGCCCAAAGCAATCACACGATCATCGAAATATTCATTCAGGAAATTAAAGACGTCGGCCGTGCGATGTGGCGGGGCACCATCTTGCATAAACCACGAGGTGTTCGCAGTGTCGTCTAAGGCAGCTTGTACCGCCACAAATTCACGAAGAATGTCCAGATAGCGTGATGCAGTAATCGTTTCGGATCTGAAAAATGGGCCAATGATTCCTTTGGAAGACATGGCGGCCCAGACCAGTACTTTTTGAGGATGCAGCGACGATGGGACTGCAACATGGGGCTTTTCGGTTCCCCATATGCGCCAGTTCTGTTTATTGACGAAGCCGTCCAGGTAAAAATAAGCTTCGTCAGTAAACCAAATGCTGCCCACATGCATATCGCCGTCATCAATCCTGTGCACTATATCGTTAGCGAATGTCTCTCGTGCAGCAATGGTAGCGGCGCTGAGGGGTTGCCGCGTTTGTATTTTGTATGGATAGAGGTGTAAACTCTGGCGCAAGAGACGATACGTGGACGTTGGCGTCATTTGGACCGCAGCTGCAACACGGCGAACGGAAACCCGAGGCCACTGTTGGATCACCTGCTGCACTAGCTGCGCGTTGCCCTCTGTGGTTGCCGTTCGTGGTCGCCCTACCTTTCCAGCACGTTCATCCGTCACGTTCCCAGTCCGTTGCAATTTTTCAAACAGGTCCTTTATTGTATCGCTTTTCGGTCCTTTGGTTACATTAAACCTCCGTTGAAAACTTCGTCTTGTTGCAACAACACTGTGTTCTATGCGGTGGAATTCCAACACCAGAAAAATCCTCTGTTCTAAGGAATAAACCATGTTGTCCACAGCACACTTGCACGTTGTGAACAGCACACGCTTACAGCAGAAAGACGACGTACAGAATGGCGCACCCACAGACTGCGTTGTCTTCTATATCTTTCACATCACTTGCAGCGCCATCTGTTGTTGAAAATTGTAACTACTGTAATTTCGAAAGTTTGTCCGCCTGAAAATGTACTGTTGTCCCAAGCATATTGCAACAAACGGTGTATTTCTATCGCTGCTCGTTTAGTTTTTATTACCGTTTCAAATATACCGGTCATTTTTGAAACACCCTGTACATGCAAAGGGACTTCTGGCCGAAGTGCTCTCCTCCTTCAGCTTAGGGTCAGGCAGGAGGGCATCAGATTGCAAAACATTTTACTTGGCCCAGGCAGCAGCCTATCGCAAAGATGGCCAGTTGGTGATGTGTGGGTGAAGGAAGCCATTAAAGATGTTGTTGTTGTTGCTGTCTTCAGTCCTGAGACTGGTTTGATGCAGCTCTCCATGCTACTCTATCCTGTGCAAGCTTCTTCATCTCCCAGTACCTATTGCAGCCTACATCCTTCTGAATCTGCTTAGTGTATGCATCTCTTGGTCTCCCTTTACGATTTTTACCCTCCGCGCTGCCCTCCAATACTAAATTGGTGATCCCTCGATGTCTCAGAACATGTCCTACCAACCGATCCCTTCTTATAGTCAAGTTGTGCCACAAGCTCCTCTTCTCCCCAATTCTAATCAATACCTCCTCATTAGTTATGTGATCTACCCATCTGATCTTCAGCATTCTTCTGTAGCACCACATTTCGAAAGCTTCTATTCTCTTCTTGTCTAAACTATTTATCGTCCATGTTTCACTTCCATACATGGCTACACTCCATACAAATACCTTCAGAAAAGACTTCCTGACATTTAAAATGTATACTCGATGTTAACAAATTTTTCTTCTTTAGAAACGCTTTCCTTGCCATTGCCATTTGCCATTTAAGATAGTCCGATGTAAACTGAGCCTTTGTGCAAACGGTGGAATGGTCATAAAACTCTGAGCATTCTCATGTTAGAAGCTGGGGTGATACGGACAGAGTGGCTGGCGCAGGTTTTTAGTGGAGGCAAACCCGCCTGAGGCCAGGAAGTCGCCAGGTTCTTTTAGCACATGGCAAAAACATGTATTTGATGAACAAGAGTTTCTGGCAAGCTTAACATAACAGCCTTCTTTCAGTAATTTGAAATGGTCAGCCCAGAAAAATTAGATCGCTTTGTAAATGAGGGACTGTGGTTCCATCTAGATAGATGTCTTTTGCGAAATCGAGGCCATGCTTGCCGTGAGAACCATGTCTCCCTAGCTTAAAATCTTCTTTTTTCAGACAAGAGAGATTTAGAGTCTCTGAGTGGCTCCTCTTAGGACACGCAAAATGGAGGCTCGCTTCCCCAGTGTTGGAACCCCAGTTGTCTGGATTGGCTACCAGACCAGTTTAGAGGGGAGATTCAATGAGTAGAGGATAGTTTGATTGGTTTGTTCAATGTGGCAGCTGTTTCGTTTTTGCTAATACTGCCCCCGTACCGGCGTTTGGTGGAAAGTGGTTGTGATTCTTTGCCTTCTTTGTCTTCTAGTCTTCCCCTGGTGGAAAACTTCAGATTTTTCCATATGGGTGAGACTTGTGGTCTGCATCTTTTGGTGGACCAAGAGCCAGTGGCAGTTTGCAACTGTACCAACAGTGGAACTGTGTATCATCTCAGAGATATCGTGTATCATGAGAGTGATTTCGTCCTGAGTCGGCCGTCTGAGATTTGACAATTCCAGAACGCACCGTTGTGCCTGTGAGTCAAGTTGATCAGGTCATACAAGCGAATGCGTGCACCTCTCAGTGGCATCTGCCGGGATTTCAGGACTGTAATAGGGAAATTTCCCACGTTCTGACAATCAGAACGCCAGACCGCACGGTTCGCAAACGTTTGTGAATGCATCAGAAAATTACATATGCTCCACGCTCACAGAGCGCCGTCTTCTGCTGCCACCTGAAACAAGGTGAAAGTGTAAAGTATTGCTGCACCTGCCAGAATTGTTAAATGATATTCACGGCTCGCTGTTCTCAGGTGAATCATAGTTTGTGGTATATTCATTCAGTTTTAATGGAGTTGCTCCTCACAGTAGATTCATGTAAAAAAAAGGCAGATTGCATTGTGAAAGAGATAAATTCCGAGAAGAATTTGTATAACTTCCACCTCAATATACACTTTGCCAATCAATAACCATTCCTTTTCGGATTTGTGTGGGTCAGTTTAGTGTAAGCTTTGAAGGACGTAAGGAATATGAATACAAGACAGTTCAATCTGGATTTTGCTACAAGAAGTGCAGTAAAAAGGTTCAAAATGTATCAAAGAAGAAACATTGTTGCTAAGGCAAAGCATATGAACATGCATTTTTGGCATACTAGACAAACTGTGGGAAAGATAACCCCTCAAGTACAATTTCATGCCCGTGATTTCCTGCATGAATCTAGAAGTGACATTAAACCATGAAGTAACTGAAAAAATATTGACAGTACGTCTTGAAATTTTCGAATCAAACGGTACAATGTCGCGTTCAAAGGCAGACCGTGCAAGAGTTGAATTCGTGGAGATTTGCAGAGAAAATAGAATTGAAGACAAGATGAAATTTTACCAGCGCAGTGAAAATCGTTTCGATAAAGTGTGGATTGATGTAATCAAATTATTTTCAAAGGTATGCCCAAATTTCCCGGATACAGTGCGAACTGTTCTAATAATCCACACGCAAACCCTTCTGTTAAGCGAGGCTTTTGTGTAAACTCTGAAATTATAGTTGAAAATGAAACAGAAAAAGCCGTATTGTGCGAAGATACAATACGATGCAGACCAGGAGGCTAATGTCGTTGACAGTTTCATCGACAGAAGTCTCATACACTGTTTTCACAATGCACGTTCTTCCTACAAGGGCGATATGAAAAATAAGGAGAAGAAAACTGAAAGAAAAAAGGAGGAACGATTATTGAACAACGGAAAGTAAGCTGGAATCAAGCAATTAAAAAATAGAGCAAATATGTTGAGTGAAGCCTCGAATATGTTGGCAGAGACATAAAATTCAAAGAAATGATTTATTCATTTTTAATGCGAAAATTTCTATGGTTTGTTCCATTTCATAAGGATCGGTAGCAATAATGTAGACATATTTGCACAAACAGAGTTTGTAAGTTTTTATTTTGTATTGTTTTGCCGTAAATCAAAACACAATATTTAATATTTTACAAATATTTTAGTTCATATTTATGATTTATGCTACTAAAGAAAAACACCGTAATTAATTATGGCCGTTCTAAGAATTATCACCTAAAACTTGCAACGCAGATATTGCAGAAATGGAAAGTGCTATTGATGTACAGATTTCACCGAGTGAATAGGCAGTCAGATGCTCGTATTGTTAAACAATCAATAGATTGTAGTACAACTCAGAAAGTGTATTCTTGTATAACTTACACTTTTTTAAATGAAAAGTGCCTTTTGAAATTAACAAGCTAAAATTACGGTAAATTAGAATGTCAGCGGTGTTTTTTGCAGGATTCTAGTGCGAGTCGATTACGTGATATCGTATGATGAAAAGATTCCACAGCGACACTTGTTTGTACCATTCAACTTGCTTAATTTGCTAAGTACGATACTGTGTTTACTTACACTGTGCTTGTGCCTTCCTTGCCACTCAGTCAGGGAGAGACAGTCCAAGCAATACTGTAGGTGGTGGGTTTACCAATGCAGAAAAAACCGAGATGTTCATTGTAGGAAGAATGCAGTTCCTTCTTGTACAGTGTTTGCGGCAAGATATTCCAACAGACACCAACCATCTCGGTAGTTATTTATGAATCTCATCAACCAACTACGTTAAAGTGGTTGTGTGACACATAGAAAACGTAACAGGAGGAAACAAGTGACGACATAAGAGGAGAAAATTAATGTTCGTGCTGCTTTTGCAGTTGATCCGCACGTTAGCTCCCGGGCAATCGCACGCGGAAGTGACATGAGTCAGACAAGTGTCTTATGCATTCTCCATCGACATAGATTCCATCCCTGTCACATAACTCTTCATCAAGAGCTGCATGGAAAATATTATGAGGATCTTCTGTACATGGGCATTAAGACAGAACACTCTAGATGTATCATGTATTTTGTTTAGTGATGAAGCTATATTTACCATTTATGGGCAGGTGAACCGCCGAATTATGTACTATTGGTGTGTAGACAATCCACATTGTCTTCACCAGGTGGAACGTTAGCTAATGCTCATGGAGTGTACATTCGTGGTGTGGGATACTGAACCATAAAGTCGTAGATCCATTCTTCATACACAGAACAATGAACACACACTAGTATTGCAGCCTCCTAACAGATCATCTTCCGAGGATGCCTAAGTCGTTCCTCTGCAGTCTATGAGGAACCTGTGGTACCAACACGATAGCTGTCCAATCTACAGTGCGTGAAGTTTACACTTTATAAGTATTATTTCAATCTGTTGATTGGCAAAAATACGAGCCCTAACTACCAATCCATTCTGTGTAAACAGCACATCAACAGTAATTTCCATTTCCACAACATTTGCAGTGCCAGTTTTAGGAGATTCACCCGGTATACTTTTGAAGAAAATATTTTTTAGTGTCTGATTTGATAACAAAGTAACCTGAAAAAACCTGGAAAAGACCCTGAATTTGAAAATTAGTAATCGCTGAATCCATTCTACGTGTTTCGTGCCCCTCCGTCGAACGTAATTTGACTGTTCGCAAGAAGTGCTTGTTTGTCCGTGAACCCAGTTATGTACCTGTCAATGAGCTATGCATAAACATTAATACATGTTCAGATGCATTACCTGAAGAATGATTATCTAGGCTAGGAGTAGCTGAATCTGGAATAGGAATGGCTAAATGAGATGAGCCTAGGTTCTCTTTCACAGCATCTGAATGCTTATGCAGGTCTATGGTACCTGCTCTTAGTTGAGCTACGTGATATAACAAAGACTGAGCCACTTACTGAGTGGCAACCACTTATGCATTTCAGTCATTCATAGTGAAGGCTCTATCTGGCACACAAGAACAAACGAAGTGGGAAAAACACAAATTGATCAACAAAAGGACACTTATTTCTACCACTACCGTAACGCAAATCAATCTTTCTGCCTAGTAATTAACATCCCCAGTCATCGCACAGCCCAGCATAAAATCCATTTCTTCTATGACTAAAGCATGTCACCGAGGATGACACCATACAGGGGGTCATTAAAACGGAGTGCATATAATGAGACGCTTTGTAACCTCCCCCTCACTTATCGACCTTAACGACAGTGAAAAATTAAACCGCGTGTACCTAGTGGAAATTTGGGAAAAGCAATCGTCACCGAAGTTAATCTGTCGGTAAAGAGGGAGGAAAGGGTTACATCTAAATGAAAGGAAAAATGCTAATGAAACTGGTGGAAATTAATTTTGAAAAGGGGTAAAGTTAATAAAGAAAGTAAATGTGCAGCCATTACGTTAACAATTAACTAGCGGTAATTAGATATTTGAGATCTGGGGGAAATTACGGTCGCCAGTCCTAAGGACAATTACTATATTAACTGAAAAAGAAAGGTTATTACACATATATTTAGCACTAGAAGCGTGGCAACTGAAGGTTGACACGTGTAGTGTGAAAACTGAAAGTTTGTCAGAAGTAATAAATTTCGCTACACTCTGACTTAATTTAGCAAAAGAATTAATAAAACCGGAAAATCGAAAGTTAATTTAGTGACTGAAGTTAATAGTGAGCTTTCTTTCTGAAGCACATCGAAATTCAGTAAAATACGGTTAGTCTTGGACTACCTCAACAATCATTTCAAAAGCTACTTGAATCTACGCAATTTAGAAATAAGAGATTTAACTTTGAACTTGAAATAAATGATTCTGAGCAATTAACAATAGTAAAATTTAGCACATACCAAGCTGAGCTGCAGTCACAGGTAAGCTAAAATACAGTAGCAAAACTCGCACTCTTAATTCGTGCTTGTGTAATCTAAATATTGTAGCCAGCTATGAATACTTTAACTGAACTTTGAAATTAAAGCAGTGAAATGCTATAATATTATTTTAATGCTGGCGTTTGAATTTCAACGACACTCGGGTTCATTTCGGAAAAGGAAGGGAACCTGCTTGGCAATGCAATTGGGACAATGAGCAACAAAGGTTCATGCTAAGTTGCTGTAATTATAGTTACGAAAATGGTACAGTTTGAAAAGCTGAGGTCTGCCATACAGTTCTAAAACTTTACGTGCTTCCAGTCTTCCTTGTTGGTTGATTGAAGGTTTGAAGCCGCCGATCGAGGAGGTGGCGACAGTCACTCATTGTCGGCCGTCGCTATTGCTGAAGCTGGATGTTGGCGCGCCTTCTTCTCGACACAGTCACCAGGCGAAACGGGCTCTTGATGTGCGCCAGCTAATGCTTCCCGTCCGCGACACCATGTCAGAAACTATCATCGCAAGTCGAGCGCAATTACATGCTGCCAAACCCCGAAAGCACGGCAACTCGCGGGAGCTTTACACAACACACCTGCTCCACTCGCTACTCCAGCCAGACTCCCTCTGCCCGCGCTCCACGCGGCAGAGTTAACACTACCAAACATCCTACACACTTTGATTCTTCACACAACCTATCGATGTAATCGTTCGATAGCAGTTTTCCCTAGGCAAGACCCAGCGTAAAAATACAAATAATATTTACGAAACAAACCAATTATACATCGACATAAATGCATAAATATATATACACAAATAGTAAAACAATTACAATATACGAAGACACAGAAATGTTATATATTCAGGTAACAAAAATAAGGAAAACAAATTTATAGTACAATAAATGGAAATAGGAGGATATGCATTTCCGGCGTTACACGTGCCCCACATGGTCTGAGGATGTTCATGTAACCTAAACAGACTCAGAAAATGCCCCTAAAAAGAAACAGCGGAAATGCATATGCTCAAAACATCAACAAAATTTAGCATTCGCCTAATTAACCATAAACCAATTTTTAGACGATAATAATAATCTTAGTCCACTCTGTCATTTTGATCAAAATAAAACAGGTTGACAACATATTAAAATTCATAGAAAATATAGAAAATGGTTTAGCTATTCCAAAGTCGTCAAAATCCGTAACACTATCAAGAAATGGAATACTATTTACAAAATTAATCAGAGTACATGGTCATAAAAACAGGTAGATCAAAATACGCAAATTAATTACTGATTACATAGAATACACATTTTATATAACCTTTTCGTAATTAATACTCTTGCGATGAGAGTCCACTTAAGGCTAAACAAGAAAATAATATTCAGCAGATCGAAAAAACCATAAATATTGACAGTAGAATTCCTTCAGCTGTCCAGGAAGAAAAACAATTCCGCCTTCCCTACCCGCAAGCACAAAGAACGCCGACAGCGGCACAAGAGCCGACAGCGGCACAAGAACCGACAGCGGCTTCGCCTCGCAAGTATTGTTGCGCCCGCCTGTGCGGCACGCTTGATCTCACTCGCCTGTGTAACGGCATTTCCAGAACGTCCGTTTCACTGAATTCTTTAGGAAAAACTCACTCCCGAGTAATCTCAAGGAGTCCCTTAATACTATCACAGTGGATAACTCAACACTGTCCATCATCAAACGCATGTACTAGCCTGAAACTTAAAACAGCGTCTAAGTACATCGGCAATGACTAATAAAACACACATTCATGAAATCTTATTTACAATCATTAATCTACTGTGACTCAGCTGAAAACTTAAACTAGCAGCTTGGATTTTTAAATTGATTGATATTCAGTAACTCTTAAATCATTTAATCAACATTAATTACTTATTAATTACAACTTCTTTAATGACCTCTAGGTCAGGCAAAAGCATCGCAACATGACACATCCTTAAATCTTACACTCTATGTCTACATACTGTACAAATTACCCTTTCTGTGGTACTAATCAATCCTTGGTTGGAACAATTTCAGGTCTACAACGTTCCGTATACCTAATAGTTTTCCAGAGCTTGGATACTCTAAGCAATAAGCATTTGTGTGAGGTATACCAATGACTTTATATGGTCCATTATAAACAAACTTAAATTTAGAGATTTCATTGTCTATCTCGCTCGATTTCTCATGCGATTTTACAAGTACTAAGTCTCCGATCGCAAACTTAGCAAAACGCGCTTTAGCGTCATGACGACGTATGCGAGCATCGGCTTTTAGCTTCATTACTTCTCGAAAACGATCTTTTTTCACACCAATACTAATGTCAATCCGTGGAGGGAATTTGATTATCTCTTCCAATTCACTTTCTACACTTTTGTCAATGCCGAAATTCCTCACGTTACGGCAGTTCAAATTCATACCTACATCAATAGCATCCGGCCAGTTAACAATGTGTATAGGCCGGTATTGCCTATGCACACCGTCTCCTGCCTCGTCAAAACTAACTACTATTGTTTTATCTTGTGACATACATGTCAAAAGTTTTGCTTTCACAATTAATCACTGCATGGTACTTTAATAGCCAATCTAACCCGATAATTACTTCCGTAGTCAAGTCTGGCACGACGACAAACTCTTGTCCAAATCGTGCCCCACATATCTCGAAGTTGACAAAAATCTGTTTTGTGACCAGTTTACTGGCCTTCCCAGTAGCACCGATAATTTTCACTCCTGTTACTGGCATAACTACGATGCCAGGTCTGTCTTTCAGTAACTCAAATATTTTCCCAGATACAGCACTCAATTCTGCACCGGTGTCAATCAACACGTTTAGTTGTAGGTCGTACATATTAACAAACACTACTACCTGTCTACACTTGTCCTCGACTGTTTCTTTATTTTCCCACAGTAAATCCTCGTCTATATCCAGGTCATTCCAGAAAAAACCATCCGGCTTTGATCCTAAATCCGGCTTATCTGGCGGCTTTTTCAGCCTCTGTTCACATACAGTGTTAATTTCAACACGTTTGTCCTGAGGCTTAGTCTGTAGCTTCGCCTCCAATACCGAAACCTTTTCCTGTAACTCGTCACCTAGTGAGTGTTGCCCTGCTATCATTTCACTAATTGTCACCTTCGTTGATTCCTCTTTGGCCAGATTGATCTCATCCGCCAATCTACCTGGAGGAATGTGCCCAGTAGTTTCTGCAATTACTTCCGCTAGATCTGCGCAACCCACACTGCTATCGTCTGACCGTATAAAGTCAGCTCTAACCTCATACACGCTGTAATCTATGTGCTTTTCTACCAATCGTGTCCGGCTATCACTAAAATTTTCGCAATCTTTCTCCTTAATACTCTCGCAATGTTTAAACTGGAGGTTTGCGTGGGATGGGTCGGCTACTTCTACCACTGAAACTTTCGGTAAGGTCTGCCGGTTAGGGCCAGAACTTTCCGTTACTACTTCAACATCCAACTCTTGCGAGACGAAACACGACGAATCTTGCTCGTGCTCCCCATTAACATCAACTGTTTCTGGTAAAGTCTGCCGGTTAGGGCCAGAACTTTCTATCACTTCACAAACACTATCTTCCTGCGGGACGAGACGCGGCAAATCCTGCACGCGCTCCCCATAAACACTTCTCCCATACAGACCCCTATAATCTCTTAGTTCGTCGTATAAGCGATCGAACTGCCTTAACCACACCTCATCCCTCTCTGCATCCCCTCGCTCGATGACGGACGTTTTATCCGACATCTGATCTTCTCTCAACACTTGCGAATCATTCTTAAACTCAATCTCCAGTTCCGCTGTGGGTATTACAGCTGCCACTTTATAATCGATTTCCGGAACACTACTTAAATTGTTCTCACTGACAGTGAATGTACTTCCTACTGCCGTGTATGCAGCTGATCTACTACTTGTGGGCGCACTCCTTTCTCCTAACACTGGCACACTCTCCCGCCGTTGATTATTCCACACGGAATTTTCATAACGACGACACCTGGGTTTTCTTCTGTTATTGGGCCGCCAAAATTTCTCCACGCCCGGTCGGCCCCTCACCGGCGCGGCTAATGGTTTCCCTGTCTCGTCCCAGCTGATACGGACCCCGGATGCTGCTGAGGCGGCTGATCACACCCTCTGGCGTTATTACTATTCTGTGAAGCCCGTATCACGTTAGTACGATACTGGTTTCCGTCATTCCTGTTATTATTTGCATTGTACCGATTGTTATTACGGTCCGAACCATTATTGTTATTGCTGCCATGGTTGCGGTATGCATTATTCCCATGGTTATCGTTGTTGTGGTTGCTGTGGTACCCGTTGTTGTTACCATGGCCTCTACCACTGCCGCGATTATTGCGCCAATTGTCCTCGTCCTCAACTCTTTCCAGGAAATCATTGATTGTCCTGTAATTGCTTCCTACGTATCGTTTTGTATCATCTGGAAGCTTCTTGTAGAGTTCCCAGACTATTTCGGATTCCGTGCGGCGATCACGCAAATATTCCAACTTGCGGATCCAGCCCTCACAAAACTCCTTCATCGAACCGCGCGAATTCGCATCGAAAGGCCTCGATACGATAAATTCGCGCCAGACACTTTGCTGTTTTTGCTCTGACCAGTATTCAGCCAGAAACAAATTTTTAAATTCGTCAAAAGTCAGGTTCGTAATGTTGAGGTTTAAGCCCCAACGCTTGGCATCACCAGCCAACACATCAATAATCGCATTAATTTTTCTCTCATTAGTCCATGATCTGGGTAAAACTCTTTCACAATTCTTAATGAAATCCGTCGCGTGTATACCGCCTTTTTTCAAGGGGTCGAACCGCTCCTCTTTCGTCAACAATTCCGAACTATGTGCATAGATTGGCACATAGCTCTGTTTTTCGTCAAGTTTCTTTTCTAATTCCGACACTCTCGTAATTACTTGGCAAGTGGTTGTCGCAAGCGTTTCTACTTCCTTTTTTTTCTCTTCGCAGGTATTAGCCTGCTTCGTCACTTTGGTATCTACTTCGGATACGAAAGCCTTTAAAGTTTCCACCTTCTTTTGATCCTCTTTTCTCACTAATTGAATTTGTTCCGTCACCTTATTCTCGATGATCGGAGCAACTGATTCTCCTACACTTTTCTCGATTCTGCTAATTTCGGAATAAAAACGAGTATTTATGCTCGCAATTTCTGCCTGAACGCCTATCATTTCCTGACTAAGATTACCGATTTCGGTATTAATCACAACAATATCTTCTTTGATTTTATCAACTTTTGTGTTAACAACTCCAACATTGTTGTTAACAACATTAATAGCTTTGTTCTGACTGTCTAGCTTTCGTTCAATTTTTTCAGACTGAGCTTCTTGCTTGGCCGATTGACGCTTGATTTCGTTAGTTAAAACATTCAATAAATCAGTTAAATTCCCGGAAACTACCGGTTTTACTTCCGTAGTGGCTTCCTCTTTAATTGTCCCCCCGTTTTCGTCATCAAGGGATTCACATTTGATTTTCACGTCCGATTCCGAAACATTTTCTAAAGTGTGGAATTCCATTTCTGCTCTTTGTTGCGTTTCGGCGGTCGCGTCTTTCATGCTAGCCGCCTGCCCCTGAACAATGGGTACCGCGGTGCGCGTTTCCCACTGTTCGACCGATTGTTCCTTATCCAAGCCTACCAAATTTTGGTAATTGTTGCCTTCACTCATTTTAATAATTTTCAATATAAATGCCAAATCTCAAATCTAATTAGGATTCCTCACACTAATATTCTCGCTGACGTATCGACTGTTTGGTAACCAGTACTTTGTTACAAGATTTGCACAATGCAAAATTCGTGTCCAGAACAACCTCAAATCCGAAGATTGTCCTGTCACCAGGTCGCCACGTGTAACCTCCCCCTCACTTATCGACCTTAATGACAGTGAAAAATTAAACCGCGTGTACCTAATGGAAATTTGGGAAAAGCAATCGTCACCGAAGTTAATCTGTCGGTAAAGAGGGAGGAAAGGGTTACATCTAAATGAAAGGAAAAATGCTAATGAAACTGGTGGAAATTAATTTTGAAAAGGGGTAAATTTAATAAAGAAAGTAAATGTGCGGCCGTTACGTTAACAATTAACTAGCGGTAATTAGATATTTGAGACTGGGGGAAATTACGGTCGCCAGTCCTAAGGACAATTACTATATTAACTGAAAAAGAAAGGTTATTACACATATAATTAGCACTAGAAGCGTGGCAACTGAAGGTTGACACGTGTAGTGTGAAAACTGAAAGTTTGTCAGAAGTAATAAATTTCGCTACACTCTGACTTAATTTAGCAAAAGAATTAATAAAACCGGAAAATCGAAAGTTAATTTAGTGACTGAAGTTAATAGTGAGCTTTCTTTCTGAAGCACATCGAAATTCAGTAAAATACGGTTAGTCTTGGACTACCTCAACAATCATTTCAAAAGCTACTTGAATCTACGCAATTTAGAAATAAGAGATTTAACTTTGAACTTGAAATAAATGATTCTGAGCAATTAACAATAGTAAAATTTAGCACATACCAAGCTGAGCTGCAGTCACAGGTAAGCTAAAATACGGTAGCAAAACTCGCACTCTTAATTCGTGCTTGTGTAATCTAAATATTGTAGCCAGCTATGAATACTTTAACTGAACTTTGAAATTAAAGCAGTGAAATGCTATAATATTATTTTAATGCTGGCGTTTGAATTTCAACGACACTAGGGTTCATTTCGGAAAAGGAAGGGAACCTGCTTGGCAATGCAATTGGGACAATGAGCAACAAAGGTTCATGCTAAGTTGCTGTAATTATAGTTACGAAAATGGTACAGTTTGAAAAGCTGAGGTCTGCCATACAGTTCTAAAACTTTACGTGCTTCCAGTCTTCTTTGTTGGTTGATTGAAGGTTTGAAGCCGCCGATCGAGGAGGTGGCGACAGTCACTCATTGTCGGCCGTCGCTATTGCTGAAGCTGGATGTTGGCGCGCCTTCTTCTCGACACGGTCACCAGGCGAAACGGGCTCTTGATGTGCGCCAGCTAATGCTTCCCGTCCGCGACACCATGTCAGAAACTATCATCGCAAGTCGAGCGCAATTACATGCTGCCAAACCCCGAAAGCGCGGTAACTCGCGGGAGCTTTACACAACACACCTGCTCCACTCGCTACTCCAGCCAGACTCCCTCTGCCCGCGCTCCACGCGGCAGAGTTAACACTACCAAACATCCTACACACTTTGATTCTTCACACAACCTATCGATGTAATCGTTCGATAGCAGTTTTCCCTAGGCAAGACCCAGCGTAAAAATACAAATAATATTTACGAAACAAACCAATTATACATCGACATAAATGCATAAATATATATATATATACAAATAGTAAAACAATTACAATATACGAAGACACAGAAATGTTATATATTCAGGTAACAAAAATAAGGAAAACAAATTTATAGTACAATAAATGGAAATAGGAGGATATGCATTTCCGGCGTTACAGCTTGCCAACATTATCTTCCATCGTGTGCCCCATGAACTCATCCGAGTTTATTTCCTCATTATCTTTCTCAGACTTCACTTTCAACTGACTTCGAAAGGTTCTGTATGCCTGTCACTGGGCAATACTTGAAGAAATCGCAATCAAGAAGAATACTTTTTCTTCGGTTGCTTTTAGTTTTGCTGTTATAATCTTACTGCATTTAATTAATGAGTATTTTGCACAGATGGATTTCACTTACGTATGCAAAGCATCTTTTGTGCTTTTTATGGAAATATGATTACACAATATATCGGAACAGTTTAGTGTTCATTGATTAAAAACAGCATTTCTTAATTATCTTTTTTTCAGTTTCAGTTGTACCAGCTCTTGCGTCTTGTATGTTTGTTTGTATGGGATTTTGTTCTTGTGTCTGTGAATGCTGGATGTTCGTCCTTTTCTGTTTCCTGATTTTATTGTTCAGGTTTGTTGCTAAGTTTGTAGCTGTCTGTGTCGAATCGTACTCTTTGTAGTCCGTGAGGGGTCAATTTTTCTCTTTTTCTGTAATAAAATTTATTGTACTATTTTACTGCTTGGTTCTTCTGTCCAACTCAAGACGTCCTCCATATATGTAGACATACAGATGGTGCCCTTTCTATGGATTGTCAGCTGTATTTTCTTCGGTGTTTCGGCAGATTTTTGCGATGTGTTGCTAGAATCATTGCAAACAAATAGTGCTATCACATCTTTGACGCGACGTGCAATTTCGATGGAAAGTGTAACCGTTTCGCTTTAGAAACGAAGTTATTTTATGGCAGAATTTTATGTATTCATTCAATTGAGTGGTCCATATTTAGTCTAGTGCGCTATTCATTTTATCGATCTGTATTAACAGTGACAAGAAAACACAAAAAATAACCACTATTTCAACAGCGATACAGGCCCACACTGATTGTTACTGCCATGCAGCAGCGCTGTTCTGTCACTGCTAGAGAACCAGCTGTTCTTCTCGTATTACTGTCTCCATTAATACGTATCTATCCAAGAAATGTTGCACTAGACTAATTCTGGACTGTTCCATCAAATGACCATGTATAACTGCACTTTCAAAATCATTTTATTATTATCTTAAGAAAGAGTTAATATCTTAAGAAAGAGTTCATGAGAACTATTTGTTTAGCTTACTCCAGCTACACACTGAAAACCCGAATTTGCTAATATTTCCCGAAACTCTAGAGAAAATATGCCTGACGATTTTGGGCAAAGTCAATGTTACGCCACTTGTGATATCAAATTGATATGCACATTAATTAAATTTTGACTGCTGATTCATTTATGACCTTAACCTATTGTTCTGCTAAGTGGTTCATGACCCCCTGGGAATAGTCCATCCTCCTCAGAAACCCCTCACCCTATCCCCCTCTCCCTGCTTCCCTCTCACCATCTGGAAATTGGCGGGGAAAGGCCCAGCCTGTGCTGGAGAGGAAGGATCTCATGACATGGAACTAAAATCAAAGTCAATAATATATCGATGCATATTCTTTATTTAATCAGTCTGCGGGAGACAAATCTCCCAATTGGTGGGAAATAGTTCAACTGTGGTACCTCCATTCTTATGATGTCACCTCACATCCTGTTGGTGGATACTGGGGCAGTTAGCTCAAAATCCTTATTACATCAGTCCCACAATATTGCAATTTCTGGGAATAACATTCATTGTGTATCAGAGGTTGCCTATGCACTTATGCATGATTGCACAAGCACCCTCCTTCACCACCACAATCCATGTCCGCCGAAAAAACCTTCCAATCGCGTCTTGGCACCGACTGTACACACGTGCTGGACTGCCGAAAACACTTTGAGTCCAGAGCGCTGGGCTGGGAGTCCCTGGTCACGTGCGGAGAAATGCGTCATACTGAACGTCAGCTTCCTTTGAAATTTGCTACCAGACTCACTTCTTGTTTTGTTTCCAAACGCACACATTCCACATCAGGTCAGTGGAAGCAGCTGCTCTGTGTGCTCGGCCTGCTGTGCAGATACTGACTGAGTTAGTTCACAATCCCACCAGCAGACGATGCTGGGGAAAGCAACCTGTCCAACCCCTCCTCCCTCCAACCCCTCCTCCCGTTGTAAAGAAACTGGTGCTCTACTTATGAAGAAAAACCCTTTTAAATAATAAAACATGACCTATACAAGGAATCTGACTACCCCTGTTAGTCATGGACAAAAAAAAATGGCATAGTCTTTGTAAGAACGTGCAGAATCTTATGTGGGTCCAATAAGACGTCAATTTTAATCTAAATATGGTATGCCAATGTTTACGTAATAAAAATAAATAAATTAGGTACTTCAGTACAATTATTATATAGATGCGATAAATCTCTTTAACGGGGGCCAAATGAACAATTAAAGTCAATATAATTCCAGTAAACCTGCAAAAGTAAAAAAAAAAAAACTTATTGTAGGGGCCTACGTAGACATCGCGCATCTGCCAGATGCCCAAGAAATACGTAATTTTGTTTTGAAGCAGACAGCCAATGAGAAAATAGGTGCAAAAATACTATTGGTCAGTTTTCAAGCAGTAATGGCGGACAGCATCAGCTGCTAATATACGTAATTTTATGGTAGCTAATTTTACTGCACAAAAAATAAAATATGTATGCCCTCCAAAAGAAGTTACACACAAACATTAAAATAAAATTATGATGAGCAGCAAAATGTCTGAGAAGCATTTTGAAAGAAAATTATTGTTTGAACTTTAATCTGGCGGGTTTTCAATACTGTCAACAAGACGAAATAATGGAAAGAATATTTATTGGAACCAAACAAAATTGAACCTTGATATTGTGACAGTATTTTTTTTTAAATAGGTAATTTAACTGCAATTGTCTTTAATTTTGAAATGAGAGAGAGCGTAATAATTTTCTTTTAATGTCTTAACTGTATCTGCAGGCAGTGCGATGACGTCAGCGGTGGTCCGCGCGGACGATGTGTGAAGTTAATCCTGGTTCGGGCGTGAAGATAATGATGGATCCTCCTGTTTCATTAATATTCCAGTTACGCCGGTGGTCTACGTCTCCGTTGTAGTCGAATCAGCTGGCAGCACTGGCGCGATAATAATACAGGGTGTCCAAAAGTCCGGAAACACCCTCATAAAATTCAAATGGAGTAGCAAACAAGGAAACAGAGTCCCTACAGACGAGGAACGGGAAGGGGGAAACTTTATAGGCTATGCCATCAACATGGCGGCCATCTTGAAAGCCGCCATCTTGGATTCAACTCCAAAATTTCAAATGGGAATGTGGTTATGTAACATATCAAACAGATAGAGAATTTCACCAGAAAAACAATGCCATTGTTATATTAAACATAGCTTTATTCATTCTCGGGTTATAGCCAGGTACATGTGGCAGCGGTGGGACGCACGGCAACGTGCGTATTATGTGCCGAAGAGACATTATGCCGATGCTACACAGTCCCGAGAGACCACCAACAGTCATAGGAATGGCTCGATATGTTGTCCATTATGTTGGACTGTTAATGCTATCCTCCGAACCCAGTCGTGATGAACTTTGACCAACACATCTCGCTGAATTTGACTACACGCATCAACAATGCGCTGCTTTAGATGATTCAAGTCCCGTATTTTCACAGAATAAACCAGTGCTTTGACATGACCCCAAAGATAAAAATCCAAAGGAGTCAAATCTGGTGAACGTGGTGGCCACTCCAGGGAACTGCACATCCAGGTATGCTCGCACATTGTGCCCATAATATGGTGGGGCTCCATTATGCTGGAAGAATTCCGGAAATGTCTCGTCCTCCGTTAACAAAGAGGGAAACAATCTTTCATCCAATAACCTCAGATAACCGTTGGCTGTTAACGTACCATCAATAAAACAAGGTCCAACGACTTTGGTACCCCACACACCACACCAGACCAACACTTTTTGTGAGTCGACCGTTTTGGAAGCATCAATCCAGTGCGGATTTGTGTCGGACCAGTATCTGTGATTCTGCTTGTTCACTTCACCATTTATAAAGAAATTGGCTTCATCACTGAACAGCACCTGAAAGGGGAAACGTGGGTTTATCTGCAGCTGCTGCGTCACCCATTCTGCAAACTGTACCCGTCGGTCTGGGTCATCCTCCTTCAGGTGTTGGAGCAGCTGAATTTTGTACGGGTGCCATTTGTGCTGCAATAAACTTCGCAGTGTGGAGGTACAGCTAACCCCACAATCTTGTGACAGGCGACGAGTACTCCGTTTTGGACTCTTGCTAAATGATACCAACAAGCTCACTGTTGTTGCTTCATCGGTGGCGGAATGTGGTCTTCCAGCCTTAGGTTTATCTGCAACAGAACCTGTTGCTCGGAATTTGGCCAAAAGCTTGGCAACTGCGCTGTGAGTGATGGGCTGTCTGGTTGGGTGACGACTGTTGAAATCCTCAGCAATGACCCGTGTGCTTCTTTCTCCTGATATGAAGATGATTGCAATGTGTTCTTCATGTCTTAAGGACATTTTGTAACCTGTAAATAAGGAAACAATGATGAAAACATTAGCATGAGTAAATGATACGTAACACAAAAACACATGTAGCATATCAGGCATGGGATAGTCACTTTCCACCGTTTCGGACTCCATTTTATGACTTCTCAGTACGTAATACTCACGCTGCCGAGCGTCCCACTGCTGCTGCAAGTAATTGGCTATAACCCGAGAATGAATAAAGCTATGTTTAAAATAACAACGGCATTGTTTTTCTGGTGAAATTCTCTATCTCTTTTATATGTCACATGACCACATTCCCATTTGAAATTTTGGAGTTGAATCCAAGATGGCGGCTTTCAAGATGGCCGCCATATTGATGGCATAGCCTATGAAGTTTCCCCCTTCCCGTTCCTCGTGTGTAGAGACTCTGTTTCCTTGTTTGCTACTCCATTTGGATTTTATCAGGGTGTTTCCGGACTTTTGGACCACCCTGCATATTAACAATATAGGAGAAAATCTGAGTATCTTTCTTAGATTGTTTGCAGATGGTGCTGTCATATACCGTCTTGTAATGTCATCAGATGATCAAAAGACCTTGCAAACTGATTTAGATAAGATAGCTGTATGGTGCGAAAAGTGGCAATTGACCTTGAATAAAGAAAAGTGTAAAGTTATTCACACGAGTACTAAAAGAAATCAGCTAAATTTCGATTACGCGATAAGTCATACAAACCTGAAGGCTGTAAATTCAGCTAAATACTTAGGGATTACAATTACAAATAACCTAAATTGGAACGATCACATAGATAATATTGTGGGTAGAGCAAACCAAAGACTGTGATTCATTGAGAGAACACTCAGAAGGTGCAACAGGTCTACTAAAGAGACTGCTTACACCACGCTTGTATACCCTATTCTGGAGTATTACTGTGCGGTATGGCCGGCCGCGGTGGTCTAGTGGTTCTAGGCGCGCAGTCCGGAACCGCGGGACTGCTACGGTCGCAGGTTCGAATCCTGCCTCGGGCATGGATGTGTGTGATGTCCTTAGCTTAGTTAGGTTTAAGTCGTTCTAAGTTCTAGGGGACTGATGACCACAGAAGTTAAGTCCCATAGGGCTCAGAGCCATTTGAACCATTTTGTGCGGTATGGGATCGGCATCAGGTGGGACTGACAGATGACATACAAAAAGTACAAAGAAGGGCAGTTCGTTTTGTATTATCGCGAAATAGGGGAGATAGTGTCACAGACATGATACCTGAATTGGGGTGGCAGTCATTAAAACAAAGCCGTTTTCCTTTGCGACGAGATCTTCTGATGAAATTTCAATCACCAGTTTTCTCCTCCAGTTGCGAAAACATTCTGTTGGCACACACCTACATAGGGAGAAATGATCACCACGATAAAATAAGAGAAATCAGGGCTCGCACAGAAAAATTTAAGTGCTCGTTTTTCCCGTGTGCCGTTCGAGAGTGGAATGGTGGAGAGACAGCTTCAAGGTGGTTCATTGAACCCTCTGCCAAGCACTTTATTGTGAATAGCAGAGTAATCACGTAGATGTAGATAAAACACGCATGCTACGCGCACTCATCGTCACTGTGTCTGACGTCCTAATTACGGTCATAGCTAAGAAAAGAGACATATTCGCGCCAGAAGCGGCACTCTAGTTAATACTGCACGCTGTGGACGGCAGCCAGTGGGGTACTCTGCGTCGAAGTACGGCCGGACGCGCGTCTACTGACCAAGCAGATTGTCAGCATTCTAGACAGGCCGGCTGGCGAGCGCGTGTTACGTACTGTACGGCTGCGCGCAACCTGTAGACCCTTACATCACTCTCCCCAGAGAAAAAGAGCAACCATAGGCGGCTCAAAACGACCTCATGGGCGTTATGAATCTATTTCGCCATTTGTAGCATCAGAAGACATTGCAACATTTATTTAATTTGCAGACACAATAACGTTCGGTACAGAGAAGCGTGCCTTCAAGATGACAATTTCATACATGACAAATGCTGTTGACAAAAGACAAATCAATAAAAGCAGTAAAAACACAATACTGACGGTCAAGTATGCATCAATATTACTGGATGAATTGAAGGGCTTAATTCTATTCGCTGCGTCAATGAAGCTTAACTCATTATTGGAAGAAATTACATTTTCATGGATGTCCTTAGTTAAATTATTGTCTTCAGAAAAACCTGATAAGGAATGCTTTCCACATGTTAATATGTTTGAATCATTGTAATGAACAGATAACATCCTCGTTAATGGCAAATGTCCAGTTGCATGAAATGTAGTTGGCAATTCACAAGGCATATCAAATAGTTCACATGATAAATCACAGTGTGTGGCATTCAAGACTAATCCACTATTATTCATTTGAGTGTAAAGGTTAGCTCAGGTGTATCATAATTTTTACATATAAATGTAACATCAAGGGTGGAGTTAAATGATAAAATTATACCTTCAGAACATCGTTTAAGAAATGGATGATAAAGATGTGTTAAAATTCTAGGGAAATCATCTCTTGGGGGATGATTCATAAACAATTCTTTCTCACAGCTGTACACTCTACTCTCTAAGAATACTGCCGATTCAGGGCAAATTAACTTATGACTATGTTTACACATATGCAAATCATTTTCATTTATTGACACACAATATTTTCGATCCTTGCTAGTCAGTAGATAATCATTCAGTATGTACTTTACATGAATACCTGCCTGTCTGCATTTCACAGGGTAAGTATAAATCTTAAACATTTCAAAATTATGCTTTGATCTAGCGATCGGTATAGAAACAATAATAGTTAATTCATCTTCAATCATTAAAGAGTGTGTGGTGATCAACTTATAGTAAGCATATACATTGTAAGAGTTAACAGGGTAAATCATAGTATAGGTTGCATCTAGCTTTCGTTCAATTGATAGTAGGATCTGTAAAAATTGTTCTGGATGTAGTAGCACACTGCTCAAACAATCATTTGAACTTCTTTCTAAGGCTGTTCTTAAGTTAATGGCATCAATTCTAGCATTTGATAAACTATCAGTAATCCTTAACAAAAAAAGTGTTTAGATCTAAGTGTGCACTCACAGCACTTAATGCTTGGAATAGTTCTTGGATATTTGCATTCGTTTCATTACGAATTATGTGGAAATGTGAGATAAAGTGCTTTACAGTCTTTTCAATGAAAACTGTATGGTTAGCAATTGTTCTTTGCATATTCTTTAATACGATAATTTCATTAGAGACGTTAGTTGAATCTGTACTGGACTGTTGTTCAAGAGTTAATATTTTGTCTTTAACTTCCAGTAGATCTCGACTAGTTAAAGTACCAAATACAGTACGAAGGATACTCCCTCCAAAATCAAACCAGGCAAGTTTACACCTAATTAAAGTTTTGTGTGGCAAAAGCTTTAAAAAACAGTAAATCTCTTGTTCATAATTAGCAAATGTAGACTCTACCTGCGTTTTGGCTGTGATCCAGTTATTATACCAAGATGTACCAATTTCCAAAATTATATCATTACCGTTAAAAGAACGAATTAGATCAATTTGCCTCTTTACAGAATTGAACTGTTGCTGGATTTCAGTCAGATTGTACTTGAGGATAAGTTTTGCATTAGTTGTTGAAACTACCATGCCTGATCGTGGTTCAAACAATACACCTGTAATCTGTGGTACTATTAACTACAGCATTAGTAGAATACGCTATCATAGGAAACTGAGGAAAAAATGATTGATATAGAGCTCCGACTCGACAGTTTCCTTATCTGTCATCGATAACAGTATCGTAGACCGAGTTCGTTGTTTTACTGGACTCCAACATATACACCACCCACTGAATCGTAGACCAATGCAAGGGTCAAGTGGAACTGCAAAGGTGTACAGACAGGGGAGGCCATACAGCCTTAACATCATGGATATACAGAACGTCCTCTCATCTGCTGCCCTAAGCCGATCCTCACACGTTCTTTGTCACACTATTGACTGTGATGTTTATTAGTGTACACCAACCCATATCAGTCTCGTCTTTTCAGCTCTTTCGTAAGTGGGAGCGCTGTTGATTATCGCACGGTGCCAGATGCCTGTGCTTTACAACACTTGTTTTAGAGAGTCTTGGCAGGGTGCAGCACCTTCTGGAAGCGATGGCTGGAAATACCTGCAGTCTGTCCTCGAATGTGATTGACTGGAAGACCTAAATCTTAAATAATTTCCTAGAACGCAGGAGAATAGAGACACCTAGCTTGTGTGAGTGTGGATATACCACAATTTTTTCAGACGCTATTCACATATAAACGATAATCGCACTGATTGTCCGAAATGTGTATGTGTAAGTTACTGGGGTCAGTGTTTGACACCTGCAATGAAAATGAAGTGTGTGGGGCTATGTCTGGTCGTAGATACCACATGGAAAATTCCAACTTTAATACGTCGATCGCCATATGGGGTGTGAAAGTTTTTATGTGGAAAATTATGTCTAGTCATAACTAGAATATAGATTTACATGAGAAATTGATATTTCCAGAGCCACAGTCAACAGAAGGAGGCATTTCTGATACTGTGCTCATTGTCAGATGTCACCAGATTGGTGTTGCAATCTTAATATTTAATTGTAATTAAAGTGATAAATGTGTGGTTGGTTTCCTAGGACGACTCCGTTTGGCATCCGAGCATGTGGCGGAGGTATCGGGTGGCCAGAACAAATGGACTTATCTGGCTTAAGGCGTGAGCCACTGCTGAGGCTCCCGAATCAGTCAGGTGGGGTATGAGGGTGCAGTTGACTTAACCGTGCCATCCTCTGGACAGGTGAATAGCAAATTAATAGTATGTGTAAAACTTCCTGACAGATTAAAACTGTGTGCCCGACCGAGACTCGAACTCGGGACCTTTGCCTTTCGCGGGCAAGTGCTCTACCAACTGAGCTGCCGAAGCACGACTCACGCCCGGTCCTCACAGCTTTACTTCTGCCAGTATCTCGTCTCCTACCTTCCAAACTTTAAAGAAGCTCTCCTGCGAACCATGCAGAACTAGCACTCCTGAAAGAAAGGATACTGCAGAGACATGGCTTAGCCACAGCCTGGGGGATGTTTCCAGAATGAGATTTTCACTCTGCAGCGGAGTGTGCGCTGATATGAAACTTCCTGGCAGATTAAAACTGTGTGCCCGACCAAGACTCGAACTCGGGACCTTTGCTTACGGCGGGCAACTGCTCTAGTAGGTTTACAAATTACGACTATGATTTTATTCAGCACCGCTCCCAGTCATAAAGTCAAATTCCCAATTAATCAGTTTACTGTGTTTGATAGTTGTATTGCGAGCACACTCCAGTGAAACCCCTTCACTGTCTCCAGCAAATTGTTTATGGACTTAGCGCGACTAAATCATTTTCAGCTACCTCCAACATAATCTCCCGCCAGACGACCACACTGTGCCAGTATTCAACAACAGGGTGCTTGGAAAATCCTGTAATACTGGATAGCTCCAGAATTTCCCAACAAATATGTCAGTCCTACTATCCACCAATAGGAAGCAAAGAGAAACTATCCCACACAGTGGTTATCGATTTAATTTAGTGGTCAATCAATTTTATTGAATAGGGATAGCATAAATCGTCTATTTCCAAGACATCGACACCCCAGCATTTGGGAGGGTGGGGAGGGGGGGGGGGGTCTGCAGATTTACCATGCATCCACTAGTTTGTTCACGACAAAAGAGCAATTACTGTGGTTTCCATCGGCATGCGACAGATGTTCATTGGACAGGAAGTAGACACTTGAGAGAGAGAGAGAGAGAGAGAGAGAGAGGGAGAGGGAGAGCATTTGTTTCGATAGGAATCTCCCAGGTATTAGTATCAAAGAGTGCCACCACCTGATGCTTTGGCCAGCAGAAGTATCCAGAGTAGCGAGAAGGGGGGGGGAGGAGGGGATTGGAGGTAGGAGGGGTTGGACAGGTTGCTTTCCCCAGCATCGTCTGCTGGTGGTATTGTGAACTAACTCAGTCAGTATCTGCACAGCAGGGCGAGCACACAGAGCAGCTGCTTCCACTGACCTGATGTGGAATGTGTGTGTTTGGGAACAAAACAAGAAGTGAGTCTGGTATCAAATTCCAAAGAAAGCTGACATTCAGTATTACGTATATCTTCGCAGGTGACCGGGGTCTCCCAGCCCAGTGATCTGGACTCAAAGTGTTGTCGGCAGTCCAGCACGTGTGTACAGTCGGTGCAAAGACGCGATTGGAAGGTTTTTTCGGCGGACATGAGTTGTGGTGGTGGAGGAGGGTGCTTGTGCAATCATGCATAAGTGCATAGGCAACCTCTGATACACAATGAATGTTATTCCCAGAGATTGCAATATTATGGGACTGATGTAGTAAGGATTTTGAGCTAACTGCACCAGAATCCAGCAACAGGATGTGAGGTGTCATCATAAGAATGGAGGTACCACAGTTGAACTATTTCCCACCAATTGGGAGATTTGTATCTCGCAAACTGATTAAATAAATAATATGCATCGATATATTATTGACTTTGATTTTAGTTTCATGCCATGAGGTCCTTCCTCTCCAGTACAGGCTGGGTCTTCCAGATGGTGAGAAGGAAGGAGGAAGAGGTGGATGCGGTGAGTGGATTTTCAGGAGGACGGGTTATCCCCAGGGGGTCATGAACCACTTAGCAGAACAATAGGTTAAGGTCATAAATGAATCAGCAGTCAAAATTTAATTAATGTGCATATCAATTTGATATCACAAGTGGCGTAACATTGGCTTTGCCCTAAATCGTCAGGCACATTTTCTCTAGAGTTTCGGGAAATGTTTGCTAAACAAATATTTCTTATTTGCTAAACAATTACTTCTTATCAACTCTTTCTCTAGATACCCAGTGCTAGTTACTAATAAAATGATTTCGAAATTGCAGTTATACATGCAGTTATATTTCTTGAATAGATACGTATTAACGGAGACAGTAATACGAGAAGAACAGCTGGTTCTCTAGCAGTGACGGAACAGCGCTGTTGCATGGCAGTAACAATCAGTGTGGGCCTGAGCAGTTTTCTCGCTGTTGAAATAGTGGATATTTTTGGTTTTCCTGTCACTGGTAATACAGATCGATAAAATGAATAGCACACTAGACTAAATGTGGACCACTCAATTCAATGGATACATAAAATTCTGCTTTAAAAATTATTTTGTTTCTAACAGGAAACGGTTACACATTACATCAAAACTGCACATCGCGTAAAAGATGTGATAGCACTATTTCTCTGGAATGACTCTAGCTACACACCGCAAAAATCTGCCGAAACACCAGAGAAAATACAGCTGACAGCCCATAGGAAAGGCACCATCTATATGTCTACATATATGGAGGACGTCTTGAGTTGGAAAGAAGAAACAAGCAGTAAAATTGATCACTTACATACAGACGTAAGTTCTATTCAGAGTAAAATAAATTTTATTATACAAAAAGAGCAAAATTGACAGTTACATTACTTTAACATTACCATAAAGACCAGAACAACCAACACACATTTGACATATACCGAAAACTGACAGCAACAGCTGCAATAACACATCAGACATCAAACCACCCAAACTCTCACAATCAAACAGCACTTAGGTACACCCCTCACGGACTACAAAGAGTACGATTAGACACAGACAGCTAAAAAGAAAAGAACACCACATTATAAATAGTCACAAACATTGGATATAAAGAAAACTTAGTAACAAACCTGAACAATAAAATCAAGAAACAAAAAGGGCGAACATCTAGCATTCACAGACACAAGAACAGAATCCCACACAAACAAATACAAGACGTAATAACTGGAACAACTGAAACTGAAAAAAAGACGATTAAGAAATATTGTTTCCAATCAATGAACACTAAGCTGTTACGACATATTGTGTAACCATATTTCCATAAAAAGCACAAAAGATGCTTTGTATATGAATGTGAAATGCATCTGTGCGAAATACTCTTTAATTAAATGCAGTAAGCTTATGACAGAAAAACTAATGACAACTGAAGAAAAAGTATTGTTCTTGCTTGCGATTTCTTCAAGTATTGTGCAGTCGCAGGCATACAGGACCTTTCGGAGACAGTTGAAAGTGAAGTCTGAGAAAATTAATGCGGAAATAAAGTCGGATGAGTTCATGGGGCACACGATGGAAGATAATGTTGGCAAGCGTCTCATTATATGCACTCCGTTTTAATGACCCCCTGTATGGTGTCATCCTCGGTGACATAATTTAGTCACAGAAGAAACGGATTTTATGTTGGGCAGTGCGGTGACTGCGGATGTTAATTACTGGGCAGGAAGATTGATTTGTGTTACGGTAGTGGTAGAAATAAGTTCAAAAATGGTTCAAATGGCTCTGAGCACTATGGTCATCCTGCTGTGGTCATCAGTCCCCTAGAACTTAGAACTACTTAAACCTAACTAACCTAAGGACATCACACACATCCATGTATTAATGATAATGCATAGCTCATTGACAGGTACATAACTGGGTTCATGGACAGACAAGCACTTCTTGCGAACAGTCAAATTACGTTCGACGGAGGGGCACGAAACAGAGCAGGTAGCATAGACCTGCATAAGCATTCAGATGCTGTGAAGGAGAACCTAGGCTCATCTCATTTAGCCATTCCTATTCCAGATTCAGCTACTCCTAGCCTAGTTAATCATTCTTCAGGTAATGCATCTGAACATGTATTAATGATAATGCATAGCCCGAGGCAGGATTCGAACCTGCGACCGTAGCGGTCACGCGGTTCCAGACTGTAGCGCCTAGAACCACGCGGCCAGTCTGGCCGGCTAGAAATAAGTGTCCTTTTGTTGATCAATTTGTGTTTTTCCCACTTCGTTTGTTCTTGTGTGCCAGATAGAGCCTTCACTATGAATGATTCAAAAGCATAACTGGTTGCCACTCAGTAAGTGGCTCAGTCTTTGTTATATCACGTAGCTCAACTAAGAGCAGGTAGCATAGACCTGCATAAGCATTCAGATGCTGTGAAGGAGAACCTAGGCTCATCTCATTTAGCCATTCCTATTCCAGATTCAGCTACACCTAGCCTAGTTAATCATTCTTCAGGTAATGCATCTGAACATGTATTAATGATAATGCATAGCTCATTGACAGGTACATAACTGGGTTCATGGACAGACAAGCACTTCTTGCGAACAGTCAAATTACGTTCGACGGAGGGGCACGAAACACGTAGAATGGGTTCAGCGATTACTAATTTTCAAATTCAGGGTCTTTTCCAGGTTTTTTCAGGTTACTTTGTTATCAAATCAGACACTAAAAAATATTTTCTTCAAAAGTATACCGGGTGAATCTCCTAAAACTGGCACTGCAAATGTTGTGGAAATGGAAATTACTGTTGATGTGCTGTTTACACAGAATGGATTGGTAGTTAGGGCTCGTATTTTTAGCCAATCAACAGATTGAAATAATACTTATAAAGTGTGAACTTCACGCACTGTAGATTGAACAGCTATCGTGTTGGTACCACTGGTTCCTCATAGACTGCAGAGGAACCACTTAGGCATCCTCGGAAGATGATCTGTTAGGAGGCTGCAATACTAGTGTGTGTTCATTGTTGTGTGTATGAAGAATGAATCTACGACTTTATTGTTCAGTATCCCACACCACGAATGTACACTACATGAGCATTAGCTAACGTTCCACCTGGAGAAGACAATGTGGATCGTCTACACACCATATTCGGCGGTTTACCTGCCCATGATTGGTAAATATAACTACATCACTAAATAATATACATGATACATCTAGAGTGTTCTGTCTTAATGCCCATGTACAGCAGTTAACACGATCCTCATAATTTTTTCCACGCAGCTCTTGATTAAGAGATATGTGATAGGGATGGAATATATGTCGATGGAGAATGCTAAGACACTTGCCTGACTCATGTCATTTCCTCGTGCGATTGCGAGGGTGCTAACCTGCGAATCAACTGCAAAAGTAGCACGAACGTTAATTTCCTCCTCTTCTGTCGTCACTTGTTTCCTCCTGTTACGTATTCTAGGTGTCACATAACCACTTTCACGTAATTGATTGATGAGGTTGATAAATAATTACCGATATGGTTGGTGTCTATTGGGATATCTTCCCGCAAACACTGTACAAGAAGGAACTGTATTCTTCCTACAGTGCACATGTCGGTTTTTTCTGCATTGGTGAATCCCACGACGCACAGTATTGCTTGGACTGTCTCTCCTTTACTGACTGGCAAGCCACAATGCACTCAAGGAGCACACAAGCACAGTGTAAACAAACATAACGTCGTACTTATCAATTAAGCAGGTTGAATGGCACAAACAGGTGTCGCTGCTGAATCTTTTCAAAATACGATATCGCGTAATCGACTCCACTAGAATCCTGGGAAAAAAAACACCGCCGACATTCTAATTTACCGTCATTTTAGTTTCTTTATGTCAGCAGGCACTTTCCATTTAAAAAAGTGTAAGTTTGCACAAAAAATTCGCTTTCTGAGCTGTACCACAATCTATTGATTGGTTAACAATACGAGCATCTGACTACCAATCTATTCCGTGAAAACTGCACATCAATAGCACTTTCCATTTTCGCAGTATCTGCGTTTCAAGTTTTAGGTGATTCAACCCGTATATTGAAAATCTTAGAATGGCCAAATGAATTACGATGATTTTGTTTAGTAGCACAGATATGAACTAAAATATTAAATACTGTGTTTTGATTTACAGGCAATAGACAATATTAAATAAAAACTTACAAACTCTGTTTGTGCAAGTTGTTGTTGTTGTTGTGGTCTTCAGTCCTGAGACTGGTTTGATGCAGCTCTCCATGCTAATCTATCCTGTGCAAGCTCCTTCATCTCCCAGTACCTACTACAACCTACATCCTTCTGAATCTGCTTATTGTATTCATCTCTTGGTCTCCCTCTAAGATTTTTACCCTCCACGCTGCCCTCCAATACTAAATTGGTGTTCCCTTGATGCCTCAGGACATGTCCTACCAATCGATCCCTTCTTCTAGTCAAGTTGTGCCACAAACTTCTCTTCTCCTCAATCCTATTCAATACCACCTCATTAGTTACATGATCTACCCACCTAATCTTCAACATTCTTCTGTAGCACCACATTTCGAAAGCTTCTATTCTCTTTTTGTCCAAACTATTTATTGTCCATGTTTCATTTCCATACATGGCTACACTCCATACAAATACTTTCAGAAACGACTTCCTGACACTTAAATCTATACTCGATGTTAACAAATTTCTCTTCTTCAGAAACGCTTTCCTTGCCATTGCCAGTCTACATTTTATATCCTCTCTACTTCGACCATCAACAGTTATTTTGCTCCCCAAATAGCAAAACTCCTTTACTACTTTAAGTGTCTCATTTCCTAATCTAAATCCCTTAGAATCATCCGAGTTCATTCGACTACATTCCATTATCCTCGTTTTGCTTTTGTTTAGGTTCATCTTATATCCTCCTTTCAAGACACTGTCCATTCCGTTCAACTGCTCTTCCAAGTCCTTTGCTGTTTCAGACAGAATTACAATGTCATCGGCGAACCTCAAAGTTTTTATTTCTTCTCCCTGGATTTTAATAGCCACTCCGAATTTTTCTTTTGTTTCCTTTACTGCTTGCTCAATATACAGATTGAATAACATCGGGGATAGGCTACAACCCTGTCTCACTCCCTTCCCAACCACTGCTTCCCTTTCATGCCCCTCGACTCTTATAACTGCCATCTGGTTTCTGTACAAATTGTAAATAGCCTTTCGCTTCCTGTTTTTTACCCCTGCCACCTTCAGAATTTGAAAGAGAGTATTCCAGTCAACATTGTCAAAAGCTTTCTCTAAGTCTACAAATGCTAGAAATGTAGGTTTGCCTTCCCTTAATCTAGCTTCTAAGATAAGTCGTAGGGTCAGTATTGCCTCAGGTGTTCCAACATTTCTACGGAATCCAAACTAATCTTCCCCGAGGTCGGCTTCTACTAGTTTTTCTATTCGTCTGTAAAGAATTCGCATTAGTATTTTGCAGTCGTGACTTATTAAACTGATAGTTCGGTAATTTTCACATCTGTCATCACCTGCTTTCTTTGGGATTGGAATTATTATATTCTTCTTGAAGTCTGAGGGTATTTCGCCTGTCTCGTACATCTTGATCACCAGATGGTAGAGTTTTATCAGGACTGGCTCTCCCAAGGCCATCAGTAGTTCTAATGGAATGTTGTCTACTCCCGGGTCCTTGTTTCGACTCAGGTCTTTCAGTGCTCTGTCATACTCTTCACGCAGTATCGTATCTCCCATTTCATCTTCATCTACATCCTCTTCGATTTCCATAATATTGTCCTCAAGTACATTGCCCTTGTATAGACCCTCTATATACTCCTTCCACCTTTCTGCTTTCCCCTCTTTGCTTAGAACTGGATTTCCATCTGAGCTCTTGATATTCATACAAGTGGCTCTCTTTTCTCCAAAGGTCTCTTTAATTTTCCTGTAGGCTGTATCTATCTTACCCCTAGTGAGATAAGCCTCTACATCTCCTTACATTTGTCCTCTAGCCATGCCTGCTTAGCCATTTTGCACTTCCTGTCGATCTCATTTTTGAGGCGTTTGTATTCCTTTTTGCCTGCTTCATTTACTGCATTTTTATATTTTCTCCTTTCATCAATTAAATTCAATATTTCTTCTGTTACCCAAGGATTTCTACTAGTCCTCGTCTTTTTACCTACTTGATCCTCTGCTGCCTTCACTACTCCATCCCTCAGAGCTACCCATTCGTCTTCTACTGTATTTCTTTCCCCCATTCCTGTCAATTGTTCCCTTATGCTGTCCCTGAAACTCTGTACAACCTCTGGTTTAGTCAGTTTATTCAGGTCCCATCTCCTTAATTTCCCACCTTTTTGCAATTTCTTCAGATTTAATCTACAATTCATAACCAATAGATTGTGGTCAGAGTTCATATCTGCCCCTGGAAATGTCCTACAATTTAAAATGGTTCCTAAATCTCTGTCTTACCATCATATAATCTATCTGATACCTTTTAGTATCTCCTGGATTCTTCCATGTGTACAGCCTCCTTTTATAATTCTTGAACCAAGTGTTAGCTATGATTAAGTTATGCTCTGTGCAAAATTCTACCATACGGCTTCCTCTTTCATTTCTTAGCCCCAATCCATATTCACCTACTATGTTTCCTTCTCTCCCTTTTCCTACTGTCGAATTCCAGTCACCCATGACTATTAAATTTTCGTCTCCCTTCACTACCTGAATAATTTCTTTTATCTCATCATACATTTCTTCAATTTCTTTGTCATCTGCAGAGTTAGTTGGCATCTAAACTTGTACTACTCTAGTAGGCATGGGCTTCGTGTCTATCTTGGCCACTATAATACGTTCACTATGCTGTTTGTAGTAACTTACCCGCACTACTATTTTTTTATTCATTATTAAACCTACTCCTGCATTACCCCTATTTGATTTTGTATTTATAACCCTGTATTCACCTGACCAGAAGTCTTGTTCCTCCTGCCACCGAAATTCACTAATTCCCACTATATCTAACTATCCATTTCCCTTTTTAAATTTTCTAACCTACCTGCCAGATTAAGGGATCTGACATTCCACGCTCCGATCCGTAGAACGCCAGTTTTCTTTCTCCTGATAACGACGTCCTCTTGAGTAGTCCCCGCCCGGAGATCCGAATGGGGGACTATTTTACCTCCGGAATATTTTACCCAAGAGGACGCCATCATCATTTAACCATACAGTAAAGCTGCATGCCCTCGGGAAAAATTACGGCTGTAGTTTCCCCTTGCTTTCAGCCGTTCGCAGTACCACAACAGCAAGGCCGTTTTGGTTAGTGTTACAAGGCCAGATCAGTCAATCATCCAGACTGTTGCCCCTGCAATTATTGAAAGGCTGCTGCCCCTCTTCAGGAACGACACGTTTGTCTGGCCTGTCAACAGATACCCCTCCGTTGTGGTTACACCTACGGTACGGCTATCTGTATCGTTGAGGCACGCAAGCCTCCCCACCAACGGCAAGGTCCATGGTTCATGGGGTGTGTGCGAGTATGTATACATTTTTACTTACCGG
The DNA here is from genome assembly GCF_023864275.1 of Schistocerca cancellata. Taxonomy (NCBI): domain Eukaryota; kingdom Metazoa; phylum Arthropoda; class Insecta; order Orthoptera; family Acrididae; genus Schistocerca; species Schistocerca cancellata. Next base: position 614,282,927 of record NC_064626.1, read on the forward strand.
TACTTATTAAAGGAAACAAACCCTAGAAATTTTAACAATAAAAATGAATAAATCATTTCTTTAAATTTTCTGTTTTTGCCAACATATTCGAGGCTTCACTCAACATATTTGCTCTTTTTTTACTTTTTTATTTCAGCCTGCTTTCCGTTTTTCAGTAATCGTTCCTCCTTTTTTTCTTTCGCCTTTCTTCTCCTTGTTTTTCATATTGGCTGTGTGGAAATAACGTGCATTGCGAAAAAAGTGTATGAGACTTCTGTCGATGAAACTGTCAACTAACTACATTAGCCTCCAGGTCTGCATCGTATATGTATCTTCGCACAATAAGGCTTTTTTCTGTATGATTTTTAACCATGATTTCGGAGCTTACACAAAAGCCTCGCTTAACAAAAGAGTTTCCATATGGATTATTAAAATAGTTCTCACTAAATCTCGGAAATTTGGGCATACCTTTGAAAATAATTTGATTATATCGATCCAGACTTTATTGAAACGATATTCGCTACACTAGTAAAATTTCATCTCGTCTTCAATCCTTTTTTCTATGTAATTCTCCACGAATTCGACTTTGAGACGGTCTACCTTTGAACGCCACAATGTACCGTTTGATTCCAAAATTTCAAGACGTACTGTCAATCTTTCTTCAGTTACTTCGTGGTTTAACGACTTTTTCTGGATTCAAGCAGAAAATCACAGGCGTAAAGTTGTATTTGAGTGGTGATATTTCTCACAGCTTGTCTAGTATGCCAATAATGCATGTTCACATGCTTTGCTTTAGTACGTAACAATGTTTCTTCTTTCATACATTGTTCATTTTTTTAGTGCCCTTCTTGTAGCAAAATCCAGATCGAACTGTCTTGTAATCAGATTCTTTACGTCCTTCAAGGCGAGTTTCATTAAAGATGAACTTGTGGGGACATAGAAGTACTGGCTCTACCCCCCAATAACATCGCTGTCCTACCACAGCAAGAACAATTGCATCTTTGCCAGATCGGTTCTCTGTAGTACTCTCTCTATGCTACCTGCATTCAGTGTTGCCAATTTAGCGACTTTGTCGCTAGAAATGGCGACTTTTGCCTTCGTCTTAGCGACAAAAAAAACTTTTTAGCGACAAAAATTATTTAGCGACTTACCTGGCGACTTTTGGAGTACTGACGACTTCTGAAGTACAAATCAAAACTATTTTGGGTCAGTATTTTCATTAACAAATCTAAGATTTTAACTATAGAATGGGTATTACATTGACTTTGTTCTAGATTTAGTAAGTTAAATTAAGTTCTTAGCAGATCATGTAGCATTGTTCAGCATTTAGTAAACCTGAATGTGGGAATTGCCTACAGAGTAAGAAAACCTTGACTACCGAACAGTTCATTATTCATTACCCACTAGCCCGTTATCGTCGATAGCGTATCGATCTATGATTCTTCAACTTTTTAACTCCCTTTATTTTTCGAATTGACAAAAAACATACATAATATTAAATATAATAAAATACATTTCTGTCCAGCAACCTCTAATTTTTCGAAATGTTAACTCGCAGTCAAATTATTACCACATGCACAGTGGTAAGGCAAGAACAATTCGGTGGGGGTATCTCAGACATTATTACGTTTTAAACAATGAACAATAGGACTGATATCGAGTTACCGAGTGAGTAGATTGTTTCATGACTTCTAGTTCGCCTGAGTTTTAATGTATTTTTAGTGATTATAAATTGGTGAAACTTATGTTGTGGTGGATTACATAATGGATTTACCACAGAAGAAGAAGCAGTACGCTCAAAAATATCGGGATGCGTGGGAAGCAGAACCTGAATTCAATGAGTGGCTGAAACCAGTCATTGGAGACTTATCCAAGGCAAGATGTCAAGTATGTGCAACAGAGTTTTATGCTAAATTGTGTGATATTAGAAAGCATTCGAAAACTATTAAGCATAAAGAAAAAATTGATTAAAAAAACACAAACCACCTTACCTGTGAAAATTGTTCTGAAAACTATAGTTAGAATAGCAAGCAGAGCGGAAGGCGCCCTTTCTTTATTTATTGCTGAACATTATTCTATTTTAGCTGTAGATCATTTAGGTATACTGTGCAAGAAGGTGTTTTCCGGTGATGAGGGCGCTAAAAACATGCAATTACATCGTACAAAGTGCACTAACATTATAACTGAAGTTTTGGCTCCACATTTTACACAATCATTGGTTGAAGATATAGGTAACCAAAAATACCGTGTACTAATAGATGAATCCACAGATGTATCAATATCTAAAATGCTAGGTATCGTTATACGGTACTATAGTGTAAACAACCAAACCATTAGATCACCATTTCTCAAACTCGCTGTAGTAGAAACTGCAGATGCAAGAAATCTGGCTGCTGTTCTTGTGAATTCTTTGAAAGATCTCAAACTTCCAATCGCTAATATGGTAGGAATTGGCACAGACAATGCTTCTGCAATGGTTGGAATAAACAATGGGCTCTTCGAACAACTCAAGAGAGAATATGGTTTGAAGCATTTGGTATTGATCCGTTGCATTTGTCACTCTCTTCAGCTTGCAGTTTCGCACGCCTCAGTGAATACCGTACCTAGAAACATAGAGTTTCTTGTACGGGAAACCTACAATTGGTTCTCCATTTCACCCAAAAGACAAGAGGAATATAAAAAGGTTTATGAGACAATAAATTGTGGAAAACAGCCACTAAAAATTCTGGAGGTCTGTGCAACATGTTGGCTTTCAATTGAACCGGCAATACGAAGAATTCTGGAGCAGTGGGAAGAACTAAAGCTACATTTTTCACTTTCCATGGTTCAAGACAATTGTTACACTGCCGACCTTTTGTACAAGATGTATTGTGACTACTCAAATCATCTTTACATGTTTAACCTTAAACTTGCTTTAAAAGACGTACAAATAGCAATAAAAGCTTTTGAAGGAGAAAACTATGACCCCACTAAATTACTAGATACACTTGTATTTCTCATGCAGTCACTCGGACAAAACATAGTTTTTCGAACTGTTGATTTGTTGACAACACCAGTTCCAAGCGAATGTATGTACGCAAATTCGAACCTTGGCTTTATGTTTGAACAGAAATTGTCTGAGTCAAGTTTGTCTGAAGAAAATAAAGTTTATTTGAAGAAGAGATGCATTCAGTTTAGTCTGAAACTCATAAAAGAAATTCAACAAAGACTGCCAAGTAACGTTATGATCCTGAAAAAAAATGTCAATGCTGAATGTTGAAGAAACACTAAAAGTGAATAAAAATAATGCTGTAGCGGATGTAGCCAAAGAATTGGGTTTTAGTGGCGATTTAATAGACGGTATGCTGCAAAAATGGCATAATATCAACTTCATTAGGTGGAATAACACTACTAACACTGTTCGATTTTGGAGTGAGGTTTTGCAGTATAAAAATGCCGCAGGGGAGAATCCTTTTTCTTTGATTTCACAGCTAGCAATGACTGTTCTATGCCTACCGCATTCAAATGCAGAAGTGGAAAGAGTATTCAGTTCTATGAACATTATAAAAACTAAACAACGTAACACATTATCGTTAAAGACAATTAATGCTTTGATCATATTGAGAGACCAGCTGAAGAAACAAAATAAAGATTGTGCATCTTTTGACATACTGTCAGACGTATTGGAGCTTATTGGCAAGAACAAAAGTTACTCTTTTTGCGACAAAAGCAGTCGAACTGCAACATCATCTTTTGAGCGACGATCAACCCTCTACATCAACTACAGTTCTGTCAGAGCATGAAACAAAGAGTTATTCGATCTTCTGGGTGACGACGATGAATAGCTCACATACCGGTATGTATATATTTTGTTACCTAATTTGAGTTCTTGCTTTCTTTTGTTACAAATATAGTCGTATGTTTCTAGTATATTTGACTACTGTGATTCAAACAACAATTTATGTGTTACGTCAATTATGATAACATGTTTAATTAAACGTTAGCGTATTGTATATGTACGTTGTTGCAAGCCATGCATCATTTAATTAAGACAATATAGCAATTACGTATGAGACAATTTTTATTAATATTTTATTACCTCCCCCCCTCCCCCCACTGGCTTATTGTCAGTACATCCCTAGTAAAATCAGTTTTAGCGACTTTCTAGCGACTTTTGATATTGAATCTAGCGACTCGGGTTTTTTAGAGTTGGCAACACTGCCTGCATTGTGTATACGCTGCGATAGTAAAAGTATTCATAGTAAGTGACGGGAGTGCGAGTGATTATCTTCGTAATTACCACGCCCGCTCCCCACAACCTACAAACTTTTTCTTTTTATGACGTCTTCTTTCACAACTTGCTGCACCAAGATATTCAGATTATGTACGGGGAGTTCATTGTACAGAAATCGAGCCATCTTCAAGAATGAGTCCAACAAACGTACTGTTGAAGTGAAGAATGTCAGTTTTGGAGCTAGCAATTTGTCGTTGACAGCTTCAGGAACAAGTCTGAAACTTGATGACTGAGGAATGTTTCTCGATTTCTTTGTCTTGCTTCAGCTGCATAGGCAATTTCGATACATCTTGTTGCACAAAATGACAGGCAAGGATCAGGTTACCTCAGTCTGTTGGGTGCGACCTCCTGCAGGTGAATCACGAAATAATTCGGTACACATGCGACAGCATAAGGTACCTAGTACGTTCCAAAACGCTGCGCATGAAAACGGGATTCTCCCGGGGCTCATATCTCAGTTTCTATTGGTGATAGAAAGATAGACTCAAGCGTTTTGGATAGCCCTTGGGCTATGGACCATGTGTCTACACAACAGAAGGGTAGTCTTAGTATCCTACAGTACAGGGTCAAAGTATGAATATTACACACTTCCTCCTGCTTAGCGAAATGCAGCAAATCGGCTGATTCCTTTTGAATTTGATCGTCTAAGGCGTGCCTTAAGGGGCTTCAGGAGGCACCATTAATTTACGGGCGGTTTCTCAGAAAACAGCAAACGACTGTTTTCTTAATAGCAAAACCGAACATCAGATTCCGAGACGTTTACCCACATGAAATGGCTGAAATTTTTATAATATATTCATAATATCCCGATCTCTAAGAGTAGAGAAAATTTTCTTCATATTTTTATCCGTTTCGGAGATACAGACGTTCAAAATTACTCTATTTCTACATGTTAAAAATAATAAATACCTAGGCTTTTATCTAAAAGTGCTGTCTTCCCTTGTTCAAAAATCTTTATTAGTTAATGGGTGGTTACTTAGAAGACACCAAAAATAACGTTTTTTACCATTATTTTGAACCAAAAGGGAGTCGCGGATTTCAAGACAGTTATGCATAGCAAATGGCTAAAACTTTTTACAATGTATTCCACAGATCCCGATGTCGAACAACCTTGAAAATTTTCTTGATATCTTGATCCATTTCCGAGATGCACAAGTTCGAGGATGTTAGCTAATGGCCGGTTCCTTAGTGAATGCCCAAAACTGCCCGTGACGTGCCACAGTCTCTTGAGCCCAGACATTGTGATTAAGCGGCGATTACACGTGGGAAGATGGGTGTAATCCTTCCACCAACAATCCCTCTCCTTCGGATCAGCGATTAATGCCATTGATGTTGCTCTTTCCTGCTCCTCTAAACTAATTTTTCTTATTTATCTGTAACTACTTTTAAGTCTTCCATCATTTTCTTTTCTTTCTCAGCGCTGAATCTATAACACTGGGCAACAAAAAAAGATTTTTTTTAAAAGTCTAGTGTTTTCCCGCTGAATTAGACTAATTTTGATGCCCTGAGTCCGAAAATGACCTTGGTTTTGTTCTATCAGGTCAGGATTTTTTGCTACAGAAATTTTTAAAAATCGATTTTTCGTAAAAAAACAAATTTCTTTGTATCATCTGCTGAGAAACCCCGGAAGATTTTTTCCGTTTTCCTCAAGAAATAAAAGTCAACGTATGCAAATTCATTAAGTTTTTATTTACTCCATCAAATTAAATAAGCATATTTATCATAATATTAGTATAACAATGAGCGTTACGTGACACAAAAGTTCAGAGTTCACGGCATGAATCGGCGTTTCTTCGATTCCCGTTTGTGAGCTGCTGCTGGGTTGTCTCTCTTCAGCATCCAGCAGTAGTCCGCCATCATGACTGTGTCCCACCTCCCCTGGTACCTATCCTCCATTTGGCGCATGTCCTGATGGAACCTTTCTCCCTGCTCGTCGCTCATCGCCCCAAGGTTTTCAGGAAACTTCTCCATGTGTGAGTACAGGAAGTGCATCTTTATACTCATCAAACACCCGAGCTTTTGAAAGGCCTCTATCATGCTGCTGATGAGTCTGGCGTGGTTTGCTGCCTTCGTGTTCCCCAGGAAGTTGTTCACCACCTGCACAAACGATTTCCACGCGGCGCACTCTAACGTGTTCATGGAGTTTTCGAACTCTGTGTCCTTTATGAGCTGCCGTATCTGTGGCCCATCGAAAATGCCGGCCTTCAGCTTCTCAATGGTCAGTCGCGGAAAGGCTCGGCACAGGTAGTGGAAGCACCTCCCATCCTTGTCCAGAGCACGCGTGAACTGTTTCATTAACCCAAGCTTCATGTGTAGCGGTGGGATCAATATCTTCTCCCGGTCAAAAAGAGGTTCGTTTATGATGTTTCTCGCACCAGGTACTAACTGCTCTCGTGGCGGCCACACTTTCTTTACATAGTGCTGGGCTCTGTCTCGACTGTCCCACATACATATAAAGCATGGGTATTTCGTGAACCCGGACTGCTGACCAAGTAGAAAGTTCACCATCTTGAAGTCGACGCAGATGATCCATTGGTGCTGCTCATATTGGATTTTGTCGAGCACGTACTTCACTGCTTCATATTTCTCTACGAGAGTTGTGGAGTGAGCAAGAGAGATTGAGGCGAACTCGTTCCCGTTGTGGAGGAGCACACACTTCAAAGAGCGCTTGCAGCTGTCAATAAAGAGTCGCCAATCTCTCGGATCGTATGTAGGAGCCCCGAGTTTAACAAGAAGACCGGCGACATCTCGGCAGTACACTAGGTCTTCCTCCTGGCAGAAGTAGCCCATGTAGTCCTCATGCCTTCTACGAAAGAAAGTGATACGCGCGTCCTCGCCAAGTAGATTTTTCTCTTTGAGTCTGGAGGCCAACAGCTCGGATGAAGTCTTCGACAAGCTGAGATCCCGAACAAGATCATTAAGCTCACATTGTGAAAAGAGCTGCCGACCATCTTGTGCTTCATACTCCTCGTCTGCTATATATCCTCCCTCGTCTGCAGTGGTGGCCTCGTCGTCGATGTTAGGAAGCTCTGTGAACGCTGGTACAGGAATTTCTTCGCAGTGAGCAACTGGACGGCGGGCAGATGAAAGGTCGGGGTACTGGAGGCTGTGCCGATTCTTCCGATTGATGCCAGTAGTATTTATGGCGCAGAAGTAACAATCCGATGCATGGTCAAAGGGCTCCCTCCAAACCATCGGAATCCCAAACTTCAGTGAAGTTTTCGTGCCCTTCGTCCACCGCCGGAGGTATTCCACGCACTTCTTGCAGACCGTGTGCGGTGCCCAGGGCTTATCTTGGTCACCCAGCTTGACTTGAAAGTAAGCCTGGTAGGCGTTCTTCACAAATCCCGTGATGTTCTTCCTGTCCACTGAAAGCGTGTATTCTCCGCAGATGTAGCAGAGAACGTCTGGATTATTCATGCATGAACGTCGCGCAGAAGCCATATCAATCTGAAATAGTAATAGAAATATGCAGTTGACTGTCAGACAATAAAAATTAGAATAAATTTTATACTATAGTAAGAAAAAAAGGCATCTATTGGAATGATTAACTGTTACAATCTTAAAGGCTTCTTTTGTTTTCATATGTCCTGAATAATCCCCTTAAAACCCCTAATATTAGCATATTGAAGCCTATAAAAAGGCTTACATTTCAGGGGAAAATGGTCATGTAGGCCTATGGCTGTATCTCAAAAAGTTGACCTGATAGAGCAAAATCAATGTGATATTCGGACTCAGAACACCAAAATTAGTCTAAATCAGCTGAGAAACTCATGACGTTTTTTTGGTTGTTGCCCAGTGTAATCTATAGTTATTAATTTTAAGGTCATACGGAAAAAAACTATCAAAACTTAATCTGCAGCTGAAGCAACTAAACTGCAGTGCATTTACTATGTATCCAGTTTCATCGAATTTCAAACGTTTGCGTTCCAGTGACCTTATTTAGGATTTAGCTGTTTCTTTTTCTCAACTGTAAATCACACTGCTTTTAAAACTGCTTGCTGTGAGCCATAAAGCGTGGTCTTGGCATGTTGGAAAGCAGGCCTTCTCGATACCTGATCACAACCATTATGTACTGTAAGTACTACGGACACACTAGACAGACACTGGCGATTTATACATTTTTTTCAACAAACAAAGCATTTAAATCTAAGTTACTGGCTGTCTTATGACCTTCCACTTTGCATAGCACAAGTGCCGACGATACCGCCGACAACGCAGAACACAGCTGTGCTGGTTGCTACAGGTCTTGCGCCACACTTGTCACAGTACTGCCACAGCCTCCGCGGCGGTGTTGAGAACTCTCGTCTCCCGGTTGCCGGCAGCCGACGGTCGGCAGTTTCAGAGGAACAGTGTTTGCTTGCTTTGTTCAGTTAGGTAATGAGTGAAGTGTGATATTGTTGTGTACATAGTTCCGCGTAGTCAGCGCGTACACAACTATCCCACTAGAGTGCGCCCCACTAAGCACAACAGCGCAGGCGCAGCGCTCGCCCGTCTCCGCACTACGAGATGGCACTGCCTTAGAGACGGACCAAATTCTGCTTCCGCCGATCCGCGTATTAATATGTAACGCAGCCAACCAGATTGCTGCCAACGTAGAACCTTTTCTCCTCGCGGATCACACTCACGCAGTGATATCTGAATGCGCGAGGTATTATAACGAGTGTACAGACCTCCGATTAGTCAGTCTGCATATGTCTGCACCAGTCTGTACCAGTCTGCATTAGTCTGTACCAGTCTATAGTCAAGTTTCAATCTGCGCCTAATAAGATTACCATATTCCTGTAAATAGCCATGAAGATAAATGAATAGACACTTTGTCAAGTATCAGAGATATGTGAGAATAAGATTAACGTACCAATACCAAGGGAACTTCAGATTGTCAATTGTAAATAGCATCCAGAACCAAGTTAAGTAATTTTATGATTGTTGTTATTTTAATAAATGTGTGTGATAATTAATCAAGTTCTGTTTAAAGTTGGTCACCATCAATCTGCTACTCTAAGTGTGCAAGTGGCATTTCTATTGTCTGACCTAACAGCAGAAGATAAACACGCCACGATAAAACCACGAGACATATTGCTGACTCTCGCCTACTTCGTTAGAGCGACAAGTCAAAGTACAGTACACACACCACAGATATAGTGTTCAAACTGTGGTTTATGTCGCTGATATAGGTCTGTATGGCCGTGCTTATTAGAACATTTCATTTACCACACACACTTTATTTTTATCTATTACCTTCGAACACTGTTGTAGGCTGTCCAATAAGAACGATAGCAACAATTGTTTAAAAAGTTAATATTTGGACATTCAGCTGACAATATCCAGGAATCAGTGGTTTAATGTGAGAAGGCCATCTAAATGTGACGTGACGTGTTATCATTTTGCTATATTGCAGATGTATTAAACTCTTACAAAGTCTGACGATAGGAAGCGCCTCTCAGGAATCCAGTATAGGAAAAGAAACGAGCTGAAAGAGAAAATGTAAACAAAAAATTGACATATTCGTTAGATGAATTTGTTCGATCTAAAGATGGTTTTGATCAAGATGACCCATGCACGACTGCAGATGCAGACATAAATCAGGGTAAGCCTGCGGTAGGTGACGGTCAACCTTCATTGTCACAGGGTAAATTAGACATTGTATGCGAGCTCTCTAATGAGTGAGAAACTCTTCCAACTCAGTCTAGCAACTACACATATCACACTCAAATTAGAAGTTATGTTATTGATTTAGATCCCGCAAAATGGCCCGACGAAATATAATATTTTGTTAGAACAACTTTAGTAAAAGAGGTCCTCCAGAACAAATAACTAAATTTGACAGCTGTACTAAGCATAATTCTAATCATCGCTTTACTTCTAAAAATTGCAATTACAGTTTGTGCAATGGTGAAATTCTTCATAGAAAAAGGATAGTTTATTCAAAAAATACGAATGTTATTTTTTCGTTTCTGGTGCAAACTATTCTCTAACATTAAAAATTATTCACTCCAGGTCATAGTAACTGACAGTACATTTCTGAGACATTGGCTAACCACTGTAGGTCCCAAGTGCACTTAGAATCGCACCAAATGTGGGTAGAACTCTCCAGAAGATTAAAATCTGGCAATACTGACGATGTATTCCGTGCGGAAAGCCATCATTGGAAATGTGTAATCGAACGCCTTATAGCAATTATTCATTTTTGGCTAGACAGTGTCTTCCTTTAAGAGGAATTTCAGACAGACTGCCGCGCGGGATTAGCCGAGCGGTCTCAGGCGCTGGAGTCATGGACTGTGCGGCTGGTCCCGGCGGCGGTTCGAGTCCTCCTCGGGCATGGGTGTGTGTGTTTGTCCTTAGGATAATTTAGGTTAAGTAGTGTGTAAGCTTAGGGACTGATGACCTTAGCAGTTAAGTGCCATAAGATTTCACACACACATTTCAGACAGACTGTTTGCTCACAACCGTGGGAAGTTCCTAAAGTTGGTCGAATTGTCTGGAAAATTTGATTTAGTTCTAGGAGAACATACAAAGAGAACAACTTGTGGTGAAAATTAGTCTCATCATTATCTGGAGAAAAAAATACAAAATGAAGTAATTCACATTCTGCATCAAAAAATTAAAAACAAAATATTGTCTTTACTGAAAGCTGCTAAATATTATACTATAATTTTGGATTGTACACTAGATATTTCTGGTGTTGAGCAAGTGACCATGATAATATGTTTCGGTAAAGCGAATTCGATTGATGTTGACACTTGAGATATAAATATTAGAGAACATTTTCTTGGTTCTGTACAAGTAATAGATACCTCTAGTTGGAGCTTACAGGGGTAATCTTAAAACAGAAGAACTGGAAATACCTTGGGAAGACATGAGGAGGGGGGGTGAAGGCTATGATAACGGTTCTAATGTGAAAGGGAAGAATGTGGGAATGCAAAAGCGGATTATGGATATACACTGCTGGAAATTGAAATAAGAACACCGTGAATTCATTGTCCCAGGAAGGGGAAACTTTATTGACACATTCCTGGGGTCAGATACATCACATGATCACACTGACAGAACCACAGGCACATAGACACAGGCAACAGAGCATGCACAATGTCGGCACTAGTACAGTGTATATCCACCTTTCGCAGCAATGCAGGCTGCTATTCTCCCATGGAGACGATCGTAGAGATGCTGGATGTAGTCCTGTGGAACGGCTTGCCATGCCATTTCCACCTGGCGCCTCAGTTGGACCAGCGTTCGTGCTGGACGTGCAGACCGCGTGAGACGACGCTTCATCCAATCCCAAACATGCTCAATGGGGGACAGATCCGGAGATCTTGCTGGCCAGGGTAGTTGACTTACACCTTCTAGAGCACGTTGGGTGGCACGGGATACATGCGGACGTGCATTGTCCTGTTGGAACAGCAAGTTCCCTTGCCGGTCTAGGAATGGTAGAACGATGGGTTCGATGACGGTTTGGATGTACCGTGCACTATTCAGTGTCCCCTCGACGATCACCAGTGGTGTACGGCCAGTGTAGGAGATCGCTCCCCACACCATGATGCCGGGTGTTGGCCCTGTGTGCCTCGGTCGTATGCAGTCCTGATTGTGGCGCTCACCTGCACGGCGCCAAACACGCATACGACCATCATTGGCACCAAGGCAGAAGCGACTCTCATCGCTGAAGACGACACGTCTCCATTCGTCCCTCCATTCACGCCTGTCGCGACACCACTGGAGGCGGGCTGCACGATGTTGGGGCGTGAGCGGAAGACGGCCTAACGGTGTGCGGGACCGTAGCCCAGCTTCATGGAGACGGTTGCGAATGGTCCTCGCCGATACCCCAGGAGCAACAGTGTCCCTAATTTGCTGGGAAGTGGCGGTGCGGTCCCCTACGGCACTGCGTAGGATCCTACGGTCTTGGCGTGCATCCGTGCGTCGCTGCGGTCCGCTCCCAGGTCGACGGGCACGTGCACCTTCCGCCGACCACTGGCGACAACATCGATGTACTGTGGAGACCTCACGCCCCACGTGTTGAGCAATTCGGCGGTACGTCCACCCGGCCTCCCGCATGCCCACTATACGCCCTCGCTCAAAGTCCGTCAACTGCACATACGGTTCACGTCCACGCTGTCGCGGCATGCTACCAGTGTTAAAGACTGCGATGGAGCTCCGTATGCCACGGCAAACTGGCTGACACTGACGGCGGCGGTGCACAAATGCTGCGCAGCTAGCGCCATTCGACGGCCAACACCGCGGTTCCTGGTGTGTCCGCTGTGCCGTGCGTGTGATCATTGCTTGTACAGCCCTCTCGCAGTGTCCGGAGCAAGTATGGTGGTTCTGACACACCGGTGTCAATGTGTTCTTTTTTCCATTTCCAGGAGTGTAGATCCTACGCCATTTTGTGTTCTGTGCTGTGCAAATGTTGCTACAAAGGCATAAGAAAATGCAGTTTCGTTCTTTTGTTTGGTGAGAAAAATGTAGGAATTTTTCCTACGTCTTTGCGAAGCTGGGCAGTGTCGAATTGTCATATATCTGCCTTAACGTTGACGCCATTGAGTACAACAATCTGGGAGTAGGGTTGACACTGTCGCCCCTTGTAAATATAACATAGGAGAGGTTTATGACGCACTAGTTGAAATAAGGGAAGACAGAAGAAAATACAGACAGAATGGTTGAACATGAGGATGCCAGACTGACAAACCTTACCAGCGATTTTACGTCCCTGTGTTCATTGATGATATGGTATGATGTATAACTCCATATTAAAGTTGTCAGTAAAAGCCTACAAAGCATTACCACAGATATATCGAAAGCTGTTGACCTACTCGAAAAGACAACAGAGTATTTCACAAACTGCAGTGAGGACCACACATTCCAAGGTTACTTACTACAAGCTATGTAACTGACAACTTCACTCGATGAAGATACTATTCGCGCAAACAAAGTCGGGTTATTTTAAACGCGAGAAGTTGACACTCGGCGCAGTGGCTGATGGGAGCGACTGTAAATAGGAAATGCCTTTACGTCGCTCGCATCAGTCACAGCGCGAAGTGTCAACTTTTCGCGTGTAAAATAACCCGACTGTAGGTGGTACAATACAGATACTAAAGAGACAGAAGAAGAAACAGTCCCAGTATGAGGGAGAAAATGAGAGAACTGAATCTTAGTGAGACATTTCAACAGCTTAAATGCCACAGTGAGATTTTTTTATTTTTTGTACGATGTTTGTAACATTAAAGATGTGTCACCTGACGTTCTAAGTGACAAGTATTCCAAACTGTACGACAGTTTCAGCCCTGGACAGGGTAAGGACATCAATCTTCTCGACTTTAAAGAAGAATTTAAATTTGGTCTCAACGTTGATAAAGGGTGGTGGCACACCAACAGAAACTTTAAAACTTGCGTTCGATGTAAGTATAGCCTTATGAATTTCGGTAGCACAACCGGTGACTGTAGTAAGCAGAGAAAGAAGTTTTTCGAAGCTTAAACTGATTAAAGCGTACCTGTTGACAACAGGCCACGCAAAACTGTGTGGGTTGGCAACAGTGTCGACTGAACATGAGCTAGTTGAATGTTTTGATTTCAACGAAGTTATATAGGAGTTCGCTGATGCAAAAGCACAACATGTAAAGCAAATGTGTAAACTAGGGGCCGGCCGGTGTGGCCGAGCGGTTCTAGGCGCTTCAGTCTGGAACCGCGTGACCGCTACGGTCGCAGGTTCGAATCCTGCCTCGGGCATGGATGTATGTCATGTCCTTAGGTTAGTTAGGTTTAAGTAGTTCTACGTTCTAGGGGACTGATGACCTCAGCTGTTAAGCCCCATAGTGCTTAGAGCCATTTGTAAACTAGGGTTGCCATCCGTCACAATATGTGGACTGTTATGGACCAGAATGAGATTTTCACTCTGCAGCGGAGTGTGCACTGGTGCACTGATATGAAACTTCCTGGCAGATTAAAACTGTGTGCCGGACCGAGACTTGAACTCGGAACCTTTGCCTTTCGCGGGCAGGTGCTCTGCCATCTGAGCTATCCAAGCACGACTCACGCCCCGTCCTCACAGCTCTACTTCTGCCAGTACCTCGTCTCCTAACTTCCAAATTTTACAAAAGCTCTCCTGCGAATTCGAGTCTCGGATCGGCACACAGTTTTAATCTGGCGGGAAGTTTGTTATGGACCTTCTTGTCCCGACAGGCCCAATTTTGTTCCGATTTTGCAAAATACTGTTACGAGCTTGGCTCAAATACTGAAGTAATGGCATCTGTTGGCGCAACTTGTGAATGAAACCACAGTTACTTTATTTATGCCAACAAGTTTATTGACAAAGTCGTCTCACAGATGGTGTTGCATGTTGTGTATCCTGTATCGACGATACAAGCACCTTCTAGATCTAGCACCATCATTCGAGAAAATACCAGACTTCTCCAGTAGTGCGTGGCTGGAACCACTGAAGCAGCGCCACGCGGAAGTATCGGACAGTTCACATTTGAATAGCGATCTGATACGGCGATTCTTCCTAAACGTAATATGAAGGAGTGCAAGTTAGTAGTGTCTAAAGTGTTAACTGCGGGTATATAGGGCGTGAAGTGTATAGTAATACACACTTCGATGACTAAAGTGTTATTGTCGACTGTTTACCGCCTAGTAAGTTTATGTAATCATAGCTTACGAAAATGCCTGAGGATGGAAAGTGTCACTTTTCGGATGATTACACAAAAGAGTGGTCTTCTGTCAAGAAAGGACGTACGGATCAGGAGGCGTTGTGTGAGACGGTAAGGCAGATTTAAGGCATCACATTTCTACGAAGAATCATACAAATAGATTCTCGGTATCATCGAAATCAAAGCCTGTTTCTACCTACATGATTAAAGAAGATATCCAGAAAGAACTGCTCGTTGTTGCTGCAGAACTAAAAACAGTTCTCTTGACTGTACCGTAAAACTGAATGCCGCAAAGTAACCCGACACCAAAGTCGCCGCAAAAAAAAAAAAAAAAAAAAAAAAAAAAAAAAATTTATATATATATATATAAATTCTAATGTGTGTGAATTCTTATGAGACTTAACTGCTAAGGTCATCAGTCCCTAAGCTTACACACTACTTAACCTAAATTCTATAAGGACAAACACACACACCCATGCCCGAGGGAGGACTCGAACCGCCGCCGGGACCAGCCGCACAGTCCATGACTGCAGCGCCGTAGACCGCTGGGCTAATCACGCGGTCGCCGCAAAGCCAGCTATAGCTAAGACCAAACCTACAACACCACACTCCGAGTCTGAACGCATAGAACACTTCCAAGAACTTTCATTTTATGGCACAGGCAACGACGCATCAAACAACAAGGCTGAAAAGATGTTTCCGTTAGTCGTTCAATACTTTATTGAAACTGAAGGAGTCCAACAGAAGTTGCTGGAGTTTGAGTCACTGAATAACGAAACATCAAAGACAATTGCAAAATTTTGTCTAGACACTTTAAGACAACTGCAAATTCCATTAGACAAATTAATCGTTTTTTGTGAACACAGTTCGAATACCAACTTTGGAGGGCTTCATCGACGAGGCCAGCGGAATGTGTTTCACCAAATTAAAGAAGAGCTAGGAAAAAATATAGAATGAACTGGATGCCCTACCCATATTCTCCACAATACTGTATCAAGCGCTGCTGGAGTCGTAACTGTCAACATTGAAATAAACGTTATGAAATATATAATTATTTTTCAATATACTCGGTAAGGGTAAAGAAGCTGAAAGAGTTCTGCATATATGCTGATGTCAATCATTAGATTCTTCTCTCACTCAAAATCAAGATGGCTATCGTTAACACCCACATCTGAGAGAATTCTTAAGCTTTGGATTACATTAAAATATTTTTTGAGGCTGAAGACGGACCACATAAATACACTACTGGCCATTAAAATTGCCACACCACGAAGATGACGTGCTACAGACGAGAAATTTAACCGATGGGAAGAAGATGCTGTGATATGCAAATGATTAGCTTTTCAGAGCATTCACACAAGGTTAGCGCCGGTGGCGACACACAACGTGCTGACATGAGGAAAGTTTCCAACCGATTTCTCCTACACAAACAGCAGTTGACCGGCGTTGCCAAGTGAACCGTTGTTGTGATGCCTCGTGTAAGGAGAAGAAATGCGTACCATCACGTTTCCGACTTTGATAAAGGTCGGGATGTAGCCTATCGTGATTGCGGTTTATCGTATCGCGACATTGCTGCTCACGTTGGTCGAGATCCAGTGACTGTTAGCAGAATATGGAATCGGTGGGTTCAGGAGGGTAATACGGAACGCCGTGCTGGATCCCAACAGCCTCGTATCACTAGCAGTCGAGATGACAGGCATCTTATCCGCATGGCTGTAATGGACCGTGCAGCCACGTCTCGATCCCCGGGTCAACACATGGGGACATTTGCAAGACAACAACCATCTGCACGAACAGTTTGACGACGTTTGCAGCAGCATGGACTATCAGATCGGACACCATGGCTGCGGTTACCCTTGACGCTGCATCACAGACAGGAGCGCCTGCGATGGTGTGCTCAACGACGAACCTGGGTGCACGAATGGAAAAACGTCATTTTTTCGGATGAATCAAGGTTCTGTTTACAGCATCATGATGGTCGCATCCGTGTTTGGCGACATCGCGGTGAACGCACATTGGAAGCGTGCATTCGTCATCGCCATACTGGCGTATCACCCGACGCGATGGTATGGGGTGCCATTGTTTACGTGTCTCGGTCACCTCTTGTTCGCATTGACGGCACTTTGAACAGTGGACGTTACATTTCATATGTGTTACGACGCGTGGCTCTACCCTTCTTTCGATCCCTGTGAAACCCTACATTTCAGCAGGATAATGCACGACCGCATGTTGCAGGTCCTGTACGGGCCTTTCTGGATACAGAAAATGTTCGACTGCTGCCCTGGCCAGCACATTCTCCAGATCTCTCACCAACTGAAAACGTCTGGTCAATGGTGGCCGAGCAACTGGCTGGTTACAATACGCCAGTCCCTACTCTTGATGAACTGTGGTATCGTGTTGAAGCTGCATAGGCAGCTGTACCTGCACACACCATCCAGGCTCTGTTTGACTCAATGCCCAGGAGTATCAAGGCCGATATTACGGCCAGAGGTGGTTGTTCTGGGAACTGATTTCTCCAGATCTATGCACCCAAATTGCTTGAAAATGAAATCACATGTCAGTTCTAATAAAATATATTGGTCCAATGAATACCCGTTTATCATCTACATTTCTTCTTGGTGTAGTGATTTTAATGGGCAGTAGTGTAGTTTCAGAGCTTTCTTTAGGCTGATCTGCTAAATCTACTGCATGTTTCTGCAGTCAAACTTGGCACCGTTTGAAAAAAATATAAAAAGCATGGAGAAGAATACAGTGTCAATAATTGAAATAAGAAATACATTAATTGACACTAAAAGATATCTGCATGAAAGGAAGATTGCCAGTTTTATTGGCATGCAAAGCAAGATTAATTTGAACAAATTAAAGGATGAGAACCCTGACCAAGAAATAATTAATTTCATTATTTTAATTTGAGGAAGAGACAATGGCTTCGTATATCACAGTATTTGATTACTTAGAGAAATGTGCTATTTCTTTCAGTAAATATCAAGTGTTTGATTGGATGACGCTATCTGAAACACCAGATTGGGTGATAATTGAAAACACTATATTATACCTAACTAAAAATAGCGTGAAGGTTTCAGGTGACAATTGTTTTCAGGAATATATGTATGTGAAGAGCTTTTTAGAAACTAAGCGCGACTCAGAAGAATGGAAATCCAAACCCTCCATGGAAGAAATGTGGATTTACTTTCTTAAGGAAACTGAAAATCTTGAACGCAAATGCCAACTGATAAAGTTATGCGAGTATTTGTTTTCTGTTACCACAAATTTGGGACTGAACTGCTGAGGTCATCAGTCCCTAAGCTTACACACTACTTAACCTAACTTAAACTACCTTACGCCATGGACAACACACACACCAATGCCCGAGGGAGACTGGGGGAGCCACGTGTGACCACACAAAACGCCATTGTGGAAAGAGTATTTCCGTTGATGTCAGCCCAGTGGATTGATGAAAAAAATCGACTGCTGCCTGTGGGACAGTGGAATCAACCTTACAATGCCAGTGTAATTACAAGCTGACTTACATGGAGTTTTACCAATAAGTAGCAAGGAAAAATGACTTGCTGAAACAAGTTTCACGCAATTGAGTGCTAAATGAAAAGTAATTATATTAAATAAATTTTTGACTTCATTTCTACACCAGCATATCAGAGTATCCTGGCGAAGTCCCAGCTAGATCTGGCAACCGTAGTGTAAACATATGTTTATCCTAAATTTTAGGTTTGATTTGTGCATGTAGTGATTGTTCATTCATTTACTTAAAAAAGATTTGTTGTATGATGTGGCTCCATTTGTTTTGTCTAAGGCACAGATAGATTACCAAATGTCACCCACCTGTGCAAATCTATTATTGGTGGTGCTGTTTCATATCCTACAGACTGTTTACTCTTTCTTGTCACCTGAGATTCATAGTTATGTTCAGGACTCACTGACATAATTCGGAACGTTTCGTGCCTTTTGCAGGTTCTGCCAATGAATGTGTTCTACCACTGTTCAACATTGGAGTGAGCGGTGGTTCAGTGCACAGTGAACCGGTGTGCGTCTGCTTCTTTGACCTTGTGGTGTGCTACGAGTATGTTCCGCACGTGAACAAAAACGTCTGTGTAAATAGGCGCTTTGGCAAAACCTGTCCCTCCCGCGTGTCATTTACAACGGAGCAAGCAATCAGTGCGAAGCGCAAACCGTGAGTGCTGTAAGTACTGCGAGAACCTCGCGTGCCTCTACTACCCGCTTCTTACTCTCCCCGTGGTGGTCACGGTGCTTCGCCCTCCACACTGCAGGCTCCCCCCTCGTCAGAGAACGAGAAAAATTGAACAGATTTTAGATATATACTTTCTGAGCAAACATAACTTAAGTCTGAAGCTATAACTCAAAGTGTATTATGCTGTGAACGTTTCCCTTCTGATTCATTGACTGATGCCCCATACCTGGCTCTAGTCTTAAAGAAACATTCATATCAGGTAGTTGTATGAGTAATTGTGTTATATGAAAATCTACATTTACATCTTCATCTACATACATACTCCGCAATCCAGCATACGGTGCGTGGCGGAGGGTACCTCGTACCACAACTAGCATCTTCTCTCCCTGTTCCACTCCCAAACAGAACGAGGGAAAAATGAGTGACCATTTGCCTCTGTACGAGCCCTAATCTCTCTTATCTTATCTTTGTGGCCTTTCCGCGAGATATAAGTTGGCGGCAGTAAAATTGTACTGCAGTTATTCTCAAATGCTGGTTCTCTAAATTTCCTCAGTAGCGATTCACGAAAAGAACGCCTCCTTTCCTCTAGAGACTCCCACCCGAGTTCCTGACGCATTTCCGTAACACTCGCGTGATGATCAAACCTACCAGTAACAAATCTAGCAGCCCGCCTCTGAATTGCTTCTATGTCCTCCCTCAATCCGACCTGATAGGGATCCCAAACGCTCGAGCAGTACTCAAGAATAGGTCGTATTAGTGTTTTATAAGCGGTCTCCTTTACAGATGAACCACATCTTCCCAAAATTCTACCAATGAACCGAAGACGACTATCCGCCTTCGCCACAACTGTCATTACATGCGTGTCCCACTTCATATCGCTCTGCAATGTTACGCCCAAATATTTAATTGCCGTGACTGTGTGAAGCGCTACACTACTAATGGAGTATTCAAACATTACGGGATTCTTTTTCCTATTCATCTGCATTAATTTACATTTATCTATATTTAGAGTTAGCTGCCGTTCTATACACCAATCACAAATCCTGTCCAATTCATCTTGTATCCTCCTACAGTCACTCAACGACACCTTCCCGTACACCACAGCATCATCGCAAAAAACAGCCGCACATTGCTATCCACCCTATCCAAAAGATCAGTTACGCAGATAGAAAACAACAACGGACCTACCACACTTCCCTGGGGCACTCCAGATGATACCCTCACCTCCGATGAACACTCATCATCGAGGACAGCGTACTGGGTTCTATTACTTAAGAAGTCTTCGAGCCACACGAATATTTGGGAACCAATCCCATATGCTCGTACCTTAATTAGGAGTCTGCAGTGGGGTACCGAGTCAAACGCCTTCCGGAAATCTAGGAATATGGCATCTGTCTGATACCCTTCATCCATGGTTCGCAAGATATCATGTGAAAAAAAGGGCGAGTTGCGTTTCGCAGGAGCGATGCTTTCTAAAGCCGTGCTGATGCATGGACAGCAACTTCTCTGTCTCAAGGAAATTCATTATATTCGAACTGAGAATATGTTCGAGAATCCTGCAACAAACCGATGTTAAGGATATTGGTCTGTAATTTTGAGGATCCGTCCTTCTACCCATCTTATATACAGGCGTCACCTGCGCTTTTTTCCAGTCACTCGGGACTTTACGTTGGGCAAGAGATTCGCGATAAATGCAAGCTAAGTAAGGAGCCAATGCAGTAGAGTACTCTCTGTAAAAGCGAATTGGAATCCCATCAGGACCTGGCGATTTATTTATTTTCAACCCATTCAGCTGCTTCACAACCCCAGGGATGTCTATCACTATGTCCTCCATACGGGAATCTGTACGAGACTCGAACGGGGGTATGTTCGTACGATCCTCCTGCGTGAAAGATTTCTCAAATGCTAAATATAAAATTTCAGCTTTCGTTTTGCTCTCTTCCGTTGCCAGGCCAGACTGATCAGTGAGTGACTGGATGGAAGCCTTCGACACGCTTACCGATTTTACGTAAGACCAGAATTTCCTTGGGTTTTCAGCAAGATCTTTTGCTAAGGTATGACATCCTGGACGAATGACATTGTGGAAAGTGTTGACTATGTCTGAAAATTCGAGGAGGGGGAGGGGTAGCGCTTGATAATTTTTTTTTAATTCTGAGGAAGGTAGAATTAAGCAGCTGGTACTCCTCTTTTCACCCAGAGTCTTCTACCAGGAGCATATTCGTCATTTTTGTGGCTCAATAGAAGCATTTTTCCTGTGGTAAAAACTCGCTCTCAAAAATTACATAATTTCCCAGTTAGTTTTGGATATGTCTGTTTTGAAAGTGCCTTGTGACGTGTGAAAATTGAGTCGAAGGATTCTTTTAATTCTTGTTAAAGTCATTCAAAAGTTTTAAATTCACCTTTGGTCCATCCATTGATAAGTGCAATTTTTTTTGGGGGGGGGGGGTTCCAAACCCATCGATATTTTTACACCGTTCAGCAAATCATTTGCACTTGCACGTTTCATAAAAATGGGAATCAAAGCAACATTTCGTTATTAATGATTTATCAAGGATCTAAAATCGTACATATAAATCCATCTGGGTCTTTACAGAAACAGTGTTCATGCTTTCATCAAATTCGAGTACAACCAGTTACACTTGTCAACGGGGTCAGTAAATTTACTCTTTATATGTGGTGACAATCTGTATACAATTCTGTAGCAAAGTTTTGATTTTTGCAGTTAGGTTGTCTTTGCAGTTTGTCTATCCGGAGACAGAGAAGGGAATAGCGCTACACGATCCGATAAGCACCGAATTTACTTGAAGAGCAGCGCACGCAAGGGATTACTTCATGCAGTGACTATCTTTGACACACTCTCTCCTTAGTTTATGTTTCCTTTCTGTTTTTGTAATAATTCTGTTCTTTGAATTCTCTGCCCAGAAAACCTCGTATGAGTCACGCGATAATTTCAGATTTTGCAATAAAGTGAATTTATTAAACCCGTAATACTGGTGCGCGCGGCATGCTATTCGACGGTCACCGACGCCTCGTACCGTGTCGCGTCGTGCTAACAAGGTAACTAAAGAACATTTGCGTCCTTTCTCACCGCAACCCGCTATCGACTGCAGACGTGCCTACACGCGCAGTAATCAATCGCCATCGTTTTGGCAACAGAATCATGTCCTGTGGTTCATGCAGTTAGAAAGCCAATTTGTGCCAGCACACGTAGCCGCAGACGAAGCGAAGTGTAGTTACATCGTCGCAGCACAACGAAGATATGGCCACGAAGGTGCAGCACTTTCTGGCGTCGCCAGCGAGCGCTGATCGCCACGCAACTATCAAGAACGTCCTGATTACCTGCATCTCGCAATCCGAGACGAAGAGATTGGAGAAGCTGGTCCGCACTGAAGAGCTAGGTGATCGCACTCCATCGCAGCTGCTGAATCCGCCTGCATACGTTAGGGAGGAGTGCTGCTAACAAAGACATCCTGCAGAATATTTGGTTACCGCGCCTGCCAACCTGCTGCAGACGACATTAATAGTGTTTGCTGGCGATCTCGAAGCACCTGCACGAACTGTGGTTCGCATAGCGAAGATGTATCCTTCCGCAAGCATCACCACAGTTTCCCATCAGCCTCAGGCTGTTAACACTCTCGCTGCATTATAGGCGCAGATGACCGAGCTCTCGAAGCAAGTTGCTGCTTTAAGAACCGTTGCTCGCTCTCGTCATCAAGGGTCTGCTGGTATCAGAAACAGTTCGGCTCAGAGAGGCGGAGGTGCAGTCCAACATGCGAGAAGGGAAACTGTTGTGTACATAGTTCCGCGTAGTCAGCGCGTACACAACTTTCCCACTAGAGCGCGTCCCGTTAAGCACAACAGCGCAAGCGCAGCGCTCGTCCATCTCCGCACTACGAGATGGCGCTGCCATAGAGGCGGACCAAATTCTGCTTCCGCCGATCCGCGTATTAATATGTAACGCAGCCAATGAGATTGTTGCTATCGTAGAACCTTTTCTCCTCGCGGATCACACTCGCGCTGTGATACATGAACGGACGAGGTAACGAGTGTACAGACCTCCTATTAGTGAGTCTTAGTGATGGGCGAAACTGCGATTTTCCGATATCAGTGATTTCTGTGAATGCTACTTTTCAGTATCTGTTATTCTTAACTGTGATTTGTCGCAGTTAAGGAACATAGGTCGTGTATCCCTCCGCCACTGCTATTTTTGCGATTTCTGCTACTTCCGCGATTTCTGCTACTTACCACCGTATGAAAAAGTTACATCTGTCAACACAGAAAATTGCATCTCATCAAACCTGTCATTGGCAAGTATGTTTTACGTTTTTTTCTTCCGTTGGCTTTAATTTTGTATTAAAGAAACAACTGTGAAAATATTAATAGTGTAATTAATATGTAAGTAGCCGTACAGTACCGTAATAGTTCGTATTTAGAAAATGAATTCTAACATATTGTTATGTTCACAGGTACCAGAACTGGGTCAACAGAAGCGTCCGATCTTACCCGTCGGCTTTGACCCGTGACGTAAGCGTGTTGTGGTGTGTGACGTCATTACGGCGCGGAGTTTGATTTGCGATTGTGGCGTGTTTGTAGATGTCTTGTTTTTGTTTGTCGTGCTCTCTGGTGGTGTGTTCATGGTTTTCGTTTGTTTCGTTTGTTTCGTGTGGTGGGGTCAGTTTTCTGTTGCTCAGGTGTTGGATTTGAAGCGGAATTTCTATTAGTGAGTTAATGGTTAATTTAATGCTCATTGCTGTACGTCGGGTGAGTTTGTTATTGAGTGTATTTGGTTGTGGTTTTTTGTTCAGGAATGGATATGAAAGACCGCCTTAACAGTGTTCGGTTGAGGGCGATGATGGGGGAGACAGCTTTAGAGCTGATTAAATTTCTTCAGCTATTTGGCTTAATTGCCGAGGTCGTGAAGTGCGGTGTGTGCCGTGAACCTATGAAATTGGTTAAAGTTCCGGACTCTCGGACCAGGGACGGATACATGTGGTGTTGCCGGAAAGATGGCGTATGGCGTTCTGTAAGGCGTGGTACCTGGTTCGAGAAGTCTAGATTGGCCATGCGTGAGATTGTGCTTATTACGTATTATTTTTGTTATAGTTGCGGGCAGAGTTTTTGCGCGTTTGAGACTGGTGTGAGTGAGAGGACTGTTTTAGACTGGTATTCCTTTTGTCGTGAGGTGTGTTCCGAATTTATTAAGTACAGGGGTAAGTTGGGTGGGCATGGGGTGGTTGTAGAGGTGGATGAGTCGCAATTTGGTAAAAGGAAGTATGGGAGGGGGAAGTCTGTGGCTGGTCTTTGGGTGTGGGGGGCTGTTGTTCAGGGGGGTGGGGGTACTGAATGTGTTTTTAGGGTTGTGGAGGAGAGGTCGAAGCCTGAATTAGTGGGGTTAATTGAGGAGTATGTAGAGCCGGGGTCCACAGTAGTTTCAGATGCGTTTTCTTCATATAGGGGGTTGGGTGAGAGGGGATTTAATCATTTAGTAGTGAACCACAGTCTAGAGTTTAAGAATTATGATACTGGGGCTTGCACTAACACAATTGAGGGGATGTGGGGAGCGGTTAAGTCAGTTCTTGGGAGGGGGAAGAGGCGCTCTTCCAACCTTCAGTCTCATTTAGATGAGTACTGTTGGCGGAAGAGTGTCCCAGAGGGCTATTGCATTCTTCGGGTTTTTTTAAGGGCTGTGGGTAAAATGTATAGACCGAAAGTGGTTAGTTAGGGTGGGCTGGGTAGGTGGGTGGGTGGTTTATTTTGTTGTATAGTGTTTGTGTGTTGTATTTTGGAGTTGTGGGGGAGGGGGTTGACGTTTGGGTGGGTTGGGTTTTTATTTTAGTTCAGTATTTTTTCGTTGGTGTGTGTGTGTGTGTTTTTGTATGTGTGTGTGTGTGTGTGTGTGTGTGTGTGCGTGCGTGCGTGTGTGCATTTGTGTGTGATTGTGGTGGCCAATCTAGTTTGTGGAGCTGGAACTTTTTTGAGGTAAGTTCCGTTTTTTTTTGGTTATTTATGTATGTTTTGTGTATTGGGTATAGGTTGGAAACATCCGATCTCACGCGTCGGCTTTGACCCGTGACGTAAGGGACCTACACATTGATCTGTAGCGTAGCCCTGAATACGAGGTTAGGTTGGGAGTTTTTTTTTGGAATGCGGCCGCGGCAGCGGCCGCCTATGATTCGAAAATATTGATTTGACACTAATGAACATGTATACGTAATATGAAGCAATTTGATGAACATATTGATCTGTAGCGTAGCCCACTTGAGGTTAGGTTGGGAGTTTTTTTTTTGGAATGCGGCCGCGGCAGCGGCCGCCTATGATTCGAAAATATTGATTTGACACTAATGAACATGTATACGTAATATGAAGCAATTTGATGAACATATTGATCTGTAGCGTAGCCCACTTGAGGTTAGGTTGGGAGTTTTTTTTTTGGAATGCGGCCGCGGCAGCGGCCGCCTATGATTCGAAAATATTGATTTGACACTAATGAACATGTATACGTAATATGAAGCAATTTGATGAACATATTGATCTGTAGCGTAGCCCACTTGAGGTTAGGTTGGGAGTTTTTTTTTGGAATGCGGCCGCGGCAGCGGCCGCCTATGATTCGAAAATATTGATTTGACACTAATGAAGCCTGTGGGGGGATGGGGGGGCACTGCAGACTCCCCCCACCGCATAACGACACATGATGATCAAATTTTGAAAAAAAATGAAAAATTTTTTCCGTACCTGCTAAACTGCATAAGTGCCGATGTATGTAGGTGTAAGGGAAGCTTTCGTTTCTTAGTTTTCTATTGGGGGATGTGATCGGTAGGTTCTGTTGAGCTATATAGGTTAAGGGAAGTGTCCGATTATGGATAGGAATGTGTTTTTTGGTATTTGGTCAGTTTTGTGATGTTGATTTATTTCGTTGTTTTGCGTGGTTTTGAATGGCGGTCGGTGGCTACATTTCTGTATATTTAGTTTCTCCGCACCCAAAAACCCCTAATTTCCCACGCTTGTCCCGTTACAGTCATTAGGCTTTTTGTGAAACTTGTGTATTTCAGTGTTTACAATACGTATGCGATGTTTTTATATCCGCCATATTGGAATTGTTTATAGTCGTTTCCGCGGTATTTGTGACGTCATGGGTCAAAGCCGACGGGTAAGATCGGACGCTTCTGTATTTCCCCAGAACTACATTTCAGTCACTCAGTAAAGTGATAACTCAAAATATCATTGTCAACAGATCTAAAGAAATTGCCACTGCGTCTTTAGACCGTTTTCGTCAGACGAGAGGTTAGTTTCTAAGCGTTTCGATGGACTAAATCTTTCAGTGAGATCGTTCTTGCAAATGTCATATTCATTATAGCAAATATTAGCAATCTACTCTGTCAATTATATTGCTAGTAATTAATGACAGCAAAAATTGTTTAATAATCCTTGTGTTTCTGCAGACACAGTTCTGACTCTGATTACTGGTTGCTGTACGTATCTATCCACATCCAGGCTGTTTTTGAGAGACTCGTGAAGATTCAAGACAGCTCTTAGAGGTTTTGCAGTTTAAAAGTGGAATAATTGTGAAATAAGTGTGTGAATGATTAAACTGTGTTTTATTGAAGTTGTGCGATTTTAAAGGAATAATAAATGTCAAATACAGTGAGTGAATAACAAAAATCTCATTTTCCACATGTTTAAGCCGTCCTATACCCATAATTTTCCGCCACTTATTGGAGAGTGACATGCCGCCCCCCCCCCCCCCCCCCCCCCCCCCCGCTTTTCTCCACAATCTTGGTGTGACACTGACCTGTAACACACCCCGAAGTCTACAATATGCATTTTGAGGCTGTTGATATGAAAGTGGGAAGTACAGATCTTCCAGTTAAATCAGGAATAGCTTAAGTGCATTACTTGAAAGTAACACAGGAAAAGCTTACTTATGTAGGTGGTATTAGTGTCGGCAAAAAGTTCTTGTGTGTGAAGTTGCCATGTAGAACACCAGGTGTAAAACTTTTCTCCCAAGTCTTGAACTGTGTCGGAACAAAAGTGAGGCATTCATATGACTGTTTTCATTTCTCTACACTTATACAGATGTCTGAGTTCTGCTGTGTTAACATTGCAAAGTCCTGTAGGCATGTGGAGTATTAACCAAAACTGTCATATTGGAAGCAGAATCAAACACATTTGTTACGTTACTTGATATTTTCAGGAGAAAAAGGCAATGTTGCTTCTTATTAATATAATACATTCAGAGTCACAGCAGTATTTGACCAACCATAACTGATGCTGAATTTGTGTGTCGTCATATAATATGAAGGGCTTATTTCAATAGTGATACAAGTCCATTACCTCCACTTTTCTGTCATTATAGACAGAAATTAGTGATCCAAACAAACATAAATAAAGGTTCATCTCTAGCAAGAAGCCATATGCTTGAATATTTCTGGTATCTCAAATGCAGATTTGTCAGCGCTTATTTAACTTTACGACTCTGTATCTCAAAATGAACAAAAATGGACTTGTACCTCTATTGAAATAAGCCCTTCATATGCATGCACAGCACATCGATCTCGTGAGGCACAAGGCTCTCATAACGAAGTACGTACGTCGGTCAACAGATGACACTAGGAAAAGTATGTTAACTGCGCTTTTTAATTGCTACTTGCGACTCTTAGTTGCGATTTGTCACAGAAATCGCAGTTTGACTCGGTAGCGAATAGCGTAGTATGAACTTTGCTCAACAGATGGCAGTGCTAACTGCGCTTTTTAGTTGCTACTTGCGACTCTTAGTTGCGACTTGTCACGGAAATCGCAGTTGGACTCAATAGTGTATCGCAGAGATGGGCGTAGTACGAACTTTGACCCACAGATGGCACTGTTAACCGCGCTTTCTAGTTGTTACTTGCGACTCTTAGTTGCGACTTGTCACGGAAATCGCAGTTAGACTCGATACCGTATCGCAGAGATGGACGTAGTACGAACTTTGGCCAACAGATGGCACTGTTAACTGCGCTTTTTAGTTGCTATTAGCGACTCTTAGTTGCGACTTGTCACTGAAATCGCAGAAAGCAGGGCTAAATTCGACCAATAGATGGCTCACGTCTTTGAATATGAAATACTACTTGCGACTGCTAACTGTGACTGAAATCGCAGTTAGATCCTGTAAAGTTGCTACTGTGATATCTGTGACTTCTCAGTCACTGTGATTTCTAACAGATACGCGATTTCCTGCCCACCACTAGTGAGTCTGTATTTGTCTGCACCAGTCTGTACCAGTCTCCATTAATCTGTACCAGTCTGTACGAGTTCTACATTTGTCTGTACCAGTCTATAGTCAAGTTTCAGTCTGCACCTAATAAGATTACCATATTCCTGTACATAGCCATGAAGATAAATGTATAGACACTTTTCGCAAGTATCAGAGATATATGTGAGAATAAGATTAACGTACCAATACCAAAGGAACTTCAGATTGTCAATTGTAAATAGCATCCAGAACCAAGTTAAGTAATTTTTATGCTTGTTATTATTTTAATAAATGTGTGTGAAAATTAATCAAGTTCTGTTTAAAGTTGGTTACCGTCAATCTGCTACTCTAAGTGTGCAAGTGGCATTTCTATTGTCTGACCTAACGGCAGAAGATAAACACGCCACGATAAGACCACGAGACATATTGCTGACACTCGCCTACTTCGTTAGAGCGACAAGTCAAATAATCTGATGGTGTGTGTACTGAAGGTCGGATAATACAAAGCTATAGTTTCTGATAGAAACGGGTGCTGATGTATCAGTTTATTCATCTGCCAGTCTGCCACACCACAGCTGTGACGACTGCCTCCTTTTTGCAGCCAATAGTTCCATGATCTCAACATATGACCGAGTCACATTGACAAACTATTGCCTGTGACGCAAATTCGATAAGCAATTCATCATAGCGGACGTAACACACCACATACTCAGAGCAGACATCCTATCGTTCTATGGACTCCTGACTCAGTCCATCTTTGGCGCCTCCTTGGTACCACTAACAACCTGGTAAGCCAACGGCGAGTAACCTGGTAAGACAAGGGCGAGTGCGTCATGTGGATGACACTGCAATGCGGATGATAACTGGTGACTCTCCACTGGTAGAGCTCCACAAGCAACTCCCGTAGATCACATGACAGACGCCCACACTGCTACCTGTGCAGCACTCGACGGTACACTATATGTTAGCTGCACCAGAGCCACCACTGCAAGTTCGACCACGCCACCTGACACCAGAGAAACTAAAACTAGCGAAGCAGGATTTCTCATTCGTGCTCGCACAGGGCATCTGCCGCCCATCGAGCACATTGCACAGGAACTGAGAAAGACAGTGATAAAAACAATTATTGAAACAAAATCAAACATGTCATTAACGATTATTCAATACCACATTCTTGTGTATGTTTGGGTGTTTCTCGGTATCACCTGCTTTATTTGAGCTAGAGTAAGATACCTTTTTTTTTTCTTTTTTAGTTCGACGTGTTGATGACGTCTTGGCTAAAAGCAGACGGGTGGTATCCCATGCTTCAGTTATAAGTAATTTTCGCTGCATTATATCCAATGTCGGAGTACCTTCAAACTTTTTTTAGAAAAAAAGCACTGACTGTAAGCCATATGGGGTGCCCATAACCTACAAACAGCGATGGAGAAATTGATTAACCAATAATTATGTGATGGTATTAATGAGAGAACTAGCCCATGGGGTGCACCTGTACTAATAGCGCCGAAGAAAATTTCATACAGAATGAAGAAGTATAGTCTCTGCTCTAACAATAGGTACTTCAACAGTCGTACAAGTACAGGCATGTAACTAATACCAAATGCAATGGAACCCTTGACAACTTGGGGGCAATCTACATATTTTTCCACTGTAGATCTACGTGGTGGCTATCATCAGCTCGAAGCAGTGAAAGAGGATTGGTCACAAACTGTATTTACAGGTCCTTAACGCAGTGGTCATCAAACTTGTTTGCTCAAGAGCCAATACTGACATTCCAGGGTATCACCTTGGGCTGCATAATTAATGATCTCTTAGTTAGTAAAACACATAAATACTAGCTACATTAAGGGCTTGATAAGTTGGCCACCAACCCCCCAACTACTTATTTTTAAAAGTCTGTACCATTTGAAACTCTTCCTGATGTAATATTGTTGTGTTGTCTGCATGAGTGGCTATTAATTGATCAATAGCAGTAATTGTAATTACATTTAAGTGCGTTATGTGGTATGAGATACAACCACAAATGAAAAGTGTAAATTTAGGACATTCTCAGTGCCATTTTATCACAATACATGTTTTGGGTACTATTGTGTTTTTAGTATTTTGATGCATGTCCCCAGACTTGTTCCAAGTGCCAAATCATCAAAAAAATATTTCAGATATTCGTTACTAGATGGCATACAGCACCTTGCAAATAAATTAAATAGTCTAGCTTATGCAATGAAAATATTGTACAATGCTACCAGTATGGGCATAAGAAAAGTAGTATGAGGTGCATTCAAGTTCTAAGGCCTCCGACTTTTTTTCTAATTAACTACTCACCCGAAATCGATGAAACTGGCGTTACTTCTCGACGTAATCGCCCTGCAGACGTACACATTTTTCACAACGCTGACGCCATGATTCCATGGCAGCGGCGAAGGCTTCTTTAGGAGTCTGTTTTGACCACTGGAAAATCGCTGAGGCAATAGCAGCACGGCTGGTGAATGTGCGGCCACAGAGAGTGTCTTTCATTGTTGGAAAAAGCCAGAAGTCACTAGGAGCCAGGTCAGGTGAGTAGGGAGCATGAGGAATCACTTCAAAGTTATTATCACGAAGAAACTGTTGCGTAACGTTAGCTCAATGTGCGGGTGCGTTGTCTTGGTGAAACAGCACACGCGCAGCCCTTCCCGGACGTTTTTGTTGCAGTGCAGGAAGGAATTTGTTCTACAAAACATTTTCGTAGGATGCACCTGTTACCGTAGTGCCCTTTGGAACGCAATGGGTAAGGATTACGCCCTCGCTGTCCCAGAACATGGACACCATCATTTTTTCAGCACTGGCGGTTACCCGAAATTTTTTTGGTGGCAGCGAATCTGTGTGCTTCCATTGAGCTGACTGGCGCTTTGTTTCTGGATTGAAAAATGGCATCCACGTCTCATCAATTGTCACAACCGATGAAAAGAAAGTCCCATTCATGCTGTCGTTGCGCGTCAACATTGCTTGGCAACATGCCACACGGGCAGCATTCCTGGCACCCACCTGGATGACACTTTTCACATTTTCAGGTCGTCATGCAGGATTGTGTGCACAGAACCCACAGAAATGCCAACTCTGGAGGCAATCTGTTCAACAGTCATTCGGCGATCCCCCAAAACAATTCTCTCCACTTTCTCGATCATGTCATCAGACCGGCTTGTGCGAGCCCGAGGTTGTTTCGGTTTGTTGTCACACGATGTTCTGCCTTCATTAAACTGTCGCACCCACGAACGCACTTTCGACACATCCATAACTCCATCACCACATGTCTCCTTCAACTGTTGATGAATTTCAATTGGTTTCACACCACGCAAATTCAGAAAACGAATGATTGCACGCTGATCAAGTAAGGAAAATGTCGCCATTTTAGGTATTTAGAACAGTTCTCATTCTCGCTGCTGGTGGTAAAATTCCATCTGCCATACAGTGCTGCCATCTCTGCGACGTATTAACAATGAACACGGCCTCATTTTAAAACAATGCACATGTTTCTATCTCTTTCCAGTCCGGAGAAAAAAAATCGGAGGCCTTAGAACTTGAATGCACCTCGTATATCACAGCTACTTTGAGTCAGTAATAAGGTATGGAATTGTATTTTGGGGTACCTCAAACCATATGTGCCGAATACTAAAACTTCAGAAAGCCATCATTAGAAATATGTACAATGTAGGGCCAAGAAAATCATGTCATCCATTCTTAAAAAATCTGGGTATACTAAGTGTTCCCTCACTATACATATATGAGCTGATTATCTTTGTACTTAGTAACCCTGGTTTATTTGTAGCAAATCATTTTCAACATGATTACAACACCAGAAATTAAAATAATTTTATGCTGCCTACCTACGGTTTAAAACTTTATCTTCAAACTCCACAATATATGGGTATGAAAATTTATAACAAAGTGAAAGAAAGAGAATTGCTCAGCATAAATTTAGAAACACTGAAAAAATCCTTATATGAGAAACTGGTGCAGAAATGTTACTCTTCAGTATAAGAATTCATAAATGACAACCTGAAAATTTGAGCAGGAGAAAGCAAATACTTAGGACTGAAAATGTTAAAAGTTTGTTACTTTTGAAGAAAAATTATTAACTGCTTAATTAAGTAATTATTCAGTACTGTATATTATATTACTAATATTATAAGGAAAATTGTAAACCAGTTTTTGTGTTTTGACGAGTCTCCTGTACTTTTAAGTCAATGGCTTGAAACTGTATGTAATGAGACAATAAACTTCTACTACTACTTCTACTTCTACAGAGATTTTTCAGTTACAGAGAAATGAAGAAAGGTAAGCAACTTTTTTCTACAAGAAGTACCAAAGGTTGATGAGTCACCTAAAGCTATGAACCCATTCTATGGAATTCCAATGCATACAATTGGCTTCTTTGATTTTAAAGACGCTGCTAAAACATTGTTGTCAATGCGGACATGTAGGATCTCCAAATGCAGAATGAGCAATGTGTCTCGAATTCATCCATCTGAAATAGCTACATAAAAAACCTACTCTCAAACAGGAGAGTGGAAAAATGTTAATCTGAAACTTCTTGGCAGATTAAAACTGTGTGCCCGACCGAGACTCGAACTCGGGACCTTTGCCTTTCTAGGGCAAGTGCTCTACCATCTGAGTACCGGGCGTGAGTCGTGCTTCGGTAGCTCAGATGGTAGAGCACTTGCCCGCGAAAGGCAAAGGTCCCGAGTTCGAGTCTCGGTCGGGCACACAGTTTTAATCTGCCAGGAAGTTTCATATCAGCGCACACTCCGCTGCAGAGTGAAAATCTCATTCTGGAAATGTTAATCTGTTCAAAACAGGAAAGACCATGGCAGATATATGCCACAATGTACTTCAGCCAAAAAACAAGTCATGTTCATCAGTTGCAAACCAGAAAGAACAGTTGACAACAGTGCCATTTTTTCCTCAAGAGCACAGGGAAATTTACAGTAAACATCTGATCCCAAGAATGGAGTTGTGGAAAAAGCAAAAGTCAACACTGAGAGATTTTCCCTTGATTTTAATTATGTTATTCTCTTGTAAGAAATGTAAATGAAATGAGAAATGATTTTTGTTGACTACAGTTCTATAGTTAAAATTTACTGCTGTACTTCTGTATTTTTATTATCACTAATAAAGGGTGTATACGACCCGGGACAACCGGGAAAAACCCGGGAATTTTTTCATCCGGGAGAAAACCGGGAAAAACCCGGGAATTTTTCCGGGAATTTGCCATCGTTTTAGCTTTCAGTTAAATTTTTGTAATTTTGACCGCAGAATTGATTCTCTAGCAAAGAATGTTATTGTATCCTGCTACTGGAGAATGAACTGCAGCAATAAAATATAAACGATACGGAAAAAAATAAAACCTTAGTGGCAAAGGAAATGTGCAATTTACTACAACAAAACACCGTGCACGCACAAGCGTCTGCAAATAGCAAAAATATGTCAAAGGCCGTAGGGCACAGACTGTAATTCTTCGTAACAATAAACTGCTTGCTATGAGCATGACGTCACAACTGTTCACATTAGATTCGTTTGACCAGCTGCCAGCGGTCTGTTGCGCATGCGCATTTGACTCGCATATAAGCAGTACCTTCTCCCGCTCCCCGCTACTTGAAGTTTGGTTGGTGGCTGTATAGGTGGTAGCAGCAAGTAGCCAGATGCAAACGAGAAAAATTTTTCTCGGGCACCCTAGGTGCCAGATTCGTGCTTGCACAGAGTTGTCCGAGTTATAGTGGCGAGGGGGTTAATCTCCACGTGACCCGTGTTTAAGTTAAGTGATTTCGCTGCTTCTCTTCGTGTACAGCTCCCACGTCAAATGAAAACAAAACGGATTTCTGTGGCCGGGAGCTATCAAGTGAATTAAAATACTTTCACATAATTACTGAGGGCAAAAATATAGTATTAATTTCAGTTCTCTGATTTTATTTTATTTCCAAGTTAGTAGCACTCAAGCATTAATAGCCTTGCAGAACAATGAAGTTATTTTTGCAAGTTTGCTAAAGAAATTTGGCTTTATTAATCTTTCTGCTGAGGCAATAATTTTATTTGAAACGAAGTGTTTCATTCTACAGTATTGGCTAGATCCAACTGCTCGCTGAATTTCAAGTGCACGAAATTTCGATGCTCTTTGGAGTATCCTCTGATGCCCTGTTTCTTTTATGGTGTAATGTAAGCTCTCTTAGTGCTTTAGACACACGAACATGCGGGCTTCCTACACCACTGCAGTTGCACACGCACAATAATGCGTTTTCTGGCGCTCTCTGGCAGTTGGTAAATCGAACCTATTTCTAACAGTCTCGAGAAAGTGGGATGGAAATCGCAGAGCGTTCGAAACTGAACAGTTTGAGGACCAGCCACTTACAAGAATTTCGAGCCGAGACATTTATGTCATAATTTTTAAAGTATAACACACGCAAAAAAAGATCAGTATTACATGTGAAAGCTTAGCTTCTGTTGTAGCGTGTTAATCTTAGAGACCAATGTTAAATGTGAAAGCTTAGTTTTTCTTGTAGATATACGGTACTGTGTACATTAATGTAAACCGTTAACTTTTCCTCTTGTGTGTTCGCGCTATGTAACCAGTAATTTTGCTGTTGGCTGACTATAACACGTGTCCTATGCTCTGAACAGCTGCTGTCATCGGCTGGTGAGATCTCATGGCTTGAGATATGACTCGCTTACAAAAGGACATCGCAACCTCGGTTGCAACGCTCCGGAAACTAAAGCGCTGTGTTTGGTGCAATTCGAATTTATACTTTCGTAATACGAAAATATGCAGCGTATATGTTGCTGCAAATCAAAGGTCTTTCCAAAACTTCTCTCCTTTTTTTTCTTATTAAAAAGTCTCTCCAAAACTTCTCAGCTCCGTCTTTTCTTTTTTTTTCCCGGGAAGTTCTACGCGATTATATAAAACGTTAACCACTCAAAGGATTGATAAGTTTTACAGTTCCGAGGGAAAACCTACTGTCACTTAGCACAGAAAAATTGTATTTTCGCCCGGAAAAAGCATATTTTTTAAACGGGATATCCGGGAGAAATCCGGGAATTTGAATTTTTTTCCTTGTCCCCGTATACACCCTGTAATAAAACTGTGAATTAATGGCATTTGAAACAAAAACTTTCTTATTGATATTTAGAACCAATGAGTTTCCTTTTATGGTTCTTAGAATGTTCTTAACATTTTTTTTTCATTTGTCTCTTTTTGCAGTAATGAGATGGAAAACCTATTTCTGCATTATCAGAATATCTTCTCCATTTTTGTATATAATGAAGTCAATGACAAAAAGAGCTACATTATTTTCTGATTATCTTGGCTAATGTGAGAATCTTCAAATGTTCATCAAATGTTTTGAATGTTTTTTTCTCTCTGCTAATTGTGTTGTATTACAACAGCCTTATTTTAATGTCTTGTGTCTTGTTACAAATGTGTACAGCATTTGAACATGACCATCTCTGTAATGTGCATTCACCTATCTATGTTACTGTTGTGTCAAAATTTATACCAAAGCAGCTGATTCCTACAAAGCGCACATGCCTGTGAGTTGTCAGCACTGGGAGAAAAACAATAAAACAATCCCTCCTCTTACATCCTTTACCACTGCAGTGGCCAATTGGCCAACTTCACATAGCTAATGGCCGAATTCATGAAAATCAACTGAAATTAAGCAAATCTCATAATATTTTCTGTCTCAGTAAGTGTTTTTGTTACTGAGCAGGGAAACTACACTCTTAAGGAACTTAGTTGGCATTTTTGGATTTGGCTGTTAGTTGCTAGATATATATTATGAAATACATCTTAGAGCCATGGACCACACAAACACTTTATTTGAGCTGCATGCAGCCCACGGGCCACAATTTGACAATCCCTGACTGAGGATATTGACCAGCATTGGCAGAAGTTGTTTGGTTAGAAAATGTGCCTGTCATGTTACAGTGAGTGTTGGATGGAGTTTTGATGGGAATGAATCCAAATCCGTGCATGGTGTCTCTAGACAATATCATTGTGTTTGCAAAGGGTATGAGAGAGCAAGTGCAATGACTGAGAGAAATTTTTATGAGATTATGCTCAGCATGCCTATGTCTTAGCATAGTAAAGTGTCATTTAGCACTATAAGAAGTGAATTAATTGGGATATGTAGTTACCCAAGATGGAATAAGAACAGGTCCAAGATTGGTGAACACTGTATGGAGTTTTCCAACATCTCATACAGGCAAGCAGTTACAGTCATTTTTGGTGTCAGCAAATTACTACGGGGAAATTTTTCCCAGGATTTGCAGAAATAGAATGACCTCACATGCACCTATCGAAGAAGGGTGTTACATTCCATCGGACAACAGAGTGCAGAGTACAAAAGCACATTTGGGAAACTGAAAGAATTGCTGGAAACTAGTCCAGCATTGGTCTTTCTGGATTATGAGAAAGAGTTCATCTCATCATGTGATGCTAGTAGTCATTCAGTAGGTTATGTTTTAAGACAGGAATGAGAGGGTAAAAAACATCCCATTACCTACATGTCACTACAACAGAATAAAGCAGAGAGGAACTATTCTACCTCAGAAAAGAAGATGTTAAGCCTGATATATGTTGTGACATATTTACCCTGCCATTTGATGGGAAAAAGTTTTAGCTGCTTATTGGTCACACAGACTGAAGTGATTACTAGGATTGAAGGCTCTGTTGAGTAGACTTCAGAATATTTTTTTGTGAGATGGTGTGTATAAAATTCGTGTGCCAATTTGAAGTTCAAGATTCACATTTTTAACAGTTCATATCACTTACGTGTAATCTTTCATTGACTGTATCTGTTATGTCCCAGGTAAAAACTATGAAATGGAAAGTCGGAATTAATTAAAACTTAGAAGATTTATTCTGAAAACAAGGTGAAACATAACTCAGCATAATCACTCATATCCAGGTCCGTAGCCGAAGTACATCTCCCGTAAACATTATGACAGTAAAGGAGTTGACTGAGAGGAGACCTGCTCCGTACTTCAGGAGGCCCATCCGATGACTCCCCTTCCGTGCCGTGATGATGAGACCTAATCACATGGGGGCTGCAACCTGATTGGCTCCATCGACTCCAGTGGTATGACTGCTTCATCTCCTATGGTACCCCCACTGTGAATATTCTGCAGTATGCCATGCTGCTGCTACTGGAGCATTGGCACATGGTGTTCAAGAAGGCGGTGGCCGTGTCTTACGTGCAGTGAGTGCACTCTATGAATGAATGGCAAAACAGAATCATTCACGAGTGCTGTGATACACTCAACTGTGATCATCAATTGTAGGCTTAAACTTAATTGTACTGTTCAAAATTTTTGAGAATGGTAGGCCTATCCTTGTTCAAAACAACCTTCCTCTCATCTCATTGTACACCAATGAGCCAAAATATTATGACCACCTGTTTAATAGCATGTTGCTCCACTTTTCAAAGACAGTACAACAGAGATTCTGCATGGCATGGATTCTGTAAGTTCTTACAGGATTCCAGAAGTAAGTGGCACCAGATGTCTACAAACAGGTCAAATAATTCCTGAAAATTACAGGAATCAATGTTGCAAATTACAGGAATCAATGTGAGTTCACCATAATGTTCCTCAAACTATTGTAGCACAATTCTGACCTTGCAACATGAACATTTATTTGTGTGGAAAATGTCATCACCATAGGGGGGAGGCTTCAAGCATGACACAATGCAAGTGGTCCGCAGTAATGTTTTAGTAGTTCACTGCTGTCATGATTCCTTTGATTACCACCACTTATCCCATGGAAGCTCAACTCAATGTATCCCATAGCATATTTCCATCTTCATCGGCCTGCATCTGATGTGCGGTGCACGTTCCGTGTAGCCATTTGCCTGGATGATGGTGTGTAAGGTCCCAACTGTTGACCTGGTGTCACAAGAAATGCGATTAATTTGACAGGTGACATGTTTCTATTGATCCACGATGAAAACTCAGTGATGCTGTGCCCACTGTAATCATAACTGAGAATGTCAATGGGTCACCACAGGAGCACATAGGGTGTGTGAGATGTGGAGTTCCATGTCCAGCAATAGCCTTTGGTTGGTTTGCTCCAAAACACTTGGGCCTGCACCAGCATTGTACCCTGTCATCACATCTGCCACAGATCTCTGCCTAACCTGGATTACACAATGGTGGGTCCTCCTACCTCTATGTTTTGTGATGAAATGTTGTTCTCCAATATCATATGGCCTACTTGTTGTTTCACCATCCTCCAACCTCTTTCCATAGGTGCTTATTACAGAAGTACGCCAACAGGTGAGCAGGTTTGCCATTTCAGAGATACTCATTTCCAGCTGCAGGGCCATAACAATGTGTCCTTTGTCAGAACTATATCAGTGGATTTCTGCTTTTGTGGCCCTTATCTTCACTATAATAACTGCCTATTTGTCTTTGTTCTGTTTACATTCTTTCCTTACTGCATCACGTGCCTGCCAACAATACCAGGAGGCATCCAACCTCACAGTGGGCAGTGGTCATGGTGTTTAGACTCATCAGTGTATAATTGAGTGAGAAATAGGTTATTCTCGAAAATTTTTGTATGTTTACAAAATTATATTTTTGTAAGTTACCAGTACATATGTATTGGATGTAGCAAATCAAAATTTGTTGCACACAGTTATTGCCAAAGAATACATTACTCCTGAATTTCATTGTATATTTATGCAAACAAACACAAGTTTTTGAGAATTTTCAGAGGCTACCATTGTCCTTCACATATTGTACACTTCATTTGTAGCAAATTGGCATTTCTGATATAGTTATTGCAGCAGATTTTCTAACATGTTGTGTTACATCTAGCTTTCCCTTAAAGAGGAATAGCCCTATAAATTATCTACATTTATCATAAAATAACTGTTTTTTAGATTACTATAATTAACCTCAAGACGTTTTAGGAGACTAGTAAATTTTGCCTCAGGTCTGTGTGTTGCCTTAACAGAAATCTCATTTTATGCATTTGCTTCACTTTTTATACAGAATTAGCAACTTTTTAACTCAACAGATTACATGATAACCAGCGGGCTTAATTGAAGGTTATCTGTTCACTGCCTTGTAATACGTTGCACCAGTCAAAATGCTGTCCCACCGTGAATGCTGTTCTCAGACATAGGATGAGTTGGGTGATATTCATAATCACATGGAATTTGCCCTGACTACTGTCAAATGATTGGCAGCTGCTGGGAATCGGTGTGGTGGAAGTGCTGCCGAGAGTCGTGTACCTGTGATACCGGTATCAGAAGTTCCTCAAGTAGTATCCTCTCCTGTGGATCATGTCTCCTATGCAAAAAGTACAGGATCTGTTATTACTTGTCTGTATGACTGCAAGTGGCATGTCAATGGTAGATCTAGGTGTCCTGTCCAGAATGATCAGGGCCCAGGGAAGACACAGGGTGTTTAGCTGATCCCCCCCAACCAAGAAGTTTAAGGTGCTGTCTTTAACTAAAACTGAAAGTGGGCCTGTGGGACTCGCTTCACATGTTTTGTCCTGTGTCAAGAAGAGGCAATCACAAAAGGCAGTTAAATTTACAGCGAATGATGGTACCCCTAAGGGAAATGGCAGTAAGGGACAGGAAAGTACACTGGAGGCCTCATTCAGCATGCATGGAAGAAATAATAACTGTCGTCTGGGCTCCATGGTCTTGCTTGGTTAATTCCAGTGACTGGCAGAGTAGGTTGAGAAGACCAGCCTCGTGCATGGAGTTTCAACGAAGCTAACAATTTGCAGCATTGTCCCCAGAACTGATAGTAGCTCTCTGGTTCTGAGTTGAGTGGAATAACTGAAGCTGAGACTTTGAAGGTTCTATGTCAAGCTAGGCTGCGACTTACTGGACTTGCGCCACACGGTTGAGAATTGCAGGTTGCCCTAAATGGCTCAGATGTGCACTACACATTAGAGGCTGCTACTCAGGTAGCTGACTGTGTGTGAGGTGCATGCAAGCTATTTTTAGATTAGGTGTCTCTCCAACCAATCCTGACAACAATAGCTGTAGGAAACCCAGAAGTATCAGTGTAAGATCAAAAGAAATACTTGCCACATGTGAGACTATTAAAACCCTAATGGTTAACTGCTGAAGCATTCACAACAAAGTACCACAGTTTGAAGCATTCCTGAAAAGCAGGGGGGAACTTACATAATACTAGGTACAGAAAGTTGACTCAAACCTGAAATTGACAGCAGTGAGATTTTAAGTGCATGTTGAAAGAATAGGCAAATCTGAAGTGGAGGAGGTTCATTTGTTGCAGTAGACAAGAAACTCAAATCCACTGAGCTGTAAATTGAAGCCACATGTGAGACTGTCTGGGCAAGACCCACTATCAGGGGTTGGCATAAAATGATAACTGGTTTCTTCTACTGCCCACCAGACTCATCTGCTGATGTAAACAAAACTTGTATTTAAGTTCCCCAGTCTAATCATCAGTGAAGACTTTAATCGACCAACAATCAAATGGGAAAATTATAATTTTGTTTGTAGTGGGAGCAAAGGCCTGGCCGCAGTGGATACACCAGTTCCCGTTAGATCACCGAAGTGAAGCGCTGTCGGGTGTGGCCAGCACTTGTATGGGTGACCATCTGGGCCGCCATATGCTGTTGCCATTTTTCGGGGTGCACTCAGCCTCATGATGCCAACTGAGAAGCTACTCAACTGAATAGTAGCAGCTCTGGTCACAGAAAACCATCGTAACGACCAGGAGAGCAGTGTGCTGACCACATGCCCCTCCTATCCGCATCCTCAGCTGAGGATGACATGGTGGTCGGATGGTCCCGATGGGTCACTTGTGGCCTGAAGACGGAGTGCTAGTAGTGGGCGCGATAAGACATCCTGTGAAACTTGCCTTCTCTGAAAACTATCAAGAATAGATTGGTTAGAATCCCACTCATGATAGAAATATATTGGACCTAATGGCAACAAATGGACCTGACCTCTTTGACGATGTCCACGTTGTACTGGTATCAGTGACCATGACATGGTTGTGGCAACAATGATTACCAAAGTACAAAGGCAAAGTAAAGCAAGGAGAAAGATATATACAAGGGTGGTTTGAAAAGTTCTCGGAACAGAATAGAAAAAAGTATTTACATAACTGAAACTTTTTTTATTTTTCAATGTAGTCTCCTTGTAGGTTAATCCACTTGGTCCAACAATGTTCCAGTGCCTTGGTCCCATCTCAAAAATGAGTTTCCTCCAGGCCTGCAAAATAGGCTATCAGTTCTTTGTATGAAGCGAATCTTCATCCACCAAGAAAAATTTTCAGTTTTGGGAAGAGATGGAAGTCTGACAGAGCCATATCGGTGAATAAGTCAGGTGTGGCAACAATTCATAACTTAGTTCGTGTAAGGGCATGCATTGTCTTGATGGAAGGTGACTTTCTTCCTTGCTAAACTTTGCCTTTTTTGTGTATCTTTTGTTGCAATTTGTCCATGAGGTTAGCATAGTATTCTCCAGTAATTGTCTGCCCAGTGGGGAGATAATCTGCAAATAGAACCCCTTCACATCCCAGAACACTGATGCCATGACCTTTCCTGCCAAAGGAATTGTCTTTGCTTTCTTTGGTGACAGAGAATCAGCATGTTTCCATTGCTTTGACTTTTGTTTTGTCTCTGGGGTACAGTAGTCCACCCAAACTTCATCTGTGGTCACAAACTGGTGCAAAAGATGTTGTTCATTTCTCTTAAAAGGGGCCAGGCCAAACATTGTTCTGATATGTCCATTCTCATGCGTTTTTGATCCAGCATCAAGAGTCGTGGCACCCATCTTGCAGATAATTTTTTCATTTCTAATTCTTCTGTTAAAATGTGATAGACCCTTTCAGATAACATCTGGCAAGCATGAGCAATTTCACATACTTTCAATCGGTGATCATCCATGACCATTTTGTGCACTTTTGCAATGATTTCTGGAGTAGTGACACATCTTGGCTGACCACTGTGCATATCATCATCTAAGCTCTCCTGACCAAATTTAAATTCATTTGTCCACTTGCCAACAATTGAATATGAAGGAGCAGAGTCCCCCAGTGTATTCTGCAAATTAGCATTAATGTTCTTTGCTTTCATACTTTTCTTTATGAAGTACTTAATCACTGCTCGAATGTCAATTTTTTCCATCTTCACAAATCACTATACGGGAATAACAACAGAGCCACGTAACTGCCACAGCTCTCTTCCAAGAGCACTGATGTGGCACATGTTTACAGGTAACAGTCCAATGAATATCACGTAAACAACTTGTTGCGCTAGTGCTGACCTCTCATGGTGATTCCGAGAACTTTTCAAACCACCCTGGTATGTTCAATAAACTAGATAAAAAATCAGCAGTGTCATATCTCAATGTGGAACTTGAAACTTTCAGCACAGGGCAGGGGCATATAGAGGAACTATGGCTCAAATTTAAGATTGGTTGACCATCCACTGGATAGGTATATATGCAGTAGAACAGTTCATAATGGCAGGGAACCCCCATGGTATACAGTCACTGTAAAGAAACGTCTAAAGAAACAGAGATTACTGCATAATAGCATAGGGCTACAGAGACGCTGAATGAAATGTTTTTGGCTGTCAAGATAGCAACACATGATGCCTTTAAGGATTACCATAGCAGAATTTTGAGAATATCATCAAATTATATTTCACAAAACCCAAAGAAATCCTGGTCGAATGTAAAGGCTGTTGGTGTGACCAAAGTTAGTGTCCAGTCCCCAGTGAAACAGACAGGAACTGAAATTGAGGATGGCAAAACTAAAGCTGAAATGCTTAACTCCATTTTCAAATGATCCTCTACAGAGGAAAACCCTGGAGAATTTCCCCAATTTAATGCTCATACAACTGAAAAGATAAATGAAATATTTACTAGTGTTAGTAATGTTGAGAAACAGCTAAAATCATTAAAACTGAACAAAGACTCAGGGCCCAATGGAATGCCTCTCAGATTCTACACTGAATTTGCAGCTGGGTTAGCCCCTCTTCTTACTATAGTCTATTGTAGATCCCTCAAACAAAAAACTGTGCCCACTTCTTGGGAAAAAGCACAGGTTACACCCAAGAAGGGTAGTATAAGTGATCTGCAAAACTACCAACCAATATCTTTGACACTGATTTGTTGTAGAATCTTAGAACATATTCTGAGCTCAAATATAATGAGGTATCTTGAACAGAATGACTTCCTCAAAGCCAACCAGAATGGATTCCAAAAACACCAATCGTGTGAAACCCAACTTGCACTTTTCTCACATGATATACTGAAAGCTTTGGATCAAGACAGGCAGGTAGATGCAGTATTTGTTGATTTTCAAAAAAGCATTTCACTCAGTACCACACTTACACTTACTGTCAAACGTAGGGTTATGTGGAGTATAAAGCAAAATTTCTGACTGGATTGAGGACATTTTGGTAGGGAGGCTGCAGCATATTATTTTGGATGAAGAGTGATCATCAGATGTAGAAGTAACTTCAGGGGTAACCCAAGGAAGTGTGTAGGAAACTTGCTTTTCGTGTTGTATATTAGTGACCTTGTAGACAATATTAATAGTAAATTCACACTTTTGCAGATGATGTAGTTATCTATAATGAAGTATTTTCTGAAAGGAGCTGCATAAATATTCAATCATATCTTGATAAAGTTTCAAAGTGTTGCCAAGTTTGGCAACTTGCTTTAATTGTAAGAAATGTAAGATCATGTACTTCACAAAATGAAGAAAACACAGTATCCTATGACTGTAATATCAATGAGTCATTGTTGGAATCGGCCAACTCTTAGAAGTACATACCGTAGGTATAACGCTTTGTAGGATATGAAATGGAATGATCATGTAGGCTCAGTCGTGGATAAAGCAGGTGGCAGTCTTTAGTTTATTGGTAGAATACTGGGAAGGTGCAGTCAATTTACAAAGGAGACTGTTTACAAATCATTCGTGTGACCAGGTCTA
The DNA here is from genome assembly GCF_023864275.1 of Schistocerca cancellata. NCBI lineage: Eukaryota > Metazoa > Arthropoda > Insecta > Orthoptera > Acrididae > Schistocerca > Schistocerca cancellata. The sequence continues at coordinate 614,327,221 of NC_064626.1, forward strand.
GAATATTGCTTATGTGTGTGAGACTCATACCAAATAGGACTAACAGGACATATTGAATGTATATAGAGAAGGGCAGCACGAATGGTCATAGGTTTGTTTGATCCATGGGAGACAGTCACAGAGATGATGATGGAATTGAACTGGAAGGCTCTTGAAAATAGGTGTAAAGTACCCCAAGAAAGCCTATTAACAAAGTTTCAATAACCAGCTTTAAATGACGACTCTAAGAATATGCTGCAACCCCCTACATATCACTCACATAGGAATCGTGAGGATAAGATTAGAATAGTTACTGCATACACAGAGGCATTCAAACAATCATTCTTCCCATGCTCCATATGTGAATAGAATGGAAAGAAACCGTAATAACTGGTACAATGGGATGTACCCTCTGCTGTGGACTTCACAGTGGTTTGCAGAGTATAGGTATAGACATATGTGTACGTGGATGTAGACTTGCACATCAGGCAAATTTGATTCCAAGTAGTTCATAAACCTGTTAAGAAAAATGATAATGCTGATGGCCTCAAAAGGAAGACTGGTTTACTATGGATAGTAGGTCATTATATTGCACAGTGGCAGACAGTGCAAGCTGCTGACCAGGATTGTAAATTACTTGCAGTTTCTGTTGTACTGCAAGAAGAACTATTAAAACAAGCACATAGCATGAGCCACCTGGTCACAGGAGGCATAGAACCATGTACCAAAGAGTAGTCACTTACACAAGACTAGAGCAGTATGTCAAAAACTGTGTGATATGTGCACAGCAGGTGAAATTAAGTCATCAACATGTTACACTGTAGAGGTTACTGAAAACCACTAAATCTGCTGAAATTATCAGGATGGACATTTTAGGACCTTTTAGGCAGACACCAGTGGGCAACTGCCATGTTCTGACCATAGCAAATCGTTTCTCGGACTATGTGGGATGGTTGCCATCCCAAATCACCAAGCAAACACACTAGCACCAACAGACTATGAGGGCTTTCACCAAAAAATAAATGAAATCATTGTGGTGGCCATCAACTACGTATCCTCAGACTCAGTGTTGAAATATTAAAAGTTTTGGCTGGTTTCATTTCCTAGGGGCTGGGATACGTAGTAGCCACATTACAAGCCAAATACTGCTGAGTCTACAGTATACAATATGAATATACACATGAATCGAATGGTTGAGGGTTCCTATCACTTGGAAATTGTGAATGTAATGTAGAAATTTATAAATGAAAGATTGCAACTAAATAAAATCTGCAGGTATTATCTTAACGACTTTAAATGAAAAGTACGATAGTAGAAGTACTTTTGAGAATGTGGTATATTTCTGCAAAACACTTATTGGTGTCAATGGTCCAGCAATAAAATAAAATATAAGTTGAATAACAGGGAAACAATAGATTCCTATTTCATGTAATTAGTTACGAACAACAACATAGCTCACAAGTTATTCACTTCTAAACGCATACTGTGTCTTCACTGCAGAAGCCACGGAAATCTCACAAGTGCACAGGCCGCCACTACGAAATATTTCTATCTTCCGCAACAGCGAGCAAACTGCTCCACTGTCCATGTCTTTCCCGCGACCCCATCGTGCCATCGCATTCAGCACTTCCCGTGTCCTGTGTGACCGTCCCTTGCACCGCACTGTTCCAAACTGGCCTCCATTCACTTCAGTAGTCACCTCCCTTAGTAATGAGCACTGTGTTTGGCAATAGCACTCCCGTCATGTCTCAAAGCCAAAGCACACTCACAAACATTTTGAAACACATTCGAAATACTGGATTTACATTTAAATAACTTGAATTTAAATAAATATTCCTACGGCTGGACCATAAACATGCTCTAACACACACAATTAAATACATAAACAAATTAAATAGACATATATCAAAGGAACAGAAACAAAAGGTAAGCCAGTAGCCTAAAGTATCTGTGCTTTCTAAAACACCGTAAATGTTTGACCAGTTTCCTCATGAATAGTATATATCAGATATAAACAAAGACATAGAAGAATAAATATATTTATAAGCATGCTGCTACCATATTTTCATGTAACTGTGGAGAACTTGTGGCCTGATGTGATCGATAGTAATTGGCCAATTTGACCTCCAGTAACTCATATACTACTCAAGTTACATGCCTGTAATTTACACCAATTTAGGTTTACACTAACAGCTTCCTAAAGATACGTCAATCGATGAAATTGGATGAACCATTTGTATTTTGGAAATTTGTTGCTGGGTGTTACTTGCATAATTTACAGTCAAATATTAAACTTTAAACTAATAAAGATATTGAAAATCTGATTACACCACGATAATCATCGTGCAGATAATGGTAATGTATATGTTTCTTTCTGAGGTACAATGATTCATCTGGCTACTATTAATTTCTATATGAACTGTTTCACAAAGTCCGCCATCTTTGACACTCTCGGCATGTCTCCTTCATCGACACAGTGTCACCATGGAATTCCCAGCCATGCGATTGGACCACGTGCTGGGGCTACCCCTCATGCTCAGCTAACATTCGGCACCACATTGTTGCTGCCGGGCCACGGCCTGCCGAGGGCCCCCACGTGGCCACGCCAACTTCGAACTTAGAATATTTCCAGGGTGGCACAACTCGCCCGTTACCTCACAACTAGCAAATACACTGGCGAACCATTGGTTCCTTAAGTTTGGTGTTCTGGAGACAATAACCACAGATTGGAGCACTAAATACCATTTGCTGTATATTTGCAAGCTGAGAGCAAGTCCATTACATCTACAGGTTAAAAGAAGAACAGAGCATGCATATCAAACGATAGAGAAAATGTTAAGCCACTATGTGAATAGCCATCACAATGACAGGAAGAATTTAATGTCATATGTGGTAGTGGCTTATAATGTTAATACTCATGAAAGTACAGCTCTGTTTCCATATGATGTGGTATATGATCACAAAACCCCTTAATCATTTGAAGTAATCAAAGCTGGGATAGGGAAAAATTGTGAGCCACTGCAAAATATCATGAAAATGTTGAGAGAACTATGGAAACAAGTGTATAATGTCATATGTGGTAGTTGCTTATAATGATAATACTCATGAAAGTACAGCTCTGTCTCCATATGATGTAGTATATGATCACAAAACCCCATCACCATTTGAAGTAATCAAAGCTGGGAGAGGGAAAAATTGTGAGCCACTGCAAAATATCATGAAAATGTTGAGAGAACTATGGAAACAAGTGTATAATGTCATATGTGGTAGTTGCTTATAATGATAATACTCATGAAAGTACAGCTCTGTCTCCATATGATGTAGTATATGATCACAAAACCCCATCACCATTTGAAGTAATCAAAGCTGGGAGAGGGAAAAATTGTGAGCCACTGCGAAATATCATGAAAATGTTGAGAGAACTATGGAAACGAGTGCAAAAAGCCAATACCAAGGTGGGGGAGCACAGTACTAAGCTCACAGAGTATCACGTGGGTAATTCTGTACACCCAGAAGGGTAAAACAAAGAAATTCGTGACCTGTTACCCTGGTACATATCAGATTAAAGAGATAACATCATCAGTGACCATCAAATTGCAGTTGCCGATGCATACGGCCACTGTGTATGTCAGATGCATACACCATTACCGGTAGGTACGCACCGGGTACATTGCTACCAATACTGGTAGCACTCCCAAGGAATGTGTTGAGATCATGTACAATACTAGTAGGTTTATGTTTTTTGTGGTGGTATTTACTTAGTCACAAACCACAGAAACAAAAGTGTGAGAATATTGTACAAATGATAACGGAAGAACATTGTACTCAGTGGTGAGTATTCATCAGACTCATGGGGATTGCTAGGAAAGCATCAAAGAAGTGTGACAGGGACAGGACTGCTCTTATTCTCTGTATACATAACGATCTGACTGTCGGAGTGAGCAGCAATTTACGGGTGTTTGCTGATGACACTGCAGAGCACGGGACGGCATCGCCATTGAGTAACTTCAGCAATATGCAAGATGACAAGACAGAATTTATGGCTGATGTGGTGAATGGTAGCTTGCTCTGATGTAGAAAAATGTAAGTTAATGTTGATGAGTAGAAGAAACAATCATTTAATGTTCAGAGTGCTGCTTGACACACACACATCGATTAAATATCTGGGTGTAATGTTGCAAAGCAATATGAAATGAAACGAACATGGCAAGTTGGTGATAGCAAAGGTGAATGCTTGACTCTTACTGGGAGAATTTTGGGAAAGTGTAGCTCATCTATAAATGAGGTGATGACCCATTCTTGAGTACTGTTCGAGTGTTTGGGATACCCAGCAGGTTGGAAGGAACACATCGTAATACAGAGGTGTGCTGCTACATTTGTTATAGGTAGATCCACTCAGCTCGCACATACACTCCTGGAAATTGAAATAAGAACACCGTGAATTCATTGTCCCAGGAAGGGGAAACTTTATTGACACATTCCTGGGGTCAGATACATCACATGATCACACTGACAGAACCACAGGCAACAGAGCATGCACAATGTCGGCACTAGTACAGTGTATATCCACCTTTCGCAGCAATGCAGGCTGCTATTCTCCCATGGAGACGATCGTAGATATGCTGGATGTAGTCCTGTGGAACGGCTTGCCATGCCATTTCCACCTGGTGCCTCAGTTGGACCAGCGTTCGTGCTGGATGTGCAGACCGCGTGAGACGACGCTTCATCCAGTCCCAAACATGCTCGATGGGGGACAGATCCGGAGATCTTGCTGGCCAGGGTAGTTGACTTACACCTTCTAGAGCACGTTGGGTGGCACGGGATACATGCGGACGTGCATTGTCCTGTTGGAACAGCAAGTTCCCTTGCCGGTCTAGGAATGGTAGAACGATGGGTTCGATGACGGTTTGGATGTACCGTGCACTATTCAGTGTCCCCTCGACGATCACCAGTGGTGTACGGCCGGTGTAGGAGATCGCTCCCCACACCATGATGCCGGGTGTTGGCCCTGTGTGCCTCGGTCGTATGCAGTCCTGATTGTGGTGCTCACCTGCACGGCGCCAAACACGCATACGACCATCATTGGCACCAAGGCAGAAGCGACTCTCATCGCTGAAGACGACACGTCTCCATTCGTCCCTCCATTCACGCCTGTCGCGACACCACTGGAGGCGGGCTGCACGATGTTGGGGCGTGAGCGGAAGACGGCCTAACGGTGTGCGGGACCGTAGCCCAGCTTCATGGAGACGGTTGCGAATGGTCCTCGCCGATACCCCAGGAGCAACAGTGTCCCTAATTTGCTGGGAAGTGGCGGTGCGGTCCCCTACGGCACTGCGTAGGATCCTACGGTCTTGGCATGCATCCGTGCGTAGCTGCGGTCCGGTCCCAGGTCGACGGGCACGTGCACCTTCCACCGACCACTGGCGACAACATCGATGTACTGTGGAGACCTCACGCCCCACGTGTTGAGCAATTCAGCGGTACGTCCACCCGGCCTCCCGCATGCCCACTATACGCCCTCACTCAAAGTCCATCAACTGCACATACGGTTCACGTCCACGCTGTCGCGGCATGCTACCAGTGTTAAAGACTGCGATGGAGCTCCGTATGCCACGGCAAACTGGCTGACACTGACGGCGGCGGTGCACAAATGCTGTGCAGCTAGCGCCATTCGACGGCCAACACCGCGGTTCCTGGTGTGTCCGCTGTGCCGTGCGTGTGATCATTGCTTGTACAGCCCTCTCGCAGTGTCCGGAGCAAGTATGGTGGGTCTGACACACCGGTGTCAATGTGTTCTTTTTTCCATTTCCAGGAGTGTATTATGGAGATGCTTTGTGAACTCAAATGGGAATCTGTGGAGGAAAGACAATGCACTTTTCGTAAGGCACTATTGCAGAAATTTAGACAACATGCATTAGAGACCAGTTGCATAATGATTCCACCTCTGCCAACGTACATTTTATGTCAGGGGCACAAAGATAAGGTGCAAGAAATTAAGGCTCTTATGGAGACTTTTAAACAGTCGTTTTTTCCTCACACTATTTACCATTGGAACAGGGAAGCAAAAGACTAGTAAGGGTATGTGGTACCATCTGCCATGCACCTTACAGTGGCTTGCAGAATATGTACGAAGATACAGAAATTGTGGTATCTTGGATGATAGTGTGTAGAGAAAGTAACCATTAACCCAGCATTGGTTTTTTTGCAGATGTCACTAAGATTACTTCATCATATTACTGTGATAATTTAGGGGTGTACTGTGTTTACAAGGATATGACAGATGTGGAAATCATTTTGTTTATTTCTGTGGGGAATATAGTTGTCATCGTTATTTTATTGAGGATAGGCTTGGATCTAGGATGAGAGAGCAATTAAGTACATTTTTTCATAAAGAGTTTTATTTACTTACTGCATCGCATAGATAGATTTTCCTTAAGATTTAAATTTGAGGGTTCTTTACTGTATTTCAGATGTTTCTTTATTATGATTAATTGTAGCAGTATGATTTTCCATTGTTAGAATAGTGAATGGATTGCTTTGTAGACTCTTTGGTGTCCTGAGGACTTTATCCTGTGCCCACTGGTGGGAACGTAGATGATTGACAGTTCAGTGTCAGCAATTTTTATGGCATTTTGTGAGGGATTTGCACGCTTTTCAGCACTTTGAGAATTTCAGAGTGGCAACTGGAGATGCCAGTGCTTATGCATACACAAGAGTGTGGATCAGTCAGAATCATTGCCGACTGATGAGTGATCTATTCGGTATTTGGTGACAGTTTTATTTTGTTTTGTGTATTTTTTCTTGGAGTATTGTTTATTTGTCTTGTTAGTGTATAGAGCTGGGGGCTTTGATTTGTTCTGTTGGCAGAATACCTGAGAAGATGTTTGTTGCAGATAACTGTGTGTAGGTTTAGGATGAGCATACTGTAACTCACTATTTTTGGCATGGAAGGAAAACACAGCAAACAGTTTTGTATGGTGCCATCCCAAGTGATCCAAAATGCTGCAGGAAAATGTGAGATAGAATTATTCTTAGGAGCAAGAGGAGCAGAACGATGCCTATGGAACATCCTAGCACCACAACCCTATTTCCTGAAAATAGGTCCACACTGGGAACATTCTGTATAAGGGCTAGTGGTGGTTATCATGAATTGTTACAAGCAGGGGCGACCTACAAGTACATAATGATTGGAGTGGCATACTGATAAATGCTATGACTTGTGATATTTTGGGGCCAACTTTTCACTTCCCAGCAACCATAACAAGGGCTATGATTTTAAACATAAAACATCCGCTACTGTACTGGCCTGATAAACCACTAAAAATGCTCCCTGCCCAGAACCTGATCTACCTAAACAGTATCTTGGAACCCAAGTTCCTTAACTCTGGACAAAATGACAGCTGCACAGAAGGTGTATTTTAGCAAGGGGCAAATGCTTCAGCATGTGCAACAATATCACAAAAATTACTGCCACAAAGATATGGTAATATGCATTTCAACTTCAGGTACCATCTTGTGCAGCCAATATCTGCTTACAGTGGAAAACTACCTAGCCTCTTGAACTCCCTCTACACCATACACCAACTGAGTGGGTCACCATTAGCAAATAAACAGTAGTGAAGTCATTGAAGATAGTGAACTGGAGTGGATTAGCATATAAGCAAGTAGAACAAGAAGTGTACATAAATGTAAGGCTTATTGTGAAGTGATTTTCAGAAGTAATACAAGTCTGCAATCCAGTGGACGTGATCCACTAAAGAGGAGAGGAATGTTATGCCGCTATCTTCCCAAACAAGTGTATGTAATTTTTGGCTAGGTAGGCCAGAAGGCTGCCATTGCATTCTGCTGCTGGAAAGGTGCTGAGCTGATACAACGAAAGCCTACATTTGGGCAGTGGCCAGTTGCCACACTTTTAGCCCTGCTGCTGGAACATTGTCAGTGCAGCACAGTAAAAGGGTCAGGCAGCCATAGTGGTAACCTGGATTACCCCAGGCATGGGCCTAGTGCTGCAGCAGTTCCACGTTCAATGTGGTCAAAAGTGAGATCCTGTTGCAATACTACCCACTCTGGCTACGCAGTATCTGTCATCACTCACAACCTGTCTTGAGAAGTATTCCACACCAGCTGTCGATCTGATGAGGGTCATCTAGCATCAGTTACTATTGGACACTGCATCTGCTAGCCATGGGTCTATGGGCTGTATCTCATCCTGATGCTGCCAGGAGATGAACTGGTGGCATCCAGCTGGGGGTCTACTACTGGCTGACTTCAGCCAACTCAAGATTGCCAATCAGGAGTCCTTAGTTCAATGGCCTCAACTCAAGGTGCCTCTTTTCTTACTGTCACCGGCTACTGGTACTCGGTGCTCTCATGCCTTAGGCTGCTGATGAGCTGTTGGCACTGCTTTGGCCATAAGGCCACCAAAGCAGCCAACTCTGACCTCTGGCATCTGTGTACAGCCACCACATCATTTGTGTTGTGCTGACATGGGCTGGGCCATATGAAGACAGCACATGCTATCGAGACACCTTCAGCTGGTGCACGACTTCTGCTAAATGAACTAGTTGTTACTCTCACTGCCTGTATCATTTCCTAGTGGCCAAGGAGCTGGTTCAAGGCACACGTTGCCCTATCGTCCATCCTGCATCGAGATCATGACCTGTAAAGAGATCGGGACCATCCTGATACTGTTACATAATAAAGGAATATAATGGAAAGTATAAGGTGGCTAAGAGAGTGGTAGCAGGAAATGGATGGAAGAAGAACAAAAACAGTGGAAGAGGACAAAGGAATAAGAAGGTCCTCTATGGAATGGTTAAGGCTACAAAGATAGCCATGATGCAAAATGTCAGGACAACCAATAAAGAAGGAAAGGAAATTTAGAATGCACAGGAATCCAATGAATGTCAAAGGAATATGTTGAAGAGTTATTAAACTCCACTGGAAACATGAGAGATGAAAATGAGGAGCCTGCAGATGTAGAGGATGCTGAGGTGGAGCTAACTTGGACTGAAGTAGAGGAAACAATGAAGACCATGAGAGGAGGTCAAGCTTCTTGACTGGATGGAGTAAGTGTGAAGATGGTGACAGCAAGTGGCATTTTTGAAGTGCAGTGGTTCTATCGGGTCATGAGAACAGTATAGAAAGAAAGGAGGATGCTTGAGACTGGAAAATGGGAATCGATGTGCCAGTTTTAAAAAATATTGCAGGAAACAGTCAAAATTTTAGAGGAATTACTTTATATCATGCTGCCAAAGTATTTTAGAAAATCCTGAAAAGGGTATGAGAGTTAGGAGGATGATAGAGACAATGTGGGATTAGACCAGGAAGGTCAATCGTGTATGTAATTTTTAGTGTAAGGTAACACCAAAAGAGAAACATGAATATAGTATGGATGTAGCAATGGTGTGAAAAGAAACAAGACCGAGGAAAACTATCAGAAAATGGGAACTGGTAGCCTGACAATGAGAAGATTAAAGGAAATAACTGTGTGTTGTGTAAAAGTTGGAGGACAGAAGACACACTGGTTAGAACAGAGAACTAAGTTGAAGCAACTTTACATCACCATTATGGATAAGATACTGGCTGTACAGACAGCATAAATACAAATTAAAATATGAAAGGAATGGTGTTTGCAGATGATTTAATGGTATGAAGAAATTGAGAATGTAAAGTACAGGAAATGCCAAATGTATGGGGAAAAGTCGTGGGAAAGTATGAAGAGATGATGACAACAAAGAATAAGATGATAGTAGCAATGGATATATAAATAATAGAGTACTAAAGAAAATGGAAAGTTTCAAGTATCTGTCGAGCATAATAAAGACAGCGGGATGGATGATAAGCAGATTAGTGAAAGGGGAAGACAAGCTCCTACATTTTCACAGAGTGTAAGAAGCCTCATATGGAGCGAAGATGTATACCCAAAAGCAAGTGACTGTTATACTAAGCATATTAAGCTCCAGTATTCACATATGCATCAGAATAACGGTAATGAAGAAAAGGCAGATAAGTAGAATACAGGTTTATGAGATGCAATTTCAGAGAAGTAAGATATGGTTACTGGAATATATAGTGTAATGTGTGTGTGTGTTGGGGCTTATGGGAGCTCAACATTATATAGTGTAAGGAATGACAGAAATACTGAAGGAGAAGTCCATCTAAGAGACTGCAGAAAAGATGGTATGGGTATGTTTAAAGAATAGGAGTTCACAGGATACCAAAAGACAGGCTCAGGAAATGACCATAGGAGGCAAGATATCTACAGGAAGACTGAGAGACAGATGGGTTGTCGGAGTGGAGGAAAGTGCAAAGAAGAGAGGAAAAGGCTGGGACAGAGTGGAGAGAACAACATGGTGAGAGGACAGGAAAAGATGGATAAGCTTATATTCCAACACAGAAGGAACCAATTCCACAACTGCTGTCACATGAAAGCAGAAACAACAGACACCCAAACATCAGAATCTTCAACACAAATATCTTCTGAAGTATTGAAACTGAACAGAATTATTCCTTTGTGAGGAAAACAAGTAATGTGTAAGAATGTGCACATCGCCAGGCTCTGTGCAAAATTATTATTTGAATAGGGAAGTGTTTGTCACAATATGAACAGGCGGCCACACAGAAACCGAGCAAAGAAAGACGAACTTATTTTAAAATAATATTGGATCCAGTTTACTTTACAAACTAAATAAATAAAAAATTGAAATTTCATGATGGAATAACAAGAATAAGGGAAGATTACATTATTATTCACCACATAGAGGAAGCAATGCAACGTGGATAGATCCAATGAAAAAAAATCTGCTAAAATATTTTACGCTTATGGACAAAGTCCCTCCAAAATAGAAGAAATCTCAGACACTGCAACACTCCTATCATTTGATATAGAAAACATGTATTCCAACATACCAGTATGAGAAGCAATAGAAATTATACATAAGAACCTGAAAAGTTATAGTCAACTCCCTGATGATCAGATGAAGGAAATATGCACACTAATAAAGCTCATAACAGAACAAAATTACTTCCACTTCAATAATGAATTTTATTTACAAGAAGATGGGTTGCCAATGGGGTCTCCAGTTTCAGAAGCCTTAGCAAATACTTTTGTAAACCACATTGAAGAGATCATTTTCACAAAAATAGTAGCAAAAGAATACAACATATTATATTGGTTCAGGTATATGGATGACATCCTTTGCTTAGTAGATGAACCACAAACAAAAAGTGAAAAACTACATACTGACATCAAGAAGATACAAGAAGGTCAGTTCTATAAAGCAGCTGACCTTAGATTAGCATAGGTAATGAATTCATGTGATGATGTATCATCCTGAACTAAGGTCACTTTTACTGACAATATTGCACCGAGAAAATCAAATTTAATTGCAAATGTCTGTTCATAACCTGGTGACAATACAAAATTGCAGTTTTCTTTTGCAAATACAAATTGAAAAATAGTAAATAATAAAGAAATTGTTGTTAATACAAACAATGTTAAGCAAATATGTGAATACTCCACTCCAACACTACTGAAACCTGAAATATTTTCTATATGTAAGGTTAGGTTAACACTTTATCTGCTACGGATGTGCTGTCTGCATTCCATGCTTTGCACAGCTTTGCTGCCATTGTACAGCTCACCAAATGCTAATACCTTCACTGAGAGGCAGCATTCTGGCCAATAAGAAATACTTATCATCCAATATTACAAAAACAATTTGCTGAACAAATTTGATTTTTGCACATCTTATAGTCTGATATCTTCGCTCGGTAAAGACCTTTTCATTATTCATCGCAGTTACTGTGTTGCAACAAATTAAGCAAAATATGGCAGAAAATTTTAGAGTTTGTTAAGGCAAAAATGTATTGGGTAAACTTTGTGTATGGTTGATTTTAGCTCATACATTGCTGCTTATGAAACATAGGTAAGATACAGAAATTTTATTCAAAATTGAGAGCAGCACAGTATCTTATTTCATTCTCGAATTATTTGTTTTTAAATCAGGTGAATGGTCACGAGCCATGTACCCATTTCCATACTTGTGCATCAGGAATCATGTGGTCATGACAACTGTCATATTTCATAAACAGTTTAAGATAGCGAAATGATGTTTTTTGCTAATGATAGCACACAAAGAGGCATCTATGTTCTATGATAATTACTCAAAACTTATTTATTCAATGAGATATGGAAGTAACTCGTCCACAATAATGAGAAGAGAGGTGGAGCACGAGTAATTACCCATCCACAGCAGTCAACGGGTTAAGGAAAGTACCAGCTGCACAAGTACTGAATGCAGACAGCAATTGATCTCTTAACAATTCTTGAAGCCAGTCACAATTAATGTGATTAGTTTAAAGGTATTTTATTGACATACATTGGCAAAGTTAAGTTTATGGAGCTTTACAACACCCAGTAATGACTGGACACCTCTAACAAAATGGTCTGTAGGTTCGAACAGCAGTAACTAAACAATTTCTGCTACATTTTTAATTACCCAACATATGCTTCAAATGATACGCATGTGCACTGAAGAACAGAAATAGTAGTAAGCATATCTACATCAATTAGCAAAGTAATATTTGTCAACCAGCATTCAGCTGTGGGTTGTTCTGGTAGCTCAGGTGCAAAACATCTAAGGTCATAAGCACCCAGTAAAGAACCAGAGAATGCTGGGACCGCAAGGGAAAAAAAAACTGCCGCAAGGTCCAATACAAAAAGGAAGAAAAAACATATCTAAAACATCAAGACATTATGGAAGAGTATCTAAAAGACCGGAGTCACCAGGTAGAAATCAAATCTCTTTTGCCATATTACTGCTTTTTAAAAAACTTAATAAGCGAGCCATAGGTTGCATGTCATCCGCTAAAATGTCCGGCAAAGCGGGCAGCAGCCCGACCCTGAGACGTAAGTGGCTAAAATAGGGGCAGAGGATCAGGAAATGTCTGACCATTAATGGCTGGTTACAGAAGGGGCAGCTGGGTGCAGGGTCACCACTCAACAAGTGGCGGTGACGAAAGCAGCAGTGCCCTACTCACAACTGAGCTAACATTACTTCCTCACGGCGAGACGGCCGGAGGAAGTCGACCAGGCTGTTGGGAAATGTTTGATTTCTCTGAGTTTGTTCCCATCAAGGGAGCATCAATGGTCATGCCAAAGTGACAATATGCTGATAGAGAAAAGTACAAATATCTTGCAAGGGAACAGAGTAAGAGGCAGGCCGAGCGAGATGAATGGCAGCCTTGGCTGCAGCATCAGCACTGTCATTCCCAGGCCAACCAACACGGCCAGGAACCCACATGAACATCACATGGGCTCCCCCATCCGGGAACAAATGGAGGCAGTCCTGCATCCGTCGAACGATGGGGTGGACTGGATCGGGATCATCTAGACTCTGAAGGGTACTGAGGGAGTCAGAGCAGATGATATGGCAAGTGAGCTGGTGCCTACGGATGTAGTGAACAGCCCAATAGAGGGCAAAAACATCTGCTTTAAAAACTGTGCACTGGTTGAGAAGCCAGTATTGAAACTTATCAGTCCACATGACAAAAGCACAGCCAACGCCATGGGCGGACTTCAAACCATCAGTGTACAAAAATATGTTATCGGCAAGTTGTGAGTGAAGCTCAAGAAATTTGCAGCAATAGGTCAGCTCGGGAGTCGAATCCTTCGGGAACGAGCTGAGGTCAAAACGAACACAAACCTGTGTCTGAAACCAAGGTGGTGAAGGGCTCTCTCCCATTCGGAAAGTGGCAGGAAGTGTGAACTGCAGCTGCTGAAGCAGGTGACAAAAGCGGATGCCAGGAGGCCACAGAGAAGAAACGTACATTTTGTACTGGCGATCAAGAATGTCATCAAAAAAATGGTCAAAGGTTGGGTGGCCTGGCATGGAAGAAAGCCGACACGCATACCTACTGAGTAGGATGTCACACCGATATGACAGTGGTACTTCACCAGCTTCTGCGTAGAGACTCTCAACAGGGCTAGCACGGAAGTTACCAGTGGCAAGACGGATCCCCAAGTGGTGTATTGTATTTAGACGGAGTAAGATAGAACGTTGTGCAGAGGAGTAGACAATGCATCCATAATCCAACTTGGAGCAGACAAGAGATCGAGAGAGGCGGAGGACAGTTCGGTCAGCCCCCAAGACGGATACCACTCAATACACGAAGGATATTGAGGGACTGGGTGCAGCAAGCAGCCAGGTAGGACACATGGGGAAACCAACTGAGTTTCCTATAGAACGTAAGCCCTAAGAACTTAGTTGCATCCACGAATGGGAGAGCATTTTGGCCCAGTCGCAAGGACGGTGGAAGAAACGCCTTGTACCGCCAGAAGTTGATGTAAACAGATTTGGTAGCAGAGAAGCAGAAACCATTTGTGACACTCCAAGAACAGAGAAGGTCCAGACAATGGAGAAGATAGCATTGCAGGAGACACGTCTGCTGGGAGCTGCAATAAATAGCAAAGTTGTCAACGAAAAGAGAACTGGAAATGCCAGCTGGAAGGCAGTCCGTAATGCGGTTGATGGCTATGGCGAAGAGGACAACACTCAGTACGGAGCCCTGAGGCTCCCCATTCTCTTGTGAAAAGGTGTGGGGTAAAGAGGAACCCACACGTACCCGGAAAACTCGGTCCGTTAAAAATTCCCGGATGAAAGTGGGAAGACGACCACAGAGGCCCCATGTGCGCATGTACATAGAATGTCTGTCCACCAACAGTTATCATAGGCTTACACCAAATCAAAGAAAACGGCCACTGTTTGTCGCTTTTGCAGAAAATTATTCATGATGAACGTCAACAGGGCGATGAGATGATCAACCATGGAGCGGCACTTTCGGAACCCACACAGAACATTAGTGAGAAGATGGTGTGACTCCAGCCACCACACTAATCGACCATTGACCATGGGTTCGATCACTTTACAAATGCTGCTCGTAGGGGAAACTGGATGATAGCTGGAAGGAAGAGATTTATCTTTACCAGTCTTAGGTAGGGGAACAGTAGTAGCTTCACACCAAAGCGTGGGAAATGCACCATCAGTCCAAATACGGTTGTAGGTATCGAGGAGAAAGCTTTTTCCCACAGGAGGAAGATTCTGCAGCATGAGGACATGGATTGTATCAGGCCCAGAAGCAGAAGAGCTGGATGAGGAGAGAGCACGCTCAAGCTCCCTCATAGTAAAAAGAGTATTGTAGCTTTCTCGATTCAAAGAGAAAAAAGAGATTGCACGAGCCGCCTCCACCTGTTTCTGAGGATGGAAAGCAGTACAGTAGTGGGTGGAGCTTGAAACCTCCACAAAGTATTGACCCAAAGCCTTGAAATCATCGACAGGGTCGACTATGACGTTTCCCACCACAGTCAGACCAGAAATTGGGGAGTGGGCGGTAGTCCCGGAAAGCTGGCACAGGCTACCCCAAACGAGAGAGGCCGGAGTAAATCTGTTGAATAAGCTGGTGAAGGAAACCCAGCACACTTTCTTGCTTTCCTTAATAGTCCAACGGCACTGCGCACGTAGTTGCTTGTAGAAGATGCAGTTCGTTAACGTTGGATGACAGTGAAAGACACGAAGTGCACATCATTGCATGAATCACATTGCTGCACTCCACAGTCCACTAAGGGACCAGGACCCAATGGGGAGAAGTAGTGGTACGAGGGATAGAGGATTCGGCAGCCAAGAGAATAACGTCCACAAGGTGCTTGCCCTGATCATCCCAGCTGGGAAATGGCCGGTCATCAAAGACTGCGAAGGAGGAATATAGCCTCCAGTCAGCAAGAGAGAATTTCCAATGAGCAGGCCGCTGTGGTGGGGTATGATTGTGCAGGTGAGTCACACAAGGGAAGTGGTCACTCGAGTAAGTATCAGAGAGAGCACACCACTCGAGATGTCGAGAAAGCTGGACAGAGCAGATCGAGAGGTCTAAGTGGGAATAACTGTGCGTGGAATCAGAGAGAAACGTGGCTTCACCAGTGTTAAGGCACACGAGATGAAGCCCCAAAGAGGATGATGGGCATTGGTGTCACCTAGGAGCAGAAAGGGTGGAGGAAGCTGAGCAACAAGCTGCATCAGGTTCGCCCTAGTGACAGCAGAAGACAAAGTGATATAAATGGTGCAGAGGGAAAAGGTAAATTCGGGAAGGAAAACACAGGCAGCAACTGCTTGCAGGTGAGTGTCCAAGGTGATAGGACGATGACAAACATCATCTCGTAGAAGCAGCATGACCCCACCATGAGCAGGAATCCCTGCTGTAAGAGGAAGGTCCATCCGTAGCGAAGTAAAATGGGAAAGAGCAAAATGGTCTTGAGGACGTAGCCTGGTTTCTTGGAGACAGACTACAAGCGGACATTGCGATCGCAGGAGCAGCTGGAGGTCCGCCCTGTTAGACCGAAGGGCCATAAAATTTAGGAACACTAGAGAATTAAGGCGAAACACTCACCTCGAAGGCCGCTTAGGGCGAGCCATCGAGGGAGGACGGCCACTGGAATCCACACATGGAGGATCTTCATCCATCAACTCAGTGGGATCAATGGAGCTTCCCAGGTGTCGGTCAGTTGAAAGGGACTGATGAGTTGAAGAGGGCCGATGAGTCAGAGAGGGGGAAGACTGTTTGCCTTTGGATGATTTTTTTGGATTTTGGCGACTGGCAGATGAGCTGCGAACTTGAGGTATGCAAGAAATCCTCTCGGGAATATTTATTTTCGAATTGATGGTTCGCTGGCTGCATTGCAACCATCTTCGCTAGTGAGGGCGAAGAACGGGTAGCAGAATCTACAGCCCGAGAAGCACGAGACGGAGTGTCAGCTTGAAGGTGAGGTGACTTTGCCACGATCGAACTGAACTGTAAGTCACAAATTTGCGTAGCCATGTTTTTCGTGGGACGGGGAGAGGTTAGCATGGTGCTGTAGCTTCCAGACGAAGGGACAGTCAGTTTATGGTTCGCCAACAGTTTCCAGGCAACAGAAAAAGGTACCTTCTCCTTCAGCCTTATCTCCTGAACAGCCCGATCATCTTGATAGATGGGACAAGCACGAGAGGAAGCAGCATGGTCTCCACGAGAATTAATGCAGTGGGGGGAAGGAGGTGGACAGGTGCCTTCTTGAAGAGACATTGAGGCAGGAATCTCATTCCACTTTTGTTTATGGGAAACACTCAGAGAAAGATAAGGAAAGTCAGTCACTGTGAAGAAGTCTCCCGTGATTGCCAGCGTCTTCGATGGTGCGCTCCTTCCAGCAGGGGCACTACAAAGGGGAGCCCCCCCGCCTTAGGTGATTGTCCTCACCTTAGGTCACACCTCTCGAACGACAGACAGAGGGACCAATCGGCAGAAGAGAAAGGTAACAGCTCAGGCAATCACCCCTCCCTGAGCCTGGCCTGTACCAGGGGGTACGTGTGGGCCCTATGTGCCAACTCGGGGCTGGGAATTACCCGTTACCCAGTCTCCTGATACACGGCAAACGCATGGGTGGCTGTCAGGCACACACAGGGAGGAGAAGAGAAGGAAAGGAGGAAAGAAAGAATGGCGTCAAATGCCACAGGGGAGGAAAAAGAGAGCAGAACAAGGAAAGAAAGGAACAAGGAAAGAAGAAACAGGGAAAGAGGAAAAACAGGGAAAGAGAAAACGGGGAAAGAGAAAACAGAGAAAGAGAAAACAGAGAAAGAGCAAAATGAGGAAAGAGCGGGACAGGGAAAGAGCAGTGCAAGGAAAGGGTAGTGAAGGAAAAGAGTGATGCAGGAAAAGAGCAATGCAGGAAAAGAGCAATGCAGGAAAAGAGCAATGCAGGAAAAGAGCAGTGCAGGGAAAGAGCAGTGCAGGAAAAGAGCAGTGCAGGGAAAGAGCAGTGCAGGGAAAGAGCGATACAGGGAAAGAGCAGTGCAGGGAAAGAGCGATACAGGGAAAGAGCAGTGCA
This sequence comes from Schistocerca cancellata, assembly GCF_023864275.1. Classification (NCBI taxonomy): domain Eukaryota; kingdom Metazoa; phylum Arthropoda; class Insecta; order Orthoptera; family Acrididae; genus Schistocerca; species Schistocerca cancellata. The sequence continues at coordinate 614,345,114 of NC_064626.1, forward strand.
GGGAAAGAGCGATACAGGAAAAGAGCAGTGCAGGGAAAGAGCGATACAGGAAAAGAGCAGTGCAGGGAAAGAGCAATATAGGAAAAGAGCAGTGCAGGGAAAGAGTGATACAGGAAAAGAGCAGTGCAGGGAAAGAGTGATACAGGAAAAGAGCAGTGTAAGGGAAGAACAGTGTAGGGAAAGAGCAGTGTAATGAAAGAGCAGTGTAGGGAAAGAGCAACACAGGGAAAGAACAGTGTAGGGAAAGAGCAGTACAAGAGAGAAGAGTCCTACATGTAAACCAATGCAAATGAGCTTCAAAAGCCCATGGAGTCAGGAGACATCTCCCCAAGAGAGGGGGAAAAGGACAGAAGAAGAGGAGACAAGCAGCACTGAAAGAGAAGCTGGGGCCCCAGCACTGAAAGAGAAGCTGGGGCCCCGTGGTCGCCAAGCCCCCTGGGGGAAGCTCAGTGGTTGAATTCTGGAGTACTCTCTGGAGAATCTTAGGTTCAATCTTGAGTCAATTGTCAGATTGTTCTTTCATCTTTGATAATGTATGTTAACTTGAAAAAGAGCGAGTTCTTTAAGTTTATGACTCAAGGTAAAACTGAATCCCATGGCAGATATTATAGTTGCAGCAATTGTTTTGCACAATACAACTGTCAGTGCATCGGATGAGGAGCCTGAAACAGACAACACTGTATTTTTTAGGAGAGGGGTCCACAAAGAAATTCCAGTACCTACAGAAAATGAAGCCACTAGGAGTCACAATACAGTGAGAGCATTATTTACTTACACAAGACATACAGTTACAAAAAACTAAATAAATTTGCTACACATCAGTTTGAAAACCTCATTTTCTTTCGTTTCCTCCTGTTGTTCTTCAATTTGTCGACTTTCAGTGTTACTTCTCTTATTTCATTTTCCTGAAGCATGCACTTTTATGTTTGTGCTGGAGGTACTCTAATTATCTTTTGTAAAACAGTCGTTTCTTATCAAAAACATTTTCAGTTTTTTTTTAAAATTAATGTATTAAGCTGCTGTTGTTGTTGTTATTATTATTTTGGGGACACAGGCTGACACTGTACATTCTGTAACAGAATCCTGCATGCATGTTGCACATCTATCTACAGAGACTATTTTTAGTTTAAAATGTGCTGTATTGCTTCACAGTTAACTCACACTATCATTCTTACCGGCTCAATATAAACACACTGTCTCTCTTATTTTCACTATCATCGAGGGGAAAAAACATTTTCGTTTGAAGGTAGAGTCATCTCCCCATTTACTGATATAGCAAATTAACTCCAACCTTTGGTGTTCTTTACATTTACTTTAATATCTATATAATTCTGCAAGCCACCTTCTGGTGCACAGCAGAGAGAAACTTTTATCACTAGTAGTCATTTTCCACTGCAAATGCATCAAAGGAAAAAGGCCTATCTATACGCCTCTGTAAGAGCCCTAAATGTCTCTTATCTTGTTTTCACAGTCTTTATACAGTAGTAGAATCATTCTGCAGTCAGCTGCAAATAGCACTTTCTAATTTTCTAGATAGTGTTTTGTTTTCTACCAGGGATTTCCATTTAAGTCCGTGAAGCAACTCTAATAGATGCTCATTCAACCAGTTGGGAACAAATTCACCAACATGCCTCTGAATTGCTTCAATGTCTTCCTTAAATTTCACATGATGGTGATCCAAAATACCTCTGCAGTATTCAAGAATGGGTCACACTAATATTTTATACGCAGCAGTTTACTTTATACAACAGCTACAATTTCTCAAAATTCTTCCAATGAACTGAAGTAGACCATTGTCTTCCCTACTACCATCCCTATGTTCTGTTTCAATTTGATACAGGTGACTGTAAAACAGTACACCATTAAGTACTAGAACATTACAGGACTGTTTTTCCTATTCAGCTGCATCAACTTGCATGAATGTATCAGAATAAGAAATAAACAAGGACATTATGAATAATATTATAAACTACATTTTACGCAGAAAATTTGTCTCAAGAAATTAATCTGAGCATACAAACCACTGCATAAAACTTTGGGATGAAAATCCTCATTGTCGTCACAGGGATTAGAAACAACACTAAATTGTGGGTTCAAGGCTGCAATCAGCTTTTGTCCACTTTCTGTTACGAGCAGACCAATGAAATTTCCAACTCCAGTTTAATGCATTTCAACACTGAAATGTTCAACAGTGTTTGCGTGAGTTGAGTTTACACAGAATACAAGATGTGATCGAAAAGTAGCGAGAATTTTTTTAATTTCGCAGACTTCAGATTTAAAACAAAAATTATCTTGTTGGAATGCCTCTTCCTGATGTATGCTTGCATTTTGAGCTGTTTTGAGTATTTATTTAGTGTTGATAGTCAAAAAGGTTATATGCGTGAGTGCTCGGTGAATTTTTACTTTCACGAAAAATGATTCAAAGAATATAAATTAAATTTGCTTGGAAAAAATGGACTAAAGTATAGCACTATATTCAAAATGTTGATTGTGACTTTTGGCGCATCTACTATAAGAGTTTATGAGTGATATAAGCGTTTCAATGAGAGTCAAGGTATGTTGAAGACAATGATCGCACCGGACAACCTAGCATATTAATTACAGGTGACAGTGATGAAGAAGTAAGGAAAATGGTTCTGAAAAAACACCGAATCACCATCAGAGGTTGCTGATGATGTCACCATATTCTCTGATTCAAGCCAAACAATTTTTTCGGATGTTTTGGGCACGAAGCATGTAGCAGCAAAGCTTGTGCTGAACTTGTTGAATTTCAGCCAAAAATGACACTGTGTAGACATCACTCAGAAATTGCGGAATGAAAGTCAACAATGACCCAAAACTTCTAAAGAAGGTTGTAAGAGGTAACGAAATGTGGTTATATGGGTATAACATCAATACCAAGGCCCAATAGTACCAACGGAAACTGCCTGATGAGTCAAGACAAAAGAAAATTCGACAAGGTCAATTATATGTGAAAGTTCTTCTGACTGTTTTCTTTGACTACAGTGGGGTAGTGCATCATGGTTTCCCACCTTATGGTCATCCAGTCAAAAGGAATACTTCTTGGACGTTATGTGCCATTTGCGTGCAGCAATCCATTGAAAATGACCAGAATTATAGCAAAAACACTCATTGAAAGTATATCGAATTGATTCTCCAGTTCACACCTAATGCTTGTTCATTATTTTTTGGCAAAGAAGGAAACCGCTACATTGCCTCAGCCATCACATTCACCAGACATGGCCCCCCTGCGACTTCCTTCTATTTCCGAGGCTGAAGAGAACCATGGAAGGACATTGTTTCACCGCCAATGACAAGACAAAACCAGAATCGCTGAAGGAGCTGAACACTATAATGAAAAGAGTGCTCCAGAAGTGCTTCCAAGATTCGAAAAAGTGCTGGCACAAGTATATATCATCTGAGCGTGAAGGGAACTAAGTTGTTGATGAACACACATTATTCAAGAAAAACAAAAATTCTGTTACTTTCTGATCACACCTGTATGTAACTACACAAAGATGAAATACAATAACTGTAAAGTGCACCTTAAAATGTACAAATGTTTTCTTGGTCCATTGCTTTATACAGTCATAATGCATTTTTCAACTTAACCAGACAAATTCACAATTTGTCCATACATTCTGTGAATGTAACTAATAAGCAACTTCTTTCCATATTTCTTTTTTGTTGGCAATTCTCACTTTGTCAGTTCCTTTTGCTTGTCTTTATGCTGACCTGCTGCAGTTTCCAGCAATAAATCTGAAGTTTGAAGAGCACACATTTTTCTGCCAATTTTCTTCCTTCCATCTTTACAACATGCAATCTCTAATAATAAATACTGTGTATCTACAATGTATGATTAATAAGTGTGGTCAGAGAATGATAAACTTGTCGATTAGTGGTGTTGCAGACCATTTCATGCTACTTTCACTCAACACTGGACCTTTTGTTACACAATAGAATGGATTCCTGAACTGAGGTCAGTTTCTGACCTGACCTGAGCTCAAATGTGTGTTTGCACACTCAGCCACAGAAGTGATGAACATTCAGATCTGTTTGGAATTGGAGCCTGCCAAGGAAGTTATAACAAATCACAAATGCAATAGTCACCCAAAAAATATGACTAAATCAAACTTCTACTAAATCCAGAAGTTATTGCTGCAGTAGATTATGCCCTGAATTACGCCTTTTTTATTTACACAGAATTAGGCTGTGTTCATATAACCTACATAACAAACACATTTTCACTGTTATCATGGTGAAAATTTTATAATTATACTATTATACCAAAGGAGGCATGTTAAAACTTAATACCTTTCCTGCATGAGCATACAAAACTACATTATCCAAAGAACTATTTAGCTATAAACACACACAACATATTATCCTTCATTTTGTTATGTTTTATACTGTGTGTTGAATGCTCACTGAGTACACAGTTTCAAGATTAAAGAAAGATGGAGGCTAGGAAACTATTCTGTTGTGAAAATACTGGTATAAATTTTGAAGAAATCATTTGGCACTACTCTGATATAATAGAGAGAGGAATGAATAACAATCCACACACCAAAAGTAAAATCTTCAGAGTTGTTGGTCTATGAGGGCTATTCAAAAAGTAAAATGACTTTTCAAACTGCATGGGCAACGTACATTTGATAATTGATTTTTTTATGTTGGTACACATGTCCCGAACATATGTTCACAATTTCAAGTGTACAACGTACTTCATTTGTTTTTGACAGATAGAAAGGCTAGACGTGTTTCAGCATTCTCAGGAATTTTCGATTATTAAAAAAAAAAAAGAAGCAAAGAATCTGCATCAAATTTTGTGTGAAAATGGAATCAAGTGCTCTAAAACACTTGAAAAGTTGACTATGGCATACGGTGAGTCTGTTTTAAGTAAAAAAAAAATTTACAAGCGGTATAAGCCCTTTTGAGATGACCAAGAAGATGCCAATGATGAACCTCGGTCTGGATGCCCCAGCACATCAAAGACAGATGATAATGTTGAAGCTGTGAAGAAAGTTGTTTTGGAAAATTGTCGAATTACCATAAGAGAAGTCACAGAGGATGTTGGCATATTGGTCGGCTCATGTCGTGCAATTTGCTCAGATGTTTTGGGCACAAGACGTTATCTACATCTGCATATATACTCTGCTAGCCACCAAGCGGTGTGTGGTGGAGGGCACAATTTGCGCCGAAGTCCTATTTCCCCCCTCTGTTCCACTCACGGATTGCGCGAGAGAAAAACGACTGTCTGAACGCCTCAGTACGAATTCTCATTTCCTTTATCTTTGAATGATGATAATTACACGATTTGAAAGTTGGTGGTAATAATATATGCACTACATCCTCAGCAAAGATTGGATTTCGGAATTTAGTGAGCAGCTCCTTCTGTTTAGCGCGTCATCTATCTGCAAGTGTGTCCCATTTCAAACTTTCTATGAGATTTGTAACGCTCTCGCGATGGTTAAATGTACCAGTCACGAATCTTGCCACTCTTCTTCGGACCTTCTCAATCTCCTGAATCGGACCCAACTGGTAAGGGTCCCATACAGACGAACAATACTCTAAGACTGGACGAACTAACGTATTGTAAGCTATTTCCTTTGTTGAAGGACTGCATCGCTTCAGGATTTTACCAAGAAACTGCAATCTAGAGTTTGCCTTACCCGTTACTTGTGTAATCTGATCATTCCATTTGAGATCATTTCGAATAGTCACACCCAGATACTTGACTGATGTTACCGCTTCCAAAGACTGATCATTTATTTTGTACTCATACATTAATGGGGATTTTCACCTTGTTATACACAGCAGGTTACACTTACTAATATTGAGAGATAACTGCCAGTCATTACACCACGTATTTATTTTCCGCAAATCCTCATCGATTTATTCACAACTTTTGTGCGATCCTACTTTCCTGAAGACTACAGCATCATCGGCAAACAGTCTAAGGCTGCTGTCCATAAAAGTCAACCAGATCATTTAAGTAAATCGTAAAAAGCAGAGGACCCATTATGCTGCCCTGGGGCACACCTGAACTTACTCTTGTTCCTGTTGAAGTTACCCTGTTCAGGACGACATACTGCTCCCTGCCTGATAGAAAACTTTCTATCCAAACACATATGTCATTGGATAGACGGTAAGCGCACACTTTTTGTAGGAAGCGACAGTGCGGAACTGAGTCAAATGCCTTTTGAAAGTCGATAAATATGGCATCAACCTGAGAGCTGGTATCTAGAGCCCGTTGTATATCATGCACAAAGAGGGCCAGCTGTGTCTCGCATGACCGCTGTTTCCTAAAACCATGTTGGTTTCTGCAGATGAGGTTCTCAGAGTCTATAAAGGTCATTATGTCTGAACACAAAATAGGTTCCATGATTCTACAACAAATCGATGTCAGTCAAATTGGCCGGTAATTATGTGCATCCAATTTTCTACCCTTTTTACAGATTGCTATGACCTGGGCCTTCTTCCAGTCCCGTGGAACTTTCCGCCGTTCCAATTATCTCTGATAGATGACAGATAAAAATGGTGCTACACTACTGGCCATTAAAATTGCTACACCACGAAGATGATGTGCTACAGACGCGAAATTTAACCGACAGGAAGAAGATGCTGTGATACGCAAATGATTAGCTTTTCAGAGCATTTACACAAGGTTGGCTCCGGTGGCAACACCTACAACGTGCTGCCATGAAGAAATTTTCCAAGCAATTTCTCATGCACAAACAGCAGTTGACCGGCGTTGCCTAGCGAAACATTTTTTTTAATGTCTCGTGTAAGGAGGAGAAATGCGTACCATCACATTTCCGACTTTCATAAAGGTCGGATTGTAGCCTATCGCGATTGCGATTTATCGTATCACGACATTGCTGCTCGCGTTGGTGGAGATCCAATGACTGTTGGCAGTATATGGAATCGGTGGGTTCAGGAAGGTAATACGGAACGCCGTGCTGGATCCCAACAGCCTCTTATCACTAGCAGTCGAGATGCCAGGCATCTTATCCGCATGGCTGTAACGGATCATGTAGCTATGTCTCGATCCCTGAGTCAACAGACTGGGACGTTTGCAAGACAACAACCATCTGCATGAACAATTCGACGACGTTTGCAGCAGCATGGACTATCAGCTCGGAGACCATGGCTGCGGTTATCCTTGATGCTGCATCACAGACAGGAGTGCCTACGATACTGTACTCAATGACGAACCTGGGTGCATGAATGGCAAAATGTCATTTTTTCGGATGAATCCAGGTTGTGTTTACAGCATCATGATGGTCCCATCCGTGTTTGGCGACATCGCGGTGAACGCACATTGGAAGCGTGTATTTGTCATCGCCATACTGGCGTATCACCTGTAATGATGGTATGGGGTGCCACTGGTTACACGTCTCGGTCACCTCTTGTTCGCATTGACGGCACTTTGAACAGTGGACGTTACATTTCAAATGTGTTACGACCCACGGCTCTACCCTCCATTCAATCCATGCAAAACCCTACATTTCAGCACGATAATTAGTGATGGGATGGCGAGGCGTGGCGACTCGAGCGCACCGAGAATTTGAGCCTCTAGTTCTCAAGCAATTCTCGAGAAGCTCACGAGAAACGGCTCGGCGGCATGTGCCGCCGCGCACCAGTTGGCTGCGACAACAAACACGCTCGCTGTGCTCGTAACTAGTATGTCTCAGGTTTCATTCGAGTAAAGTTGTTATTCAAATCAATATGGACACTTGAAAACCAACGTCATGGTGCTGGCAATACTTTACGGAGGATGGAGATAACGTTACTTGCAACATTTGTCGCAAAAATCTCCGTAATGTATCAAAAAATACAACGGGCACGATTAGACATCTTAAACTGCACAATTTATCGAGCAATAAAACAGCTACGTCCGTAGATACAGAATCTCATTCTTCCAATAGTGCGAGGCAGACAAAGTATCCAGGTACGTGTGGTACAAAAGGTGAATTCCGTGCAAAAGTTCAGATAGTGTCCGAAGCGGTCTATCACGCTCAAAAAAACATTGATTTTTTAATCATTCTCCGATAATCTACAACATACCCCAAAATCAAACCTATACAATCCTAGCTTTTACACGATACGATATGTAATTTTATTGAACTAGTTGTCGAGCAGAACGTATCCCCCCCGCTGGAGCACTGATCTAAATCTTACGTTTCTCTTCATAGGGGGAAGTAAACGGCAACAACAGCTAGTTGAAGCACCAGTGGCCATGATAACAGACGATTTTCAACCGCTTTCAATCGTCGAGGACACTGGTTTTCGACGTTTTGTTTCACTGTTGGACCCACAATACTCGAAAAAAGTTGCGCCTCATGATTGAGGACGATTACCATAAACAGAAAGAGGCTGTAAACTTGGCCGTGGAAGACTCTACTTGTGTTTCTTTAATGACCGATATTTGGACCTCACTCAATAGTGAGGCATATATTGCTGTAACTGGTCATTTCATTAACACTAATTGATGTCTGAAAGCTTTAGCTCTCGAGACATTCCGTTTCCCGGAAAAGCATACAGCGCTAAATATTAGTGAGGCATTAGATAACGTGATTTCAAAATGGAACATTGAAAACGAAGTTGTAAGCATCACAACTGACAACGCCAGTAGCATGATGGCAGCCGTACAACTTATTCACAGTGGCAACACAGATATGCAACGTGTGCCTTGTTTAGCACACACCATCAATTTAGTTGTGAAAAGTTCTTTGGACAGCAACAGTGAGCTCTGCATAATGCGGGTAAAGGCCAAAAAAATTGTTAGCTATTTTAAAACAAGTTGCAATGCTAATGAAAAACTCCATGAGATCCAGGATCTAATGAGAAAGCCTGTTCATAAATTGATTCAGGAAACGGAAACCCAATGGAACAGTACGTTTTATATGCTGCAACGTCTAGTGGAGCAAAAGGAATGCATTGCGGCCTGTTTATCAACTTTGCATTCAGGTGTAGAGAACCTCACAGCTGACGAGTGGCGAATTTTGAGCGAATGTTTATGTATACTACAGCCATTTGAAGTGGTAACAAGTGAAATCTCAACGGAAAACTATACCTCTCTTTCGAAAGCTATTCCAATAATCAGACAGCTAATCATAACTGTATTCAATGGGAAGTGGGCTACCACGACAGCGCAAGAGCTACAGCAACATCTGCACAACTCACTAATAGCCCGGCTAGGATTAAAAGAAACAACCAAAGTACAAGCCGTTGCCACAGTTCTCGACCCAAGATTCAAAAGGTTACCATTTACGAATCCCATTCATTCAAAACATGCAGTTGCAAGCCTAATTGCAGAGTGCACAAACGTGGTAGAGATCATATGATCTACTCATTCGGCTGCTAACGACACTAGCCATGCGTACCATTTCGTACAAAATGCCAGTAGTTCCTTATGGGCTTCTTTCGATGAACAGGTTTCCAATAAAAATCTAATGAAAAACGGTTGTGATAGCATAGACCTGGATGTACATCGATATTTGGAAGAACCGTACCTACAACACACAGATAATCCTTTACACCACTGGAAAAAAAAAAAAAAAAAAAAAAAAAAAAAAAAAAAAAAAAAAAAAACAGAACAGTTACCCAGGTCTAGCTGTCATGGCAAAAAAATATCTTGCAATACCTGCAACTTCTGTTCCCAATGAAAGAATATTTTCGAAAACAGGACTACTTATAAACAAACAAAGAAGCAGACTAAAAGGCCAATTGGTTAATAAAATCATATTTCTACACAAAAATAGACGGCAGTGTAGCAATGGGGTGTAAAAATGCCTTCTGCTAAACAACTTTTGTTTCCTTTCTTTCTTCAGTAAGTAAACGCATGTATGCAGTTTCTGTATATAAAAGGCTATAGCACTTCTCTTTTACGTTGAAGCATGCATGCATACATGCAGAATGTTCAAGGTAATGTATTTTGTAAGAATAAAGCTTCTGTTTTATGCGAATTCTGTGCTTTGTTTTAAACAACAATTCTATGATTTTTGTCTTATGAGGCATATACTAATACTTCAGTACACATTAATAACAGTAGTACAGCTGATGTCAATCATAGAATTTCAAAGTTTTCCGAGCACGTACTTACGACGAGTAAGACCGTTGCGGCTCAGTGCTTCGTGTACTAAAGGTTTGCGCAATTTCTCAGAGAGCGCAGCACTGTCAACTTCTCGAGCGTACCCGAGAAATTCGAGAAATTCTCGAGAAATTGCCTTTGGGTCGCGCGTTTCTCGAGCGCAATCATAGCCCATCCCTAACGATAATGCACGACCGCATGTTGCAGGTCCTGTATGGGCCTTTCTGGAGACAGAAAATGTTCGACTGCTGCCCTGGCCAGCACATTCTCCAGATCTCTCATCAATTGAAAATGTCTGGTCAGTGGTGGCAGAGCAACTGGCTTGTCACTATACACCAGTCACTAGTCTTGATGAAATGTGGTATCGTGTTGAAGCTGTACCTGTACAACCCATCCAAGCTCTGTTTGACTCAATGCCCAGGCGTATCAAGGCCGTTATTACGGCCAGAGGTGGTTGTTCTGGGTACTGATTTTTCAGGATCTATGCAGCCAAATTGTGGGAAAATGTAATCACATGTCAGTTCTATTATAATATATTTGTCCAATGAATACCCATTTATCATCTGCATTTCTTCTTGGTGTAGCAATTTTAATGGCCAGTACTGTATATTTGTAGCATAGTCAACATAAAATCTTACGGAGATACCGTCTGGGTCAGATGCCTTTCTGGCGTCTAAGGATCTTAACTATTTTACAATCCCAGGGACACTAAACACTATGTCAGCCATCCTTTCGTTCGTTCGATAACTAAAAGGAGGAATGGTGCTGCAGTACTCTATCGTAGACAAGTTTCTGAAAGCTAGGTTTAGAGTTTCAGCCTTCTGTTTATCATCATCAGTTACATTACCCATACTGTCAGCAAGAGAAGGTATTGAATTATCTGTAGCATTCATAGATTTTACGTGCAACCAAATTTTTTTGGGGTTATTTTAAACTCTGCAGATAAAATATCTGCTTTCAAATTCGTTAAAAGAGTCTCTCATTTTCCTTCTGACAGCTGCTTTCATTTCACATAATTTCTGTTTGTCAGCGGGGCAGTGACTACGTTTAAAACGACTGTGCAAAATTCTCTGCTTTCTCAGCAACTTCCTGATGTTCGTTGTTCCCAAGTGGATCCTATCCCTCCCGTACACTTTTGCTAGGCACATACTTCTCTAGCACATGGTGGACAATACCTTTGAATTCCGACTAAAGATGCTCAATATCTTTGTGTCCCACGGTGAATGCTTGGAGCTGACTATGAAGACATATGCCACTTTTATTTGCTTTCCCAAACAAGAAAACCCTATGCTGTGTTTTTTTTAACAACTTCCACTGACATAGAAGCCACAACATTATGGTCACTAACACCTTCTTCTAGATTAACTTCCTCAAAAAGGAAAGGTCTGTTTGTCGCTAAGATATCTAGTATGTTCCCATCTTGAGTTGGTTTTCTAACCAATTGCTCAAGGTTGTATGCTGAGAGCGCTCCTAGAATAACTTCAACGAATCTTTGCTTCTGCCCCCTGTGATAAACGTGTAATTTTCCCAGTCAATGGATGCTAGATTAAAGTCTCCACCTATAACTAATGGATAATTTGGATATTTAGTTCCTATGTACTAAAGACTTTCCCTGAAATGTTCTGCGATGTTTGTTGCGGATGCTGGTGGTCTATAAAAACATCATAATACAATGGTCAATCCTTGTCCGATTGTCAACTTTATCCAGACTACTTCACAGTCCGACGCAGTATCGATCTCAACTGCGTTTAAACAACTTTTAACTGCAATGAACACACCACCTCCCGTAGCATCAGTCGTATCCTTCCTAAACATTGTCCAATCAGAGTTCAAAATTTCACTCCTTTTTATGTCTGGTTTCAACCAGCTTTTGGTGCCTAATACAATATTGGCACTGCTACTGTTTATTTTGGAGATTAACTTGGGGATCTTGCTACAGACACTTCGACAATTTACTAACACGAGATTAAGCATATTTAAATCCTTTGGAATGACCTCTTTAGGCGAACTAACAATTTTTACAGTTGGCACACCCACATCAGTGTCATGAACTGGTAATTTTTCGGGCCAGCGGTTTGTTTCCCATGGGGAGGAACGTAATCTAAAAAACCCCCATGTGCACGCCACAAGTACTGTGCTACCCATGTAGCTGCTTCCTGTGTGTACTGCAACCCTGATCTATCAAGGGGTGTTCTACAACCTTCCACCCCCATAGCGTAGGTCGAGGAATCTGCAACCATTTTTGTCACAGTCAACCTAGCCTCTGGTTAAGATTCTCCACTCAACTCCAAACCAGAGGCTCCCGGTCCACCCTGGGTACGATGCTGCAGATCGTCAGCTTGGCTTCCACTTCTCAAGAGATGGAGGCTGCCTTCACCAATTTAGCCAGCCGTTGGAAGGACCCAAGGATTTCCTCAGAACCCCGACGACAGACATCGTTGGTGCCGACATGCGCAACAATCTGCAGCTGGCTGCATCCTGCACGCTCGATAGCCGCTGGAAGAGCCTCTTCCACATCCAAGACAAGGCCTCCTGGCAAGCACACCGAGTGAACATTGGACTTCTTCCCTGCCCTAGCCGCTATGTTCCTGAAGGGCTCCATGACCCGCCTAACATTGGAGCTCCCAATAAATAACAAACCCCCTACCCCCATGTGCCTGTCCGGACCTTGCTGAAGGAGCAGCCACTATCCTGTCAGAAGGTGCAGTCTGATCTGGCTCATGGTAATTGTCAATCTCAGTTGTGACATGTCATATTACATACAATGTGAAGAGACCCTGGTGGTGGAATACACGTTTTTGAATTTGCAGTGTTTACTATAAAATCTAATTTGTCTACAGATAATGAGACATTACTCTCGGTATTATAGTGTTAATACATAGATATAATGTGCATTATAAAATGAATTTTAATAATTAATTGTCAATTGCTAATAATGTTAAATTGGTACATACATAGGACACACATTTTGATTGTGATGTGAATGAAGATTGCAATGGATATGGTTTGAAACAGAATAATTCATTCTTGAAAGATGACAGCATATTTTATTCCATGAATACACATACACAATATGGCAAGTAACAACACTGAAACTTTGTACATTCTTGTTGAGATTCACAGTCCCCCGTATATTCAGACAATGTGCTAACTGCCTTAAAAACTGTAAAAATCTCATCTGCATCACTGTTCACATAAACAGCCTTTTTATGTATGTGCACTATACTTTCTAAACTTCCATTGTCCCGTGATACCACAAAGAATGATTTCCACTTGAACAAAATCAGAGCAAAACATCTGCTCAGCAAGAAACTAAACGAATTTAAAATTACAATAATGACGATAAAACAAAATGGGAATCTTGTTACATATAAAAGACTTTATATTTTGTGCTTTTTTCATGTAATTCAACAACCAGTGCGTAGTAAAACTTCATATTGTGCCAAAACGGAAGACGTTCAGTTATTCACTTTTAAAATTAACAATGAGACTTCATATATATGATGACAGATAATATTATGAAGACAGCATTTTTGTGTGCAGCAAAATCTGTATGAACACAGACTGTATGAAACTATCTGGCAAACAGATTATTATAATTATTATTATTATTATAATTACTATTATCATCCTTATTAATATTACTGCAATCAAATTGATTATGAAAGTGCCTTCTCCTTATGATATTGAGCAGATTAAAATACTGTTCATATCTTTGGTTGTTCAGTGCAATTCTGTAATCTGCAGTTGCCAGAAAACTTCAATAAAAATTCCACTTACTCAATACAAGAAAGTAAATTTCCAAATTGAACATTATTCCCAACTTTCAGAAACACATCTATAAGATTGTTTATCTTCCAGCAACACACAATACAAAATGCCCAGAATTTCTGGACCAGCAATATGATAATATGAAGTGATATCACTAGGAAGGCTACACTTCTAACTTCCAAACTAAAATTGTGTATTATACATCTAAAAAGAAGATCCTCACTTGCAAAAGCTCTTGAGGACTACTGGACAAATAATCACAAAGCAGAATACACATTACAGTATTTGTCTCCCTAAATCTAACCTATATAGATTTTAACACATACATCTGAGGTTTTCCACATTTCATTCATACACATTTTCAACAATCACACATACTTATTTACTTACTGACATTCATACAATGAGATTAAGAGAGCTTCAGTGGAAATCTGACTTTAATTTGTAGATGTATAAACACTGATTTTTAAAAAGTATTCAAACCGATATGTCCGTTTCTGATCTACAGTCCCTATAAAACCGTCAAAGGGACTTTCGAAAAGCAAATGCCCATAAATAGCAGTTTATGTGACTTTTGACATTATGAAATGGTACTGCAAATATAGGAATAGGCAAATACTATATTAGTTGTCTGACACTTTTATAGATTTGAAATAAATATTTACAAGTCTCATATCTCGACAATAATATCAATCTTCGTAGCATCATTACACTTATGACAGACAACTATAGTATTTTCAATGTTTCATTGCGTGAACAATATGTTGTGATGCAACTTCTTCTGAAGCCCTGTATGAGTCATACATGAGTGGATACCGAAAAATATATAAAATATGACATAACTATCAGATTTCACTTTCAGTGCTTGAGAACATTTACACTGTCAGTACTTACTGGTTCATTCATCATTAGAAGTTTGAGTGTATCACATTTAACTTAACTCTACTAGTTGAGTATAGTTAAAATATCAGTTTCTGCTGACACTATTACAAACAGTGAAGCTCCAACTGGTTGTACTGCAATCAATTTAATTAATTTTGAATGAAAAAATGCTTGCTTAGTGAAAGAAAACTGCAAAATTAAAGCTATGTGTCACACTTGACTCAATAAATTTAATAAACTGAATAGGCTAGTTAAGTAACATGTTCCCACATGTGTAAAATATGATTTTCAACAGTAAAATTAAACGAGTCAATTCATGAAATCGTAACAGTGTAATTTAGAAAATTATACCACAGCATGATATAAAACAGAAATTTTAAGGCTAATTTTTGTGGCTAACTGAACTGAAGGTAACAATCTGTCAAAAAATATTTGGGTAATTTATGTGCCTTGACTGAAGTCTGTCTTAACAATGATAAAAATAACATAATTTGGAAAGTCACTACTTATTCAGAGAACCAATAACTAAAAACTTGTCAACAAGTATTAAAATTATTTTTAATGCACTAGATAAGGTCTGAAAAGTCCCATAAAGTAAAAATACATGATTCACAGAAATTTAAATGCGTAAACTTTATAAATATAAAGTTACATATTTGATTAAACTTTCTGTTGACCAGAAATTAAACTCTTAAATCATGTTACTTTAAAAGTCAAATTACCTTCCACTTCCTTAAAAAATACAACCACTACAGCTTCAGTTCACTGTTTCAATGGGGACATGGGGATATGTTCTATACTACAAAACTACTTTTGGTGTTTCATTCTGCTACAAGAGAGCATTGCTCACCCTTGTATTTGGAAATAATACATTAATGTAACTGTTGCTTTGTGTTAAAAACAATCATTAAGAATGATGTCATTTGCAAATTTGTAAATAATTTAAATAAAGCACCCCTTGTGTTACTACAGAAAAACTGGCAGTATTATAACTTTGTAGCAAGATCTTGTGAAATGCATTTCAACAACTGAATCCAGAAGGTTCTTAAATTTAATTTGTGACAAAAAAGTTGAAAGTTTAACATGTCCCAATTACATCCAAGCTCTGCATTTGCAAAGTTAATGTGACTACCATCTGCCTCTGATTATAAAACCAGTACTGGAAGACTGGTAGGTATACAATATAAATTCACATAAACATAGACTGTTTATCATTAAATGAACTATTAACAGTCACTTAAAATGGACAATACATTTCAAAAAAATAATAAAATAAAACAATACTTATTTACAAAACTCTTGAAAATAGCAATGAACATTCCCACAGCATTACAAAACTTTTTGTAATGTTTCATAGCCAATCACTATTATAACGTACATTAACGGAAAAACCGTAAAAATACCACACAGCATCATTTATTGCATGAACAATCCCCAATGATTTTTCATTTTCCCATTCTGGACATGCTATAAAAAATCTCTTTCTAATAAAGCACTTTCCTCCAGAAACAATCCAACAATTGAAAAACCGGAAGCAATTTTTAACACCACCTAAAAATGTAAGAAATAAGGTGATAACTGTTAACATTGCATGGAGAAACTGTTGTCATTTGAAGATTCGGTTAGGTATTAACCCTGAGCAGAACATTCCCTTTGCTATGTTTGTGTTTTGCTGTCAATACTGCCAATTTCACATTAGTGTAGTAACTTTAGGGCTTATTTGGTTTCCTTCATGCACAGTTTGTGATATGAAATATCTGGAATATGTAAATGTTTCAAAATCCAGAAATATTTATGCTCTATCTCATTCATATGAACAGCAACAGAAAATAAAATATGAAGGAAAACACTTGAGTAGCAGCCATATGCTCATAACGCTGTATGACTATAACTAAAGCTAGCTGCCAAGCTACATTACAATCTTCTTCAAACAAGTAGAGCAATAAGTTTTTAATGTCATGAATCAACTTCTTCATCCATATATTTCTTCATAATTTCCACACAAATGTGAATGCTGGTGGTAGTGATGACGCGTGAACGTTGAGGCAAGTGAATTGTTGTCATGTATGTTAAGATAATGAATATGAGATGCGGCTCTTCCTAGCCAAAAAGTCTTCAGTAAGGTGCAAATCTGTTGTAGCCACTTCTATAGACAGCAGCCTGAAACAAAGCACGTACTATATTGAAGAAGTTCATGAAGTGTTAAAACTGACAAGCACAAACAACTGACAATCTGATAACAATTTGTAGAAGAGCTGAATTTGAAATGGTTTACACACAGTCTAAATCAATAAATATAAGGCAGCAAATACACTTTCTATCTGCAGATGACACACACATATCATTTTATAGATCATGAACTCATTTGAACCATGTCATAAAAATAAATAAATAAACAAAGGAAGAATTTACCCCATAACCCGCTACAGGACCTATGCTGTGCCCAAGGTAAGGATCTGCATATTCACGACCGTATCTGTAACATCATTCAATTATAAGAATTAGCTATATTAAACAACATGCAGAACGAACATTCAAAATTTCTATAAACCATCTCATAGTGCATTAAAAACTGTTGCTAATAAATGGCTGTATTACGCTAACATAAGAAACAAACAGATTTTGGAAGGATACAGCTGCAGGAACATGGGGGGAAAATCCCTGAAAGGAAGACAATGAAGGGAAAGGAACACTGGAATCTCTTTCACAATAAAACATAAAAAACATGCATCAAAATTCCACCAACATCACACACGGTCAGGTTTCTGGATGGAAATTGGGCATTGCAGGTGTGATGTGAAGCTTCAATAGATGAGTCAAAGCATGGCTGTCGCATATCTGTAATCATTTACATCACCAGTTCGCAATTAAAAATGAACCTTCTGATACGCAGCATTTGGCAGCCATCTCACTCACCCCGCAACAGCGGCGTAACCGGCAACCGGTTGCGCAGCAGCTGCTGCAGCTCCATACGCTCGTGCTGCCACTGCTGTGTAGCTGGCAGCAGCAGCATAGCTCGCCTGTTGGGCAGTCGACAGGGGGGTTTTAAGCAGTGGGGCAGCCGCGGCGGCGGCAGCCTGTAACATTGTGATCGTACCACTTGCAATTTGCTGAATACATATGTTGCATTATCTCCTCTATCTGTAGATCGAAGGCTACACCGCACTCCTCTGCACATACTGTAGAATAATGAGCCTTGTGGCTGCTGAAAAACTTGACATAAAGCACTTTAAGATTTTTGTCAGTTTATGAGACATTCACACAACAATATTTCTAAAAACAAAAATGTTGTAAGAGAAACCTAGTATATTACAGAAGGCAAAAATCAAGGTAAAATAAGGAAAGCAGATTAGGGCTTAGCATCCCATTGGCAGCATAGTTATTAGAGACAGAGCACAAGCTCAGATTGTGGAACAGTGGGACAGAAAATCTGCCATGCCCTTTTGAACGGAACCACAGCATTTGCCTGGAATGATTTGGGGAAATCACAGAAAATCTACATCTGGATGACCGATTATGCATTTGAACTATCATCCTCCCCACTGCGGCAACTCATTCAGTAATAATCATGGGCATGATTAATCTAACCATATCAGTAACTTCAATTAACTATCTAATACATAAGATGTTACAAAACATAATGAGTTCCCAATAATAAATAAAATCACACCTTCAATCTAAAAATCTAAAACTTGGAGAGAAAATACTTTTACACTTACGTCAGACATAACATTAAGTATTTCATCAATAGATGCTGATTCCAGTTTCCTACAATGGTAACTTTTGGCAAAATCCCTTTTCCTATGACCTT
This sequence comes from Schistocerca cancellata, assembly GCF_023864275.1. NCBI lineage: Eukaryota > Metazoa > Arthropoda > Insecta > Orthoptera > Acrididae > Schistocerca > Schistocerca cancellata. Next base: position 614,363,674 of record NC_064626.1, read on the forward strand.
AATATAAACCTCCCTTATAAGGACGCAACGTGAACTATGCCATGAAAAAATGGAGCTCAGCACATTAACAGTAATTTGCAACGGAAATAAATATGAAATATAATTACATTCTAACAAATTCTGCCTTTACTATGTATACAAATATTGCTCTGCTTTTTGGAGAGCAGTTTAGTATGCAAAAGTTCTGATTAATATTTGGCATTAAAAACCTCCTAATGTCAAACGTGATTGAACAATAATTCTAGGAGACATCTTGCAAATATCAAAGGGGTTCCAAAAGCATCTCATATATTCAATTGAACAAGGAGGCAGAACATCTCCAAAGCACAGTTTTCCTGTAAAGAGAATATATTAATTGTGTAATTTCTTGTGACTCATTATTCTGCTTTTAACAGTTAAATACTAGCTTCCATCCTCAAGGGGAAAGGGGGAGGGGGGAGAGGTGCTGTATGAGGGACAGGGATTCTTATCTTTCACATTCCTTTTCCAGCTTGTTTCCCATCTGGCCTGGATGCATGCAACGATTTGTTGGGGAGAGTGTCATAGAGCCATCCTACCCTCACCTGAGGCAAGCCGGTCCACAACTGTTGTTAACTGGTCCACAATGTGCTGGATACTGGCACTGAGTGATGTCCTAATTGGTCCCACACATGTTCTATCAGGGACAGATCTTGGGATGTTGCTTGCTATATGAGTACCTCAATATTATGCAGGCATTTCATAGAAACAATGCCAGGTGTGGATGAGGATTTTCCTGATCAATAATGGCATCATATTACTGTTTCAACCACGGCTTGAAGTGACACCTGATGAGTCTCCATAACAGGGAATAACACCATGTGCCTCTCCAAACCAATGGTAGAAAGGGACTTCTCGCCGTGTCACCAACATGCTCACCAGCAACATTCATTCAAGGTGGTTCATAAATGTGTATCATCACTGAACACAATACAGCACCATTCACCAGTATCCATGCTTCCTGGTCTCAGCAACCCTAACACAACTGTGTGTGTTGTGACATTTATATCAGCCTACGCAAGTTTGTTCTCAGATGGCAGGTGCGTATGTGATCCTCCCTTGTTGTGGTCAGACATGGTCGAACGGAACCTTGACAAAGAGTAAGGCTGCTCCAGTTTCTTAAGACAGTGTTCCTCATCCAACACTACCTTTCGTCCACACATCAGAAAGACATCCTGCCACCCCAAGAGAGAGGTCAGGTTGGCACCTTTCAGTGAAAGTATATTACTGGATGAGTCACCATAAAAGTTAGAGATCCTTCCAATTCTTCAGACATTTGCAAAGAACTCCATGGTGGAAATGTACCTACATTTTACATTGTCAGATAAAACTTTCAGTATCTTCCTTCTACCCCAAGGCTTTGTTATTAATCATTTACTGCTTTCTGTTCCATCTTTTTTTCCAAGCTACTCGGTTTCTCTTCTATGTGCATTCTCTCTCTCTCTCTCTCTCTCTCTCTCTCTCTCTCTCTCTCTCTCTCTCTCTCTCTCTCACACACACACACACACTCACACACACACACACACACACACACACACACTCACACACTTGAGCCTGAACTGATGCTACCTTGACCTTGTTTCTGCACTTATGTAACCATGTGTGCACTATGCAACATAGCTCTAAGGTTACTATATTTCTGTGAGATTATACAGACAATGCACTCTTTCATGTTCAACAACGTCGCCAGGAGTTTGTGACCACCAAATTCTTACATTTCGGCTATTCACTTTATCTGCTAGTTGAGTTGTTCGGAAAAAGTGCCCTCTGCCATATCCCTGAAAACTGAAATCCGAATTGTGCACCTTCCATTATAGTTGCTGGGATACAATTGCTGCAGTAACTGCAACTTTTAAGGCTTCATATGCATGCATTGTTTCAGAATAATCTACATAATTGTCTGAAGTAGTTCGTGGTCTACACATCTCGGGTACTCTTCAGGGGGCTCCATGTGAATCTATCTCTTACACTTTTCATCAGATATGTTTAGCAACCAGTGCTCTTCCCTTTGCTAATGCAACCAACTTCCAAGAATTTTGTATACCTGTCATAAATCTGCTTGTGCAAAGGTGGCCTCCTACTAAAACGGCGACACAATGCATTTTGTTCTTGACCAATGGATTAACATCACGCAAATTCCAACACACAACAGTTCAGCTGTGTCAAAACTTGGAAACTTCCTCTATCCACTGACATGTTCAATGTATTTATATATTTTATACATAGTTTGTCTGCAATGAACAGCTGATATCTGTTCGCTGCTACAGTAACTAAAACCTAATACCAATTTAATACTGTGAATCAGTTTATGCACACGACAATGGTAACTTCTGAAAATTCTCAAAAACTCATTTTTATTTGCGTTGATATATACTGGAATTCGGGGTTATCCGTTCTTTGGCAGTAACGGTGAATGACAAATGCTATTGAGTAAGTCATCCACAACACGCATACTGGTAATTTACAATAATTTTTTTAAAATGTAGTTTTGTTTATGTCTAAAAATTTTCGAAAATATTGGATTTCACACATAGTTATACAATGAAATTAGAGAATAGCTGTTTCGAATGAGGATAGGTGCACTGTTCTCAGATTTTTTAAAAGAGCAGAAGTAAGTATAAGACTACAACTGGCGATAACGGTATGAGTTTATCATGGCACTTGCAAATGTTCAAAATTTCACAATATTTAAAAATGTATATGACTACTGATACAATCAATGAAATATTATGCAGAAGCAACATGAACATTAAAATATGTGAATCTAGAACTTCAAGTTCGGCACACTAATATGGTACATATGGTCTCGCACAACAGAAAATTCCACAGTCTGCTTTTATATATAAATAAATATGTGAATTGCAAGGATATTTTACTTAGCTGATTTTGTGACAACTTGTACATTGGTGCACCGAAGGTGAACACTGCAACATCAGTTTACCTCAGTCAAAAATTGCAAAAATATGCAGCACCAACAATGCACACATTTTGTCTGGAGCAGCTAGCAATGTTGTTAACTGATTAAGAGTGAAGACAATTATAGTGCAACCCCTAAAATGGAAAATATGGTGTGGCAGAAAAAGGGCACACGGCATCTAAAAGCAATTAAAATGGAGTAAACAGATGAACGAGGGATCCCAAAAGTAATTTAAAACCTTAAATCTGAGAACAATGAATACATCTATGGAGAAAATGAAGAACCCACTCAATTGTCAGTGAATAGTCTACCAATATTAGAGCCAAGAATTTGGAAGACCATCCTTAAGTTGGAGGGACAGGACATGGGGGTATTATGCCAGGATATGAACTAGTGTCCGTAAGGCTTCGCATCCACAGTTTGGTCATGGCTCATTACATAAAACTGATGTGGCAGCAACATAGGGTAATGGATTCCTTCTGGGAGGAATGGAAGAAGCAGCGCTATGTGTGGGAGGAATGGAAGGATGAGCGCCATGCGGCAGTTGTCGCCTTGATAGTGTGGAGTTTATGAGTGGAGCTAGTAGTCCACTATTCAGATGTTCTATTACCAAGTGAGCAGAGACATTATTTGCACCCACAAGTCTGCATCTGAGATCATCCAAGCAAATGTGCAGAAAATAATCACTCCTGTAGCCAAACGATATGTCAGTTCATTTCCTGGGGTATACATATGAACCTGGGACCCGCAAATACTTCTGAAGCCAACTTGCACATGCAAAACCATAACCAACTTTGTCATTGCATGTCGAATGTGTGTACAAGTGAAAACTGAACGGAATAGCCATCTGAGAATGGTAGTATCAGCATTATTCGTATGGCCACATTAGAGGTTCATCCAAATGAGAGGACTGAGTACACACCATGCGGGGTGCTGAGAGGCAACTCTGCTGGTTGTGAAACAAAATAACACTGATAGGTAGGCATCTAACAGACTCTGGCCACCATAGCTCGCCAGTTGCTGGTATCTGACCCCCCGTGGAGGAAACAGCTCCCAATGGGCGGCCATCTACAGGGACTGTACAGAAGACTCCAGTTGCCGCAACTGCTGTGATGTACCAAGATTAAAAAGTTCATTACTGATGGTGCTTCTGACCTGTAGACAACACATCCCTAGTACAGTCAGGATAAAATTGAAACTTTATGAAGTCACAGAACTACTATGTGGTCTGCGTCCCAGGAGGTGCTGTTACGGTATCAAGCTTTTGCATGCTGTTTGTCTTGAGTTGGGTTCAATGGTTTAATATGTTGTTGTTGTTATTTAGTTAAAGTATTTATTTATTTGTTATAAATAAATATTCATTATGTGTGTCTTATTTTAATTATTGGCTTTGTTATTGGTTTTAGTTTAGCTAAGTTCCTGATTTCCTTTCGTCTTTGCTCCCCTGAAAACCTGGAAAATATCAATATTTTCGCTTTAAATACCACAGGAGAGCAAGAGATGTATCTGCAGTGGCGATCCTGCGGAAATTCCTCATCATTATCTGCTCCACCTGAAATCTTTCAAATCTTTACTCTCTACGCACATCATTCAGCACAACTGTGTGCTATGTTGTTTGAAGAGTCTGGATGATAGGTCCAACAATTTAGTAAGTTAAAGTTTATTAATTCGGAGATAATCTCTTGATGCATTCTGTCCATGGAAAATGCATTTCGTACTGTCATTCCAAATTTCACCTCCGAGCGATCTACGTCGCATAATAAGTATAACAACAACTTCAGTATGGAGATATACACACCTTCAATACGTTATGTTAGTTACCGGATTTTAATTTGCGCAAAAAGCTATTTGAACATTTACCATGTACCATAATGGCATCTCACAACAATACAATCTCTCTCCTCCTCTCACACATCCAATCTCTCCATTTCCTTCACAAAGAGTCCATGAAACAAAGCTTCGGTTCGGTAAGACACAGAGAAGCATTTGTAGCACAGAACGTCCGATTCTTGCAGTCGGTATACGCCTTTCACCACAATATCAATTTGGCACTCCCAAGTTAGAATTCCGCATACTTTGATACACCATGACAGATAACCTTGTTAACTAACTCTCAAATAAAACACCTAAAAATCTGAATACTTCATCGATTTCAAGTTTTCGTTGGAGTAAATTTATATTCAAGAGTCAGGCCGAATTATGTACTTTCTGTATGGCTCCCTGAAGATAGTGCTCTGCACGCAAAATGGTGGAGAGCTGTAATACTGACAAAGATTGTCCACACACAGTGATGACGACACCGTGGGTCCTACTACAGTCACATCTCCAATGATTTCAATAGAGAGAGGTGCATTCTGAATCAATCCCAAGGGACCCCAGTATTTTTTACACATTGTTTGCTGAGGGTCAAACATATCTGGATCTGGAACAGTCTTGGTGCTAGGAAATTATGGATAAAAATGAGTAAGCAGCTGCAGAAGCCAACTCGTGCAGTGTAGACACAATGTTATGGCATCTAGTGGTATCATACGCCACTTCTAGGTCAGAGAACACAGTGATCAGATGGCGACGTGTGGAAGCACTGCACACTGCAGATTCCAGTTTGTCTGTTGTGGGCTATAATGTACAAAAGCCACTTTGAAATTGTGATGTATGTTGTCTGGCTTCCAAGGACCAACAAACTCGTTGGTTGATCATTCGTTCAAATCATTTTCATAGACCACTCATTACAGAGATACGTCGATAATTATTTTATGAAAAGGAATTGTTAATTCCATCCTGGATTTTCCATTGTCTGACTTTTGTCCATAATTAGTCATATTTTCAGGATCCTTTCCTGGCTTCAGGACAGGAATAATAATAATAATAATAATACCATTTCTCTATTGGGAGGGAAACACCTTTTTGAAAAATATGACCGAAAAACCTGTGGATGTATTGTATGCTGACAATGCTAAGGTTTTTAAATATTTGAAAGTGGATTTTCAACATTTTCACATGGCCAACCCGTTGCAAATACCTGTTTGGTACACTGACTTAGGTTTTGACACCTCTAAGGATGTTTCCTTCAGAATGAAATTTTGAGAGACTAAAATTACATTGCGAGAGTTAAGAGTAGATATGCTCAAGTCAAAAAATAAAATACATTCCAGCCTTTTTATGAAGTCCAGGGACTGTCTCTCCACACACTGTCAAAACGCTACACAACTCCCATTCACTAAACAGAACATTGTATGATTCTAAGCCTTGTGCATGGAAGGGTAAGAAGTTTTGCACCACCAGGCATTTCCAGGTCAAGAAATTAGGATGGTAGCGAGTTAATGCATGAGGACACTCTGGCAAAGTGTGTCATAAAACATTCAGCAATGGCTGCTTTCTTGGTGTGTGTATAATCTTATTAATAGTATGTTGTAACACTTCTTCAATATACTTCACTCAAATGGTTTCAAAAGTTGCTTTGGAGCTAAAAGCTTTCCAGGTGGCTTTCCGAAGTGACAGATATGGTGTACATTCCACCAGTTGATGGAGAAAGAGAGAGTGGAAGGAAAGCAGTCTTCAGTCACTGAGGTTGCCACTGATAGACCACCAAATTGAAGGTGAGATGCTCAGGCTGCAGACTGTAATACTCATGGCTGGGTACGTTCTATGAGCTGTACTAAAATATGTTGTAACTGCAGCGTCAAGCAGGCACGCTTCTAGTTCCAAAATCACCTGATCTATTACTTGACCCCCCCATAGACGTTGTCTGCTGCCCCACAGAGGATTGTGGGTACTCAAGACCCCCGCATCAGGAAGAATGTAGGCAACTGTTCCACTAGCTCCACCAGCTCATTTTATGGTATATATATGTCTAGGGATTGACAGATGTCACATACTGTTATCCAAACTGATAGGCAGACACAAGCAATCACTGCTTCTAATGCAGTTGTTAGTGGCCTTTGATTACTGGAATTGTCAGACTGAATGAGCCTGCAGAATCCTCCAGAGGCCCTTCTGGTGTGAATGTGGTTTGTACAGTAAGATTTGTAATTTTGAAGGTTAGGGATCTAGGTTTCTGAAAAACCTTGTCTCCTCAAGTGCTATTCCAACTGCAGAGTAAGCAGCCATTAACTGATGGAGATTGGCCAAATGGTGGTGGTAGCCATTACAGTTCCATTTCAGAAATATCAGATTGGGATCTGAGAAAGCATGAAGGCGAAACAAGAGTACGAATTACTTTGCTCCAGAGTCATGCTCCATTTCAATGTTCGGTTCTTCATCAGTGTTCATAGGTAACTGGTAGTCACATCCAAGAGCAGGTGTCAGGAGGTCTATGTCTCTCATATTCAGAAAGATGAGTTCGATGACTAGCAAACTGTTGGATGGTGACTGCAATAACTGAGCAACAGTTTGGCAACTGTTACAGATGAAGCTGAAGACAGAAGATCCCCACATCACAAAGGAGTGTGTCTACAGACCTGTTCTTCAAGGCACCAGTGGTCAGTCGAATAACAACAACTGGGCCTAACAATTTCAAAGCTGAAGGTGCTGCCAAGCCATAAACCTGGCAACCATAGTCAAGTCGAGATGAGACGAGGGCCAGGTAAACACACACAAGGGTAAGAAGCTCTGCATCCCAAGATAAGGGCATGTAAGCAGAGCACCTTAAGCTTCAGCATACAGCTAGTCTTTAGCTGACAAACATGGAGTAATAAAGTAAGACTTTATAAAAGAAACAGCCACAGAATAGGGCTGTGCATCAACTTCCATGCACTGGGTACCCTAGTGGAGTGCCGGGTCAGGATGGACTAAGGATGCAAATTCCTGAGCCACGTTTTTACGGGACAGAATTGGAAACCACTGGAAAGGGTCCAAGTGGTTGTCCTTCAGATGGTGCCTTGGAGCTGGCATTCAACCAAGGCTTGGGCACTGTAGCAAAGACAGAAGTCATGTACATACAAGGTAGAGGTGACTAGTGGCCCAGAGGTCACTAGCCCATTCATGGTGAAGAGGGAGAGTGTGTCACACAGCATGGAGCACTGCTGAACACCATTCTCTTGGACCCATGGAGAACTGAGTAATGTACCAACTCTGATTTGGGACAACCAATGGGATAGAAACTGACAAACAAAAATCCACAGAGAGCCTTGAGAGAATCAATCATGGAGGGTAAGTGTGATGGTGCCAAGCCATGTTGACTCTTTTCTATATTGCGCATGATTATGCTCTTTGGCTGCTTCCCAGCAGCAGCATCGAGCATGGTGTCCAAGTGTGTGTGTGTGTGTGTGTGTGTGTGTGTGTGTGTGTGTGTGTGTGTGTGTGTGTGCGCGCGCGCAGTGATTTCTGAGCTTTTCACAAATGTACAAGCGCAGTGCCTGTTCGACCGTGCGGATGGGGGCAAAGACGGTGGCTGTACATAAGGCAAAGGAGTCATCGGATAAGGGGCACAACCTTAGGAACAGTCGCTGTTCGACAAATAGGACTGAAATTTGTGAACACGTTTCAGAACATTTCCTGCAGCTGTCTGCTTGTGCCAAGGAACCAACTTTAACATACAGTACAATCTCTTTAGTGCTATTTGGCAGACATTCATTCCCTATTGGTCTGCAGTGTTTCTTACTTTGTGTTTGTTACTGGCTCAGACAGATTTGAAAAATAGTGTTGAATATTCATTGTTTTGTATTAAACTGCTTCGGCCCATTATTTTTTCTTGTCACTGTGGGTCGGAATAATATGTTATCTGTCTTAGGTTTAAATTGTCTATTCATTTGAGTAACAGAGCTGATGGGGAGAATAGATCCGAGTGGTACAACTGTTCTGACCTTGTTCAGGGAGAGCATCTGATTTTAAGATTTATTATTGTGTGAGTATTGTACTTGTCCTAGTCAGTGCTGTACCTTTTGCTTGATTCCATTCAACTAGGCTTCCACAATCACCCCTGTTTTTTGCAACCTTGCTGTGTTACACTTGTACCGGTTTTCCAGAGCATCTTGTTGGTTCTTTATTCATGAGTTAACAGCTACTGGTATTAGACACAACCACTGTTGCTTTAACTTATTTTTAGTTGTGAGATTTAAATTACTTATTATTATTATTGTTGTTAAAGATTATTTTAAAAATATTTATGGGCATGGACAACACAATGTGTAACCTTGTGGAATTTTGAAGAGCTGCTCAATTTTATGAACTGTTCATTAAATATATTCTAATGTTTTAGAAGTATTAGTTACTGTGCATTTGGCCAGTGTCCTGTAGGATGATATGTCCAGTACTGTGAACTGGTACAAGGTTTGTAATAGGAGACTAACTTGACACCTGCTGGCATTTGTAATTGCACTGTGAACTTTTGTAAACTTTTGGGCAACTATTTGCATCATGCTGCTTAATGACTGCAGTGCTGGTTTATTTCAACAAAATCATTATTGTGCAAATGATGCTTATTGGATGGCCTAGCCCTTCCACTCCCCAAGCATATTGCTCATTGACGATTTTAGGTGCCAAGCAGTGTTGTATGCCTTATGTAGGTCAAACAAATTGATAAGGAGTTGACATTTTGAAGAAGTCTTTCAGACTGCTGTTTCCAATCTAACCGAATGGCTGGTTGTGGAGCATCCCTCCAAGAAACCACATAGATAGGGGGACAAAAGGCCCTAAGATTCAAGAACCTGGCATAATCTGTGGGCAACCATCTCAAGTTGTTTGCAAAGTACATTGGTGAAGCTAACTGATATGTATCTGTTGATAGACATTCTGTTTTTGTCTAGCTTAAGGATTGGGATGATGGTACTATTTGTCACTGGACAGGGAAGATAACTTAAAACCAAATACGACTGAAGATCCTGAAAAGATTCACCCTTTGAGTAATTTTCAGATGATGAACCATCTGAGTATGGTCTGAATCAGGAACTGGGGTCTTAGCTTGAGATGAAGTGAGAGATTCAAGCAGTTCCAAGTAAGTGAAGGGGTTCATTACGTAATTCGGCTTGGCAAGGGGTGAAACATACGAGGATACCTTCAACTTGTCTTTTCCATTTTCAAAAGATAGTTTGGTAAGAAGAGTATGTTGACACTGTCACTAAGATGATTGATTGGGTGTTCAGCAAAAATTGACACATTGGCACAAAGACCATCCAAAAGGACAAGATCTGGAATAGCTGTTGAACTCTGGAGGCTCTGAAGCCTATGGAGCTTGTGCTACACCTGGGAGGAAGAGGTATATGTTTCCAAAAAAGAGACATATCACCCCCAGAATTCCTTTTTACTGTGCTTCATTAGATAGTGAGCCTTAGCGTAGAGTCACTTAAAAGTGAGGAGCACGGTCTGTGGAGGAGACCATTAGACATACTGTAGGGCCTGAGTATATGTTGCCATGTCTTTGGTCCATCATAGATGGGACTGGCCAGCAGTGTAGTGTGCCTGTAGAAAATGGAAGAGTAGTTCCAGTGGTACAGGTGACTGCGTCAGAGACTGCTTCCAGCACCTCATCAATACAATCGAGCGGTAGGGGGTGTTGTACATGAGAGCAGATGTACCTAACTGCCAGTTGGCTCTCTGAATATTCCATCATAATAACTGATACATTGGGAGGGGCGAAGGAAGTGACAGATCACTGGGAAGTTGTCATTGTTGCAAAGCTCACTGTGGACCAAGCAATGTAGTGGAACCACAAGACTATGGGAAAAGGTCTTAAGGTTAACAGCCTAAAATGTACCATGAGGAGCACTGAGATGGGTCGGAATATTGTCAATGAGGAGGTGCAGATGAAGATCAGAAAGAAGCTTGTCAATCAGAATGCCCCAACCAGGCAGTGATACTTCCCCACAGGGAAAGGTGCGCATTGAAATTACCCAGTAGCAGAAAAGGGGAACTACTGGATTAAGTTGGTCATCTCAAGAGAACTAAGTACTCTGCCTGGAAGTAAACAGATGTTACAAATGGTTATCACTGGAGTAGTTTGCACACACACTTTTATTGCTTCCAACATGGTAGGGAGGGGAATTCACTTACTGATGACAACTATGCAAACCAATATACAAACCTCTCCAGCTGTCAATGACATCTGTGCAAAACACTATACAGACCTCTCCAGATGTCTTCCCCGGGCCAATTAGATTTTGGCAGAATGCACCATAACTACAGAGCATTGGGGAATGTCCTCAGTGAAGGGAGTTTCTTGAGGGCATTAGTTGCTGCAGTTCCAGCAATTGACAGTAGTATCCATTATAGTTCTACTGGATCAGAAGCTGAGGGTGTCCTGGTTAGGCGTTCAATGAACACAGGGTCAGGATCTAATGGCATGGGGAGATTTGGTGCATCCAGGATCAAGGTAGTAGCCTCCTCCTCCTTTCCCTTCTCTTGTTTCACAACATTTAGTGGTCAAGATTCTTGTGAGGGATGAAGAATGGGAAGCACTGGAACCCATAGCTCAAGTCTCATTCAGCCACTGGCCGGGAGTCGGTCCCTGATTCATGGGTTTCCCCAGGAGAGGGGTTCCAAGAAGGAGCCCCGACACCAGAGGAGGAAGCTGGTTCTCCAATCGGGTCTGGGAAGCGGTTCCCAAAGATGATGTCAAAGTAACCACAAGGGAGGAAGACAGTGACAGATCTAGTTTGGTAAAATTGAAGCTTTGAGGGGAAGAGGTTGACAACAATGAGTTCTACATTACTGGTCATAGACAGGACTTAGATGTTCATATTTTTTTCCTGCCTCAGTATATGACAGGCAGTCAAGTGATTAATATTCTTGTATTACCTTCCCTTTTTTAAATACTGGACAAACCAATGAATGCAGAAGATGGTGTTCAGCACAATTGACAAAGGACGTCCTCCATAGAGTGATTGTCTGCAGTTTCCACATTCTATGTCTGCGTGCAGCAGGATGACATATGACCAGTGTACTAATACCGGAAACATTTTGTCGGCAGGTAGACATACGATGTACGGTTGTGACATGGAATGTATCTCTGCAATGCTCAGACAGTTGGTACTACTACTTACTCTGCCCAGTGTGTATTTCCAGGTTGCATTGCTTCTGCTCCATTATGAGTAATTTCAGTATAAATTTCACAGACACAATTCTCATTTACAAACTGGCAATCAAAACTGAATGTATCAATCTGGTGCTTACTGCTATCTCGTTTCCCAAGTTCTCTTACTGTGATACAACAGTCTTTCAGGAGGGAAGTCCAAACTTGCTCAATAACACTGTCATGCTGGCTCGTTGAAGACTTTTCTGAACAAGGTTCACTGTCTCCAGAAGAGCGGCAATCTTTGAAGTGGTTGTACCATTCCCTCTTCTCTAAGTTGCTCGTAGCATCATTCTCTACAGCCTGTTGAACCTTGCAAATTGTTTGCACTTGTTTACCACACCCAAGCTCTTAGAAAAATTTGATGCAAATAATTGCTCAGTTTTTTCCACCATTTTACAACTTACTGGAATGTGATGAGCGCTCACAACATGTCCTCTACTACGCTGACTGCCAGTGACTGGTTCTTCTGTTGGTGGGGAAAAAATTCGCAAGTGCACTTTGATGTCCTCCATCACATCTCTGCCTGTGAATGTCGCCTGCCCTTCAATGATTTATGTGGGAAAGAAGGATATCCAACACTTTTTGAACAAGCCTTGTACACTGAAGATGTGATGAGCAAGGTCCACCATCATCCACGTCATTATACTCGACAACTGGCAAATGTGATGAACGGTGAGCATACCCCCATCGAGCAACTTTCTTTGCAGTGGGGAAGGTTCAAAAATCGGGTACATTGGTACTGCACACACTAAGTCAAAATAACACAACAATCAGTGGGTGGCCATAAGTGAATTTCTTCTTGCTCATCGCCAACTGGCTCATGAACAACACAAATCATTCCTATCCCACATCTTTACTGGTAATGAGAAATGGTGTCTTTGTGGTGATGTAAGGAAAGGAATTGTCTGAGCCCAAATAAAGCAGCAACTCCCTGTACAAAGATCTGCGCACATCCACAAAAGATAATGTTATGCGTTTGATGGAACAGTGACAGTGTGGTGTAATATGAATTGTTTCCCTGAGATGTAAGCATTACTGCTGACATTTATTGTCAACAACTGAGATGTCTTGTAGACACAATCCAAGAACAATGACCAGGAAGACTATCATATCATACATGATATTTTAATTTATTACTGTTTTTACTACGGATTCTAGTCACAACACATTGCAGAGACAGTACCCAAATAAACCACTGAATGAAGTTGCAAATCTGTATCATTGTACGACACATTGTTCACAAGGTAGATCATCACAAAAATTGTGCTCTGTGAAAATGAAACAGCAGTGCAAAATTCGCTACAGATACAGGTGAAGAAAGTGTGTGTGTGTGTGTGTGTGTGTGTGTGAAATATATGTGACGTGTACTCTGGCAAACACATTGGCAAAAAGCTGTTCCTAAATCCCTGGATCAATTTCAACCAAACTGGTACACATTTTACTAACTATCTGGATAGAAATATTGTGCAGTAAAAACCACCAGCCTAATACTGGAGTAGAGTTGATAACTTGAAGAGAGGTGGTGGGACAGATGGGATGGACAGAGAGGAGGATGGAGGAAAAGATTGACTTAGAGTGGGTTACACAGGTTATTGAACTAATGAAATAAAATAGTTTTAACTTCTGAACTGTTTGCATTACCATGTTCGAACTGCACAGTTGGCCATGGGGCATGATGGGAATTACTATGCACATGCACGCATGGTTTAGTGACACAGAGTACGCGAAGGAACTTGCCCCCCTTCTTGCAGCGGCGTACCATAGGTCTCTAGAAGAGCGTAGCGTTCCAGAGGATTGGAAAAGGGCACAGGTCATCCCCGGTTTCAAGAAGGGACGGCGAACAGATGTGCAGAACTATAGACCTATGTCTCTAACGTCTATCAGTTGTAGAATTTTGGAACACGTATTATGTTTGAGTATAATGGCTTTTCTGGAGACTAGAAATCCACTCTGTAGGAATTCGTCCATGAGACTCGGAGGGCAATAGATGGTAGATGCTGTGTTTCTCGGCTTCCGCAAGGCGTTCGATACAGTTCCCCACAGTCGTTTAATGAACAAAGTAAGAGCATATGGACTATCAGACCAACTGTGTGATTGGATTGAAGAATTCATAGATAACAGAACGCAGCATGTCATTCTCAATGGGGAGAAGTCTTCCGAAGTAAGAGTGATTTCAGGTGTGCCGCAGGGGAGTGCCGTACGACCGTTGCTATTCACAATATACATAAATGACCTGTTGGATGACATCGGAAGTTCACTGAGGATTTTTGCAGATGATGCTGTGGTGTAGAGAGAGGTTGTAACAATGGAAAATTGTACTGAAATGCAGGAGGATCTGCAGCGAATTGACGCATGGTGCAGGGAATGGCAATTGAATCTCAATGTAGACAAGTGTTACGTGCTGCGAATACATGGAAAGAAAGATCCCTTATCATTTAGCTACAATATAGCAGGTCAGCAGCTGGAAGCAGTTAATGCCATAAATTATCTGGGAGTACGCATTAGGAGTGATTTAAAATGGAATGATCATATAAAGTTGATCGTCGGTAAAGCAAATGCCAGACAGACTCATTGGAAGAATCCTAAGGAAATGCAATCCGAAAACAAAGGAAGTAGGTTACAGTACACTTGTTCGCCCACTGCTTGAATACTGCTCGCCAGTGTGGGATCCGTACCAGATAGGATTGATAAAAAAGATAGAGAAGATCCAACGGAGAGCAGCGCGCTTCATTACAGGATCATTTAGTAATCGCGAAAGCATTACGGAGATGATAGATAAACTCCAGTGGAAGACTCTGCGGTAGAGACGCTCAGTAGCTTGGTACGGGCTTTTGTTAAAGTTTCGAGAACATACCTTCACCGAAGAGACAAGCAGTATATTGCTCCCTCCTACGTATATCTCGCGAAGAGACCATGGGGATAAAAATCAGAGAGATTAGAGCATACCGACAATCCTCCTTTCCACGAACAATACGAGACTGGGATAGAAGGGAGAACCGATAGAGGTACTCAAGGTACCCTCTGCCACACACCGTGGTTTGCTGAGTGTGGATGTAGATGTAGAAAGCCCACTTTTATTTGGATGGGTTCATCAATAAGCAAAACTGGCGCATTTGGGGGAGTGAGAATCTGGACTGAGAATCTGCATTTCACGATCGAGAAGTCTCTTCACCCACAACGAATGACTGTGGGGTGTGCCATGTACAGGCATGGAAGAATCAGTGCAATATTCCTTGATGGCACGGTGACTACGGGATCTTACTTGAAGGTTTTGGAAGATGATTTCATCTCCATTATCCAAAGTGACCCTGATGTCGATATGATGTGGTTCATATAAGACAGAGCTCGACGTCATTGAAGCAGGACAGTGATGTCTTGGAGGAGTACTTTGCAGACTACATTCTGTCTCATGAGAACCCGAAGGCATCTGGCATGGGCCTCGACTGGCCACCATATCCTCCAGATCTGAACACATGCGGCTACTTTTTGTGGGGCTACATTAAAGACAAAGTGTACAGCAATAACCCAAAAACAACTGCTACCTGAAAACAGCCGTTCAGGAGGTCATAGACAGCACTGATGTTATGACACTTCAGCGGGTCATGCCGAATGGAGTCAAGTCGTCATTTTTTTTAATGCTCTAGAAGAGGAGGAAAGAGGAGTTGGACTCACAGGGGGGAAGTAGGTGATGGACAGAGTGAGGAGGAGGAGGAGGAGGAGGAGGAGGAGGAGGAGGACAGAGGGGAAAGGAGGAGAGGTGGACTAACACTTGGGCAACTCTGGTTACTCAGCCAGTTAATTACAGAGGTGGCAAATTAACAGTCTGCAAACAGGATGTGGACCAAAAACAAATTACAAATGTTAGTGACAGTTGAATGTTTTAGAACAATGTTCAGATTCACAAGACAATCTTTCAGATTGTACTTTTGCAAACTTAGAGGTAACAATGAGAAGACTGAAGAACTGAAAGTACGTTTAATTATTCTGTACATGAAAAATCTGCATGCAAAAGATCATTCAAATTTAGTACAAAACTATAATAATTTCCTTAAACAGTTCCTACTTTTAGGCCACAACATTTTCCTCCTTGATTTCTTCTTATCAATCAATATTTTGACAGAAATGAAACCGCCCAGAAGCAACACCACAGTGCAGGAAAGGAAGGCTCTTTTAGACCTCAAGAGAAACAAAAGCATCGTGGTGACCAAAGTGGATACGGGAACTGCTACAGTAGTTGTGGATGCTGTGGAATACTGCAAGAAGTGGGAAGAACTACTGGTTGATCCTTTGTAATGCAAGTTAAAAAATGACCAGAGGAACAGAATTGTTCGCAAAGTGAAAGAAACTTTTTAGACTCCAGAACAAACAGGTATATTACCAAGAATCTAACACCCTTACAGCTGTCTCGCCGAGAAACTTTTATAGCAGAGAACGTTGCTCCAGATGTGTGCAATCTGATCAAGTTATGTCTACAATTAAGCTATTTTAAATATAAAGATTTTATGAACAGTCTGATGGTGCTGCTATGTATTCACGTTTGTCACCATTAGAAGCAGATATTCTCACGGAACATTTCAAGCAACAGGTATTTAGTATAGTGCCTCTAGAGCCTTCTTGTTGGCTCCACTATGTGGGAGATGCATTTGTTATTTGGCCACACAGCAACGAAGAGCTTTACAATTCCACAATTTGTTAAACAAGATTCACCCCAAAATCTACTTCACGTTGGAGGTAGAGGGTAACATTGCTCCCCCATTTCTAGATGTGTTGTTATTTAGAAGATCTGACAACATTCTAGGACATAGAGTGTATAGAAAGCCTACTGACACAAACACATGTTCAGATACCACTTCACACCACCATCCAGCCCAGAAGCCAGCAGTTCTCAACAAAATGTCTTCCTGTGCCTTCGTATCAGTTGCTGTATCAGCTGGAGTTTGATTTTACTTTATTAAAGAAAACAAAGACAGAGAACATCTATAATGATTTGACTGTGGACCAGTCTATTGATCAAAATTTTAATTATGCTAATACAAAAGATGAGCATCCGCCTTTTCACACTCTTATGTTTTCATTCATTTGCTGAGTTATCAACCTCATCTGCAGAATTCAATGGGGAAACGATATAAAGAACAGATTTTTTAATCAGACCTAAATATTGGACTTTTTCCAATGCAAAATGGACGCTTATGGTTACATCCACATTGCGGGAGTCTATGAAATCGTGTAGCCGTGGCAGAATGTACACAGGTGAAACGGGAAGGAGTGTAGAGCAACTTATTTAGGAACACAAACACCACACATGGTTAAAATGAAGTGTGGTATCTGTAGTAGTGGTCAGTGGGAGAACTGAGCCCAAGACATTGATTTCAACAACATACTTGTACAGGCCAAGGAAATGAACATTTGTAGAACAGAAGCACAAAAAGTGATTGAGCGTAACTTTAACAGAGAAGGCAGTGTAGGCTCCCAGCTTTGTGGCTTCTGACCATGAAGGAAGGTAATACATTCCCGCAGAGCATGAGGGAATATAATCATCATCCAGAAAGCCATCTCTGCAGCACATTAATATTATTTTGATGAACATTCTGCTCTCTTGCATAGCCTGTTTTGCTTTTATTCAATAATGATGGCCCACCAATGGTAGCCAGAGGAATTTTAGACAATAATCCCAGTTCTTCAGCACAAGAACAGGTCAACTACTGTTTCTAAGTGAACACAGCATTGGTCTTCAACACTGTTCAGCTAATCACAAACAACACAACATCTGAAGAGGATCAGGGCAGAGGGGTCGAAATGTGAGACAAGTAGAAGAAACTGAAACTGAAAATGATATTACCCGACACTCTAGAAGATTTTACCTTCGGTGACAATGACCTTGGGAGCCCGCTGACTTACAGTTTAAATTCAACTCTCTCTTCTCAACAGCACATTGCAAGGCACCCCAGATATGCTCAATAATGTTCATGTCTGGGGAGTTCGAAGGCCAGCAGAACTGTTTGAACTCAGAAGAGTGTTCCTGGAGCCACTCTGTAGCAATTCTGGACATGTGGGGTGTTGCGTTGTCCTGCTGGAATTGCGCAAGACCATCGGAATTCACAATGGACATGAATGGATGCAGATGATCAGACAGGATGCTTACATACATGTCACCTATCAGAATCATATCTAGATGTATCAGGGACCCCATATCACTCCAACTGCACATGCTCCACACCACTACAGAGCCTCCACCAGCTTGAACAGTCCCCTGCTGACATGCAGGGTCCTTGGATTCATGAGGTTGTCTCCATACTTGTACACATCTATCTGCTCCATAAAATTTCAAATGATAGTCGTCTGACCAGGCAACATGTTTCCGGTCATCAACAGCACAATGTCTGTGTTTACAAGCCCAGGCGGGGCATAAAGCTATGTGTCGTGCAGTCATCAAGGATCCAAAAGCCCGTATCGATGATAGTTCACTGAATGATTCATATGCCGACACTTATTGATGGTCCAGCATTGAAATCTGCCGAAGGGTTGCACTTCTGTCACGCTGAATGATTCTCTTCAGTCGTTGTTGGTCCCATTCTTGCAGTATCTTTTTCTGGCCACAGTGATGTCGAAGATTTGACTTTTACTGGATTCCAGATATTCAGGGTACACTTGTGAATCCATGGATTCATGAGGTTGTCTCCATACCCATACACGTCCATCCACTAGATACAATTTGAAACGAGACTCATCCAACTAGGTAACAATTTTCCATTCATCAATAGTACAGTGTTGGTGTTGACTGGCCAAGGCGAGGTGTAAAGCTTTGTGTCGAGTAGTCACGAGTGGGCCTTCAGTTCCAAAAGCCCATATCAATGATAGTTCATTGAACGGTTCACATGCTGACACTCGTTGATGGCCAGCACTGACATCTACAGCAATTTTCGGGATGGTGCACTTGTGTCGCATTGAACAATTCTCTTCAGTCATTGCTGATGGTCCCGTTCTTGCAGGATCTTTATCTGGCTGCAGCGATGTCAGAGATCTGATGTTTTACTGGATTCCTGGTATTCACGGTAAACTTTTGAATTGGTCGTACGGGAAAATCCCCATTTCATCGCTACCTCAGAGATAATGTGCCCATCGCTCATGTGTCGACTATAACACCATGTTCAAACTCACTTAAATCTTGATAACTTGCTACTGTAGCAGCAGTAACCAATCTAACAACTGCACCAGACACTTGAGGTCTTATATATGCTTTGCCAACCGCAGCACCATATTCTGCCTGTTTGTATTTGAATATGTCCACCTATACCAGTTTCTTTGGCACCTCAATGTATATTCCATTATTGTCACTTTCCCTTGCCATATAACATTCCTGTAATACTCCTTTGTGTCACATTTCAAGCCCCTTTAAAGTGCAGCCAATGTTATGGCATTTTAAGATGTATAAATGGTTACCATTGGGGATAATACTTTATCACAGCCTTTATGTCACAATTTGCAGCTCCTTTAGTTTTAATACTGGTATCAGTCATGGGAACATGCTACTTTTGTCACAAGATACCATCACTTTAATTCATGTTAAAATGGTGTGACGATTCTTGTGCTGGCAGGGTACATGATCTTCCATGGTATACAGGGTATTACAAAAAGATACGGCCAAACTTTCAGGAAACATTCCTCACACACAAAGAAAGAAAATGTGTTATGTGGACATGTGTCCGGAAACGCTTACTTCCCATGTTAGAGCTCATTTTATTACTTCTCTTCGAATCACATTAATCATGGAATGGAAACACACAGCAACAGAAAGTACTAGTGTGACTTCAAACACTTTGTTACAGGAAATGTTAAAAATGACCTCCGTTAGCGAGGATACATGCATCCACCCTCCGTCATATGAAAGCGCTGATGCAGCCCTGGAGAATGGTGTATTGTATCACAGCCGTCCACAATACGAGCACAAAGAGTCTCTACAGTACATTTGGTACCGGGATTGTGTAGGCAAGAGCTTTCAAATGCCCCCATAAATGAAAGCCAAGAGGGTTGAGGTCAGGAGAGCATGGAGGCCATGGAACTGGTCCGCCTCTACCAATCCATTGGTCACCGAATCTGTTGCCGAAAGCGTACGAACACTTCGACTGAAATGTGCAGGAGCTCCATTGTGCATGAACCACATTTTGTGTTGTACTTGTAAAGGCACATGTTCTAGCAGCACAGGTAGAGTACCCGTATGAAATCATGATAACGTGCTCCATGCTGACGAAACTAAAATGAGCTCTAACATGGAAATTAAGCGTTCCGGACACATGTCCACATAACATCTTTTCTTTATTTGTGTGTGAGGAATGTTTCCTGAAAGTTTGGCCATACCTCTTTGTAACACCCTGTATAAAATGGTCATTCAGATCACTAACTTTCACTGATGTTCTCTGGAGGTGTAAATGGCAAACGTTTTCACTTTGTTTGTATCTGAAGAATTTCTCTTGTAGTCTTGTCACCCAATGTTTCTTAAGATGTAACAGACATTTCAGCATCTTATGTATGTATGTATGTATGTATGTATGTATATCATATTCCTGATTTAGTTCTTTAATTTGTTTTGTTTCTGATAAATATACATTCTAGGAGCATTTTCCAATGCTTCATGTATAATCAATGACACCATTTCTCAGTGCCTGTGGGGTGAAGCTGGTGTGTAGGACTGATAACCATCCTTATCCTCCAGTCCATCAAGGAGCGATCATGGAGAACCTCATCCCTCAAGAAAGGGATCCGAGGGTGGTGAGTGGGAATGGTATCTGTGTTCGGGGCTATCTTCCTTCCTTTCTTGGTATCAACAAACCTGATATTTTTTCTTTCTTACTTCCCTCTTTTGGGCAACAGATCTCTGTGTTAACTGTATACATAAGATCTCATTGTGAGACCATTCTTTTTTTTCCCCACTACAGTTTGAATACCATTTTTGGATGGAGCCCAGATTGTGCTCCACCTGTGATGAAATTCCAGTCCCCACCTTCATCCCCTGTACATGAAGCAGCCGTATCTATTCCTGGATTTTTCTTTTGATAGTGTAATGTGTTAGCGATGGCAGGAACTTTGTTATATTAAGCACCAGCATAGATTTTGTTTATGTTAGCAATGTCACACTGACGAGGGCACAAATAGCCAAGGTAGTTGACCAACAACTTTATTTATGATGC
Organism: Schistocerca cancellata; assembly: GCF_023864275.1. Lineage (NCBI taxonomy): Eukaryota > Metazoa > Arthropoda > Insecta > Orthoptera > Acrididae > Schistocerca > Schistocerca cancellata. Next base: position 614,384,801 of record NC_064626.1, read on the forward strand.
AGTAAATCCACATTAAAAGTAAGAGTTATAATATGTCTTCATAACTGCATAAATACACTGTATGGGAAGCTACTGTAATTCTCTAAAGAGCAAATTAATGGCAAGCATTGTTAGCTATAAGGGAATACATGTAGCTTACTGACAATCATTTCTGGCTAAAATGGTTCAGATGGGTACTTAGAAAATGGAGATGAGAAGAAAAACCCTGTAACCAGTTGGTTTAAATTTTCTATATGCAATTCAGAAGTAAAAGTGTTGAGAAGGAAGTATTGTTTTCAAAAAGAATGGTGTGTCTAAATATATACGAATTTTAGAAATAGGTTGTGTGTATGAAGAAGGAGGGCCTACACCTACGTTGAGATAGGTGAAGGATTTAATATACACAGGCATACCAACTCTGGGGAGTAGAGGAGGAACAATGATAGCGAAAGAAAAGTGTCTACGGAATTACGTGTGAAATGCAATTTCAACAGATGTGAAATACTTAATATTTTTAGATTTACTCCAATTTTGTACTGAATGAAGCAAATGGGTGAGAAATGTAAACGAACAGGAAAATATTGAAGATGGGAACAGTGAATTTGTGAGGCGGAAATAACAGTTCGAAGAGGTAAAGGTACTGCACTATGGAAGTCTTCAGAATTTTAGTGTCCGAACACTCCAAATGTAATTTTGCCTGTATTACACTCATGTTCAGAAAAAAAATAGAACACCTTGAATGACTATAGGTAGGACATTCATATTCATACAACTTGTATATTAGTACGTTTGCAGAAATGATACCTTTTCAATCATGACAGACTGTGGGTTAAAGGTCAACACTGATATCATGGCACAACACCACATACCGGCAAAATATGACTGCAGCTCTCATTGTCGATATAAACCAAAGATAACAGGACAGTGTGACTTGAGCAGACGTGCAGGATGCCTTCCAGACGTATGTGGGAACCATACCATCGAATCAGTGTGTTTGAAAGAGTACGTATCATTGGCATGAGAGTATGTGATGCATGCACCTGGGAAATTGTTGCTTCTGTGGGACAGAGTGTTTTAGCAGTGCAATGGGTGTGTGCGGAATGGTTCATGGAAGGCCATAGAACAAGACAAGATGTGTCAGGTCACACCACACAGACCACACTCTAAGAAGATCAACACCTCATCCGAATGGCATTGCAGTGCAAATCTGTGTGCTCCTTAGCTGTAGTGGGACAGTGTAACATATCATACACTATCAGGGGTTACAGTCCATTGCCATTTATTAGGGCATGGGTTACATACTCGGCGTCCACTTCTCTGCCTGCCTTTGATGAATGTGCAGAAACATGCTAGATGGCAAGGGTGTATGGAACAACATCACTGGGGACACGAATGGCATCAAACAGTGTTTCTGGATGAATCCAGGTTGTGTCTGTTTGAAACTGATAGATGCATTTTGGATCGCCGCAAACTGTGGAGCGGCATCATAGTGACTGCATCTGCTCAAGTCATACAGTACCATCTCAAGGCCTTATGGTGTGGGGCGCTATTAAGTACAACCACAAACTACAGTTCCTGCATGTCCAGGGCACTGCGACCAGTGTGACCTACATCAATGACATCCTGTGACTACTCAGATGCCATTTTTCAGTAAGACAATGCACAACCAGATGTACCTTCTTGTTGTCACAGGATGTCAGACTTTTTGGCCTGGCCCACCTGATCACCAGACTTGTCGCCAATCAAAAATGTGTGGGATATGGTGAAACGACAGGTGCTGTGCTGTGCTGTGCTGTGACCCAATGCCAACAACCACAGATTAACATGAAACCACTTGAATGCAACTATACCGCAACATGCCATTCGCGCTGTATATGCATCAATGCAATTGCACATGAAATAAGTTATCACAGCCCATGGTGGACACTGTGCCTACTAAACAACAGGACAAATAATGAAGCGAGGTGACTGAAATACTAACCATTTCTGCAGAACACACTAATGTACGTATTCTGTGAATACAAACATACTATCCCTAGTCATTTAAGGTGTTCTGTTTTTTCTCAACATGAGTAATATTAACACAAAACTAAAAGCCATTATGGGATGAAATGATATACAAGATACATGGAAGCACATTATTCTAACTATACGCCAATGCCATTAAGGTTCAAATATTGTAATGAAAAAGCAGTGTTTGATGCAAATGCACAAGCTCATTACACATTATTACAGTTATACTGAACCAGTAATATTTGTTACAACCTGAAGGTTTCATGTGCAAATGGGATGGCACACTCTTTCAGTTAAAATAGTGTTATAACTTGTGTGTTCACGGTCAAGATAAAAAAACTGAAACATTAAAATAGAAGGCCCACTTATTTATTATTGTTATTAGCTTCATAAAACGTGTCAGCAGTTAAATAGATATATGTCTAAATAGATATATGTCTAAAGAGGTGTATATAACTTTACACGAGACGTAAGACAAGTAGCCATACTTACAGTGATATCATTCTTTTAGTCCAGTCAGAGAACAAAAATTAGCGGAAAATATCACGGAGTCACAAATTTTTGTACAGTCAAGGAAGAGGGTTATGAACAACATACTAAAAATAGTGACTTGTGTGTGTGTGTGTGTGTGTGTGTGTGTGTGTGTGTGTGTGTGTGTGTGTGTGTGTGTGGAGAGGGGGGGGGGCAGTGGGACCTTTAAGGGTCACTTTTTTTATGTTTTTCATGAACAACTTGAAAACTGCAGCTTCTAGCAAAAATGTTACCAAAAGTGACTACTTGTTTCCACATTGCTGGAGATGGAAAATCACATTTTATTAAAATGACAGTATTATGAAAAGGATAGATTGCTCCTCACCATATGGTGGAGATGCCGAGTCGCAGACAAGAAGAAGAAAAAGATTTATAAACAAGCACGCATGTGTGCGTGTTGTGTTGTGTTGTGCCTACTCCAGAAGAAGGCCTTCAGGCCGAAAGCTTACTAGTTTATCAAGTCTTTTTGTTGTGCCTGTCTGCAACTAAGCATCTCCATTATAGTGTGAGCAGCAATCTATCCTTTTTCATAATATTGTCATTATCCCATCCTGGATTTTCTATTGTCAGATTATTAAAAACAGTGTTTTAATGGTATAAAATTAATGTTTATTGTTAAATGAAGTGGGTTAGGAACAACTATTAAACGTAGTAGAGCCATATTAGGGATAACTTGTTTTCCCAGAGTGTAAGAGTGGAGGGTATGAGGTTGGTGGGGGAATAGAAGTGTAAGGGAATGTAAGTTATCTGATTTTACTCATGCAATTCCCTCCTTCACAGGTCTGCAAACTGATGAGCGATCAAGTGATTCCTAACTCTCCCTATTCCAATACTTTGGAAGAACTACCTACATTGTCTTTCACAAAATTATACTGATCCTCTGTAGCACACCTTATGAATTGTTGGGGATGTAGTGAGCAGATATGCCCAAGGGGTGTTTATGGAAAATAAAGTGCATTAACACTACTTTGAGTACAAATATGACTTACTATTAATATTATTGCAAGGAAAGCATACCAACAAAATCTATGTTAAGTCTCTGCACACTGTTCTACACTACTGAAGGGGAAGTTATTCAAAACCACCCCTAAGGCAGCTATAGCGCTCTTCCAGGAAAGGCAACTTCCCCCCACAATGATTGATATTCGCTTTTCAGTTTATAGATAGATCGTACCTTCCCAATACTTTCTATCAAGTTCATCGAGTTCATGTTTATATAATGGAGCTATTTTTAATCTATTAAGTCAGCACTTTTTGCAGTTTTTACAAGAGCTTTTGTATAAAGTATGTTCCTATAAACAATGGCTGGGAAGTGTTTAATTTGTAAGTCTCATGCTGTCAGTGCAATTTGTAGTGTGGGTGTGACAGGTATCACATTAGTAAATGTGGCACCTTTATGTTGTTTATAGTTGGCAGTTTATTATAAAGCCATGTAATTGTGCTGTACTCACTCAACTGTGAATTCGTGAAGGACCACAAAATTACAGGATTTCTCTCACAATTAATTATGTTACTGGTAGGTTGCACAACTCTCTTCCATTCAGGAACTGTTCAAACTTGTTGAGTGACTGCACTGAGTGGAGCCACATATCACATATCCACAGTCTATATCCCAAGGGGGGTATGAATATGTCTGTTGGAAAGGGATTGATCATGTAGAAATGTACAACAGTAATCTCCTACAATGCATAGCTTGACTTACGCTGAAATACCTGAGGGTCTGTAAGGCCTAGGAGACTTACTTCTATTACAGAGTAAGAAAATATAAGCCTCTGATTCTCTTTAGATTGTGGGACACCTGAGGCTGAGGCAATGCATTTATTACCACTCTTGCCGTGAAAAGTATTCCAGCCAGTGGTACTGGAGACAATGAAAACAACATTGTTGAATGCATACTGACAGCATGTTGCACTTGGGACAGGCTCTTCAGTGTGGTAGATAGCCAACAGCTCCAACTGTAAATAGTTTCACATGTAGCTCACTTAACAACTGCAAGTAAGTACTCATTTAAGAAACTAAAAATAACTTCAGTAATAAACACAAACTCAGTGAAGTTATTTTGTCTACTCATATAACTCTGTACTGGAAAACATTTTTGCTAGAAGCTGCAGTTTTGGTGTTATTCAAGAAATACATAAAGAGTTAATCTTGAAATGCTCTTCCCACTGGTTGGGATTTTTAGTGCATTGTTAATGACACTCCATCCCACCACTGTACAAAAGTTTGTGACTACATGTTTTTTCCCCCTCTATTCAACCTTTTTTCGCATTTGCTGTAGGGCTATTCTAAGTGGGAGACTATGTGGTGAAATATATCACTCCAGAGGAGTCTTCTTACGATGAATGACACATGTAGAAGTACAAAGCAGTGTATCATAGGTAAGATCACAGATATTGTTTGGGACTATTATTTTGTTTCTATATGATGAGACATGCTGAGGGATGATGCCCATCTTCAAAATGGGTTCAGTAACTGCAGCAACTTCGCAACAGGAAACACCTGCTTGGATGATATACAGGGTGATTTTTTTCAACTGCGTACAAACTCTAGGTATTTTTCAATGAGAGTATATGGAACAAAAAATATCTAATGAACTTACGTCTGGCAATGCATGGTTTCCACACCAGAGATCATTTATTCAGTCATACATTGTTACAGAGATTTCAGTCTAATATACACTGTACCACACAGCCACAGTTACAGTATGCATTGAAAACTGTTTCTGTGCGCCTCAATGCATGCACATACACACCATAGCATGTTCTGTCTCAGACATTCACATCGACCAGGTTGCATCTGAACAGTGTCAAAGGCAGCTTGACTATGCTGCTCCAGTATCTCCACATCTGGAATGAGCTCTGCACACACGCTACTTATAAGATGGCCCCATAACCAGAAATTGCAAGGGTTGAGAGCCAATGAACGAGCAGGCCATGCAACTCGACGCCCTCATCTGATCCATCAACCAGGAAAGACACAATTGAGATGCATCCGGATGGTAATGGCTAAGTGGGCTGAAGCACCATCATGTAGCAGCCACATAACACTTTGAATCAGGGGCACTTCTTTCACCAGGGGGAGACAAAGTCACCTGCAAGAAATGCTGATAGTTCCGCCTTATTGGGTGGCTTGGAAGGAAGAATGGACCTAAAATACGGTCACCAATTATCCCGGCCCACACATTCTGGCTGCACCGACCCAATAATTTGCTGTTGCCATACCATGGGGGTTCTGCATTATATCCCACAGATGACTGTTATCAAAGATGGAGATACAATTCTGCATAAAGGTGGCTTCATCTGTGAATAGGGTGGATGACACGAATCTTGGAATCACAGTTGCCTGGTGAAGAAACCAGTGACAAAACTGCTCCTGATGAGGAAGATGTGTTGCTAACACGTCCTGCACATGCTGTAAGTGATAAGGGTAGTAACAATCATCACAGACAATGTTCCACATGGTCGTTTGGCTTACACTGTACTGGGAGGCCAACTGCCTGGTACTGATATGGCAGTTGCCTTTCACAGTGTTAATCACAATTACCACCAAGTCTGCTGTCCAGACATTTTGAGTACGTCCTTCAAGATTTCCTGCTTCCTGAAACAACCCTGTCTCAGACAGACGGTGAAACACAGTTGCAAACATTGAATGCTGTGGTTGCTGGCAGGGATAGATCTCCGGATACAATCTTGCCGCCTGTTGCCCATTGCCATTTGCCATTCCACAAGCACACATCATGTCAGCAAGCTCTCAATTTGAAAAGCGTACCATTGTATACAATGCTGTATCACATCCGCTGCAAGATGTGTAAGCAACAAGAGTGAATCGGACACAACATTACAAATTACTGTGGCAGGACAGGGCGCTAGGGCATGAGTGTGCAGTTCTTGTACAACCTTGCTCCATACTGTCATAAGCGCACTGCTACAAAATCCTAAATATAATGGCACAGTGCATATCCACTTTATCAGTGGGCTGTGTAATTTTGTCTTCGGTCCAGTAATGGCACTATTATTTCAATGTACACGACAACTGGGAACATATGTACATGAAGCCAACAGAAATTAATTGACTAATTTTCTCCCAGTAGTAATTAAAACTTTAGGATTTTCCTTCACACACTGCAAAGTCGATGAGTTTGCTGTAGGATGTTTTTGAATTGTTGTCAGGTACAATTATTTCTGTATTCTTAAAATTATTGCACCTGTATGTCGTTTAATTTCCCTAAAAAGTGATTCCGTAATATTACTGAATGTAAATAGGTAGAAAAACTAGTTTATTTATTATTCAAAACATCTATTAAAGCTGTCATCTACTGGTAGCCTCTGCTTCCTGTATTCAACTGTTTTAAAAACCTATTTTTGTAGCTTATGAAGTTATACGAGGAGCACTGAACTGTATTTACTTAGTCTTGTCAAATTGCAATGGTAACCCATTTCCTTTGAACCATATGTTGATGTTTTCAAGTTATGTTAGTTGCTGTTTTGGTAAAGCAACTGGCATTGATTCTGTTCTTATATGTTAGTTGCTGTTTTGGTAAAGCAACTGGCATTGATTCTGTTCTTATAGTATTATTACCAGCGAAAAGAATAACATTTGTATCTTCTAAAACCCCAAGTTGGAGATCATTTACGTGCATCACAAACAACAGTTAATCAAAAAAGGTGAAGATCCAAATTAAAATCCATAACATTCAAGTACCTTTTCCTCTAGACTGTTTTAAAACATAAATCTAAAGCAAAAGTAGAACAGTCCTGTTAAATACTTTATGTTATACAAGGAAAACAGCCCAATACTGAAATAAATGTTTAATCATATCATATGCAAAGTTGTCTTTTTACCATCATAACTGTATCAACTTTAGTGCAGATATAAAACTTACACTCTATTCCAAAAACAAAGTAATTATGTTACTCTAGTATACTGCTTACCTGCAATCTGTAATTTGGATCTGCCGTTGCAGCATGTGCCGCTAAGAAGGGATCATAGTAGACACTACTGTGAAAAAACCAATGTCAGTATTAGAGGAATGTCATCAACTGTGGACATTCATTTAAAGTGCACGTATGTATTTTGTCAACATACAATAGCCAAAAGTAACATTTTGGTTTAGCAAACACAACTAAAAAATTTATTGTAGCATATCAAACAATATTACATTACAGTAGTATCCCTAATTGTCAATAAACTGTATACAGCTTTCTGAACTTCTTTTTTCAATTTTACACATTACAATATGAAAACTGTACATTATAACAAAGTAAACTACAATCAGAGAACAACTTAAATGAGTGTGAGAATAAAGATACAATAAGTCAATTCCAGAGAAGGTTTTACAGCACTTTTTGCTGATGTTTAGGAAGATTTCAGCTTTTTTAAATACAGTTAACATAATATTTTAGTAGTTTTGTTATAAAATTGCATTTTTTAAAAAGAAAGTAAGACTTTAAAATTAACATGTGATATCAGTGTCTGCTGTTATGTAACAGCCTGGACTGATTTGATCTGATCTAAATGCATTAAGGCAACAGAGTTCCATGTTAATATTTGTAGCAGAACATTCTTGAAGAGAATACGTGTGGTGGTGGGCAGGGGAGTGGTGGATGGAAAGAGGAAGGAGATGGTGAGAGGAGGGGTACTGAGGATGGAAGAACTAGAGGCTTCCAATATTTAGAGTAACCAAACATGGTAATTATACCCAGTTCATCACAAGAATAAACCCAATGTAAATGCAACCGGTGGTGGCGTGTTTGTCGCTGTTAATAGTAGTTTATCCTGTATTGAAGTAGAAGTGGATAGTTCCTGTGAATTATTATGGGAGGATGTTACACTCAGCAACCGAGCTAGGTTAATAATTGGCTCCTTTTACCAACCTCCCGACTCAGCAGCATTAGTGGCGGAACAACTGAGAGAAAATTTGGAATACATTTTGCATAAATTTCCTCAGCCTGCTATAGTCTTAGGTGGAGATTTCAATTTACCAGATATAGACTGGGACACTCAGATGTTTAGAACAGGTGGTAGGGACAGAGCATCGAGTGACATTATACTGAATGCACTATCCGAAAATTACCTCGAGCAATTAAACAGAGAACCGACTCCTGGACACAACATCTTGGACCTACTGATAAGAGATAGACCCAAAATTTTTAACTCTGTAAGCACAGAACAGGGAATCAGTGATCATAAGGCCATTGCAGCATCCCTGAATATGGAAGTAAATAGGAATATAAAAAAAGGGAGGAAGGTTTATCTGTTTAGCAAGAGTAATAGAAGGCAGATTTCAGACTACCAAACAGATCAAAACGAAAATTTCTGTTCCGACACTGACAATGTTGAGTGTTTATGGAAAAAGTTCAAGGCAATCGTAAAATGCGTTTTAGACAGGTAAGTGCCGAGTAAAACTGTGAGGGATGGGAAAAACCCACTGTGGTTCAACAACAATGTTAGGAAACTACTACGAAAGCAAAGAGCTTCACTGCAAGTTTAAACGCAGCCAAAACCTCTCAGACGAACAGAAGCTAAATGATGTCAAAGTTAGCGTAAGGAGGGCTATGCGAGAAGTGTTCAGCGAATTCGAAAGTAAAATTCTATGTACGGACTTGACAGAAAATCCTACGAAGTTCTGCTCATACGTTAAATCAGTAAGTGGCTCGAAACAGCATATCCAGACACTCTGGGATGATGATGGCATTGAAACAGAGGATGACAAGCGTAAAGCTGAAATACTAAACACCTTTTTCCACAGCTGTTTCACAATGGAAGACCGCACTGCAGTTCCTTCTCTAAATCCTCGCACAAACGAAAAAATGGCTGACATCGAAATAAGTGTCCAAGGAATAGAAAAGCAACTGAAATCACTCAACAGAGGAAAGTCCACTGGACCTGATTGGATACCAATTCGATTCTACACAGAGTACTCAAAAGAACTAGCCCCCCTTCTGACAGCTGTGTACCGCAAGTCTCTAGAGAAACAGAAGGTTCCAAATGATTGGAAAAGAGCACAGGTAGTCCCAGTCTTCAAGAAGGGTCGTTGAGCAGATGCGCAAAACTATATACCTATATCTCTGATATCGATCTGTTGTAGAATTTTAGAACATTTTTTTTGCTCGCGTATCATGTCATTTCTGGAAACACAGAATCTGCTCTGTAGGAATCAACATGGATTCCGGAAACAGTGATCGTGTGAAACCCAACTCGCTTTATTTGTTCATGAGACCCAGAAAATATTAGATACAGGCTCCCAGGCAGATGCTATTTTCCTTGACTTCCAGAAGGTGTTCGATACAGTTCCGCACTGTCGCCTGATAAACAAAGTAAGAGCCTACGGAATATCAGACCAGCTGTGTGGCTGGATTGAAGAGTTTTTAGCAAACGGAACACAGCATGTTGTTCTCAATGGAGAGACGTCTACAGACGTTAAGGTAACCTCTGGCGTGCCACGTGGGAGTGTTATGGGACCATTGCTTTTCACAGTATATATAAATGACCAAGTAGATAGTGTCGGAAGTTCCATGCGGCTTTTCGCGGATGATGCTGTAGTATACAGAAAAGTTGCAGCATTAGAAAACTGCAGCGAAATGCAGGAAGATCTGCAGCAGATAGGCATTTGGTGCAGGGAGTGGCAACTGACCCTTAACAGAGACAAATGTAATGTATTGCGAATACATAGAAAGAAGGAACCTTTATTGTATGATTATATGATAGCGGAACAAACACTGGTAGCAGTTACTTCTGTAAAATATCTGAGAGTAAGCGTGCGGAACAATTTGAAGTGGAATGACCATATAAAATTAATTGTTGGTAAGGCGGGTGCCAAGTTGAGATTCATTGGGAAAGTCCTTAGAAAATGTAGTCCATCAACAAAGGAGGTGGCTTACAAAACACTCGTTCAACCTATACTTGAGTATTGCTCATCAGTGTGGGATCCGTGCCAGGTCGGGTTGACAGAGGAGATAGAGGAGATCCAAAGAAGAGCGGTACGTTTCGTCACAGGGTTATTTGGTAAGCGTGATAGCGTTACAGAGATGTTTAGCAAACTCAAGTGGCAGACTCTGCAAGAGAGGTGCTCTGCATCACAGTGTAGCTTGATGTTCAGGTTTCGAGAGGGTGCTTTTCTGGATGATGTATCGAATATATTGCTTCCCCCTACTTATACCTCCCGAGGAGATCACGAATGTAAAATTAGAGAGATTCGAGCGTGCACGGAGGCTTTCCAGCAGTCATTCTTCCCGCAAACCATACGCGACTGGAACAGGAAAGGGAGGTAATGACATGGCAAGTAAACTGCCCTCCGCCACACACTTTTGGGTGGCTTGTGAAGTATAAATGTAGATGGAGATTTAGACTAATCAGCAAAAACAGCGCGCAACACTGGCAGTGTTATGCTCTTGGAAGTAGCTCCCACTTTTGTATTGGATGTCTTATACATATGTTACTGTAAATGAAACTTAAAGGCATTCTAATGTATTAACAACCATCAAAATTTTTCTTAATCATACTTTAACTATGTAAATTTCATTTAAAAAATCATGTACAGTCAAAGTCTCTATAAAAGCTGATTGTGTTCTGATTGTCGTGCTGTTGATACGTAATTTGAAAATGGCTGATGCTACTTCCAGAACAAGCACATGGAACACAGTTTAAGAGGGGAGAGAGAGAGAGAGAGAGAGAGAGAGAGAGAGAGAGAGAGAGAGAGAGAGAGAGAGAGGGGGGGGGGGGGGGGAGAAGAAATAAAAGCAAGACACAAACTGTAGTTCATGTTTTTCAGAAGTTTACAGAGGAAATAGACTTTGAAATTTTCGATGGAGTTCATTCATCACAGTTCCGGCACAATGCACAGCTTAATTGGTAGTGTTGAAAAAAGGTAAAAGGATATTCTGTGGATTGCTGTTCCAAACCTTGCTGCGATCGTTTTTCTAATTACATATCTCATGTAACATATAAATTCTTAATTGGTACAGATATTTTGTGAAAGACTGTTAACGAGCTTGATTAAATCAAGAAACCCTTTCAAATGAAATTTTTGGGACCAAAATGAAGTAATATATGCTCCTGGTACCATAACACTGCAATTTGAACCCAGTAGAACTGATCTGGGGTCACGCAGAGAGATTTGTTGCAAGAGATAACAAGACAATTAAGCTGCCATACGTAATGGAACTAATGCACAAATCTTTGTCTCACATCACTGTGAATGCTGGTGGGATGCAGTACAGCACTTCATAAAACAAAAGGAGAAAATGGGGTGTTTTGATGTCTTTCTGGATTCTGTTGTTGAGCACCTCATTATTAATGTAGGAACTGACAGTTCCAGTTGTTGTTGTCGTGTTGTTGTTGTTGTTGTCTTCAGTCCTGAGACTGGTTTGATGCAGCTCTCCATGCTACTCTATCCTGTGCAAGCTTCTTCATCTCCCAGTACCTACTGCAGCCTACATCCTTCTGAATCTGCTTAGTGTATTCATCTCTTGGCCTCCCTCTACGATTTTTACCCTCCACACTGCCCTCCAATACTGAATTGGTGATCCCTCAATGTCTCGGAACATGTCCTACCAACCGATCCCTTCTTCTAGTCAAGTTGTGCCACAAGCTCCTCTTCTCCCCAATTCTATTCAATACCTCTTCATTAGTTATGTGATCAACCCGTCTAAATCTTCAGCATTCTTCTGTAGCACCACATTTCAAAAGCTTCTATTCTCTTCTTGTCTAAACTATTTATCGTCCACGTTTCACTTCCATACATGGCTACACTCCATACAAATACTTTCAGAAATGACTTCCTGACATTTAAATCTACACTCTATGTATACAGTTCCAGTACCAGTACTGAAATGTATTCCTTGGATTCAGATATGGAACGAGTTCAAAGATCACCCAGATGACTGACTGTAAGTAATACTTTCAATGGCTTTAATATGTAAGTATATAGTGAAATCCCTTCAATACACTTGTAAGTCAGACACAGTCTACACAGAAAAATTTCCCTGTCTTTAAGTTAGGAATTCTGATCACTATTGTTTTTAACTACAGTACAATATTAGCTAAGAATAAGAGAATATTACATTTTCTGTCTGGTCCCCTAAGAAGTGTATTGCTGGAGTTTTGCCATATATTACTCCATTCTGTTTAAAAATTAAATGACATTTGAAGCTCATCTCTTTTCACATCTTAACTGCAACTGTTCACACCACTACTGGTTAGTTGGATCAGCTAGATGACCTATGCTGTTCAAATTAGATGAGTCAGTAAAGCTTTTGTACCATATTATCGCTGAGTCAATGTGTGCACTCAGTATAAAATATATCCTTATTATCGTAGTTGACTGTACTCGAGGCAGCTTGGCTTCCACTCTATGTGAAACAAAATGCAATGAGATTCCAGCTATTATGGAAGAATACACAGCATAATGTTCACATCAGGTTTATTCTTATGATGAACCTAGTATAGAAAATGTCAACTAGTTAGTTAAGTCTTTATGTAGCTTAATATTATCAGACAACACCAACAATACATATATCTACTCATTAATTACAAATCTGAATTCAGCTGCAACATACGCATTAATTTCAAAAGTAAATCACACGAACAAAACTAAGCATGCTACGTACTACAGCAAGGGATAAATGATATCGCAGCAAAAAACAACAAAAAAATACAACATAGCATACACACACACACACACACACACACACACACACACACACACACACACACACACACACTGACAGCAAATGACCAAAGAGGAAGTGAAAACTGGGGAAGTGCATAAATACAAAAAGCCAAATGATTCTGCAAATTGTATGCCTCTATGCACTTACCTCCATAGGCTGACTCAACACAGCAGTTGACCTGCCAAATCGTCTACCTGCATGCTAGTAGAGCTATTTTCATATGAATGTTTGCAAATAAAAATTTAACATCTACACCACACTGAATGTCACTCACATGAGTAACCATGAAGTAAGTTGTTTGCTTGGTGCTGAAATTCAACAACGATGATGGTTTGTATAAAAAATGGCAGTTTACTTTTAAGAATAAGTGCCATCACTGCCAGTACTTCAGCAGATTTTTTTTTTTCCTGTGTGGGGGGTGGGGGGGGCCCATCCACACCCACACACAAATGTGATGGTGGAAGGGACTCGGCTGGGGTAAGGGGAGGGGAGAGATCAGCCATTGAAAAGTGGAGTGCTAATTGGATTTGGCACTGACAAAAGTGTACATCGTGTAAAGGTCTTTCTGAAATCTGATGACAGGGTACTGTAAGAGGAAATGGACATACATTGTAATGTGACATTATGAGGCATTCTGAAGTAATGTAATCATACATGAATAAGAAGTAGTCACATTAATTTATGAGAAATGGCAACTTTAAACTATCAATAACTGTAGTGGTACCTGTGACAATAAGAACACCATTCTTACTTAATGAGTTTTAGTTTGTTTTCCTTTATAGCCTATGTTATAAACTAAAATTAATGAGCACATCAATCACACTTATTACTTTACAGTCTCTCTCACTTTTTTCAAACATGAAGATTTCAATTTTATTTGTCAGGGAAATCATTTAGAATTAAGAATTTGTTTAGATGGTGGCAGTCTTTGTAATGCTCCATAGGAAGACTCTTTGACATCGCTTTGTGTTTGCAAAATTCAATGGGAAACAACAATTACACATGTATTGCCACAAGTAAACTGCACGTAGAACATTATTGTGCACCTCACTAAGCACCATCCACAATTTGTAGGTAAACAGAATTGATGATGAACATTAATCAGTTTCATACGAGATACCGATCAATCATTAATTTCAGTAATTCGAAGACTTCCTGGATAGACAGTTTTCAGTCATATGAAAAGTACATAGACAGCACTCACGGTGTGTATCCGTGGAGTGCAGTAGCCGCTGCAGCTGAGAGGGGAGTTGGGTGCCTGGCAAATGCGGCCGCTGCTGCAGCTGCCGCTGCTGGGAAAGTCGCCCGTGCTCGCCCACGCTGAATTGCCACACCTCGTAATGCTGCTGCCGCTGAGCAGATAATAGCATTTATACAATATTTGTGGCCACCTTTGGTAGAGTAACACTGCTTACCATCCTCTATGGGTACCATCAATGGGTTCCACTGTACTGCCTTGCACTTGCAAACAGATGATTGCACTGACTAGGGATTTTACTCAATTTACCTAATTTTTCATTGCCATACGAAAAATCAGGCACAGATATTTGCACATGCAAAACAAAAATCGTTAGAAAACGCATACTGTACAACATAAAACTGTGGAAGGACTAATTTAAATAGTAACCACCATACATACCACGGAGGAAAGGAAACAGGTAAAGCACGACAACAAAAGCAGCACCAAAGTAATGGAATTACATTATTTAAGTAATTTTGAATACAAACTGCATGAACCACTAGGTTACAAGCACTCTATCTGAACACTCCAAAATTTCTAAATTAAACATGCAGTGTCATTTCCTTGGAAACATAATCGCAGTTAAGTAAAAACTTGAGGCATTAAAATGTTACACTAGTCTAGTGCAATCACTGTAGCCAGTTTCTAAAACAGGTAATGAAAGAAAATCCAGAAACTGAAAAAAACAAAAAAAAAAACAAAAAAAAAAAAACAATGATCATCCATGCAAAATCAAAATGGGTACTAATACTTTTAAATGTGGTTAATTTCTGCTCGAACCATGCTGCTGTTGAAGCCACACAACTACTCTTTCTGCTCTACTTCACACTGCTTCCTGCCTCAGATATCCATTCTATATTCAGACACAAGGGTTAAAAAAAAAAAAGTCGCTTAATAATGCTTTTCATTTTGTTTTGTAAACTCCTCGACAAAAGTCCTAACGAAAAAGCAGTGTGCTCAAAATGCCAAGTAATGCAAGGATGCTTGGCACTCCATTACATAGATGTTAAGGTGTTACAAAGATTTCATTTTTATGATGATCTCAAAGTTAATATTCTTTTTTCATTGCTGTGTTTTTTAAGCTCATCCTTTATTCCCTTTTGTTAGAAATACAGAATGGATTACAGCCCGAGGCAAAACAAGCAGGCAAGTGGCAGTGTGTGTACCTCCTGCGTGCAGTGCGTGGCGTCAGCACCAGTGGTGTTGCTGCTGAGGATGAGGGTGTCGTAAGGGGAGCAGCTGTGCCCCCCAACCATGACCAGGGCACAGCAGCAGGCAGCCTGTAGCCTGGTACACCAAGCCATTTTTATAAAATTTCACACACCATGGAATGTACATTGTAGCATAGTTAAAATTCCATGTTCAACAACAGAAGACACTCTCTTACTTTTAAATGTACAAAACACCATGTACACCGGAAAATAAATAATCCTAGTAAGATTGTAAAGTGCAAATTGCAAGTATAATATCTTAATTTTATTGCTCTTCCTCTCTGGGAAATCGCACATAAGTACAAATCAAGAGATTCTAGAGTAGTAATTACTTAGCTCCCCTCTCCCCAAATTCACACAAACGGATGTGTGTCAACTATGTTAACTCTATTGAAATCCCAATAACAACATATGAAATTCATAGCTCAACCACAGTACTTTCATTGTCTCATTTATGGTTAAATCTCTTGATGTCACATACGAACTTTAATTATTGGCCATCACTGAAACAAAAAGTACAGCATGTGTATGTATAAATAAAAGAAAATTTCAATGTAATGCTTTCTTTCCCCTATCTACATACATGTGATGGAAGTATTTATGTCATGTTTTGTAATACTTCTGAAAAAACATCACTAATACGTTACTTGAATTAGAACTGTTCCTTCAAAATCAATATAGCCATTTTCACAATCTTGTTTGCATTTTCTACTTCAGATCCGTACCTGTTCTCCTACCTAGCCCTTGCCATCACTACCACGTCCTTCCTTGTTGATAGCATACACCAGAATGTTCCCTATGAAAACTTTTAGGTTGCATTTCACAATGCAAATAGTTTTTCAATATACACAAAAGGGAACAGCTGTCATTTTCCGTTATTTACAAGTTGTAACCTAGAACTGTTACACTTCCCTAAATACTTAGTATTGGCTTTCTTAGGACATTAACCACTGTTACCTCAGATGCAGCACTCTAGTATAATAAATTAATTAGTTTATTTTTCCCAAGGAGTGTGTTCTGGGTCATTACATTATTATTATTATTATTATTATTATTAGTGGTGGTAGTAGTAGTAGTAGTAGTAGTAGTAGTAGTAGTATTTTGTAGTATCACACAAAGCATTCCACCTCATTTGAGCATTCTTTCCTATCTTTCACAATTTGCTTTTTCTCCATGGAATCTCCTTCTTCAGTCCTCTTTGTCCCAGAGTTTACCTCACATACCATTTGCGTATCGTGCCTCTGTATATGTTTCTATCTTCAGCTTCTATTGGATCAATGTGCGTTGTTTCTACATCAAAGTTGACTTGCACGATTCACGGTGGTGTTGACTTGATCCCCTGTATGTCAGAAATCTGCTAGTGAGGCTTGTTGGTGGCAGCCTGATGCAACATTCGACACTGGGTCTGTGGTTTTCATAGTATGAGATATATATCCCTCTTCTGTCAGCTTTGGGCCGAGAATTTCTCTCATGATTTTGCATTCTTCTTTCAGTAAGCTTTCCACATCATTTTTCATTTGCACATCATTTTTCATTTGCACATCATTTCTCATTTGCACATCATTTTTCATTTGCACATCATTTTTCATTTGCACATCATTTTTTATTTGCACACAGTAATTCAGGCTTGATTACTGTTTTGTAGTATCTAATCTTTGTGTGAATGGACATGCATCCCCTATTATATGTGTACGGTTTTTACCATACACACTCCTCACTTCTCTGAGATGATGACTCTCCTGTAGGTTTCAGGATTTTACTTAGATAAGTGAAATGTGCAACTGTGTTTATGTGCCATATCGAGTATCTACTTTCTGAATTTTCAATACCGAGAAGAATAATTCAGAACTTCTGGGAAGTATATGCAGGTGAACTTTTTCTATGCTTTTTTTAGTATTTCTATTTATTTGAATTCTGTTGCTTCATTATCACACAGCATGGTCAATTCATATGCAAGAGCTAGGGGTGGGTGTGTGTGTGTGTGTGTGTGTGTGTGTGTGTGTGTGTGTGTGTGTGTGTGTAAGGGGGGGGGGGGGGTGCCCCTGCTGAAACATTATCTAGTAAAAATATAATCATAATTTCATTCATCATAATCCATATTTTTGGAAAGCCTACAACTGTCGTTTGACATTTAAATAACAGAATATACGATCATATTGCTGTATCTGTCCACTGAAACTACCTCCCATATAGTTCAATGTATTCTGATCCCTAGAGAAAGCACAGAAGAGGCATAACTTATACATACTTTCTTGTACCTCCTTTTTACATTCCAAAGTTAATATGATATAAAGTCACGTTTTTTTGTTCACACTACATAAACTTGTTCTGTGTAACTGAACAACACTGATTTGTCAATAATGGATAATACATTAATCTAATCACGCTCCATTTTTATACGTAACTTTCCTTCTTTAGTTCAATCACTCATGTAAATACCGTGCAAAGAAGTATCTAAATATTTTGATTGAATCGTAAGTACAAGGCTGCAAAGTAATACAAGCAGCATGATAAATTGTTAATAACACAAAGTAAAGCCAAATCTTCAGGGAAAGATGATTCCTACAGCCAAATATCATTCATGGTACCTCAGGACTCTAAAATAATACTACTGCAGTCACAGTTGAAATTTGATGTCAAATGATTACCACACCAGCTGTCCGTATTCTTTTGAGTTTTAAAATTTTTAGTTTAATTGCACAGAGAACTAAATGCACGTCACTAACAGAGCATTAAACATACTTTTGAAGTACCTGAGTGCCAATAAAATACTTGTTAACAATGTGAAAAATTTGTACTTCAAAATGAACCCTCTCATCCAATGAACACTGATGTACCAACTCTTCACACAGTTTATGGATACACCCATGTACAGGAACTAAATGAGAAATTGTGGGGGATCAAGGGGAGGGAGAACAAAGGAACAAAATTAACATTGATTAGTCAGAATGTAATGACTGCTTTCAAGTCACTGAAATGTGTCCACATGCAGAGAACAGGAAAACCGCCAATTTATGCGACTTTGACAAAAGGCTCATTGCAACTGTATGGTAACGCAGAATGAGTATCAAGTAAATGGCAAAAAATAATCAGATGTTTACACATTGCCATCAATCGTGCTTATGGAAACAGGGTTTTAGGTAGTAGATGAGCAACATGGCAATTGTTTGACAAATCTGAACAAATGGAGTAGCTACAGTGCCAAATACAGTGAATGCAAAACATTTTTGACCATAACTGTCCACATCATGTTATCATGAATGTGGGTCTAAAGTTAACATAGTTTGTGTGTGTCCCTTCCATTGGCCATAGGAACGGAACAAGGTGGGTAAAGGAGAAATGTGAACTAGTTGCCCAGCTGCATAAATCAATATATCCTTTTAGACCACTAAATGGTTCTGTCCTGAGCTACCACCTTCCAGGCTCATTCCTCATCAACACATGCATCATGGAGACAACCAGAAGTTTGATGATGTTCAGTTAGTGGGGCACTCAATGCATGGTCATCAGTGCCCGTACAAAGGACTAATATTTTTCACACTCCAATTTTTACGCAGTCCAATCTAGCACTATCATGAATAATGATGATGATGATGATGATGATGATGATGATGATGGTGGTGATGATGATGATGATGATGATGGAATCATGTGAACAACACAAACACCCAGCCCCGGGCAGAGAAAATCCCCAACCCGGCCACGATCCACCACCAGAAGTGGTAATATTAACGTACACAGGATATCCACAAGAAACATTCTGGGACCTCTCATGGACATCTAATGGCAGGCATTTTGGTCTTCCATTTCGGTGACTAAGATAATGATTTTCTGAATCTAATGTGCAACACTGATTTTGAATACTTTAAATGCCCAAAGGTTTTCAACCAAATCATACTACAATGACTGGTACACAAACAACAGTAAAGTGTTTTCACACTGGGTTCTCTGTTGAACAAAGAGCTTGCACAATCAACAATTCAACAATTTTCTAGCAGATAGCAAACTGTTCACTAAACTTCTTGGTTTATACTGCAGATTTTAGATCTCAGGGTAATGTCGTGTAAACAGAATCAATAACAAACTTTTTGGGTGATTAAAACCATTTGCCGGACAGATGCGAATTAAAAACCATTCCTTTCTCCAGCAATGTTTTTACTCACTAAGCTATCACGGCACAACTCATGATCTGCCCTCACATTTTCAATTCTATCAGTACCTGTCACCTACTTCCCAAACTTCACAGAAATTCTCGCAGCATACCTTCCTGGAACGGCACTCTAAAAGTAATGCAAGAGGTCCATTATGGAAACATTCCCGACATTACGTCCACAGTGATATCAAATAACACAATCATAGTGATAAGGATGACAACTTTACTTTGTTAATATGGCACAAGTAAAAAAAAATCATGTAAGTAGAAAATGTATGAATAGCAGAAAGATAAATAAAATTCAATGGTGCAAGTACAGTAACTTACACTTCCTATTTCCCTCAACTTACATTTGCACACAGTACTGAAATTAAAATAAATAAGTAAAAAAAGCATTATCACCAAGCTGACATACTAAGTTATGCTGTAAAATACTTAATGTCTTCTACAAGACATTCTACACTTTTATCCATCTCTTCCTCCCTCTTAAAATATCACTTCAAACAACTTTTAATTTGATTATCTACTACACTTCCTTGTGGCACTAAAGTAAATCCCTTTATCCACTTTTTCCTTGCAGAATGTTACC
Source organism: Schistocerca cancellata (assembly GCF_023864275.1). Taxonomy (NCBI): domain Eukaryota; kingdom Metazoa; phylum Arthropoda; class Insecta; order Orthoptera; family Acrididae; genus Schistocerca; species Schistocerca cancellata. The sequence continues at coordinate 614,405,187 of NC_064626.1, forward strand.
ATTTGTCTTGGGGGAGGGGGGCGGAGTTAAAAATCATATAAAACTAGTACAAATAGTTAAGGTTTTTGAGAAATAGAGACAAACTACCTTAACAGGCTATTGAAGAAATAATAAACAGTGAGCCATATTTTGTATTGATTCCAAAATGTGTGGCATTTACGCAACAGACTGGACATTAATGGAGAGAAATGATTGCTACTGCTGAAAACGGGCTATCTGTTCAAGGTACTGCAAATTTGTTAAACAGTTTCATAGGCAATAATGACAAAAGAAGTTTTGAGATGGGTCTGAAATGTTACATTTTTGCAAGTACTTATGTCTCTCAATACTATGACTAAACAAGTTTAGTACACAAAATACTTCAAGATGAAAGATGAGGTTTCAGGCTAAGCAAAACAGTGTATTGTGATAGCTGCACAAAACAGGTCCCCGCAAACATTGTAGCACATTTATATTATTTCATAATAAGTGCTTTACATTTCAAGTTTCAAAGAACTGTACATTTTGTTACACAAATGTACACTTGCCACAAAATTAGACCGAAATTGGAATTTCACACACAAACTTTCTGTCAACAGCTAACATGAATAATTTGCCACTTAAAATACTATCTTTCCCGATACAAAAAATTAGTTACTCATACACAATTACTGTTATGCCCATTTCAGTGCTAGATCCCCAAAATTAATTAACTTTTTACTTTAAATGAGAAATGTCATCACAAAAGATAAGCAGCATTTGTCACTTTAACTGTGAAGTTGATTTGTGTAATTCCATATGCAGTTTTTATCGTGTTTCAATGCCCAACAATGAAAGGGAACCATTTCCTTTGGGGAGTACAGTTCATACAATAATAAACTTAAAGTATCAAGTTTACAAATTTTGCATCTGTCACTTTTACAACCATTATTTTTGCAGTATGTTCACATTGGATGGAAATAGGTGTCTTATAAAACTTATTTGCTTTCTTTTTGTTAACTGACATGGAAACAACATACATTTAGGGGGAAAAAGAATGAAAATTGTGTCTACAATTAAACATCTTTCAATGTTACAAACTGTTAACAGTGAAGCAAATAGTAACTAAAGCACTAAGTCTTTTTACCTTCAAAATTATGATAAAATAAGTAATTAAAAATATTTAATCCAGAAAATGTTAATATGAATCTTATGTAAATGAGAGGCACAGTCTACAGTTAATACAGTCTCGTTAGTAGTTATCATATTCAAGAAACATAACCCATCATGCAAGCACCATGACAATGCAAATGACAAACTAAATTCCTATGGTTGCTTATGGTTTGAATTATTGCTTGTCATTAGTTCTACTACTCCAAACAATTTACTGAAGTTTTTCCAAACAAGATAGTTTCTGGAAAAATTATGCACAAAATTCAAAGTTACAACAGATCAATATGTTGTTTAACATTTTAACTCAGTCTATGCAAAAATAACTTATAATAAATAACACATTACTTCTTGTATTGCCATGGTATAAATATCATGCACAGGAAGTGTAACTAATGGTGTAATGAAGCAAGCATCTATCTAGCAAGTGTTGTGGTGGGCTCCAGGCCTCGAAACCTACCCTCTGGCCACTGCACGCACACTGGAACAACACAAAAACACAAGCACGCCCTTAGCACAAACACCATAAGGATTAAGATTTTTTATGCAGCTGCACCCATGTCAAAAGAGGCAGAAAGGGATCCAAACTGAACAATTGTAACATGAAACATACGTGATTAAATTTAACACTAGTGTATTATTAAAAATTTTTGTTCATCAACTTTGCCAGGTTGGAGCCTTTATGCCTCTCTTATACAAATCCAAAGCAAAAAATTACAAAATAGTATGTGCAGCTGGAGTGTATCTAAATAAATAAAAGCTAATGACTACAAGAAAGTATAAAGATGCTTTTAGAAAAGAATACTAGTATACATCAAACATTTACTGTTTACCAAGAAGCATATGATAAAAACTGAATATATGCACTGAACAATAACTATATACCAACAATTCTTGAAATATGATTTCAAAATGTTTCTGCTGTTATCTGTATTTTTCAATTCAGTAGCAGAAAGGAAACAGATTTTCACAGAAAATTTTGGCCACTGTCACAACTTTTGCATACTAACTGAAATGCACGTTCAATAACTCACATTATCAATTTCCTACCACCTTTCTGTAAATCTCAATCATCAACCTTACAAAAACATCAAAAATTACACACATATTACATGAAAATTTTTTACTACTGGTGGAATATCCGCAATGCTGGGTATCCACAGCAGAGCCTTAGATGCACATTTGCTCTTACAATTTACACGAAGTCACGTTTTGTATCCCCGATTGGGACACAATTGTACGTGTCAATAATGACCAGTTTACATTTTTCATGATTTAGCTCATTGGTGTATTTTAGCATGCTGAAGCCCAAAAAACTTCTGCTGCCCAAATTTTATAACCTCAGAACATTGTTTTAGTTGTATAGTTGACCTGACGTGTATATCAGCATCGAGTTTGATACACCAACAGAAAGCAAAGCTGAGGAAAATAGAGCCATATGATAAAACAAGTAACACAGGTCATAAATTCCATCTTTAGCTATTTATGTACTGCTTTGATAAAGAGAGTACAATGTTTAAATTTGTTTCACTATTACTGTGTTCTAGTGCAGCAAATAATTCATAAACAAAAAATCAATTCTCAACATAAGAAAGTCAGCACAGCTTTCTTTTCCAATTTTATGAACTTGTATTGCCTTGTGCTATGATTATCAGGATATGTTGAGCAAAATTAAAATTCTGAAATGTTCCCTGAAGTTCTTAAATGTCAATGTAAGTAATTTTTGTGTGTGTGTGTGTGTGTGTGTGTGTGTGTGTGTGTGTGTGTGTGTGTGTGTGTGTGTGTGTTGTGAAAGGAGGGGGCAGAGGGTGTGGAGAGTAACACACACATTCACAATAAGATAATTTAAAACTAAATAGCTACCATTATATAGATAGTGCTTAAAATTAAATATACCCACTCCAATTGTGCACGTGGTTGACTCTGCAAAGAAGCAAGTTGACTCCCCTTTTAATGTGTTATCATGTGCACAAATGCAACTGAAATGTGGGTCAGGCTAAAAACCATCTATGCAAAATGATCTGCAGTTAATACAATGGTGTATTTTTTAAATTATAGAATATAGCCAACAGATACAACTGCATCAAATCATCAGTCAACTTCAATCTCTTGTATAAGTCTTAGCTGATACTAGTGAACCTGTCACAAAAGTTATCAAGATGTCGAAAATTTTGCAATGTGTCATCAAAATCAGGTTCTTTGTTCACAATTCAGGTATAGTTGCAGGAGAAATTAAGTTGGACAACCAGTGTTGTCAAATTATGTTTAAACGTCCAGGTCTACTACCAACAAATCCTGCTTTCTTTAATTCCACAGTGATCTTGCACAAAAGACTTGCATATAGCCATTTCACAAGTCTGAAGTATACAGTCAATATGAAGATAGTTCCTGGTTTACAAATAAAGAAAGATTAAGATCTTTATTGCAAATCATGTCAGTACCGCAAGATGAAGAGAGACTCATTTAATTCCAATGTGGAATCAAGACTGAAAAATCCTGGCAAATTTACTCAGGTAAATTTGAGTGGATGGATGAAAAAACTCACTCTTCAAGATGCAGATTTGTACACATTTTTCAAGGATGACTTGACTTCATACAGTTTTGCATATTTTCATGAAAGTAAACGTGACACTTTTCCTGTGTTTTCCTGATTAAAAGACAAACAGGCAACAAAATCTGAGTTCTGAGAAATGATAATGGCACGAAACTCATAAATAAGCAATTTGAAGATTATTTCAGGCAAAATGGAATAATACATGAGAAAACACTAACCTGTATACAGAAGCAAAATGGCTGAACTGAGCAAGAAAACAGATCCTTGTTTACTGTACACACACTATGTTGTTGGGCTCTGGCTCTGAGCACTATGGGACTTAACATCTTAGGTCATCAGTCCCCTAGAACTTAGAACTACTTAAAACCTAACTAACCTAAGGACATCACACACATCCATGCCCGAGGCAGGATTCGAACCTGCGACCGTAGCGGTCACGCGGTTCCAAATTGACGCGCTTAGAACCGCACGGCCACACCGGCCGGCATATGTTGTTGGGTACAGAGTCATTTCATGAACTGTATGCATAGGCAGTAAATTGTGCTGCATATATCTTAAATGGTTGACCATGTAAAGCAAGCAATACTGATATCACATTTGAAAAATTGTTTAGAAAACCCCTTTCTTTAAAACACAAGTTTGGTTCAGCAGCGTATCAGTTTGGATCAGAATTTGATAGTAAATCAAAGAAACTTATCACAGTTAGTTACAAGACATGCAACACCAATTACAGCGTCTATAATCGTGAGTCCAAGAAAATTACTATAGTAACTCGCATATATTCTGCACCCACAATGCGCGTGCGCAATTGCTGGGTGCGAAACAGAAGTCTGAAGACACTAGCACCGGCAGAGGCCACCACTCTTGCACACATGTGCAGCCTCTCCACACTCCACTTTCCGGCCTTGCTCTCAGTAATGTGTTGACATTTCACTTATGTTTATCGGACTAGTAGTGTAGCCACTCCATGGCAAGTGTCTTTTTGTACAAATGTTCTACATGTAATAAAGTGTTGTGTCTACCATCATTTGTGTGGTCTTATGGCCAGAACACACTGGAAACAAGTAGGCTCGTTGGTTCACACGTTTTTTGTCGTGGTGTTGCATTTTACCTCTTGTTGTGATAAGGAGTCTGCTTCAAATGTTGGTGGGACAACAGTCTGAAATATTTACAGCCATGAAACAGGCTGTGCTTGCATTGCCCTACCCCTTTTCATCCCCTGGTATGTTTCCCCCTCTGTTCCTACCACCTGGTGAGGTGGTGGAAGATTGGGAAGCATATGAACACCACCTATGGCAACATTTCCCAGCTTTCCACATTATAGATGCTGAAATATGTTGTGCACAGTTTTTGTCATGGCTTTCTCCCACCTTGTATTAGGTGTTGCGGCATTAAGCCCTGTTGCAGGAACCTTCCTCACTGTCATTCAACAATTTATCTTCATTGCTTTCATCCTATTACTGCGGCCACACATGTCGTGGCTGCTACAGTTGGATTCTACCAATGCAAGAAATAGCCCCATCAGTCTTATCATGCCTGGGTCCCAACCCTCCAAGGCCTTAGTTGCAAGTGCCATTCTATCAAATAGAAAGAGTCATATGGCAGCAATGGACCCCCAATCACAAAACCTCCCCCTCAAAGAGGTTTTGTCCACTGGCCAGTCATATCAGGCCTCATATGTTACAGCTCATCAGCTGGTAGCATGGTGCGACATCATGGCTGTACAGGGTGGCCCAGCTGCATCCACTATATGTGGGAGGATGACATCATGGCAGTGCAAGCCAGCACATGAACAGCATTCCAATTGCCACTCCCTGTTGCCATCCTGTGTGTCTTATTACTCCGAACATGATAAATCTTAGTGTCCCCCAGCACTGGGCCATTTGTCACATGCATCCAAACGAAAGCTGCACTGCGATAGTCTAATACTCAACTGCACAGAAAGCACCATCAGACGACATGGATATGGATATCTACGAAGTGCCACTGTCAGGGCCAGTTTCCGATCAGGATTACAACAAACTTTTTATTGAATTTTTGGACTCTGGCAACAGCTGAGCCTGCAGGTAGCCAATGTTGGTGTTCAAACATTTCACCTCACTCTCCTAGGTGCTGTCACCAGTAAACAGGAACCTAATGGGGTATGGTAAAAAGCAAATCCTCTTGCTTGGCAATTTCATGGCTGCAATCACCTGTAGGTCAGTCACTCTGCCTGTTACATTTATTTGTACCAACAATGCTAGTTCAGCAAACATTTTTGGGTTTGACGCCATTCAGGTTTTCGGCTTTTCAATCATGAACTCCATACAGTTGATATGTGCTGGAGTCCCCTATCAATCACTGGAGTCTCTGCACTCAGAATTTCAGGATATCTTGTGGAAGGCCTAGTATGTGCTTCGGACTTTCAAGCCCACATAACCTTAAAGTAGTTGGCTCAGCGTAGATTTTTTTGCGCTAGGTAGATTCCTATAGCCCTACACTCCTAAATCGAGGCAAAGCTGGACTGGCTTGCATCACCCAAGGTTGTGGTTTCCATTTCCTCTAGTGAATGAACCACACTCTTTGTAATCATTAGGAAACACACTGGTAAATTGCTCATCATACATTCAGAGTACATTGCTACATCCAGATGAGCTGCTCACACAGTTAGAAGCAGGTCGATTCTTTTCAAAACTCTATCTTTGCTAAGCATATCACCAGTTACCCTCGGATGACGAGTCCAAGTGTACAATGGGTCTTAATACATCTTTTGGCCTGTACCAACACGGTTGATGTTAGGGGAGGCAAGTGCCCCACAACTTTTCAACACTATCTGGGACAGGTCACATCCATTATTCCACACTTTTTTCCAGCTACCTGAATGATATTGTAGCTGGATGAATGACAAATGACCACCTACACAATCTCTAGGCTTTTTTCAAAATTCCAGGCAGTGGGTGTGTGTTGCAGTCTGCAGAAGTCCAAATTTTTTCAACCGTCTCTTGAGTATCTGAGCCACACCATACCCCTGGTGAGTGTGATCAGGGCCATTACAGACCTGCCGTGTCCCTCATCATTGCAAGAACTACTGGCTTTTCTGGGTAAAATTAGCACTGGTTCATTCCCAGGTTGTCCACCATTGCAAGCCCTCTCTACCTCCTCCTTCCTTTGTCTGGTCTCTGACGTGCAACAGGCGTTTTCCAGGTTGAAGGTCTGCCTCAGATCAGCACTATAACTAGCTACATTTGATTCTGACGAAACACTGACTTTGACTACGAAGCCTTGCAGGCCACGTCCATCAGAATGCAGACGGCTCAGAGAAGCCACTGACTATTGCATCCAAAACTCTCAGACCAGCACACATCCACTACTCTCAGGTCAAGAAGGTGGCTCCGGCCATTGTGTATGCCTTTTCTTGTATGGTGTCAAATTTCAGCTCCTTATGGGACACAAGCCATTAGTTTCATTATTTAGTCCATACACCCAGGTCCATTATAAGATTGCCCACAGGTTTCAACTATTGGCCTTGTTCCTCTCCAAATACCACTATGAAATCCATTTTTACCCCATTGGGATCCATGCCAATGTGGACATTGTATGCCAGCTGCAAGTTGGCCCGGACCTCGGGTTTAATGGAGAGAGCTTGTGTTTTTTCATTTGGATATCACCTCCCATCAAGTGTGTCTCAGCACTAGCACCTGCGTCACCAAGGCACTTCATCTCACCCCATCCTCTTATCAACTCAGCCTCCTGGTCACCCTCCCAATCTGCTTCGTAGCTACTTTGCCTTGTGCCATCACCTCTCGGTCTGAGACAGGTTCCTCTTCCTCTAAATGGCTGACACAACTCCCAGGGGGATTATTTCCAAGAGTTTGACACAACTCCCAGGGGGATTATTTCCAAGAGTTTGTGGCCGGAGGTTTTACAGCTGTTACAGCATTGACCAGGAGCTGGAGCATTTAAATGCTGCATGTCCCCACTGTGCTAGTCAATAGGCAGTTCCCAAGACTATTTTCTCCTTGTGGCCTCCAGCAACCCAGCCCTGGGCCACATGGGGAAGCCAAGCACTTGGTTCACACCTGTAAAACCCAGGTGAAAAAAAAGTCTGCAGGACTTTCCTGTGAAGGAGGCATCACAGTTCATTCTCATGGCCTATCAGTTCCCACAGTCCTGCCAAGCTCCTCTAAGGGTGCTAGCTGGGTATGCTGCTCCTCTTCCTCCATCCTGGATCTCGCTTACCTTCGTATTCCGCAGTACTGAGTTTCCTAACAAGGTTGGCAGTCTGGGTGCATAGTTTAGGTTGGCACCCCTGCTGGTTACCAGTAATCATCACACGTCAGAACAGCAAGCATGTCTAGACACTCCGAGCTAGAGACAGAGGTACAGCACCATTAAAATCACCTCCAAGTCCAACTGAGCTGTATTTTATGCGAAATACTGGGTAGCAGAGTAGAAGAACTTGAATGCGGTCTCCCTCTCCCCCCCTCCTCTCCCCACCCACCCACACACACCCTTTTATCCAGATAGGATGACCTCTGCAACAGATAAAACCTAAGTGTACATGACTGTGGCTAACTAAAAATGTCAGCCCTACAACATCATAGCAATGAGAAAGTATGTAGAGGCATGTGAAAGATTCATTTAATTTCCTCTTTATTTAAATCAACTCATTCATCAGTTTGATAATACATCTATTTGGGCAAGCAATCTTCACTTGCATCTTCTCCTTTCATTTATCTCTCTGTATGTGTCAGCACAAAAACAGATATCCACATTCACATTTTTTGTTTACCACATTCTACAATTGTCAGTGTATTTACAGTTTTAAAACTGGCTAAATGAAGTTTGTGCATCAACCTCCGTTAAATTTTAATTTGGTCTCCACAACCCCCAAAAACAATAGTATGGTCTATAAACAATGATAACAGCAAGGAACATTTTGTGTGTGTGTGTGTGTGTGTGTGTGTGTGTGTGAGAGAGAGAGAGAGAGAGAGAGAGAGAGAGAGAGAGAGAGAGAGAGAGAGAGAGTAGGTGCGTGCGAGCACACGCGTGCCATAAAATGTATCAGCAATGCTTCAGAAAGCCAACTATAAATAAGCCATTACTTTTGGAAAAAAATAGCAACAAAAGTACAGCAAACAGCTACAATAAAAAAAGTGTAGCAAATCTTACTACAATGAAACCCAAGATAAGAACACTAAACAGTGTGTGCAAGATCTGTTAGCATCATGTCAGCCATAAAGAATGAAACAAAGCAAAATTAAGGCAATGAATAAAAGTCATTAAAATTGGCATAAATGAGATCTGACAAAAGAACAATGCAATATCCCACTGGCAGACAAACCCAACACCAAGAAAGTCAAGTGGGAGCTCTCACCGAGTGTGGGCACCGTCCCATTCCTAGTCAGAAAAACTAAACGAATAAAAAAAAAAAAAGGTGACAAAAGCTATGAATAATGCAATCTATAATGTGAGAAACATTAACATATGCACAAAGGCCAGAAATACATTTATTTAAATACCTCAAACAACATGGAAACTAATGAAATATATATAAGCTCTCAATAAGTAGACTAATCACAAAGCAACTTCTGATGAAAGCATTTCACAGTTCATTATGGAGAAGTACTATTTTAACACTATATTTTCAAAGATACTTAAAACAAAAATGACATTAAATTACACATCTACAGCTAATTATGAAAGAAACATGCAAGTTAATATGTGTACATTTTCTACATAAATATGAAAATACTGATATTTTACTGGCACTATCCCACTGCACTGAAATATCAAGTTTAAAAGGTTGAACTTTGCAACAGCAGAAAACATTGTGCATTAAGAAGTATTCCAAATATACACCAATCATGTTCATATTTATGGAGGTTTGACGCATTTTTCACAGAATGTAATTAAAAATGGAGTTTAAATGAGAGGGAGTAACTGCATCTACATTCTGTAACAGTATATCCATGCTCCAAAAATCAGAAATTTGGACTTTGACATCAATTTACATCAATCAAATAAACCCAAAATAAGATTTAGTGTTAATTACAAGCAAATAAAAATGAAAAAACTGCCATGCTTTTTATACCCTTGTGCAAAATTATCTACAGATCTACATTGGGCTTCAGATGTCAACTTCATGGATATCAATTAGTGCCCTTCTGCGAGTCTATTAAAATTTTAAGATCAAAGAAAAAAAATTCACATCTTAACTGAGAATAAATATACAGAAATGTAATGTATTTTATATTAAAAAGAACTGCACAATTACTGTTGAATATTAACCTCTCAGTTCATGTAGCACAGCCACAAAAAACAGAGTGCAATACTTAGTTGATGGTCCAGTTTCTATTTTGCCATCAGTTCTTCCTTGCTATTAATTTATATTTCCAGCACTTAATACCACCAAACCTTATGAAATTTAATAATAAACTAAATCTCTTGGAAACGGTATACAGGACAATAACGTGTACAGTGGGATAGTAAATTCTACTCTGAATGAATGTATTAGGTATTATAATAGTAAACACTGTATTATGAGGTTAGCTATGTTACCACTTTTATGCAGTTTAACCTTCTCCCTTCCTTTTCACACTGTGCTTTAATATTATTAGTCATAAAACCTCAGACGAAGGCACCCATTTTTCATGATTAGCCACCATAAATGACAAAAACTATATGGCCTGGAAAGCACAGCTTGGTGAAGAAACCTAGTGAACACTGTTAGAAAACAACATACACAATTTACAAGAATCAATGGAATTCATGTGCAAATTTTTGGGTTCAACATGAAGTCTATCAGGCTTGAATAATAGATAATATGATTGGAATTGTGAGTGTAATTTCGAACTAACTTATATCTATGACTGCTGTTTCACATCTGAGAAGTGTACAGCAAGACATTGGTTTGTGATTGCCACAAACATTCGCAAAAAGAAAGCCAACTTTTTATTTGGGGGATGCGTGTGATTGAAGATAGTTGATAAACGTATTGTGTCAAGTCTGTGGTTCAGTGTGACTGTAATTTATAGTTCTGAAATCAAAGTTTATTGGACTCTGAGCGAGAAAATACGTATAGTGGAGAAAAACTGAATATAACAGAAGTAACACTAAGTTTCATCTATTGTATGACAGTACAGAACAGAAAATGTCTGGTTTCAATCGTGGCTGTTCAATATATAACTCTTAGCACTTCCCACAACGAAGTCTACAGAGTCTCTATGCTATCTCAGCTGTAGGATTATTGTAGAGGATGTGGAAAAGATATGTACAAGTAATAATGAAACTTTACACACCATAGATTTTGTATGTATTTACAGATGTGGATTCCAACAGCAGGGAAAAAATTTCTCAGAGCTGACTTTGAGACACATTTTGACCAATTTTATCACATACCATCAATTTTCTTGCTAGGTTACTCCCATAAGTTCACATTATACGTATCTTTTGTGACATTTCATACTCTAAATATTACACAAGGTATGACACCTTTAGTTGCGAGTTTCCTGTCTCCTGAACCAATTTCTTGTGATGGTAATGTTACGTCTAAAACTTCAACTTAAACCTTCAGTAAAATAACAGTGGTGTACTAGAACCCAAATTATGTTGCTGCATTTGTACTACAAGAGATGAATGCAAAACTTAAATTAAACAAAGAGAAAGAAACTGAATGTACTCAGTAAACTGTTACAAAAGCCCCTGGCAATTGTTCATCAACAATAATGTGAGATAGTAAACAAGAAATGGAACAGAAAGAGTTATGGATAGGAGGAAGAATTTTAAATGACACCACTGGCAACGAAATGACAAAACTGGAAATGTCAGACAAAGCTACCAATACAAGAGCAAGAAGAAGAGAGGGGGGGGGGGGGGGGGGGGGGGGGGGGGGAGAGAGAGAGAGAGAGAGAGAGAGAGAGAGAGAAGGGGGCAAGGGGAACAATTACAATAGGCCTAGAACGGAAACAGAATGTGAAAGTGTGACTGGTCTACCTACCCTGAAGTTGGGTGAAATGGAAGAAGAAGAAGAAGAAGAAGAAGAAGAAGAAGAAGAAGAAGAAGAAAGCAGGCATATTTAGTAAAACCCATAATAACTTGAAGATGCCAGCTAAATTATATTACGGTAAACTGCAGAGAGACTCAGGTCTTGATATTCATTTAGACCATATTTTAGCAAGAATAAAGGATAAATTTTTTCTCAGAATGCCAATGGAAGGTGGCAGAGATAAGAAAAATAGAATTCTCAAAAAAATTGGTAGAACAATATCTGATTTACACAAAATTCCATTGCTTCCAACTTCTCTGTTACGGCAATGTTCACAAAAAGAAAATTTCACGTGTACAATATTATTCAAAATCTCCATTCATCTAATGCAACAAACAAACTCTTGTGTTTGTGGTGTGTTGTTTGAGTGTTCTACATAAACATTTAACAGACACTCGTGGTAATGATGATGTTTTTGAAGTGAATTACATATTTCTTTTCCAGTTCCTCGATTCCAAAAGTCAGTGATCGGTACCACACTAGATCATTTGAAACATTAAAATCGTTCAGATGCAGAGATATAGAAAAATTAAACTGTGTATTAACCAGGTCGTACTGTGTCATTCATTTTGGAATATTAAGCTATTTCATCCCTACAACTTAACAAATAAGACAAGCATATCCCAAAGCAATCCAATACTAACATACAAACTCAATCTTGTATTATCGTTTTCTACCTTTGCAAAAGTTCCTGTCATATGTTTTCTCACTTGGTAAGTGGGAAAGTTTTTGAAAACTGTACTCAGTTAACATGGAAACAGATGCAAAGATGCCTAGCACAATTACAAAGAAGGAAAACAGTACATTTCAATAAAATATATCATTAATTTTTGCACCCACATAACAATGCTCTCACCTGTCCTTACAGATAACGTAAGCACTTAGGAACGATGGCAGTTATTAACATACTGGTGACTGTGAGTATGTGTCAAATCCCATGTCCAATGGTTCATGGTTCAATCGCCATTCAATCCAATAATTTTTTTCTGTCAATTATCACTTCTTTCACCTCTCGGAATGATGTGTGTATGAGAATTGCCAAGCTGCACAATGGTTTGGGATCTGTGTTAAAACTGTAGGTCCACTTATAGCAGGCTGGTCCATTAGTCCTTAGGTCTACACCCAGTGAAGCACTGCAGTGATCAAACCCACCACAGATTTAAAACTTGGCTTTACTGACCAACGTACAGTGCAGATTCATATGACACATCATCAAAAATACTGGCAAGAGATGCTTGAAAAACAGAAATTCCATGAGTAATATTACGAAAAGGATAGATTGCTACTCACAGTAAAGACAACCCATTGAGTTGCAGACAGACATAACAAAAAGGCTGTTACACATTAAAGCTTTCAGTCAAATCCTTTTTCATTGAAGAAAAAACCATACATTTACACCAACAAACACACCTCATGCACACATGACCATAACCAACAGCAGCTTTGTTTTCTTTGCTGAAGGCAACTGGCTGACAGCTATAATGAGCAATGGTCTTTTCATTGTGCCTGTCTGCAGCTCAATGGCTCATCTTTACAATGAGTAACAATCTTCCTACTCATGATATTGTTGATATTCCAGTGTTTGAATTTCAATGAATGGTTGTTAATTGTGTGGTTGGAAATACAATCCCTAAAACTAGCTTAACAAGAAGTGGTAGTTCCAAAAATTGGTTCACCACTAAGCAACATGGTATCATGACTGTCATTCCCAAAGAAAAAAGGGGAGTGGGAGGAGGGCAAAGGAAGCAATAATACAACTTTTTCATCTTCAACAGTGGTGCATAAGAATATAGTATTATGTTTATCAACACATGACAATCTGTCAGTTGTTGATGTTGCAACACACTGTATGCCAAAAAAATTGTTGCCTGTCATCAGAGCCAACCCCCCAACCCCCGCCATCCCAAAACTTCACTCTCTTACTGCACGCCACATCCTATGTGCATATAAATAAATATGCCAATAAACCTTTCAGTTGTGTCTCACATATCCATTATCAGACAAGAATGTAGACTGAATAATGGAGAACTTTCAAAGGACTGAAATTTTGAAAACTACTGCCCACTCTCATACATATGAATGAAATAGTTTTCTGTTAATACACATGAGTAATTTGTTTCTAAACACTAACTACTTTTACTTTTAATTATATGTATCTAATATGTGGCACTTGGGATAATGCCGAGGACAATTTTGGGCTGCTGGACCTCGAAGTTCGCTAAACAACACAACCTAGAGCAGATTTGTTCGTATCTTCTGAAGATTGTCTGCATAGAATTATAATTTCCACTGTCAAATTTTATTTGTGATAACATATAGTTGCAATTTCTCATTTCAATATCCAGTATTAGACACTCACCATTGGGAACAGCAGGTACCTTCTTAGTCTGCACACGAGCGGTTGCATTGTTGACCTAAGACATTTCATATATATCTATTACTATTTCAAACATAACAAAAAAAATCATCCATTTATTTGATTTTTATATTAATAAATTAAATCCAACAGCAAACTTAGTACCTTTTTAATGTTACACAAGTCTTTAAAAATGGACTTCTAAAATTGTGGCATTTTATCTAGGAACCCTCCTTAGGACTTCAGAATGAAACTATTGGAAAATACTTCATAAAATAAAATTACTGTGAGTAAATTTCTAATATGAAAGCGTCCATTTTTAACTTCCAATAATGCAAGCATGTTTGTAATTTGATAAATGGGGATGATGATGATCAATGCAAACCTTTTTTCTCCCTTTGAATGGGCCCGGATGTGGCTACCAACCTGTGTTGCTGTTGGACAATTAACAGTACTGTATATAATATCTAAGTAAAACTTAAGATGTAGTCAATGATAATTAACTATAGAAAAACTAGTTACGCTAGAGATGAATTTCATTATCAAATTCCATAACTGTTACAGTTACACGAATACACACCGATGTATCAGTTATTGTTGGATATTTCTTTATGGCAACACATCAGTTTACTGTCATTCAGAATAAACAAGTGAAAAATATATAGAAACATATTTTATGCTCCATAATTACCACTTCATTCCTCCCTCTTAATCTCTGCATAACTGCCAAACCCAACAGATGTGATATCTGTGATACATATTCCAATATTTAATTGTATCTAAAAACAAAGATGATGTGACTTACCAAACGAAAGCACTGGCACGTCGATAGACACACAAACAAACACAAACATACACACAAACACAAACATACATACAAAATTCTAGGTTTCGCAACCAACGGTTGCTTCGTCAGGAAAGAGAGAAGGAGAGGGATAGACGAAAGGATGTGGGTTTTAAGGGAGAGGGTAAGGAGTCATTCCAATCCCGGGAGCGGAAAGACTTACCTTAGGGGGAAAAAAAGGATGGGTACACACACACACACACACACACACACACACACACACACACACACACACACACACACCCATCCACATATATATAGACACAAGCAGACATATACAGAGGCCTCTGTATATGTCTACATATCCATCCACACATATACAGACACAAGCAGACATATACACAGGCCTCTGTATGTGTCTGGATATGTGTGGATGGATATGTGTGTGTGTGCGTGCGCGCGCGCGCGAGCGCGAGTGTATACCCGTCCTTTATTCCCCCTAAGGTAAGTCTTTCCGCACCCGGGATGGGAATGACTCCTTACTCTCTCCCTTAAAACCCACATCCTTTCGTCTTTCCCTCTCCTTCCTCTTTCCTGACGAAGCAACCGTTGGTTGCGAAACCTAGAATTTTGTGTGTATGTTTGTGTGTCTATCGACGTGCCAGCGCTTTCGTTTGGTTAGTCACATCATCTTTGTTTTTAGATATATTTTTCCCACGTGGAATGTTTCCCTCTATTATATCCAATATTTAATTGGATAGATAAAAAAATCTACTTGCCAAGCAGCGGCAGAACCCACACAAAGACTGATGTGGTTGGCTAACTTTCGGAGCCATTGGCTCCTTCTTCAGGCTGAAGGTTGAACGGAAAGGAAGAAGGGTGAAGGGTGAAGGATAATAACTGGAGAGGTCTAGGAAATGAGGTAGATTTTGGGACAGTCACCCAGAACCGTGCGTCTGGGGAGACTTACCATACGGGATGAGAAGGAAAGATCTTCTGCCTGAAGAAGGAGCCACTGGCTCCTAATGCTTGCCAATCACAACTATCCTTTGCATGTGTGTGTTCTGCTGCCACTTGGTGAGTAGATTTTTTTATCTATCCAATTAAATAATTGTATATCTAAAAAGAAAGATGATGAGACTTACCAAACAAAAGCACTGGCAGGTCGATAGGCACACAAACAAACACAAACATACACACAAAATTCAAGCTTCCGCAACCAACGGTTGCCTCATCAGGAAAGAGAGAAGGAGAGGGAAAGATGAAAGGATGTGGGTTTTAAGGGAGAGAGTTAGGAGTCATTCCAATCCCGGGAGCGGAAAGACTTACCTTAGGGGGAAAAAAGGACAGGTATACGCGCGCGCATCCGAATTGAGTGTTTTTGTTCTCATATTCAAACATCTGATTTACTACCTCCAAACTGCCTTTTCTACTGTCAGATTCATCAGTAGATTAAGTTTGTTCCCTGTGTTTCGACCAAGTCCCATAAACACACCCTTTGTTGTAGTAATGATTTCCCGTTCTTGTGGATAAGAAGTGTTATCTTACAGAGAAACTCTCATAATTAATCTCTTGCTTCTTCAGGGCAAAGAAATCACTTTCATTAAACCAAATATTTTTTTTTTTCTGTTCTATTAAAACACACACAAATCCTCTGTACAATTCCGCATAGTCATAGTACATCATACGAATCACCTATACATTTAGTAACTGAACTACACTTCTGTTTCCCCCTCCCCAGTTCCTCTAAACCATCTTAACAAAGTATTTTATGTTTTCACTTCACTTTCCATGGCATTCTTTTTTTTCCCACTTGTTTTTCATCCCCATAAAATAGGTTTTAAACATAAATTCCCTAATCATACACCTACACCTTCATCTATACTCTGCAAGCCACCTTACGGCATATGGCGGAGGGCATTTTGAGTACATTGTCATTTCCTCCTTTTCCTCTTACAGTCGCATATGGTTTGTAAGAAGAACAGGTGCCGCTAAGCCTTTGTGAAGGCTCCCTAGTCTCCCCAATTTTACCTTAATGATGATTTTGCGAGATATAAGGCAGAAGCAATATAATTACGTGATGAAAATATAAAAGATGTTTAAGGAAAAACATATTTATATACGAAATAAAGGACTCTAACAATGAAATGAAATGATTGTACGGCATTGTTGGCCGGAAGGTCCCATTCAGGTACGGCCGACAAACTGAACTAAACTCTGTCCATACAGCCCTCAGAAGGACCAATGGTATCAACTGACCACCATGTCATCCTCAGTCGATAAGCGTCACTGGATGCAGATATGAAGGGCATGTGGTCACGACAAAGCTCTCAGGCCATTGTTAAGTTTTCCTGACCAGAGCCACCACTTCAACATGAAGTAGCTCCTCAATTGGCAACAGCACTCAGGTCACCCGGATGGTCACCTATCCAAGTGCTAACCAAACCCATCAATGGTAAATTCAGTGATATGACAGGAACCAGTGTTACCATTGTGGCAAGGCCGGTGGCATTCTGAAGATACTAATATTGAATAATTGATGACTATAAATGCCACAAAGTACAGAAAAGCAACAGGTTATGGATGGAATTAATAAGATTTTACAAATCATCTAACTTCGATGTAAGTTGTGACACTGTTTTATTAGCTGCTGGAAGACAGGAGGGGTGGGGGGGTGGGGGGGGGGTTAACCAAGAAAAAACTCCAGAGAAATAAATCTATCTAACTCAACTTACAAACTGTTTGACAAAATTACAAAAAACAGACTTCAAACAATAACTAAATATTTCCTTATCGAAGAACCAGCAAGTGTTAGGAAGAATCATTTAACTACTGATGCTATTTTTGCTTCATGGCAAAATACTGAAAAACATTTTATATCTTAACCAAGAAATCTTACCACATTTTGAGAAAGCTTTCAGTAGTATTTTAAGATAAAAGTTACATAATATACAGTTGACACATTACATCAGCAATTCAAACCAGTACAAGAACACTTGTTTGTATTGGATCTACAAGAGTGACATTTATGTCCTACCTTACAATATCTATATTGACAATTCTTTTTAAACATGGAACTTTAAAGCTGACTCTTGACTACTGCTGGATGGTCTACCAACATTAAAAGCATTTTTTTTGTTCTCACAACCTGCACCAATTCATGAGACAGAAAATTTAGTACAAGTAACAGCTAATGAACGGAGTTTGGAAAATGATCTGAAATTTTCAGACCAAGGAAGCTAATGAACCTGACTTTTAATTAAAAATGTCGTTTATAATAAATAATTTAGGAGCAAAGGAGAGACCACATACCAAATAGCAGAAGTGTGGATTCGTTGAGGAAGACATACAATAATGTACTGTACAATATGATAACGATGTACAAAAGAAGTGAATAAATGTAGAACCATTTATGAGATAATTAGCAAACATTTGAAAATTTAAACTCTGCAACTTATGAGAATGCTCTACCGATAGTCTTCCACGGAAGTGAATCATAGAGGATAAACAAGAAAATGCATATCCAGAGTATGGAGATAAAGTTTCTAAAATGGGTCAAGGGAAGTAAAAGAACAGACAGAATCAGAAATGTATTAAACATGCGAATTGAGAAAGATAAGTTGGAAGAAAGATGGAAAAAGTTAATGTCTGCATAGAAATAAAAAAAAGAAAAAAAATAAAGCAAATGAGATCCTGCATGAACAAGGAAAATGTGGGGAGCACAGTATGTAGTACATAACCTAAACCGAGTAGGAGAAGGAGTAGCAAGGAGGAGGAAGAGTGGGTAACCTAACACTTAGTTACACTTCCACATACACTTTGATAAACTTCTGAAACCTTCATGTACCGTTTGGTAATAACTGTGCCACCAAGGAATATCGCACCAATTATTCTGTGACTGAACACTGCACACCACACAGTCACCCAACGAGGGTCAAGAGACTTCTCGATCGTGAAATTCGGATTCTCAGTCCCCCCCCTACATGCACCAATTTTGATTACTGAAGAACCCACTCAAATGAAAGCGGGCTTCGTCACTAAACCACATCATGCACACACATACTAATTCCCATCACGGCCCGTGGGCAACTGTGCAGTTTGAACGTCATGGCGCAAACCATTCAGAAGTTATGACTATTTTATTTCATATAGCTCAATAATTGTTACCGTGTACCTAGATAAAATGTGTGTGAAATACATACATACTGACTACTAGCATCAATAAATACTTACCGTACCACCAAGTGTCGGAGTTGAGAAATAATTTGCATCTTTGAGTGTTTGTATGTAAGCTATGCTGGTGTGTAAGCTTTTACTCGTCTCCCCCCCCCCCCCCCCCCCCACCTTTCTAAAATAGGCCCAAAAACTGGCTGCCAGTGGCAAGTTAAGGTAGGTAACTATAAGATCCACTTCTTCATAATTTCTATGTTTCGTCCTGAAGCAATTCATTTTTAGATTCCTTGTGAATTTTGAATGTTCTAATTGTATACAGCTTAGGGGATCCACAAGCGTCATTGATAAAAGATTTTATATTGTTCATTCAAAGTTCAGTATTTAGTGTTGAGCTCCAGTTGTGTCATACCTATAATGTGCTTTTATTTGCAAACTACGGGTGAAAAATGGCATTTCTATACTACTGCATTAAAGCTGCAAGTGATTGCATATGCTAAAGAGCATGAAAACAGGGCTGCAGAAAGGCATTTCAGGCCACCTCCGAATGAAAAATGATAAGAACTTGGTGGAATCAAGAATATGTTTTACAGAAACCGCCTCACAGTAAACGTAATCTGCGAAGTGAAACCATTACATTGCCAGAACTTTAAGTAGAACTCAATACCTGGATGTTAGAGAACAGACAAGTATGAATTTCAGTTTTGATGAAAATGATTATGCACCATGTGTAAGTAAATCCACTAACAAAGGGATTGCTGACTTTACTGGATCAACATCATGGTGTTAAAGATTTTTGAAAAGCTATTGGCTTAGTATGTGGAGCAAGACAAAAATATCACTGATGATGCCATCAAGTACAAAGAACAAACTGTTAAATTTCTTCGATCTCTTATTAAAGCAAGGAAAAGAGAAAAGTTTGAACTTCCACAAACTGGAAACATGGACAAGACTCTGCTAACCTTTAACGTGTGTTCTAACAGAACTGTGGATTCCAAGGGCATGGAAAGTGTTAGTGCTAAAACTTCAGGCTACGAAAAAGACTCATTACAAAGTTGTTTTATCCTGCTATGCTGTTGTGACAAAATTGCCACCTCTTTTTTGACCTTTACGAAACTATTGCCAAAACAAGTGTTTGTCCATGTACACAATAAAAGCTGATTGGACAGAGAAGGAATTAGGTGCTGGATGGATAAAATTTGGTCTAGGCAATCTGGATGCCTACTGAACAAGCCTGCCCTGTCAGTACAGGACCAGTTTCATTCTCAAAGAACAGAAGACATTAAAAACAGACTGAATGAACTGAAGACTCGGTTAACTGTAAATCCATGAGAACTAACTAGTTTACTTCAACCATTAGGTATTTGATAGACTATTTAAGCGACTTACGAAGAAGAAGTGGAACAGATGGATGCAATCTACAGATTTTGAAAACACACTGTCAGGAAGGAGTACGACACCTAGTTTCCGAAGTTCGTGACTGGATCAAAGCTGTATGGTACTCTTTAAAAACTGAAGCAATGATGAAACTGCTTAAGAAATGTGGCATCTGTAAGGCACACGATAATACAGAGGATAATTACTGTATGAGGATTCAGATTCTGACATGGCGGCTTCAAGTATTACTTTCTTCAGCTCCAAGGATGAATTTTGTGGATTTTAGGACACAAATTAGAAGGTAAGCAATTTTTCCTACTTAAATTGTCTAGATAGTTGACGTAAATGCACATGTGTTTTATTATCGTTTTGCTGTAGAAGTATTAAGTGAGAAAGTGTCTTAAAATGTGGGATGCATCTTTTATGCTAGTGTGTCTTATCTGCCAGTGAATACTAAATGTGATTTCTTTTTCAGGATGAAACAGTGTTATCTATTTTATTTTTATTGTTCGTAATTTTTCTCATGTCTATGATGATTCTCCACAACCAAACTTACATTTGGCATTACATACATTATGGAGTTAACAATTACTTCTTTCAGTTGTCAATTAAAGACATGCTTTTAATTATTTCTGTGAATCAGTTTAGTGACTGAATTAGCTTCATTTTTATTGATTCAGCATTTCATAGGTTCCTTGAGATACAGCCTAAGGTGCAAGTAGTTCAAGAGTAAAGGAGATTCTCCCTGAACACCACAAGCATTGACTCGTCAACACGCTCACACAGAAGAGGAGGAAAAAAAAAAAACTAACTCTGCTACATTTTGGAAGAATCCCTTGACAAGAACAGTACAAGCTTGCTAAAGGATTTTTCCAACAGCTTCCAAATTTCCAGTTTCTTCCTGTGCATGTCTGTTGATTATTCAATGCTTCTGCTACTCTCAGTGAGTGGTACCCTTCACTCCTAAACTATTTACTTTCTGACAGAAGTTTCCTTACCCCCTGCAAGATTCTTGTCAAAATTCAGTGATCTGAGATTCTTGTTGAAATTCAGTGATCTGAAGACTTATATTACTAAGGTTTCCATAATTGAACAGAAAACTGCTAAAAGGCCAAGGAGAATATCTCTGCTGTTATTTTATCTGCCAGAGGTAAATTCCCTCCGGTTTTATAGCAAAGTACTCTCTAGATGATGTGCAGTTACCCATCACAGCTAATCTGAGAGTTTGATATCTAAGACTTGCCCACCCCGTCATTCACTCTAGGCCTAGTGTCTGGTACCCTCTAGAGTAGTTGATGTTGGAGCTCAATGTTTGATTAAACACAACCATTCTGGAGCACGCCATTCATAGCATCATGTTAAAACCAGGGTTCTACATTACATGACAAATGTAAATGCCACTCTTTGACTGAGCCAAGTGCAGAACATCTTGACGAGACTGTCAAATAATGAAAACACTTTGATAGGGTAGGTTGATCTTGCTTCATAATAGATGGTATATACCATCATGCTTAAATAATCCGTCTCCAATGAGAGCACCTGATGATGTATGCATCAGAACACACCCACATGCTGGTGGCTGATAATCTTACAAATACAGGGTGGGGCAAATAAACGTGGCCCGGAGAACAGAGTTCCAGGGTACAAAGAAATGCAGCAGAGGAAAGGAAATACAGTACTAACCTCCTCATTGCAAATATTGAAAGTGACCACCATTCATCTCTTTGCACTTCTGGACACTCGTCGGCAAGTTGCCGGAGCTGGACTGCTGAAATTGCTCCAACCTAACCAAAACGTTCTGCTGTAGTTCTTGACCCACTATGAGAGTTGTTGCCTCACACCTTAAAGGGCCCCCACACAAAGTAATCCCAAACTAACAGATCAAGTGACCTGGGTGGCCAGCTAGGGACACAGCCAGACTGGCTTCCACTAACAACTCTGTGTAAATATGCTACAAGGTTCGGCTGGCTGTATGGGCAGTTGCTCCACCCAGCTGGAAATAACTGTAGGTCTTTTCCACCTCCATTAATGCTGGCACAAATTCACGTCCAATCGTATCCACTCATACAGGCCACTTTTACTTGCACCACACTGTATTACACTGTGGCACACATTCATCTGGGTATTACTGGAATCTACAGTACCACAGAAAGCCACACGGCATATGTAAATGTTATTGATAACCCCACTGTTCTTCGTAACTGATTTCTTTACTGCTTCAGGTGACATTTTCTGCATCACAACAACAGTGTAGTAGCTCATTTCTGACACTACTGCATGAGCAGTAATTACCCATGGCATAAAGCCAGAATCACATACAATCAGAAAAGATTGATTAACTGAATAGTAGTGTTAATTTCACTGTGTTAATGCTGAGAGATTTGGATTCATTCTCTGACCAAGGACTAAAGGCTATTTATGAAGCAACACTACTCATATTTGCCAGATGAGAAGATGAATGTTTGGAGGCAGTCATTCTCATAAATTTCATACAGGCACTGGTGCAACAGTAAACACAGCGGTTTCCCAAAACTATAAAGGAGTTCAGATTCTGACTGTTATAGTTTCTTCTACGAAAACACTAGTGAGATTTTCTTTGTTACAAGAATATAAGGTTACATTATTTCCTCACCATCACGAAATAAACTGCAAAATTCATTGCCACATTCACTATACAGTGCAGAGCTAGCAACACCAGATTTTTGTCACTTGAGGCACGAATGTGAAATCTTTGAGTGATATAATTTGCTTAATGAGGGAAAATTGAAAAAAAGCATATGTTAGTCACTTAGTAACCATGACAATATCAAATATCAAACAGTGTAGTAGAACATTTTTATTTGGGGGGGGGGGGGGGTAAAATGGTCAGACTTGTACCTAATTTTTTAAGTATAATTATTACATTAATGAATGAAACCACAAATATGAACACTGCAACAGCTCCGGCTGCCCACTACAGCAACTGGAATATATGTGTTGTGGTGGGCTACTGTACCCACCCAGCTGACTATTGCTTTCTATATGTGTGTTTGCTGCCATCGTAAGTTACAGAGCCTTTCTTTAGTTTGAAAAATTTAAATGTATTAATGTTACTTTTGTCTGCATAAATATCTTTAACTGAAGGGACTTCTTACATAACTCTTTACCAATGTTGTCCCAGACTAGCTATAAATGTACATGTATGTTGTCAGGTGGACCACAACTACTGTTCTCTAACAATCACAGATCGAAATGAATACTGTATGCTGTCCCCCAAACTGATAGGACATTACAAAGACAGAAAAAAAATCATAAATTAATTTTCACTTGAAAAGGGTATCATGCAGTGTTGCAGTTGCACCTTGTGTTTCAAAGGGCAGTGTGTACGGTAAAAGAAAACATGATAACGCAGAGCAGAAGCAATTGGGAACAGATTGTGATTGTGTGGTGCTAATAACATTACCCTTCTAGTTGATGGAAAGTACAGACTGCTTAGCTCTCATTCAGGCTAAGGATATTGACACACAAGGTCCCAAAGTGGCTTCTAATGACAGACTTGCATCAGGATAAACAACCACACTGTTGTGAGACAAATTAGCAATGATGACAACACAAAACGTGACTTTACATCAACATGAAAGGCAAGTCTGTCTTGCGTGAGAGTAAATTTTTGATAGAGATTGTGTTCACTGTTTCATCCTAGTAGCAAGCTCATTGGTGAAACCTGTTAATGGCAAGAATGTACACCAGACTCCCATGAGTATTTTCTTTTTAAAAAAGTTGAAGAATAATATACAAAGTGATTATTAAAATAGGCTTAAAATTCACACTCTTGCCAACTTTTTTTTTTTAATTTAGTCTTGAGACTGCAGAGTAATTATATGTACGAAGTTTCTTTTGTCTAGTCACTGTATGGCAATATATGAATAAATATTGTGGGGAAACACAGTTTAGTGTAAGTGAAAACACTTGCAGTACTTCAAACTTTTATGATACATTGAAGCATACACAAAAAATGAAAGAAAGAGGAAAGGAGTATGTAAAAAGGCCGGCAGCTGAGGTAACATTTCATGCTATATATGAGCTTCCTCTGCCCCTGACCAGCTTTTGATCAAGCCATTCTCCACACCGGAAAGTAAGATGTAAAAGGTATTTTATCTGAATCTAAATGCTTTGTGTAAACTGTTCTACTGCCTCGCAAGCAGCCAGCAGTCATTAAATGTATTCTATTTGCAACTGATCAACAACTATTGCTCCTACCCTATATTGTTCAGTGAATTGGGCTTGCAGTGTGCAAATGGCTTAGGAAAAACATTTTGTGAAGAGCATAGGCCTCCAAGGTTTGATAATAATTACAATCTTATGTGCCTGTCAACAATGCTACAACCAAGTATGGGAATGTTGTGAACAATCCTCTACCAAAAATAATTCTATATGGAACAAGTAGTATGCAGAGTTCCTGTTTCACACAAGCTTCAGAATGTTGCAGCAGATACATGAAAACTTTTTCTAGTCAAACACATTTCAGCAGTTGACTTAACAAAGCCCTTATGCTTCAAAACAACAGTATATTCAAAATAGCAGTGGCTATTTTGTAAGGACAAATAACTGAATAGCACTAGATACATTTGTAAATACACTGAACGTTGTCCTGGCAGTTGTCATGTTTGAAATTTGAAGTGTACAAATGAATGTTTCTCTGTAGCATCAGCAGACTGAAAGCACAGAGCACTGGGATCATCTTCAAACTCTGTTCTGGTAGTGAAAGCCGGCATTAAAGGCTCAGAAGCACAGGTGGCTCTTTTG